>NC_138202.1:282753943-283381443 GCF_964194415.1 Vipera berus
ACGTAAGTGGCTGAGGAAACACCTAGGTCTTTAAAGCCCCTTCCCCACCACCCCTTTCCTGCTTTGTAGAAATGCTCCATGTACCTAGGAAAATATTCAGTGAGTTTGAGTTGAGTATTGCAAAATTTGAGCAAAGATCCTTGAGCTGGCAAGCAACCTAGCTTCCATTCTCGCAAGAATCTCTGGAAGTTGGGTAGCATATAAATTTAATAAGTTATGAGGAAAAATAGGGTCATTTTCAAATTTCATTTTCATGAAGATGGGTTTCTTTCTCTTTGCTTTATTCCTTTGCAAAGGGAAGATGTTTCCCTGATAGAAGTATTAGCAACTTTTTCCCCACCCAGGAATGCAATTGCAAAATGTGTGAACTATGTCTTAAAAAAGGGTTCCAATATGATTTGATACTTTTAAAAAAGTTGGGGCTAAGACAAAGCTATCCCAGTTTGAGAGGAATTCTATTTGCTTCTTGCTGCCCTATTTTGACCAGCCCCAACTACAGTAGTGTATTTTTTACTTTGAGAATAGATGTAACTGGCACAACATTAAATGGGTCACTCTGTCAGCTTCCGGAAGGAGGGTTTCTGTTTCACCGGTCACAAGGCCTTGTGCAAGAGTTACATTTTATTTTCCTTCTGGACAGTGTTTTTTTTTAATGGAAAGGAAAATGATAGGAGAAGGTTGGAAATGGGTAATACAAATAGAGAAGGATACCTTCTTGGCCTCTATGAAAAGTTTTGTCAGGGTGATTGCAGCATAGAAGTACTGTAAATTTATTTATTTATTTATTTATTTATTTATTTATTTATTTATTTATTTATTTATTTATTTATTTATTTATTTGACTTATATACCGCCCTATTCCCATAGGACTGAGGGCAGTTTACAGGGCAATTAAAACCATACAATACAAAAGTTAAAATAAACTTAAAACAATTAATTAAATTTAAGCCCAAAAGCTCAAAACTTTAAAACCTAATTAAAAACCCCTCAGTCTAGGCCAGACAGCTCAAAGAGCCAAGTTTTCAGGTCCCGGCGAAATGAACGGAGGTCGGGGGCAGTCCTAAGTTCCATAGGAAGTTGGTTCCAAAGGGCAGGCGCACCCACAGAGAAGGCCCTCTCTCTGGGAGTCACCCGCCGGCAATCCTTCACCGGCGGTACCCTAAGAAGGCCCTCCCTGTGGGAGCGCACAGGACGATGGGGAGTTAATGTCGGCAGCAGGTGTTCCCTCAGATAATCCGGACCCAAGCCATTTAGGGCTTTATAGGTCATCACCAGCACCTTGAATCTCACCCGGAGGGCAACTGGAAGCCAATGCAGCTCGCGGAGAAAAGGAATGAATGAAAGAGAATTTACATACATGTGAATAAAGAGATACACTTATCGTAACTTGCTTTTTCCAGCACTTCGATTGCAACCATTTAACAGCCAATTTTGTTTGCAAGAGAACCAAACGCTATCTTCTAGTGGAGACATGATATTTTAAGAGTGATGTCTGTCCATACAAGAAAGGAACCATGTGTATTCTCAAACATCTGGTCTTTGCTTCGAAGGTGAAGCAGCTGTTTACTGATGGACGCAGAATTACTACATACCCTAATGGTACAAAGATGGAAATTAGTACCGATAAAAAGACAGCTACTGTTACTTTTTACAATGGCGATATTAAGAAGATCTTAGCAGATCAGACAGTGGTGAGTATGTTTGCTTCTATCTCTCTGCTTTAAAGCTAAATTTTTAGCAGTGCTGAATTCTGAATGATTAATCTTGAGAAAAAAGGCGCTAAATAGGAGGCCATGTCGTTTTGTTGCAGCAAAATATGAACACATTTATCTCAGCATACAATTCCATAGTCAGCTCATTTCAATAATGCATAAGGCTAAAACATCTGAAGAATGGTTGCAGGAATTGGGTATGTCTAGTACAGGGGTCTTCAAACTTGGCCCTTTTATGAACTTGTGGACTTCAACTCCCACAATTCCTCAGCCGGCATGAAAAGAAGGACCAGGGGTGACATGAAAGCAGTTTTCCAATATCTAAGGAGCTGCCACAAAGAAGAATGGGTCAACCTATTCTCCAAAGCACCTGAAAGCAGGGCAAGAAGCAACAGATAGAAACTAATCAAGGAAAGAAACAACCTTAAAACGAAGGAGAAATTTCCTGATAGAACAATTAAATCAGTGGAATGAATTGCCTTCAGAAGTTGTGGGTGCTCCAACCCTGAATGTTTTAAGAGACTGGACAACCATTTGTCTGAAATGGTATAGGGTTTCCTACTTGAGCAGGGGGTTGGATTAGAAGATCTCCAAGGTCCCTTCAAACTCTGTTATTCTGTTATAACAAGAGTGTTACAAGAGTATTATTTTGCTTCTGTTGCTAATGGGAAGGGTCATAAAGGAGTTTAACTGAATGAAACCCTTGAATACCTTGAACCAAAAAGTAGGTCAATTCAAGGCCTGCAAATGTAGCTTTTTTAAAAAAAAATAACATCAAGCTGGAGTTTAGTTACAAGAGTCTAATAATTAGAATTAAGGAATTTCAAGAACAAGTAGCCCATGAATACTTGAATACAGACCTGAATGCGACTCATAACATTTCCACATTTGCTAATCTGTCTAAAGTTCTGCAAGCTTTTTTTTTTAAACTGTTTTGGTTAAGGCAGGTAGTCCTCACTTTACTACCACATTTGGGACTGGAAACTCTATTACTAAATAATGTGGTTATTAAGTGAGAGCTCACATGATTTCAATTGTGATTTTACTGCTGCCTTCTACACCAACTCTGCTCATCAGAAGTTGGGTATGAAACTTGCAAATAGCGATCACATGCCTGCGGGACACTATGATGGTCATAAACACCCACGGGTTTCAAAATGCCTGAATCTTGTTCACATGACCACAGGGATCCTAAAGTGGTCATACGTGTGGGGACCAATCAAAAAGTTACTTTTTCATCACATCCATAACTTTGAACAGTTACCAAACAGGGCAGTCACCAAGTGATGACTACCTGTATAATGTTTGAGTCGGGTCATTTTGTGAGCACTCTTGTTAAGTCCTTTAAAATAGGAAATCACTGCTGATCTGTCTTAAACAATCCAGAGATCTCCTTCTAGCTAGCACCAACTCAACCTCCTGGCCATCTTTGCTGTACAAACCTCCACTCTTCCCAGGATGCCTGAAGAGATATTTAAAAATGGAATTGCAGACATCAGCCCTAGGTGCAGACAGCCTGAAGGGCCTGAGGCTGGAAAAGAAATGTTCTTGAGGGATGTTATTATATACAAAGAAACAATTTTAGCAGTTGCATTTTGATTAGACTGTTGAAGAATACTGGGGTCAGCTGCCTTATTAATATTGTATGTTATGTTTGCATATGCATGCAAAGTACTTGAATTGAATAACATATTCTGGCTTTAACCAAGCATTGCCGATGTTATATTGCTCTAATAAAAGACTTTTAAGGTAAATAATGCCTCAGAGTTCTTTGAAGAGCTCATCCGTCGGAAACTTGACAGCAGTTTCTTTCCAGTCTCAATCTTGATGTCCCAATGGAAAAAAATTGGCACCACTGGAAACTAGCCATACAAGTAATGCAGCTAGCTTTTATGTATTCCTTTGGTCACAAAGATAGTAAATAAAAGGAAAGGTTTTGTAACCACCCAAGATATGTGAGGGGGGAGAGATGGTAAGCAACCAAGATTTGTTTTATCTTTTTCAGATTTATTACTATGCAGATGCACAGACAACCAGAACTATTTATCAGGATGGTTTGGAGGTCCTGCAGTTTCCTAATGATCAGATTGGTATGTGATATAGGCCTATTACATTTTAAGCCAACTTATTTATATATATATATATATATATATATATATATATATATATATATATATATATATATATATATATATATATATATATATATATATATATATATATATATATATATATATATATATATATATATATATATATATATATATATATATATATATATATATATATATATATATATATATAAGCCAGTGTGTGTGTGTGTGTGTGTGTGTGTGAGTGTGTGTATTTTTATTCATAAAACGTTCATACTGGGAGAATATGGGCAATTTGGTTTACAAGGAATTTTGAATGATGCCCTTGTTAACAGAAAAGTATCATCCTGATGGTACTGAAGAGATCATCTTTCCGAACCAGACAGTGAAACGACGCTATGGTGGAGGTTTTGAGGAAACCATTTTCCCAGATGGCACAGTGGTTAAAGTAGAAAAGTAAGTAGAGAGATATAGACTGGATGCAGAAGACAATGGTACTGACCTAGTCAACACATCAGCTTTATTTGTCAGGAACTATTAAAGTAGAGCAGATCTTTAGTAGCCTTTTCTGCTGCAAGATTTATGAGTCCTGACTAGACCAAACTATAGATAGTCCTCAACTTATGACTGTAACTCAGCCCCCTCCTCAATTGCAGTCATAAAGGAAGTCACCACATAACCGGACCCAATTTTATGACTTTTTTGTGGTGGTTGAGAAATGAATGTGGACATTGGTAAGCAAACCCATTGTTTGTTATGGGGCTTTTTTTTTGCTGGAAATCGGAAGCAAATACTGGTTTCTGGCAAAAACATTGTAAATCATGGTCATGTGATCACTGGGTGCCGCAAATGGCTGTAAATCCGGGCTGGTTGCTGAGCACCCAAAAAGCAGTCACATGACTTCAGAGAGACGGTGTCAGAATTTTGAAACGGTGTCATAAGTAGTGTTGTGGGGAGGATCTGCTGTAACTTCAAACAGTCACTAAGTGACCGGTCATAAATTAAGACTACATATATAAGCCATTCTTGACTTTCAGGCTAGGCAGATCCTGTGCTTCATTTCTGTTACACTTTTCCTGAGAAACCCTAGCTAATCCCTGTTAAATAAAGTATCCTTGTCTGATAGCCAACAGGGTTATTGGCTGGCTTACTAAACTTACAAAAGATGCTTACTCCTAGGGTCAGGAATTCCTTGTCTTTGGACTGGGCAGTCTGTTGAAGCCAGACATTTTTTTTAATTCTTTACAGAAATGGAGATAAAACCATCCACTTTCGTAATGGGCAAAAGGAGATCCAAGCTGCTGGCTCAAAAAGAAGAGAGTATCCCGATGGTACTGTAAGGACAGTGTATGCTAATAGACAATGGGAAACCAAGAATGTTCCTCAACAGGTTCAAATCCAGAATGATAAGGAAGTACTTATTCTAGATGAGTGAATCATTCCCCTAAATCAGAGGTGGGGAACTATGGCCTTTTTATGACTTCAACTCCCAGAATTCCTGAGCCAGCCATGCTCACAAGTCACAAAAGGGCCATATTTCCCCATCCCTGCCCTAAATGGTGGCCTTGCAACCCTCCTATTTGCAGTGTTTCCAGGTCAGTGTTAAAATTCAAAATGTAAACAAATGTAAACAATACAAATAGGGTACAGCTTGCTATAAATTAATGAAAACAGTGACATAATCAGCATTTTTTTAAAAAAAAAACAAGCTATAGAGACGTTCAATATGAATTTATTTTTGAAAGAGTGGTGGAAAGAATGGTTGTCCCCATTTGCCTGAAGTGGAAAAGAATGCCTCCACCTCTTTGAATTCTGGAATCATGGTGAAAGCCTGCAAACCCTTTGGTTTGAGCAGTGACGACTTGTGACGAAGAATCAAGAACCACTATAACACTAAAATATGGTGTATTCTAAATAGTCAGTTGCAGCTACCGCTAGCAAGTGGAACAGATGTCAAAATTATGACACATATACACTAATATCATCAGACACAGTTGTATCCTAAGGTGTGATGGACATACATAAGCCATAGTATTTGGGTGATGGTGTTGCAAATCTTTTATCATTTGCCCCGCTTCTGTGTGGATCCTGAGGAAAATGTTTTTTTTCTTTTTAACATAAACTATTTTTCTAAAACATTACCAGTTTTAGAACTGATCAGGATTACCTCCTCAGGATCTGAGTTTTGAGATGTATGTGATTAGCCAAGCCATTATTTGTTAAGGAAGGGTTTGTTGAATTGGTCATAACTGACTGGATTTCACAACATGCCAAGCTATAAAGAGTGGTTTACAAATCACAATGAGATCAAGCTAAAATTCATACCGGATTGTTGCTTAAGGCAATGTGTGCAACCGGGCTAGAACATACATCTTTCATCCAGGGAGGGTGGGACAATGACTCTTAAAACTTGTGAAAAGGCAGCAGTAAGAATAGATGTTTCTGGAGCTAGAAGGGCTAGTAGTTAAGTGGAAATGACTACGCACACCAATCAAGCAGTTGCCGAATGAAAAAGCTGTGTGTATGCAACAGGAAGGTAAATGTGATCTTTGACTTACAACCATTTGTTTAGCGACCTTTCGAAGGTGAATGGCACTGAAAAAAGTGAGTTACAACCAGTCCTTGCACTTACGACTGTCATAGGATCCTGACAGTCATGTGATCAAAATTTGGGTGCTTGCAGCAGCATCCCAGGATCTTGCCGTTTGTAACCTTCCCAGCCAGCTTCCGACAAGCAAAATGAATGGGGGCAATTGAACTCACCTAATAACTGCATGATTCACTTAACACTTGCAGTGATTCACTTAATTGTGACAAAAATAATACTGTAATATCAGGCACAAATTGAGATGAACAACTGCCTTGCCTACCAATGGAAATTCTGCCCCAGTGGTGTCATACGTCAAGGTCTATCTATAGTTTTTACCCTCCTCCCTTTCCAGAAGGGAGCGGCTGAGTTGGTAGAGTTCTCTTCAGGAAACTATGTAGTGTAATGGAGCTCTCTAGAAATCTACAAGTAAATAGGACTCCAATGGAGTTTTAAAGTTATGAACTCTCAATTTATACTCAGCTTGTAAGTGCCGTGTGTGAAAATAAGCCCTATGTTACAGAAATGCCATAAATGCTCCAGTGAAATTAAATCTAGATAAACATTTGCATCCAGATAGGTTTCACTCTTCAGGAGTGCATGTCCATAATATTTTTCCAGCTGTGTAAAGAAATTCAGGTACTACGTACTTTTCAGGAGTTCTGTGTCCAACTCTCCCTGTCACTCAGCTGTCCTTTTGTTTGTTTCCCTGGGATACATTTTTTCCCAAGCTGTTGATTTTTAGAAGTGTTGGAGTATAATGTGTATTACCTCTGTTTGCATGGCTAAGAATCTGTGGTTTGTAGTCCAACTCATACAGATGGTGCTGAGTTGGGGAAAGCTCATCTGGTGTCACGTCTTGTGTTTGGATCCTGTGTGGGTCCTTCAATGACAGGATGAATATGTAGATGAGTGTGTCTATGTTAGACCACAGAAAAGGCTTCTGTATTTTTGACATGTTCAAGGGAAACAGGCTGTTTGACCTTCGGTTTTCACTTTTGTAATTTTGATGCTAAACTTGAATACAAATTGAAAGTGGCCAAAAGTCTTTTTAAAATTAAACAATGATATATTAGTACAACCGGTACATTACTTGTTTGTAGTGTTTACTGATTCAAATGCCATAAACTGAATGACCTGCTTAATATTTTATCTCTGTCGTTTGTATAAATATAATATTGTATAAATATAATATTTTGAAGGAAATCATTGCAAATTTTCCCACATTTGCACTTATATTGAGAATTATTTCAAAGGAAGAGAAAGAAAGAAAATTTGGAAGTGTACAGGAGAGATTTTCAAAATTTCCCACCTGCTAGATGTGTTGGATTCTACTGATTTTATTGTTTGAGAAATATAGCCCTTAGTCTGGCACATTTGGTGGGCACCAGGTTGAGGAAGTCTAGTATAAGAATGGCACACATTACATTTTTGTCATCAGCTTTCAAGCTGTTTCATAAAAAAGGGTATAGAATTGCTCAAACCATTTGTCTACTGGTTAGCTAAGTCTTTATTTAACTTTTGATGTTCTGGTTGTAATTCTTTACTTATTAACTTATGGATTTCCTGTATTACACTTTTGACATTCATCCCATTCTTAGATGCTTCAAGTGCTGCATCGTTGAAAGGAAATATAAGGGTAAAATCACCTACACGGGGGAATGGCCGGCGGTCTTTATCTGAGAGAAAATAAGGAGGAATAGTTGGCTTGCGGGTGTAGAACTCTAGTGAGTTAAACCAATGTGTGGACTGCACAGACTCACATAGCGAATGACTAGTTCTTAACATCTGTCTGCTTTTGGATAATGGCTTTGATTGGATAGGTGTTTGGGGCAGGTGCATCTTTTCACGCAATTGTGAAGTCAAAGTTTTCCGAGGGTATGCACTAGCCGTTCTGCCATACGTAGGTGTTCTTTTATTGATCTGCAAACAGGATGGAGAAGGGGATGTTGTTGCTGATTTGGTTCCTTTCCCAAGAGCCAGGAAATCCAGTGGGACCTGTGACTGAGTGGTCAGCAAATATTGTGACTGGCTGAAGCACGAAAGCCTCCGATTGGTCCCTCTGCTTTTTCTTAAAGTATCAGCTTCCTTGTAGTTTAGCAAGTCGACAATGTCATGGAGCAGCTTCCTTTTGACAGTGACATCACTGGCACAGTCTAAACGCAGACCTGGGCTGTGGTTTACTTCGAGAAGCCAGGGTTTCATTTTCTCATCAACCAATATGTCAAACCCAAAGAGTTCAAAGCAGTTGGACGTAAATGGTACTGAAGTGGTGATGGCCAACAAAGTTAGAATGACTATATGGTTGATTCTTTTCCAGAGGAGCAGGTCATCAACATTGCAGCTCCGTAAGTAGGCCCGAAATTTGCTAAAAGTCCATTTGCAACCAGAGCCAATGACTTCTTTGTCCTTTCTGTATGATGGCCCAAACTTATTGATGCTTGTGTTTGTCAGGTGAGCGTAAATGTTGTCAAGGGATCTCAGGTCAAACTTCTCTGTTGCAAACCTCACCAGTCCTTCTTCATATATATAAATTGTAAGGGGATAAAAGCTTGTGACACAAACATAAATACGGAGGTCCCATTTGTATCCGGAAATAAGCAAAGGGTTACTGATATATTTTTGCACAATTACCATGCAGTCATAAACAAAATCCTTAATGTCTTGAAAAATGAGAATGCCTCTCCCGCGAGACCTATCAACTGGTTTGCAGATCCAGTAACTCAGCTTTTTTCCTGGTATTTGCCTCTCCTTGGAGTACTCAGTTATAAATTTTATATAGTCATTGGGCATGATGAAGGCCACGGGACTGAACTCATAAAGGGTGGTTCCATAAATTCCCTTCATGCGTTTCAGATGTCTTGCCAAATAATCTTTCCGAGTGATTCTGATGGTTTCTGGATGGTGATTGAGCCTCTGCCATGGTTTGATGCTCTGGTGTTCTGTCAGCCGGAAAGGGCAATTCCTCCAGTACAAGTTCCAGTCTTCATTATCTTGTTCATGCTCATTATATTCAATCCAACCACGTTCCAATAAAATTTCACGAACTAATGAAGGTACACTGTCATGGAGCCGGAACACGAGTGGCCTGGTGATGCCTCCAAGCTCAACTTTTTTTGCTGTTGTGGAACTCTTACTTCCTACAAAATTAATAGGGGCACATAGTAGGGTAGAAACAATTCATTCAGTTGATTTGAATTATGATATCATGAAATAAATGCTATTGCTATCTCATATTTTCTAGGCCAAGGGTCAACTTTAAGACTTGTGGACTTCAACTCCCAGAATTCCTCAGCTAGCCATGAGGAATTTTGAAATTGCCAAGTTTGGAGCCTCTGTTTTAGGCTAAAAAAACCCCTACCTGTTCTATAAACTAATCTCAGGATAAGTTTTTCAATCCAGATAGTATAAAAATAACCTATGTCTTCAACATTAAGTGGGAATATAGGAAACAATTTGACAATCTTGTTTGGGAATAAGGGCTCTGAAACCAGAACAAATCATGAGCAATCTACGTTCACGTTTTGTTCTTAAAGTCTGATTTTTTTTCATCCTAACTGGCTTTAATTGGATAATTGAAATATGAGACATATTTATAAACCAGGTCCTTTGGATTCCTTTCCTAGCTGTCTGTGCCAAAAAGAAGTCCAAATTTCTTACTGTTGCTACAATGTAAGAGCTCTATTAATTAAAATCAAAAGAATATCTTGTTTAACATTCTGACTCAATGTAGTCAGCCAAATGCCTACAAACAGGACATGTATTCAGTAGGGCCATTTTGTTAATATTCCCTTGGGGCTAGTATTAAGAGGCCTGCAGCTCCTAATCTTGTTAAGTATTATATACCTATCATGACCAGCAGCCATGAATAATAACAGCAATGACTTCTGATTTAAGAGCCTGAATCATAAGCTGTACTCATATTCATCAAGTTTGCAATTCCTTACATCACACTGATATACAGGTAGTCCTCTCTTAATGACCATGATTGGGATTGACAGTTCCATTGCTAAGCAACTTGATTGTTAAATGAGGCATCACGTCTGCAATTTTGATTTTACTGCCAGCTTATCCATTGACTCTGTCTATGGAGACTCTCAAACATCCAGGTCATACTTATCCCAAAGGTGCTTTTTCACAAGGCGACTAGATTTTCTTGTTTTTCTTTGAAGACATTTCACTTTTCATCCAAGAAGCTTCTTCAGCTCTGACTGGATGGTGGGGAATGGAAGGATTTATACTCCTTGCAGACAGCTGGTCATTTGTATTCTTTTTAGCAAGTCGTTGAGGCTGGAGGTTTATCTGTGTTGTCAGAGTCACCTAGGTAGTACAAATGGGTGTGGAGACTTCTTGAAACTGCTGAAAGGATTGTGTTGTAGACTGGAGATAGATGATGTTCTATAATACTAATAATAAAAATAATGCTAATAATACTAATAATAATAATAATAATAATAATATAAGTTGGAAGGGACCTTGGAGGTCATCTAGTCCAACCCCCTGCTCAGGCAGGAAACCCTATACCATTTCGGACAAATGGCTGTCCAGTCTCTTAAAAACTTCCAGTGTTGAAGCATTCACAGCTTCTGGAGGCAGGTTGTTCGGTTTCTCCTTAGTTCTAGGTTGCTTCTCTCCTTGACTAGTTTCCATCCATTGCTTCTTGTCCTGCCTTCGGGTGCTTTAGAGAATAGCTTGACTCCCTCTTCTTTGTGGCAGCCCCTGAGATATTGGAACACTGCTATCATGTCACCCCTCACCCTTCTCTTCGTTAAACTAGACATACCCAATTCCAGCAGCCGTTCCCCATATGTTTTAGCCTCTAGTCCCCCAATCATCTTTGTTGCTCTTCTCTGTACTCTTTCTAGAGTCTCAACATCTTTTTTTACATCGTGGTGACCAAAACTGGATGCAGTATTCCAGGTGTGGCCTTAAGAGAGAGTCAAAATTGAGAGAGAGAGAGAGAGAGAGTCAAAATTGGACACCTGTCTCTCAACAGAGGGGGAGGAAGAAGACATTATCTATCTCCTGTTTACAATACAGTCCTTTCAGCAGTTACAAGAAGGCTCCATACCAATTTGCACTACTCAGGTGACCCTGATGACACAAATAAACCTCCAGGTGGCCTCAACGACTCTCTAAAAGAATGCAAATGACCAACTGTCTGCAAGGAGTAGTTCATTAAAAGCAGTACTTTTTGCCATATTTTCTTTTCTTTTTTTCTTTTTTTTTGCCATATTTTCTCAGCCTTGTGTTCTACAGATATGTTTGGCTCCAGTGTCCATAATTCCCAGCCATACTTGTTGGAATTTGGGAGTCAGCTACATTGAGAACGAAAGTTTGTCTGGGCATGAATGTTGAACATGTCAATAACTAAGCAAATCAAGTCCATCTCGGTAACAAATGCAAAGTCAAGTGAAAGGCAGATAGAAGAAACTCAGAATTTAAACTACAGAGGATGTGGTTTCTTCTGTTGACAGAAAGCAGCAAGCTGGGTAAATTGGCTTCATCTTGGCTAATCTGTCTAATACCAGTTTTCTGCTGAGTTCAAGTTCAAGTCTGCTAGTTATGGGCGCCCAATACAACCAAAAGGGACTAAGATAGGGAAGATTTATTTCTATCTATTCCTATAATCTATCCTTGATTTAAACTGTAATTTGAGTTAACAACAGTTACATCCAGTGATATTATCTGACGTGTGTAGTTTGCTTATACAGTGAAACAAATATTATATTATTAAACTATCCCAGTAGTATTCCTGGTTGTCAAAGCACGTGCAGCAGCCTGTTGTAGGTTAAGGTAAAGGTAAAGGTAAAGTTTCCCCCGCACATGTGTGCTAGTCGTTTCTGACTCTAGGGGCCGGTGCATTGAGGGTAATTATGGTTCAAGGGCCCTAAGCTGTACTGTGAAAAGAGTAAGCCATTCACAGATGGAAAATTAAACTCTTGGCTTCTGTGTCACCCCCCACAGATCCCCAGAAGTTGGAATGCTATCTGCTCTTTCTGCTATTGCTTTTTAATGGCATTCCTTATATGCACGTTGGTGAAGAGTTTCAGGGGGCCTCGGCTGACAGACGTGTTTGTTCACAGACATCTCCAAGACTGGCATAGAAGATGTATTGGTTGTTTCTGCTTGGCTGTATATGCTGTTGACGGGAGTTATCTGGCTGTGGAATTCAAGGGTCCCCCTCTCTTGTGAAGTCACATACTGCATTCACATTGATAAGGGCAGGGGGGGGGGAAATCACAGAGCCACTAGCCTACACTTGGTTTGACACATACTAGGCTAGTCCTTACCATTGCCAAATGGAAAGGCCGTGGGAAAGTGTTTCCACAGCAACAGCTGTACTGTGTGAAAACCACTTGTCATATGGACTGCCTTAGGAAGCTCGAGGGTCAGGGGTTAGAGGAGTGCCCACATGTTCCTTTTGCTGTATCCCTTTTTTCTTTTGGTCAAATTGTACAGCCCAACTTAGCTCAGACAAAGAACCTGCCTGAAGCTTGCTCTTCCCTGTGTGATTGTGACTGACAGCTGCTGTCCACAGATTCCACAGCAAAGTGTCCATGTTCAGACTGCTTCGGGATGTGTGCATTCACACAAGGAGTTGGATCTTCCCTTGTGTTCCTGTGAGCTGCTGCGAAGTGGCTTTGGACTCATTATCACATCCCTTTAACTCTAAGCCATAAATTTCTAACTGTGACATGAACATGTTCTGCTAACCATTTTTTAATGCCATGATTTTATAATGTTGCTTTGTCTCTTCCCTAGCCCTTCACTGTTTCTGCTTCATCGGCAATGATGTGGTGACACAGTCAGAGATGGGATACTGGCCAGCATCTTTTGGCCATTTTAGGCTGGCACCTCAAGCACTCTTTTCTCCACCATTCTGTTTTGATTTTTGTTTGTTTGTTTGCATGTTTTGTTTCAGGAGAGCCTGGAAACTCATCAGTGGCTTATACAGGCAAAGCCAGGAGCCAGGTTAGCTGTTTAATTGTTATTGTTTTTTTATTAGCTTGGTAAAGGTAAAGGTTCCCCCGCACATGCATGCTAGTCGTTTCCAACTCTAGGGGCCGGTGCTCATCTCCGTTTCAAAGCCGAAGAGCTAGCGCTTGTCCGAGGACGTCTCCGTGGTCATG
Organism: Vipera berus; assembly: GCF_964194415.1. Lineage (NCBI taxonomy): Eukaryota > Metazoa > Chordata > Lepidosauria > Squamata > Viperidae > Vipera > Vipera berus. The sequence continues at coordinate 282,767,469 of NC_138202.1, forward strand.
TGGCCGGCATGACTAGATGCCAAAGGTGCACGGAACACTGTTACCTTCCCACCGCAGTGGTCCCTATTTTTCTACTTGCATTTTTACGTGCTTTCAAACTGCTAGGTTGGCAGAAGCTGGGACGAGTAACAGGCGCTCACTCTGTTATGCGGCACTCAGGATTCGATCCGCCAGACTGCTGACCTTCTGATCGACAAACTCAGCGTTCTAACCCACTGAGCCACCACGTCCCATCATTGTAGGTTATCCAACAGCAAAACAAACATCTTCCAGATTTTACATTTGCTCTTGAAATCCTCATGGTTTAAAGTGCTTGATCGTTGCATATTTAGTTACATCACATTTTTGTTCAGCTGTGTTCGTATTTTTAAGAATTCTTATGTAAGCTGAGAATTGGAAGTTTAGGATAACTTGTCAGCAGGCTGGTATCTTTCAGTCATATCTGCCAGAGCTATGTTAGAGCATGATGACTCCACTCAACTGAAATAAATCCATTTATATGCATAGTATCTAGGCAAGTTTTCTTGGTACTATATAGGCAGACCTTGTTTGACAATCATTCGTTCAGCAGTCATTTTGAAGTTTACAACAATGCTGAATAAGGAGACTTCTGGCCAGTCCTCAAGGTTGCAGCAGCACCACAGCCATTACAAAATTCACAGCATCCTGCAATCATAGGATCACCATTTGTGACTTTCACTGCCAGCTTCCAACAGCAAAATCAATGGGGAAGACAGCAAGAATCTGCAAATGGCAACCACACGACATTTTGCCTAGCCACACATGTGATTCACCTAACAACCATAACGAGCTGCAGGGTCGTCCCATTTTATGACCATGCTGCTTAACATTAGATTTGCTGATCTCAGTTACTGTTGTTAACTGAGGACTACCTGCCCAGCTACATAAGACACAAAACAGATGTTCGGTCTAAAGGCAGAACTTTGTGTGTGTCTATGTGTGTGTATGTGTGTGTGTGTGTTTTGCATTCTGCAAGTAAGATCAAAAGGAGTGGCTTGGGCCATCATTTATTTGATGGGGACAGGTGATTATTGGAATACAAGCCCCCATTTTCTTTGCTGCTCATTCTGAAAGGGACTTGAGATCAACAACATCTGAGAGTCACATATTCCACTTCTCCATGCTTAGATGTGTGAAAGAAATGGGGGGGACATTATTGTAGATGCAGTGAGGAAGAGCTGCAGAGGAATTGTGTGAACCATTTTAGATACCCTGGATAGACTAGTGCTCTGGTGAGCTCTGTTCTGGAGAAAGGGTATCTCTCTCTCTGTGTTTGTCTGTCTGTCTGTCTGTCTGTCTGTCTGTCTGTCTCTCTATCTATCTATCTATCTATCTATCTATCTATCTATCTATCTATCTATCTATCTATCTATCTATCTATCTATCTATCTACCTTGGTCTAGGAGGCTTCACCTGAGTTCTACCAGCACAAGAAGAAATGATGAAATAATATTATTTCAAGTATAGCTAACTGACAGGATATGCATTGTTCCTTAATCGTAATTATGCATTAGCGTGAGAAGTTTTCAGCAGATGAGCTTGTGAAGGACACAAATGAAATGTTAAAACGAAATAAATTAAAAGTACCTTTCCTTGGGCTTGTTGGTTCGGCAGGATTTTCAGTACTGTAAAAATATGTAAAAGTAAATGATTATCTGTCAGTATCTGACAGTAAAAAAATGGGAATGACCTGGCACCTAATGGGGCTGAAAGAGCTTTTTATCTAGTAGGTTTATGATCACGACTTCAACACATCTGGATTTGGTTGTTCCCCACCATTTCTAGGTATCTCTTTCTAATCACAAAGGGACCCAAAATGACGAAACATACTGTGATATCATGACCCAAGCTCCATCATTTAGGGTGGAGGAGCTGCTCATTCTGGATTTAGCTCAACATTTTTTCCAAAGATGGAATGACCCACAACCTTACAAAAACAGTATGAATAATGAATAAAGGAGAATATTTAAGACTGATTGATTGGTTTACTTATTTGCATTCTGCTCTGCTCTGAAGGTGGCAAACATCAAATCATAAAAAAACCAACTTTATTAATAGCAATAATTGATTATGTGCCATCAAATAGTTTTCACCTCTTAAGGAGCACATGGATAGATTTTCTCTACAAACAATAATAGTACAAAAAATAATTATAAAATTAGTGAAAGTTGATAAATAACATAGCAATTCAGGAGAGAGTAGAAATTAGTTAGCAGTTACTCCATTCTTTGGAATTCACTTCATTCCATTTGATGTTACTAAATCAACTTGGTATGTTTCCATTTGCTGAGCAGATGGTGATTATTATAATTTTTTAATGATCTGACTGGGGCCAGTAAGCAGAGTTTGACACTCATGTTTCTTATATTTCTGTTCTGGACTTCCCACATCACATTGGTAGTTCTGACACTGTGGTTACAAAGTCCCCTATGCTGATCATTAATGCTTTGATTTGTATTAAGTCTTGTTTTGCTTTGCCCTTTCCTGATCTTCTCCATCTAAATTTAGATTGTAAATTCCTTGGGGGGGGGAAGCACTGTATTTTACTTAAGTCATGCCATAACCTCATTTACTGACAGCAGGAGATAAAAATGACCATTTCATTACAGAGCTGCTGACTTTACTGATCCTTATTCGAACATTTTTCTTCATCCTGTGAAACTTTCACCCTTAAATGATCACTTGATAGTTTCTGTAGTGAAATCAATGTCACTGCAGAGAAAACAGCAGATTAAGTTATATTTCTCTGATGAATTGGAAAGACTCGGTCATCACCATCAACAACAAAAACATAGTTTTCAGAAATAGTTCTACATTTACAGCCACAAGGATTGGACATCTTAGTGATAACCAGATCTTTCTTGTCAATTTTCTATCTATCATCACCATTTTCTGAGAAATTATTGGACAGCTAAATATCAGCATTTTAGTTAGGAGACAAATATCTGTAAGAAAATATTGCAAACCATATTTTCTCCGCATCTGTGCAGATTTGATCTTTTTCAAGGCTGGAGTCTTCATTTTGCCAGAGTGTCATCTTGACCATCTCGTGCCAATTTGAAGCTTGCTTTCTTCCATTCTAATTGCCCACCTTTTGAAGAAAATCCACCTTTTAAATGTATTGTTTACAAGTTCCCAATCGCCATAGGAACTAATGATGTGGTTCAGGTTGCCCATTTCAACATTCTGTTTCCTTGTTCTTTTGTTCTTCTCAACAGAATATTCAGGGATATTCCAATATCACCCACTGGATGATTGCCAAATCTCCATTATCTCTTTCTGACAAACACATGTTTAGAGTGGGCAACAAACACTATGTCATACTTGATTCCCACAGAGAGATGAACAAATATTGCAGAAGATGAAATAAAAATATTTGTTGCGCATTTGTTTTCTTTGTGGTTCTCTTTGCATTTAATTAAGCATCTCTACTTAAGTAAGAGGCGCAGTGGTTAGAACGCAGTATTGCAGGCTCTTTCTGCTCACATTGCCAGGAGTTCAATTCCCTCAATCCTGACCGGCTTATGGTTGACTCAGCCTTCCATCCTTCCGAGGTTGGTAAAATGAGGACCCAGATTGTTGGGGCAATATGCTGACTGTAAACCGCTTAGAAAGGGCTGTAAAGCACTGTGTGAAGTGGTCTATAAGTCTAAGTGCTATTACTATTGCTATACTAATGATGGCAAACCTTTTAGAGACTGAGTGCCCAAACTGCAACCCAAAACCCATTTATTTATCACCGGGAGCCGGGTAGGTGTGGCCACAGGATCATGGCCGACTGGGTAGCTTTGGCCATGGTGAGTTTGGCCACCTTGATGATGCTTGTGGGGAGGGATGCCTGTGGGGGCCAGGCAGGGTTGGGGAAGATCCGGGGGGGGGGGTCTCTGGCAGTTGGGACGGTGGGCCGGAGGCTCATCCTGCAGGGTGAGGTGAGGTGAGGCAGGGCAGGTGTGCCAATTGCTGCGGGGCAAGGCAAAATGAGGCAGGGGCTGGATCAGCTGCTGCCTGACACCATTGGCCCCCACATACAGAGCCCAGCGAGTTCATGGGGGCCGACAGTGTCCATCAGCAGCCACAGCCTGCTGGCTGTCCTGCATCATGGCAGCCCCATTGGCATGGGCAGAGATGGCCCCGAGATGTCTGGAAAGAAGCCCTCACCTGGTGTAGGCCCTGTCTACCCGGTGGCTCTGGAGTCATCTCCGCCCATGCCAATGGGGCTCCATGGCCAGTTCGCCATTATGCAGGACAGCCAGCAGGCTGTGGCTGCTGACAGACACCGTCGGCCCCCATGCACTCACTGGCCTCTGTGTGCAGGGGCCAATGATGTCAGGCAGCAAATCCGGAAGCAAAGCTGTGTGTCCTGGTTCCGATAAATGAGACAGTTCAAACAAAATGCAGGGATTGTTTATCTAAAAAGTCTTAATAATGAAATGAAACGTCAGCACTCATGGAGGGATGCCAGAATCTGAAATCTTCTCCCCCCCAAGCCCATTGTAACACACACAATCCCCGCCCTTATCTACACATCATAAATCACATTATCCAATTAGTTTTACATATGAAGTTTCACTTCCCATTCTGTAGGCGGGCTTTTCTTATCTTCTCAAAACATCCGGCTAATGTTTCCCCCCAAAGCGAAGCAATTAAAGTAATAGGCTGTCTCTTATATTGTCAGTGCAAAAATATGTCAATGTTTGCAGCATTGACACTGGGCTGACCATCCTCATGCTGGTGGGGGAGGTGACGGCAGAGGAAGGCAGGATCTGGCATGCGCCCTTTGCCGCTGCTGCCCCACATCATCCTGTGTGCACCTCTGGGCCGTGTATGCGGCACAATGTGGGGTAGCAGCGGGGAGTGGTGGGTGTGCACCACAGCTCACCTTCCCCTGCTGCTGCCTCCACCAGCACGAGGATGGGCGCCACAGCTTTGCTTCCAGATCTGCTGCCTGCTGGACTTGGTGATGCAGGGATCACTGCCTCTACCGCCTCCTGCTTCCCTTTGTGGTTGGCAGATCGAGGGGCTCAGAGCAGCAGGAGGAGCAGCGGCCGCCACCCCTATCAGAGCCACCATGTAGACAGGGCCCGCACCAGGTGAGGGCTCCTTTCTGGTCATCCCAGGGCCATCTCTGCCCACACCAATGGGGCTGCACTGTGGAAGGGAGATGGCGGCTCTGATTCCCCCCTGCCAGCTGTCTCTCCAGCCCCCTGCCGGGTGCCCCTTCTATGCAATCCTACATGACTGCAGTGTGGATGAGAGTATCGGCTGACAGGAAGGGCAACTTTCCTCCACAGAGGTGTCCTGGCCCTCCCACCCACCCCTAGCCAGACCCCCTTGCTTTCCCCCAGCCAGGACCTGATGACCCCCACCTTCCTGCCCCCACCCTAGCCGACCCCCTGAGCAGCCCAGGCCAACCAAGATGGAGGGAAGGTGAGGCAGAGAACCAGTTGTTAAAATGATTGTAAACCCACCACTGGTCGCTTCCAAAGGCCGCTCACTCACTCTCCCGCCAAAACTGCTCCTTTTATAGGCTCCCTCACCCCGCCCAGCTCTCGCAGCCGTTCCCAGACTACGCATGCATGGAGAGGGGGAGGGGAGGAGCCCTGCGTTCCTCTGTCTGTGGCCATGGTGCGCGCGCCAACAGGGACGGCTATGATGCATGCCATAGGTTCACCACCACGATGTTATACTATAATGCAGAATCTTTGATGTTGTGGTGTCTAGCATTTGAAATAGTTGTTTATTAGCTGTAAACTTTAAGGTAGGCTACAGTTTTAATTCCTTTGCTGTATTTATTTAGCCTTCCGTGCTATACATTCAGCATAGTTTGTTGTCCAGGAACTCCCTATGCACTGCTAACTTCATGGCCACTGCTGTTTCTTCAGAAGCTTCTTGATCTTGGACAGGAAGGCTTTTAAGTAAAAGACACCTTCCAGCAGATCTGTCATCCAGCAATCTTTCAAACATAAGTCCATCCTCTGGGAAGCAGGTAGATCCTCCCGCTCCCAAGCTTGTCTCCAGTAATCTAATTTCCAATTGGTTTTTTTTTTGGTCTTACCCATTTCATGGCTGTTGTTCTCAACTTCATTTTTCTTCCTGAAGGGAGCTAAGATCTATACTTCTTTGGGAGTGGAAGGTTCACATACCTTTCCCCTTGGGTGAGTTTGGATGATATTACTGGTGCTCTTGGGGCATAGCAATTATCCTCATGGTCTTCAGCACAACCCATCTGGTCCAGCCTTGATTCAGGGAGAAGGCATCATTTAAATTTGCATCTCTACTTTTGACTTTCTTAAGGTTCAGGTGAAAATTCAAAAGCTATCAAAATAAGCATTAATAGCTGCTTCTTACCTGGATCTTTCATGGAACAAATAAGCCACAATGATTCAAACAGTTGCCTAGCAATGTGAAACAGATCTTATGAACACAAGCAAATATTGCCATCGTCACAAAAACCTTCAGCTACCCTTTCTTTTCTTTAGTGCATTTACTTCCCAGTCTTAAGCAGAATCAGAGAGATCTTAGATTACCAATGACTTTATCAGCTCTTGTTCTTGCTGGACCCATGCAAAGTTCATCAGTTAAGTTTTCTTTAGCTTGGAAACAAAGAGTTGCTTGGAGCAGAGATATTTGCAGCCATTTAATGCCTAGAAGGATCACTGCAGAAGTTAATTAAAAAATGTTGTTTTATTCTTTCGTCTCTTTGGTATATTAATAGTAAACCTGTTTTTTTTTTCTTTTTCACTTTTAAAAAGAATTTATTGTGATTTGCAATTTCATAATATTACTGTATGATTTAGACCGTATCAGTTGTTATTCCTGATATACAGTAGTTATATTCTGCATTTTTTAAGAGTGACTTTGGGGAATCAAAGAAAAAAAAGGAAAAAGAAATATTGCAGAAGTTGCTAAAGCACATCTCCCAGATCAAATAGCATTCATATAGGTAGTCCTTGACTTACAGCAGTTCATTTAATGACCATTCAAAGTTACAATGGCATGAACAAAATGACTTTCAGCCACTCCTTGCAATTACCACCATTGCAGTATCCCTACAGTCACATGATCAAAATTTGGGCTTAGGCAACAAGGGATGTATTTACCACAGTTTCAGCATCCCAGGGTCACATGATTCCCAGCCATCCTTCAGCAAGCAAACCCAATGGAGGAAGCCAGAATTGCTTAACGACTGCCTGATTCACTTAATAACTGCAGTGATTCACTTATTAAGCATAGCAAGAAAGGTTGTAAAATTGTGCAAAACTTACTTAACAATGGAAATTCTGGTCCCCAATTGTGGTTGTAAGTTGAGGACTATTGTATCTGTTTATTTTAATGTTAAATGATAGAGCAAGTTCTGACATGGATAGGTTGATTTTTTTTACACATATGTGCGTTGTTACTTTTTGGCACCATTTTTGTTTAATTAATGAATTAATACTAAATTTCATGAATAACATTAAATCTTAAAAAGAGCAAAGAGTTCTGAGGGGTAATAAACAGACGTCGGTGCAAAAGGAAAAAATAAGAATCTGCATTCTTACCTAGTTATTTAATATTTATCCTATGCCCACTTTGCTCACTTGGTAGAGCAGAAGAGCTAATAAGCAGGCATATACATAGAATGAAGGCTACTGCTAAGCTTGTAAGCCGCCCTGAGTCTTCGGAGAAGGGCGGGATATAAATGGAATTAAAATAAAAAAATAAAAAAAATACACAACACTGCATTAAATACAATAATATTTCTGATCTGAACTCTGGAGTTGGGCTTCCCTTAGATTCCTGTCATTTCATCAGTGGCCTTATCTTCCTGCATCAAATCTCACTCCTCTTTAGAAAAATCTTGTGATGGTTCACAGAACATAATTCAGAAAATATAATGAAAGGGGCAGGGGGGGCAATGGAATGCAGTAGCCCCCAGTTTGGCCTCCAGAAGGCTCCTTCCAGTGCAAAAAGAATGGACAGTCCTTGGTGTGGTGCAGAGTTTTCATCTAGCAGAATATCTGATCTCACATGGAGTCACCGAGATCAGAAAAAAATTATGTGTCTCTCAGGGAACTCAGCTTGTTTCTGAATGTATGAGTTCTCATATTTGAAGGAAATACACAGTATCCCGTCTGTATGATCACAGCTGAATGCATACAAAATTTGACAGTTGCATAAATGGGGAGCTAGGATATGGCTCATTGCCTAGAATTCTTAACTCTAAAGAAAATGTTTACTCTTACTGATTTCAACAAGATCCAGTTGCAATTGTCGATTTACATCTGCTGTGCCAATACAAACTGTTTAGTGCAAATAAAAAGTTTTGTTTATCGATTATGTATTGTTTATTGATTTTTTAAAAAACTATTTTTTTTTAAAAAAAAGGTAAAATGAAAATCAATGCTGTATTTGTCCATTATCCATCTTTGCTCCAGGAATTCATGTGGCCTACACAGGACTCTCTCCTCCAATTTGTTCCCCATAACAACAATCCTGTGAAGTAGGTTGGGCTCAGACTATACAAGGAAAGTTCATAATATGGCACAGTCTTATCAGAAAAGAAGAATCAAAAAAGAAGTGCTTTGACCCCTTCTCATTGTCACCATTTAGGCCCTTCTCTATTGTCCAGTAAATATTCTTATATAAACTTTGATTTAGAACCCTTTTCTGCATAGAGTTCCTTATTTAGAGGTTGGTTGACTGAGCATTTTGCTGTGATGTGGTTAGTTCCTGCCTAGCAGCGTTGAGTGTTCCAGAAGACATTTTGGATTCCAGGTATTCGACTACTCCATAAAAGACCATTGCCACAATCAGTACAGGTAACAAAATGTACAATTTGATGGAGACACTTAAGAAGGTGCTGTAGCCAAAGGCTATGACAAAGCCCAATGACTCCCACAGGCGGTAATTTGCAAAGGCTGCCTCTTTGTGCTTCTCAAATAAAATTCCATAGAGAGCTATAAAAAAAAGAGAGAGAGAATTATATCAGATAACCTTTAAGACATCAACTCAGGTTTATGTTTATTTTAAGAAGAGACTGGACAGCCATTTTTGTGAAATGGTATAGGGTATCCTGCCTGAGCAGGGTGTTGGACTAGATGACCTCCAAGATCCCTTCCAATGTTATTATCATTATTGTTGTTGTTGTTGTTATTTCTTTTTAAACAACAGCTGTCACCCATTTCAAACAAAAGTGATTCTGCAATAAAGTATTTTATTATACCTCTCCTTTTGTATCAAGTATTTCCAGGGCGCTGTGTTATATATAGATTGGGATATCTTTTGTGACTGCAGGGAGGGAGTGTTCTGATTGCATCAAACTCTTTGGCTCTCATATCTCTGCTCTGAATGCCAAGACTTTCCTGAGTCTTTTCTCTTTTTAGGTAGACAAATGGGTTTGCCTTCATTTGCTGCTTGGGATATTTTTAGCTTTGCTAATCTAAATGCAGCACACACATATTCTGAACAAATGTGTCAGGAATGAATGAAAATGAATCCTGCATTTTCTTTAGATATGCTCTAGGGGGAGCTCTTGATTAGTATTAGCTCCCTACTTTAAAATATAGAGTGACTTTCTTCGGTTCTGAAGGCTGATGAATTTTTGACCATTCTTCCTAAAATGTTGTGATCCTTTGCTGAGAGAGCTGGGTTAAGGCTCAGCAATGTTAGTGGCTTTTAAATTGAGCTGTTCTTATATACTGCCCACTGCCCACTCACTCATTCAGCAACTGTTTGAAGTGATGACAGCATTGAAAAAGGAGATTTATCACTAATCCTCGAAAACAGCATCACTATGATCACCGTCATTGTGATTTGGGCACTTTGCAATTGGTGTGAATTTAGGACAGTCTCAGCATTCTGTAGTCATGTGATTGCCATTTGTGACATTCACAGCTGACTTCTGACAAGCAGAGTCAATGGGGAAGCTTGAAGGAAGACCCAGTTATGCGATGTTGCACTTAATGACCTGTGGTGATTTGCTTCACTTAAAAACTGCATTACCAAGGAACAGAATTGCTGGTCCCAGTTGCAGCTGGTATGTGAGGACTATCTGCAATCCTAAAGCCTCAAGTTTTAAATGTAGCATGGTTCTTACCATTTAACTACCCTGTGAAAGAAAAGGAAGGGTCTTCTGAGCATGCAACATGAAACCGCTGGGTGAGATCATTCGCAGCTTTGGAGTAGGGTACCATCAGTATGCTGATGACACCCAGCTTTTCATCTCAACTCCAAACAACATCAGTGATGCCATCGACGTGATGTCCCGCTGCCTGAAAGCGGTCCGGGAATGGATGGGGAGGAACAGGCTTCAACTGAACCCGGACAAGACTGAATGGCTATACGTACCGGCAAGCCAGGATACTCAGAGCATCCCATCCCTTAACATCGGGGATGAGTTACTACCCCCTGTTGATAGGGCCCGCAACCTGGGTGTCCTCCTAGACTCACAGCTCTCCCTGGAAGATCACATAGGAGCTGTGACCAAGGGGGCCTTCTCCCGGGTTCGACTGGTGCGCCAACTACGGCCTTATCTGGACCTGGATGCCTTACGTACAGTCACCCATGCCCTTGTGACCTCTCGCCTAGACTACTGTAACGCTCTCTACATGGGGCTGCCCTTGAGATCCACTCGGAAGCTTCAACTGGTGCAAAGTGCAGCGGCACGGACACTTTTGGGAGCCTCCCGATACTCCCATATCACACCTCTCCTCCGTGCGCTGCACTGGCTTCCGGTTGCCTTCCGAGTGAAGTTCAAGGTGCTAACAATGACATACAAAGCCCTACATGGCATGGGTCTGGACTACCTACAGGAGCACCTTCTGCCAATGTCAACACCCCACCGCCCTGTGCGCTCCCACAGAGAGGGCCTCCTCAGGGTGCCACCACTCAAGGAATGTCGGCTGGTGGCCCCCAGGGGAAGGGCATTCTCAGTGGGTGCGCCAGCCCTCTGGAACTGCTTACCAACTGAAATCCGGATGGCCCCCGACCTCCGCACCTTCCGGCGCGACTTAAAGACTTACCTATTCCAGCAGTCCGGCCTGGCCTGATAGCTCTGATAGCTCTGATAGCTCTAATTGGGGTCCCAGTTTGTTTTGTTTTGATTATTGTTTTTCAATACTGTTTCATTATGTTGCCTATCTTACTCTGTACACCGCCCCGAGTCCCTCGGGAGAAGGGCGGTTTATAAAAACAAATAAAAATAAATAAATAAATAAATAAATAAATGCAAGGAGAACATACAGGATCTCTTACAGAGACTACAGTAACTGATATTAGATTCTTCAGGTGGTATGCAGCCTTGATAACACTAGTGCCCAATGAACATTGCTTAGCGTGAAATCATGTAACTACTGGATTATTTAGATCAGTGTTTCTCAAATTTGGCTAGTTGAAGACGGGTGGACTTCAACTACCAGAATTCCTCAGGCACGCATACATATGTGCATTTATGCAAATAGTAATTTTAAATATCTTCTGATTTTAAATCCTCCCCCCTTTTTTAAAAAAAGTTTGTTTAGAAGGCACCCTATAAAGAAACAAGGATACTTTCAAGTCAGCTGTGTGAGGATTCGGAGCAGAGATACTGTATATAATTTTCCATTGTCTTTTTCAGAGCTTCACTTTACTTTAAAAAACAAATGCTGTCCAACCTACAATTCTGGAAATCCCACGCAATTCCCCTCTAATTATTAATCAGGGTTAATCTTGCTTAGCTTCTGAGGTCAGCTAAGGTCCGCTGGATACTATTTATCAATGTGAATGATAAATAAAAATAAACCTTTATCCATAGCTTTCAAATGGGTTGTAAAAATTAACAGATATAAAATAGGCTGTTAAGTTACATTATGATACTTTACCGATGATCTTTCTTAATTTTCCTGTTCTTTCCCTCTCCTTTTATAGTGTTAGTTTAGTAATTTGAGTTTACCATTTCTCAGAATTGGAAAGGCAAACAGAAACACACAAAGATCTTTGAATGAAACCTAAACAAGTCTGATTGTGGGGTGGTGCAGAACTTCAAGGCGGCAAACAATAAAAAAAAGAACACCTCCTTCAAAGGGTCTTAATGAGGTTGATGGATGCCAGGCCACTCCCTGGCAGTGAAATTCTAGATGTGCAGAATATGTTGCCTTCTAAGATAAATGTATTAAGTGTTGCTAAGTCTTAACAATTCTAAGAGATCAAATAATTTTATGGGTTTGGGATGAAGTCTACTCTGTTCATTATTTCAAGAGGAACTAACGTATCTAAAACTCTGACTATCCAAACTGCAATATGAAATCCTTTAGGTTTTTCCCTTTTTAGAAGTTTACGTGTTTTTTTTAACTGAAATGGAAAAGTTGCAAAAAATTATACTTTGTAAAAAGCATTGCACTAAAAGGCACATATTAAGGAAAAATGCAACTATGTATGTTCAAGAAGGGACGCGGTGGCTCAGTGGGTTAGGACGCTGAGCTTGTCAATCAGAAGGTCGGCAGTTTGGCGAGTCGAATCCCGAGTGCCGCATAACAGAGTGAGCGCCTGTTACTCGTCCCAGCTTCTGCCAACCTAGCAGTTCGAAAGCACATAAAAATGCAAGTAGAAAAATAGGGACCACTATGGTGGGAAGGTAACAGCGTTCTGTGCGCCTTTGGCGTCTAGTCATGCCAGCCACATGACCACGGAGACGTCCTCGGACAAGCACTGGCTCTTCGGCTTTGAAACGGAGATGAGCACCGGCCCCTAGAGTCGGAAACGACTAGCATGCATGTGCGGGGGAACCTTTACTTTTACCTTATGTTCAAGAAATTGTATAGATTTTTGTGAACATAGGAATGTGGGTGGATGTTCCTGCAGATTTTAAAAATTCATCAAATTTGCATAGAAATAGGGTGTGATCATTATGCACAGAAGAACAGGCCTACTACCCACGATAGGCAATCCACGAACATCACATAGATCCATCTAACAATTCCTGCTGAGATGACACTTTCCAGTAAGGCTAATGCAGTTATTGGAATTGATTATCTCCTTTCCATAAAGCCCACAATCCCATTTCATCTTTCTGTTGACCTTCTCTCACTATAAATGCTTACCATTAGTTAGTGTTTGCAAGATAGCATCTGCTACACCCCAAATGGCAGGTATTATAAAAAATAGGGCAAGTTGGCTTGGGTGAGGTTTCCAGAGCAGTAGTGCTATTATGCAGCCAAGATAGAGGATGGCACCTGTTGGATGAGGCGAAGATCATGAGAAAAGAGTAAAGCACATTCTAATTCACACTTTATGAATTGAAGAACTACTTGGCTTCATAGGACTCAAAAAGCTCCTTACCCATAACTTCATTTCTAACAGCAAGTAGACTCTGGAAGAAAGAAGCAGGATTGGCCCATAGAAGGAACCAATGAAGGTAGTGCTTCTCAACCTGGCAACTTTATTCTCTATTGCCATAGAGGGCATGACTAAAACCAGGGCTAAAACTAAGGAAGGTGGTTTAGACTAGAGATTGGAAAGAACCTCGTGATTGTATGAAGTGTTAGCCAATGGAGAAGGCTGCCACATTATGTGGCAAGCTCTCCTTTGCTAAAGGTTTTCCACAGAAGGTGGATGATCTTCTACTAGATATGCTGTAGGGAATCTTGTACCTGAGCCAGGTGCTGGTCCACAAGACATCTAAGGTCTCTTCTTCTCTATGATTCTTGTACATCACTTGACCTTTCTAATTAAAGCAGCCTTTTCTCAAGCTACCACATTAGCCTCTGAAAATATGCTGCTGCTTTAAGAAGACTACACATTAAGATTACTACAATGTGCCTTTAAAGCAGCAGCCTCCTTTTTCCAAGGCTCACACTTTAACGAATAGCAAAATAGTAACATTTGTCCAAGATCTAAAGCAATTATTCCAAAACATTTTTAAGGTATGCATAGCTCTAATGTCTGTTTTTTGTTAAACAAATAAATAAATTAAATTAACATCACATATATGGATACATTGTAAAAGGAGTACCAGAATTGTTGAACTGAGGTCAGATACTGAAATTAATGTACTGGATCAAAATTTAATGTAGCCCATAGGTCAAGCAATTTCTAGATCACCTTGTCCAAGTTGGAAACCTTTAACTCCTTTACCTCCAGAAGGTTTTCTGAGAAATCTTCGAATTACAGTGAATTATAATTTATTTTATTTTATTTTTATTTATTATTGGGACTTATATGCCGCCCTATCTCCTGAAGGACTCAGGGCGGCTAACAACAATAAAATACAATAATACAGAAGTTAAAAGGAAATTAAATTAATAGCCCCTGTAGAATAAATTTAAAATTAAAATTAAAATAAGTTAAAAATTAAAAACATAATTAAAATCCCTGTCAGTCCAGGTCAGCCTGATGTAAAAGAAGTGTTTTGAGGCCGTGGCGAAAAGACCGGAGATCTGGGGCCATCCGAAGCTCAGGGGGGAGCTGGTTCCATAGGGCTGGTGCTCCCACAGAGAAGGCCCTCCCCCTGGGGGTTGCCAGCCGACATTGTCTAGCCGACGGTACCCTGAGGAGGCCCTCTCTGTGTGAGCGCACTGGGCAATGGGAAGTGGTTCCCGGCAGCAGATGGTCCTGCAAGTATCCCGGGCCTAAGCCATGTAGGGCTTTAAAGGTAAGTACCAGCACCTTAAATCTCACCCGGAGGACAACCGGTAACCAATGCTGCACCTTCGGAGAATTTTTCAATGAAGTTACTGATTCAGCAGATATATTTATCTATATAACTATTGGGACTGTTACTTTTTCATCTGGCTAGTGATGGGAAGTCTAGATTGATTATGTCTCTGAGCAATTGCTTCTTAACTTGTATTCTATTCCTCATAGCTCACGTCAAATCCATTGAGATCATCACAATAGACAAGCACCCAGTTAGCCTTTACCTACCCAGTGTAAAGAGAACCTTTCTTCCAGTGAACTGGTAAATCTTGCCAAACAGCAAGGAGGCGAGTGAGTTTGTAGCTGAAAAGCAGATCATCACATATCCAACAAAGTTTATCCCAAGAGCACAGGTCACATAGGACTAGAAAGAAAATAAGAAAGAGAGAAGTGCCCACACAGTTATATTGTTATGCAGAACAGCAGCTTCAATTTTCATGTTTGCAGTTAAAGGTCTGACGAGTGCTTCGGAATGCTCGTGTTGAATATTCATGCAACACCTATATAACCAATAAAACATTCTTCTCTGTCTTGCTACAGAGCCTCTACATGCAATGTGCAGCTGCTGTGCAATATGGGTAGATGGCTAGGACTTGATCAGTTACTGCAGCTGTTGTTAAACAGCCAAACAAGTGAAAACTGGACCCGGAATTGAAAAGACATAACCTACTCATTCTCAAAGTAGCATCCTCCAGGTGTGTTGTAATTGCTTGACAGCCTATCCCTTTGGTTTCTGCCTGTTCCAGCAATCTAATAGAGGAAATATTTTCGGGGTTTCCTTCATGAAACAATGTCACCTGGGAGGTGCTGGGAAGTGTGGTGTGTCTCATGGTGTCTGCCTTATGGAACAGCCTTCCCATGGACAGACCCACCCCTTTTGGCCTTCTGGAAGGTTGCCATGACTTGGCTTTTCCCCCAACATTGGAACTGGATACTAACTGAATTCTGGCATTTGCATGTGTAACATGTTGATGATGATTTTTTTTATAGGTGCCTCAACTTGTTTTTTTAAATTGTTCTGCGTTATGTTTTTGTATTTGTTTAGTACTCAGAATTCCACTGGTGGCCATATAAATGTAATAATAATAAAAAATAAAATTAGTAATTTCAACACATTGGAATTTTTAGCAAAGATGGAATTCTTTGGACATATTGAATAAGAATTCTGAAAGTTCTGATTCTGATGCAACTGGAATATAAAAACCTGGCTATGCTCCTGAGCCTGGGGCACTACATGAGCCAACGGTCCCGCCTCCTAGCTATATTGTTAATGGGCCAGATGTCTTGCTTTTGTATGTACTGTAAATTTTTTTTACTATTTTAACGCTTTTTACTGTTGTTATTGTTTTAAAATGTTTTTTTAAAGTTTAATTGTAATATATGTTATGAATTGTAAGCTGACCAGAGTTGTTTGCTGAGATGGGCAACTATTGAAATCAAATGAATAAATGTACAGTATGTGTACACACACACACACACACACACACACACACACACACACACACACGGGTGGGAAAAGCTAATGTTGAAATTTTTTACCTAAGAAAAATTCAGCATGGTTAATTGGCAACTCTGGGAGTTGCAATCCTCTGGGAGCTGAAATCCATCATGTTGGGAAACATTGGTGTAGAAATGGTTTGCATAGAGAGAATAGTTAATACAATATAGTTAATTGACAAATGCATGGCCAATTCAGAATTTAAAAGCATCAGAATGCAACATGTTCAAACAAAAAACCATGGTGGCAAAAACATGGCCCAACTGAATTTTTCTAAACATGTTTGGATCTGCTGTCTACTTTGGTTTTTTTTTAAATTTTATCATTTTTTTCCATGAATACATTTCATTTGAAAATGCATGTATATTTCAGTATGCATTCAATTTTCTGCTCACACCCTTTCAAGCAGAGCATCCTAATGTTGCAAGACCAGCACACAGGAGCATAATGGTCTGCAATTGATCTGCAGAGTGACTAGTTTGGCTCTACAGGACAATCATTTACATTAAGGTGGACAGCAGTAAGGAGCTGGAGGTGAAAAACGGCACCTGCTTTGCATTCCTTCAAACTGAATCTGCTCTCTTCCAAAGATAAAGTGGAGGAGTTGCTCCTCTTGGACAACACAGAAGAGTGAACTCCTGGTTCAGTGAGGTTTTGTACATGGAATTGAAGGGGACAACCTGTTATTCTTTGCCTCAGGCAATTAAAGGCTTGGTCTGATTGTGAATGCAAATCCCACTCCAGAACTAGGGATTTTGTAATTTGTAAGCTACTCTGAGGTAACTTTTGATGAAGTGGTTTTATAAGTTAACAATTCATACGATACCGATTCTTAAGAAAGATTCTAATTTGGAGGAATGGCAGAGAGGTATCAATAAATTTGTTTGGGCAGGGAAAAGACCACGAGTCAAACTTAAGATTATGCAGGATACCCGTGAAAGAGGTGGTCTTAAAATGCCTAATTTTAAATTATATTATGAAGCTGCTGCGTTAGTAGGTATAAGTGATTGGATCAATTTGACACAAGAGAGATTATTAAATCTTGAGGGCCACGACTTGTTGTTTGGTTGGCATGCATATTTGTTGTATGATAAGAAGGTAGATAATGTGTTTAGAGTGCATATTTTAAGACAGGCATTGCTGAGAGTTTGGAGGAAGTACAGACATAAACTAGACTGCAAGATACCATTGTGGGCAATTCCAAAACACGCAATAGAAAATATACATGCTGGTTTCAAACATGATGTGACTACGTATAAGGAGATTCTAAACTTGGAAAGAAATATCTGGTGTTTGAAACCATATAGTGTCTTGCGAGATGAGAAGATTGTTCAGAATTGGTTTCAATATACTCAGTTACGGGCCAGGTGGAAAGAAGATCAGAAAAATGGTTTTACAATGACTGATGAAAATCTGATAAAGCAAATCAGAAATCAGGGTCCAGCACATATTAAACGGATATATCTTGCATTGATAGAGATTGATTCAGAAACAGAGCTTGTTAAGGACTGTATGATAAAATGGGCCCAAAATATTCAAGAAGTTATTACAATGGACACGTGGGAAAAGATTTGGGTGAGGAATGTAAAATTTACACAAGCTCAAAATCTAAGAGAGAACTTTTATAAAATGTTCTATAGATGGCATTTAGATCCTAAAAAGCTTGCAAGTATGTATCCGAACTATCAACCAAAATGTTGGAGGTGTGGTGATGAAGATGCAACATATTTTCATGTATGGTGGACTTGTAAAAAGGTTAAGGCCTTTTGGATAAAAATTTGGTGGAATATGCAGAAGATTTTCAAGCAAAGGATAAAGTTCTGTCCGCAACTCTTCTTGCTGGGAATAATTACGGATGCTACGGTTGTGGACACTAAGTTGATGTTGAACTTAATCACGGCAGCAAGACTTTTAATAGGTCAGTATTGGAAGAAAGAGGAACTGCCGACCATAGAAGAATGGACTTTAAAGGTTTCCGACCTGGCAGAGATGGCAAAGATCTCGGCTTATCTGAAAGATCACTCGCAAGAACGTTATATTATGGAATGGCGAAAATGGGTTGAGTACATCCAGAACAAATATAGGGTTAAGAAGTTTTATGTTGCATTTGAATAAGTCTTCCTTCGCTTTCTCTTTCTTTATTTTCTTTTTTTTCCTTTCTTTTTCCTTTTCTATATATATTTAATATTATTAAGATTTGTATTATTCTGTATAAGCTAGAGAGTGATGGATTTTAGAGTTTATGGTTGTTAGCATATGCTTGTTTATGATTGTTTTTTTTCCTATACCTTGTATTTAGCTCTGGGAAGTCGGGGGGGGGAGGGGGGGAGGGGTAGGGAGGGAGGGAGAGGGGAGGGGGAGGGGGGGATTGTTAAAGATAAACTGTATGTTAAAACTTTTCAATAAAAAAAAACAATTCATACAAAAACTATGCCTACTGATAGAAAATAGTTCTCCTAGAATGCCTTGCTACCTATACTTATGCATCTTCCATCCCATTATTATTCCCAACTTTTCTTTTAAAAATATTTCCAGGAATTAGAGCCAAAGAAAACATACAGATAACTACATCTGATGGCACATCATTTAGATGAGTTTTCCAGTCCCTTGAGAGAGTCTACACTGGGCACTGTGTGCAGTTCTGTTGTCGACTTCTCCTCCTTCTGCCTCTTTTCACTTAGCACCTGAAATAGATTAGATAACTCTGTATTTTATAACCCACCTTGTTATAGTCACCAGCAAGGAATCCTTGTTCAAGTCCACTATACATAGTCAAAGGTATCAAGAGACACTGGCGTTTATCTTTAAGATGTTGAAATGTTTCCAGAAAAGTGGATCTAAAGGATGACACAGTCTTTTCTTCACTCTCTGCTTGGTTGGTTGAGATTTGATCCAGAAATGTAGTCACTAGCAACACAGCTAGAATCTGACTAGCTGAGAAATGAAAGGATGTGTTTGAACAAACAAAATTAACAGCGTACATTGTTGTGTTTGGAAAAATTGGTATTTAATGATAAAGTCAAATCAAGTGCTATTAATTTAAATCTAGCAATATTAAAAATGTCTCACTTTAACCTAAAGCAAAATACTTTGGGGGCATCCTTTTTTCACAATTCTTTTTGCTCAGCTGTGACGTTTGTGTTATGACAGCTAGCAGGAAAACAACAACAACACCACAGTCTGCTGTTGCATAAAACATTTGTTACCATTCCAGGTCAAATCAGAGGCTTTACTGAGATTAGCATGAATGCAATATCACACATCTGTCAATATTGCTTTAGTCCAGATGAGCATATTTTTTGAGCCATTTCCTTGCAATGATAGTATTTTCTGAATTACTTGTGAAGGGACATTGTACTAAAAACAGGAATGTTACTTTTTATTACTTTATATTGATGGAAGTCAAAGTATATTCAATCCAATCAAATGGATTGAATATAAGAATTAAAATGATCTACAAAATATTCAGAATTTGGTAAGATTTACAATTTCTTTGTTCATATTTTAAATAGGAAATGTTACCTTCAGAATCAAAGCATAACATTTTGATCCCTAATATTTGAAATTTGAAAATATTTGACTGAGTGATTTGGAGGTCTAGCCTCTTCCTTATCACAAGCTGTGGATCACATCATAGGAATAAAAATTCCCAAACCCATGTTGCATTAACTATAATTGAATTGAATTGTATGCCAACCAAGAAATAGCATTAATATAAATCAGTGCTTTTTTTCTAAAAAAAAAAAGGTGCCGGAACTCAGAGGTGCTGTCACTGGGAGCGATGCTGGTGTCTTGCTACGGCATCGTCGCCCATCCTTTGCACCCCTGCCCCATGGCTCGGAGCCACATGCCGTGGGGATTCCCCTCCCCACAGCCACTGTGGGGATTCCCCTCCCTGCAGTTGCCACGCCATGGCCCATGCTGAGCCCCCACCCGGAGCTGCTCCAAACCCCGATCCAGAGCTGTGTTCCTCATGGCAGCAGTCTCCGGTGCCAAACAGCTGATGGCCTCTGGCACCGGCACTCATTCACTTACTGCCCCATTGCTTCCAAATGCAGTAAGTGAGTGAGCGAGCAAGTGGTGTTTGAAAGCATTTGGAACCGATGGGGCAGTAAGTGAGTGAATGAATGAGCAAATGGCGTTTGGAAGCGACGGGGCAGTAAGTGAGCGAGCGAGCAAGAGGTCTTTTGAAAGAGATGAAGTGAGTGGGGCAGAGACTGAACAAGGTGCCTTTGAAAGAGACAAAGGAGTGAGTGAGAGCAACTGGAGGTTTTTGTGAGCAAAGTGTGAATGAGTGGGGGGGCTTTTGCGAGTGAAGGGTGAGAGAAAAAGGGAAAAGTGAGGGGGAGAAGGGAAAAAGAAAAGGCAGTAACTTCTGACTTCCTCTATTGAAGGAGTAGAAGGAAGCATTAACATTGAACCTCAACTTTTTGCTTTTGTATAATATTATAAACTAGCCATTTCTATAACAATAAATGAATCTAACCAATGAAACCCAAAATACCCCCCCTTTTTTAGTCATCAAGTTTTTGACACCTTGTTAAGCACTGGTGGTGCTTGAATATTGTCATGTCCTAAAAGTGGTACAATTTCTGAAAAGGTTGAAAAGCCCTGATGTAAATGCAGCCTAAATTGTTTATTGCCATCCTATTTGAGATGGTGTAGTTGGGCAGCAGGGAGAGGTGCAAAGTTCCTGCCTTCGCTGCAGACAACTTGCCTGTGCAACGTTTGCTGGCTGGGTCTGTTGGCGTGCTCAGCAGCAATTCCTATTGGCTTTCAAAAGCCAATAGGCCAGGCGTAGGCAACCTTGGCTCTTTTATGACTCGTGGACTTTGACTCCCAGAAGATGTTACAGTACATAACATAACGTCAACTGGAAGTTGTTAAACTATCCTTCTGTTTCTTTCCTTCCCAAAAATTGTGTTAATGAGTCTTCTCTAAGCTCTGCTGATCAGCTTGTCCTGGATTCTTTTGCTGCAAAACGGAACGGTTTTCAAGTTGCAGTTGAGACAGCCCATCTCATTTTCATATCACATATAATTGAAGATTGTAATTAGTTGCGTGTGCACGTTCAGCAAGTGTGATGTATTTGTGCTGGCATTTCTAGGCCTCTTTCCAACCACATCCAGAAAAAATTGTAACAAACATTGGAATTCTTAAGGCCATGTTTAGTATTTCCCAGCAATCTGTTACTGGAAGGAAAAAGCAATCACAGATATTTTGGACTTATTTTTGTTTCTTTGCATGTTTGATATTTTTAAAAAGGCATATGCTACTGACTACACTTATGCACATATGTAACCTCTTTTGCTAGGATACATGACCACTGCTTGTCCAGAATGTGAAAAGTGAAAGATTGTGACTACACAAAATTTTAATGTACAGATAATACCACCAGAAATTATTTTAGCCTTTTTAATAAATGTTGTTATTGATGTTAAGCTCACCATGGAAAACATCATATATTGTTATATATATACTAGATTAATTATTTAAAGACTGAAGTGCTACATAACTAGATTCTAAATAATCTATTTTTCAAAACACACAACAGTCCAAACAGTAAAAGTAAAGTCCAAATTAAGAATATTTCATTCTTAAGAATTGTTTAATTTAAAGTGGTTTAGTTGTAATACATAGTTATAGATTCAAAATAGTTTTCAAGAGTATGTACAAAAGATACTATTTTTTTCTAGCATCAGCTAAATTAGACATATTACATTGAGAAAAATGTTTCTCATTTCTTTCCTACCTTTTTGATTTCAGTGCAGAGATGTTAACATAGGAAATAGATTATTTTGTTATCTAATTTTACCTTCCAAAAGACAGAAGCAGATGAAAAATGTGAGGTTCTTTCCTGTTGGCTTTTTTGAATTAGCTGTTTTAGATTCTAAAAGTTTAGTTCCTAAAGAAGTAACCTTGTAAATAATTTTAATATCCTCCTCTAGTGCAGGGTAGGCAACCTTGGCTCTTTTATGACTCAAGGACTTCAACTCCCAGAATTCCTGAGCCAGCATGGCTCAGCTTGGAAACCTCTCTCTTTCCCCTCAGCATGGCTGGCCTAGGATTTCTGGGAGTTGAAGTCCACGAGTCATAAAAAAGAGCCAAGGTTGTCTACTCCTGCAACAGGCTTTCAAAAGCCAAAAGCTAAAAATAAGAGGCCTTCTATAAGAGAATGGACCACTTTGAGAGACGGCGGACTCTCCTTCGCTGAAAGTATTTTAACAGAAACTAGACAGCCATCTGATGTCAGGGATGCTTTAAGAGTGGATTCTTCCTCTGCTCCAAGGTATTCTCCAATGTCCTGTTCAAATTTTACATGTAGGGATTCTCTGTACATGTAAAATGTTACCTTTCTCATTTTAATATTTAATTTTAATATGTAAAATATATGAATAGTTTGTACATCCTGTTTAAGGCATAGGACAGGGATGTCAAACTCAATTTCATTTAGGGCCGCATCAGCATTGCGGTTGCCCTTAGGGGGCTGGGTGGGTGTGGCCTGGGAGGGTGTGGCCTACTGGGTGGGTGTGGCTAGAGTGCATATGGCCTACTGGGTGGGCGTGGCCAGCTCTACATCGTTCGCATCAAGGGTACCTATGGGGGCCTGGGCAGGAGTGGGACAGATCTGAGGGTCTCTGGCAGAAGGAGGGTCTCTGGGCCAGGGCCAAGGCAGTGGGGGCCGTTCCCTCCCTGTTTCCAGGATGGCTTCACGGGCCGCATGAAACCACTTCGTGGGCCGGATCTGGCCCCCGGGCCTTGTGTTTGACATGTCTGGCATAGGAGATCCAGTTGTAAACCTCCCAATTTTTCTTATTTTACTTTGGTCAATTAATGATTTTCCAAACATAGAAGTTCAGCTCCATTCATTCTCATCATGGGTCAACCTTGTTCTCTATTTGAGGGTTTTCAGAATAGAATACATCTATGCTCTATGCCAGGGGTAGGGAACCTTGGCTCTTTTATGACTTGTGGACTTCAAAATCCAGAATTCCTGAACCAGCCATGCTGACTCAGGAATTCTGGGAGTTGAAGTCCACAAGTCATAAAAGAGCCAAGGTTCTCTACCCCTGCTCTATGCCATTCTGAACCATCTCACAATTAAGAACTCAACATTTGATATATTAATTTATCCACTTAAATCTTGATATGATGGAGCTCAAGGCATGAAAAGCAAATTTCCTAGATAATCTCCTATCAAGGCGCTACCTAAACTGAGAACCTAGTTTTAGTAAGGTCCTGCATTGTGTAACTTTAAAATGTACTCTGATACATTATACATACAAATTATGTATGCTTTCCTTCATGGAATGCCAAAGATGCCTGAGAGGGCTTACCTGTGTAGATTCCCATCAAAGTGTAGATCAAAGTATTAGATGGTCCTTTTGATGTCACAGTCCTATTTGTGATGTTTATCATGCAGCTGCCTGTACCACAGCACACCAGATCTGTTTCTGTGAGATTCACTAATACATTAAAAACATAAAAAGGAAAAAGGGATTTATTAATGGTCAAAATACAGAGAAAAATGAAGGCTGCATATACAAATGAAGGCCAAATATACAATCAAGCTGTGATTCTGTGTCATCAGTTTTCAAGCTTTCTTTTAAAGAAATTTAAACTGCCTTGGAGTTCTTATTTCTAATCCAAGAAATATCCATGGGATCTATGATACTCTCTGAACTTGGTTCATTCATACGTTCATTCATTCAATTTCTATAGCCACCCATCTCAGACAGTGACTCTGGGTGGCATTCAGTTCAAAAAAGAATACTACAATTAAAAATATTAAACACATTTTAAAACACTAAAAACATCCAGATGAAAGATACATAGGAGAAAGATACATGATCTATTAGTAATACAGCCAGGAAACATGGTCATTGAGCACCTCAGGCACAGGAGCATAGCCAGGTTTTAGAATCTTATGAAAGGCTAACAGATTGGGGCCATTCTAATCCCCTCTACACTCTGTTGTGTAAAAGACAAATTCCTAAGTGGTGTCTACTGTGCATTCTTGCTGCAAAGTCCTTCTCTCTAAATTGCTTTTCTGGGTCCAGAAGTTCAAGCAGTTATATCAAGAACTTGCTAATGTGTTGATGCACATGATAAAGGTTCACAGTAGTATAATATTATTTGTGAATTCCACCCCCCTCAACACCCCACCCTCCCAGTAATTTTGCCTTTGAGTTGAGTATGCTCCTTTGAAACATTTCAAGAATATCACTAACAGTTTCTGAATTGTTCCTAATAGTAATGTTTGGTCAATCAGGGACTTATATCCATTATGAATAAATCTTTGTAAAATTGCCCCATTAGCAGTGGTTTTAATTAGTAACATTCAATCCCAAACAATTTCTTAGAAGAAGTAACTACTGTTCTAATCCATCTAGCCTCTATTATCCTTACACTAAAGGATTAAATAAAACTTAAAGTAAAAATAATTAAAACATAGAATATAAACCCATAGACTGAATCTTTAGAGTAAATGCTAGAAACATCATTTGTTAGGGTCAGCTTGGTAGTTTGTCAGCAGATTCGTAAAACTAGGGTAAATATAAATGGAATTAAAATAAAAAAAATAAAAAATAAATTGCATGGAATTATCTAATATGCTAAACCAAAATTAAGAAACTACGTTCTGATTTAGTGCAATATATGAACTATATCTAGAATCAGTTATTTGCAAACCCAAGAGGCAAAGATAACATAGGTCAGTTGTAATACTCGACAAGAGTTTTAAAAGCCTTAAAACATTTCTTTTCTCATTACATTATTTACAAATAACATAGGCTTCATGTGTCTTCTTTACTACATGTCTACTTAAACATAATTACCTTTGTTAGGAGTCTGGTCAAAGACCAGAGAGGCTATTAGATTCCCCCAGACTCCAGAGGACCGGTATATCAAAAAGAAGATTCCAAAATACTGGGTAACTATATATTTTCCAACTTTCCCCACTTTCTGAGCATATAAATTGCCAGCCATAGTAAGGTAAGTACACTTGGCTGACCAGAGGGGGGCTGCTCCCAGTCCTAAGATCATAGATGTGGGGATGAGTGTGAACCTGCCAAAAATACGCAATTTGGTTATTTTTATGAAACAAAATATAAATCCAAAATACTTATCATTCCACTGAATTTCAGAGAAATGTCT
Source organism: Vipera berus (assembly GCF_964194415.1). Lineage (NCBI taxonomy): Eukaryota > Metazoa > Chordata > Lepidosauria > Squamata > Viperidae > Vipera > Vipera berus. Next base: position 282,792,796 of record NC_138202.1, read on the forward strand.
TATTTGTACTCCCTCTGCAAGGACAAAAACAGAATGTAAAAGAGGCAAATAATGATTCATGTGTTTTGTCATCATCACTCTAATGCCAATCCTTACATAGTTGCGTAAGAGGTCACGACAAAAGTACAGAATTAAGGCATCACCAACAGAGGTTCAAGTCTTTGCAACTTTGGCACCAGAAACTCAAGTGATGTCCACCCTCTATTTGCCTAGTTACACAGGGGTAGGCAACCATGGCTCTTTTATGACTCATGGTCTTCAGCTCCCAGAATTCCTTTTTTTAAAGCAAGTTTTATTGGTTTTCCAGTTAAAATCTACATATTTAGAAAGCATCATGGTGACTGGGTAATCAGAGATTCAGTAACAGAGTTTTCAGTACATAATTCAGGTTACATTATCAAAACATCCTTCTCTATTTCCCTTAACATTTCATGCAACAAGTTTAAACTAATGAATTTCTAGAAATAGCATGGTCAGTTAAAAAATTTGTCAGTTCAATTTCATTGAGATATATCTATGTCCTGTTATTAAATTTTACCTAATTTTAATTTTATAGTATTCAAATTTAGCCTTTAACATCCCAAATAATATACACAACCCAAATTTCCCTTATTTCATTACACCAAAAACTGTAGCATTTACCATATACACAATAGCTGAATAGCTATGCTCTACCTAATAAACCCCTTCATGGATTACTGCCTTGTCGTGGCGAAGGGGCTTGCGTAATTCAATGAAGCTATGAGCTATGCCGTGCAGGGCCACCCAAGACGGACAGGTCATAGCAGAGAGTTCTGACAAAACGTGATCCACTGGAGAAGGAAATGGCAACCCACTCCAGTATCTTTGCCATGAAAACCCTATGGACAGTACCAAAAGGCAAAATGATATGACGCTGGAAGATGAGCCCCTCAGGTCGGAAGGCGTCCAATATGCTACTGGGGAAGAGCAGAGGGCTAGTACTAGTAGCGCCAGAAAGAATGAAGCGACTGGGCCAAAGCCGAAAGGACGCTCAGCTGTGGATATGTCTGGTGGTGAAAGGAAAGTCCGATGCTGTAAAGATTTTTTCTCCATAGGAACCTGGAATGTAAGATTCATGAATCAAGGCAAGCTGGACGTGGTCAAACAAGAGATGACAAGACTGAACATCGACATCTTAGGTATCAGCGAACTAAAATGGACAGGAATGGGTGAATTTAATTCAGATGACCATCAGGTATACTACTGTGGGCAAGAATCCCTCAGAAGAAATGGAGTAGCCTTCATAGTCAATAAAAGAGTAGGAAAAGCAATACTGGGATACAATCCTCAAAATGACAGAATGATCTCAGTTCGAATCCAAGGCAAACCATTCAATATCACAGTAGTCCAAGTCTATGCCCCAACCACCAGTGCTGAAGAGGATGAAATTGACCGGTTCTATGAAGCCCTACAGCACCTTATAGAACTAACACCAAAAAATGATGTCCTTATCATCATGGGGGATTGGAATGCTAAAGTAGGAAGCCAAAAGATAACCGGAATAACAGGCAAGTTTGGCCTTGGAGTACAAAATGAAGCAGGGCACAGGCTGATAGAATTTTGTCAAGAGAATACGATGGTCATAGCAAACACTCTTTTCCAACAACCCAACAGACGGCTCTACACATGGACATCACCAGACGGTCAACACAGAAATCAGATTGACTATATGCTCTGCAGCCAAAGATGGAGAAGCTCTATACAGTCAGTAAAAACAAGACCAGGAGCTGACTGTGGCTCAGACCATGAGCTTCTTGTTGCAAAGTTTAGGCTTAAACTGAAGAAAGTAGGGAAAAGCACCAGGCCAGTCAGGTATGAATTAAATCATATCCCCGTTGAATATACAGTAGAGGTGACAAATAGATTTAAGGAATTAGATCTGATAGACAGGGTGCCTGAAGAACTATGGACAGAGGTTCGCAACATTGTACAACAGGTAGCAACCAAAACCATCCCAAAGAAAAAGAAATGCAAGAAAGCAAAATGGCTGTCTGAGGAAGCTTTGCAAATAGCTGAGGAAAGGAGGGAAGCAAAAGGCAAGGGAGAAAAAGAAAGATACGCCCAATTGAATGCAGAATTCCAGAGAATAGCTAGAAGAGATAAGAATGCCTTCTTAAATGAACAGTGCAAAGAAATAGAAGAAAACAATAGAATAGGGAGGACCAGAGATCTTTTCAAGAAAATTGGAGAGATGAAGGGAACGTTCAATGCAAAAATGGGCATGATAAAGGACCAAAATGGCAGGGACCTAACAGAGGCAGAAGAGATTAAGAAGAGATGGCAAAATTACACAGAAGAACTATACAAGAATGAGCTTAACGTCCCTGATAATCACAATGAGGTGGTCACTGACCTCGAGCCAGACATCCTAGAATGTGAAGTGAAGTGGGCCTTAGAAAAGCTGAGCAACAACAAAGCTAGTGGAGGTGACAGTATTCCAGCTGAGCTATTCAAAATCTTAAAAGACGATGCAGTAAAAGTGCTACACTCAATTTGCCAGCAAATTTGGAAAACTCAACAGTGGCCACAGGATTGGAAAAGATCAGTTTACATTCCAATTCCAAAGAAAGGCAGTGCCAAAGAATGTTCAAACTATCGCACAATTGCACTCATTTCTCATGCTAGTAAAGTTATGCTTAAAATCCTACAAGCTAGACTCCAGCAGTATGTGGATCGAGAACTACCAGAAGTACAGGCAGGATTTCGAAGAGGCAGAGGAACTAGAGATCAAATAGCCAACATACGCTGGATCATGGAGAAAGCTAGAGAGTTCCAGAAAAACATCTACTTCTGCTTCATTGACTATGCTAAAGCCTTTGATTGTGTGGATCATAACAAACTGTGGCAAGTTCTTAAAGAGATGGGAGTACCAGAACATCTTATTTGTCTCTTGAGAAACCTATATGCGGGCCAAGAAGCAACAGTGAGAACTGGACACGGAACCACTGATTGGTTCCAAATTGGGAAAGGTGTCCGGCAAGGCTGTATACTGTCGCCTTGCCTATTTAACTTATATGCAGAGCACATCATGAGAAAGGCAGGGCTAGAGGAGTCAAAAGTTGGAATTAAGATTGCTGGAAGAAATATCAACAACCTAAGATATGCAGATGATACCACTCTAATGGCAGAAAATGAAGAGGAACTAAAGAGTCTCTTGTTGCGAGTGAAGAAGGAGAGTGCAAAAGTTGGGTTGAAACTAAACATTAAGAAAACCAAGATCATGGCATCCGGCCCTCTCAATTCCTGGCAAATAGATGGGGAAGAAATGGAGGTAGTGACAGATTTTATTTTCCTGGGCTCCAAGATCACTGCAGATGGGGACTGTAGTCAAGAAATTAAAAGACGCTTGCTCCTCGGGAGGAAAGCCATGGCAAATCTAGACAGCACACTAAAAAGCAGAGACATCACCCTGTCAACAAAAGTGCGTATAGTCAAGGCTATGGTCTTCCCAGTTGCAATGTATGGCAGTGAAAGTTGGACCATAAGAAAGGCTGAGCGCAAAAGAATTGAGGCCTTTGAACTCTGGTGCTGGAGAAGACTCCTGCGAGTCCCTTGGACTGCAAGGCGATCAAACCGGTCAGTCCTAGAGGAGATCAACCCTGACTGCTCTTTAGAAGGCCAGATCCTGAAGCTAAAACTCAAATACTTTGGCCACCTAATGAGGAGGAAGGACTCACTGGAGAAGAGCCTAATGCTGGGAAAGATTGAGGGCAAGAGGAGAAGGGGACGACAGAGAATGAGGTGGCTGGATGGAGTCACTGAAGCAGTAGGCGTGAGCCTAAATGGACTCCAGAAGATGGTAGAGGACAGGAAAGCCTGGAGGAACATTGTCCATAGGGTCGCGATGGGTCGGACACGACTTCGCAACTAACAACAACAACCTAATAAACATTGTCTGTTTCACATTTTAATACATCACATGTTATTGATAGGACCACAGCCTATGTTTATCAATCTACATCTACTTATACACAGCCAGATTCTGTTTTAAATTTTAGCTAATTCTTAATTTTTAAATAGAATAATCAAACGTCTTTTAACATCAAACATGGGATCCATAATCCAAATTTCCATTATGTCAGTGTAGAAATTTTGTCTAAAATAAGCCTAATAAATACATAAGCACATTCTAGTTCTATCTCATAAACATTTTCTGTTTTAGGTCCTGATAGATCACTGATTACTAAAGGGGCAGCCTTTAATAGTTCTCTAAGAACTCACTTTTTAAATCTAACTCTAGCTTTCTTTCTTTTTTGCCAATCAGGTTTCCAGACCAAGGACTTTAGATTGCCAGATGAGTCTCCCTTCACTCTAATACATATTATTTGAATCGAAGGAGGCCATCTAGCCATCAGTAATCCACAAAAACCAAACCATTTGTAATCATTATGTTGTTGCCCTGTTATATAGTTCTATCTCTGTATTTGCTCTAAAAACCAGTTCAGTCTGGATTCCTCTTCCATCTGGGTTCATCTGCTTTAAGTACTTATCCAGTTTTGCAGTTAGTGCTTGGTTATCCAGGCTTTCAGGAAACTGTCTTTGTTGATCTTCCACGTCCTCTATGTTAGTATCACTATCTTGCACATAGTATACTTCTGAAGTTGTAGGCTCTTTTGATGAAGTCAAGAGTTTGAGTATTAAGTTTTCCCATAGTTTGTTGTTGGTCCTTAAGGTTATTTGCCATAGTAATAGTTCCTTTTACTTTTAAAGTTGTTGGTTCTTTGGATAGAGTCAAGTTTTTAGTATTAGCTTTTTCAATATCTTGTTGTTGTACCTTGTATTCCTCTGTCTCAATAGTAATTTGTTCCAGTTTTGTTATATTCTGAGTTGCAAATTCTTTAGTTAAAGTCTGGGTTACAGTTTGTAACTTGGAGTTGGAACCTAAATTTTCCAGTCTGGAGATAAACATCTCAGTGACTTTATGGATTGTTTCTAATATGAGCTTATAGTCAAGTGAGGTTTGTGGCTGATCAGTCTCCATTTTGAAATAATGGTAAATATCCTTAATGGGGGCTAATTTTTAAACAAAAGTCAGTAATTCACCTCCACAAGCCTTAAGTTCACCTCCAGCTGTTTCAGGTTTTTATCTTTAGCTGATAATGTCAAGGGCAGTTCCAAAATATAAACAGGTTTATTTGTGAAAAATATTCACTTATTATATCAGGTTTGGCCACAAGATGTCCCTAGTGTACTTAAAATCTTTTTCAGACAGAGTAAATTTATCAGTTTTGAGTCCTTTTAAGTAGTTCTTTTCTCTCTTTTCTCCCTTTTTTAATCAGATAGATAGAATAGCCAGTTTCTGTAAGAATAGGAGTTTTGGGTCGCCAGAAGTAAAGAGTAAGTAAGTTGAATTAAATAGTATTATTCTGTTCAAGGTTTTCTTTTTTCTCCCGACGTGATGAGAAGCCGCCTTTAAGGAGGATGGTGGAAAAAAGGATCCTTTCCCTCTCTCCTTGCTGGGGGAAGCAAATTTAAGAAGCTTTTAGCAGGAAAAGGTAGACAATTAGGAAAGGAAGAAGGCAATACTCACCCAGTTTTCAAGTGCTTTCAAGTGCTTTGTTGTAATTTTGGCTTTGGCAGGAAATGTCTGAAGGGATGGGCCATGGGAGTGGCCGATCCTTTCTTCGTGGGTTCGGAGAGTTGCTCCAAGCTGGCGGGAGGGCCTCCACCCTTCTACCGCCAACAGGAGAGTCCTCTCCCCCACTCATCACCCCTCCAGGGCGACTTTGGACCTCTTTACAGGGGTCCCCTGGTGAAAGAAATCCAGACGATGTGAAGAGCCTTCTCCTCAAATGTCTGGCCATGCTGTGATCCAGAACTGGAAGCCAATTCCCAGGATTCCTGAGCCAGCATGATTGGCTCAGGAATTCTAGGAGTTGAAGTCCACAAGTCATAAAAGTGCCAAGATTGCCTACCCCTGGCCTAGTATAATAAATATGGCTGTTTCTGGATAGGCTTTCCACAGTGAGCCAGGCATTAATAAAATCAAAACTATGCTTGTGTAATGAATTTTACGTGGGATGACCCTGTGAGTGATTTAGAAGCTGCATCTGTTTAGAAAGGAATGCTACATTTGTTCAGTTGGACGCCTTACCATTCATATTTAAAATTTATTTCCTAAATTTGTAGAGTCAGTTTGCTGTAGTTATATAGTATATAGACATATTTCCCCTCTCCCCACTGTAAAAGAATATGTTTTAATGATACCTCGGACAGTTTCACGGGGATCATTGTTTTCACATGAAAAGTAAAAGTGTATTTTCAGGGTTACCTCAACTATTTCAGTCTGTTAATAGAAACTGATGAACATCAAGGAGGCATTCATGAAGATCAGGGGTTTTTTTTTGTATACAGAGCTATAAACAAATCCACTAGAAATGCCATGTTGCTCAAAGCTTAAATATACAAGCTCTCCACATAAACAAATGTGCTCATGAGGAACCTATTCTCCTAAATCTTCACTCATGATTTGTCAGAACCAAGAAAAAAAATCACATAATTTTCAACCTGTTTTGTTTCAAAGTACCTTCTGTTCATTTTTTTTCTATACATTGTGGGTGTTGTATGAACTCTATTTTTCTTGCCTATAAAGTAAGTCCTGAAAGAAAATTATTTGGATCAGGCCTTGGAGAACAAGGGAAAGATACAAGCCAATATTTTCACTGCAAAATACACTGCTTATATGCTCATTGCTCCTGTGATCCTGCTACTAGGTGAAAATGCATGGACACGAACATGATTTTCACAACTGAGTATGCTACACTGGTTAAACAATTGCAACAGGCCTCAGGATACTCAAGTTCAATTTTATCCTTAACCATGGAGATCTCAGCTTAGTCTATTCTACAAATGTCTTGTGGGAGAAAAATGATAGAGGGAGGGTTCTGTACACAACCTTGAGTTCCAAGAGAAAAAGTGGGATAGCAATCTAACAAAATAAATAAGCAAACAAAAATTCTCTCTCTCTCTCTCTCTCTCTCTCTCTCTCTCTCTCTCTCTCTCTCTCTCTCTCTCTCTCTCTCTCTCTCTCTCTCTCTCTCTGTGTGTGTGTGTGTGTGAGAGAGAGAGAGAGAGAGAGAGAGAGATTTACATGGAGGAATTAGTGTTATAGAAGTAGATGAACTTGCCCTTGTCCTGATATAAATGAAGATTTTCCATGAAGACATTGTGATTCTGAAATGTCTATCACATCTACCTGAGTCTGACTGCCTAATATAATGAAATGCAGGATATTCCAGAGATGTTATGCTACTAGGAATGGATTAATATGCAGATAGTCCTCGGCATACGCCTCAACTTCCACAAACTGGATTCAGAACTTCCACTGCTAAGCAAGGCAGTTTTAAGTGAGTCATGCCCAATTTTATGAACTTTGTTGCTGTGGTTATTAAGCGCATCACCATTATCTTTAAATGAATCAGGTAGTCATTAAGTGAATCCAGCTTTCCCTATTGACTGCTTGTCGGAAGCCAGCTGGGAAGGTCATAAATGGTAATTGTATGACTCTGGGATGCTGCAGCTATGATAAATACATGTCAGCTGCCCAAGCACCCCAATTTTGATCACATGACCATTGGGACATTGTGAAGATTGTAAGTGCGAGGTCTGGTTGCAAGTTACTTTTTTCAGCACTGTCATACCTTTGAACAATCATTAAATGAATGGTTGTAAGTCAAGGACTACCTCTATTTATAAGATAAGATCACATAAAATAAGCCCTCATAAGAAGAAATAAGGTTTTTGAAAGTTTAATGGTCCAAGTCCAACTTATTTATGGCTGTGTAAAGCTACCTTGTTATATTTTTCTCACGTGATATTCTTGATTCTTTTGCACTCACTAGAGGTTGGTGGAAATTAAAATACATGGGTTACATAGCATTCTCCAGACTAGTGCCCTCTGGCTATGTTGGGGAGGGGTCTACTCCCAGATTTCTACTGCTAACCTGGCCAAAGTTCTGGATGGAGATTTAAGGAATCTCCAGGATGCTCCATCACTGGAAGTTTTCAAGAAAAGATTGGACAACCATTTGCTTGGGATAGAATAAGGTCCCTATGATTCTATGAATTGTACTCCTGAGACATCATGGGTGGGGTGGAGTGGGGAGGATATCAGGCTGATAAAATGTTGGCTAAACTTCTCTTCCCCTACCCCAGGGGTCTTCAAACTTGGTCCTTTTATGACTTGTGGATTTCAACTCCCAGAATTCCTTAGCCAGGCACACTGGGAGTTGAAGTCCACAAGTCATAAAGGGGCTAAGTTTGAACAGTCCTGCCCTACCCTTTCTTTTTGAAATGTAATTATAACTCCTGTAGTTAGATGGTGCCTTTACTGGCTTTTGCTTGGTGTCACTTGGCTCAGGCTTTGTTTGCTAAAGGAGATGTAAGTGGTTGCCTCAGCTACAAAAGCAGTTGCTACACACTCTCCAGTGTATCTGTTTATTTGTTCTGCTTTTTTGTTCATGTTCTAATAGCCCATGAAAAGGGCTGCACGTGAGTGGCTGGGTTGTTTTGGTGTGAAGCCCTTCCCTGACATATCAGAGGTGGACTGGTTAAAAAAAAAGACAAAGACAAAACCACAAACTGGAAATCAGCTAAACCATCTTAGCCATCTATAGAATGGTCTAAAGCAACAGCTGCAGTTTTACAGATGGAAATTGTGGCAACCCAAATGGCTATCCTTCAAATCCAAAATTAGTAAGACTATTTGATCTCTGATTCTCCCAGTGTCTTACTTTAAGTACATTTGAAAATGATCTCAGTGTGTGTGAAGAAATGCTCAAAGCTAAGTGAGGCAGAAGAAATACACCAAAGTTATTCACCACAGATCTGATCTTCTCTTTCTTTTCTCCTGTTATTCCAAGGGCAGGGAACTGTTGCTATACTTTCATTCCCTATTTCAGTGGTGGCGAACCTATGGCACACGAGCCAAAGGTGGCACTCAGAGCCCTCTCTGTTGGCAAATGTGCCACTGCCGCTGCCAGCAGCAGGTCCATCAGGCCGCCACCACCACCCGGAGCAGAAGCCCCGCCCAGCACAAAGGAGGCGAAGCGTCCGACTAGCAAGCTCAAGTAGAGGTGGTAGAACAGAGGTCACCAACCATTGTTGATTGGCGGACTGGAAGAAAAGGGAGGGGGAAGCATTTTACATGCATACATGCGCACACAGGGCCGCAAGCATGCATGCGCAGTGAATAGGGTGGGGCTAGTGCCTGCATGATACTCACTAGTTCTGTCCCATTCTTGCATGGCACAGTGCCTTGTATCTGCACCCCGCGGTGCGACAGCGGCCGTTTTTGCGTCTTGCTGCACGGTGGCCCATTTTTGTGCCCCCGGGTTTTGCGTGCCAGATGCGGCACTTGGAGATGCCTCCCTGCCCCTTCCCCGAGGGCACCACAATGGTGATGTGGCCCAGGCACTTTGCAATAAATAAGTGGGTTTTGGGTTGCAGTTTGGGCACTTGGTCTCTAAAAGGTTCGCCATCACTGCCCTATTTCCATTGCCAATAAGAGCTCTATCCATATTGAAATTGGTATCATTCTGAGGCCTGGCCTGATCTCAAATATTTAAAAGTTTTCTCTTCTCTTCATCTTAGGGAGCTGAAGGCCCCTATTTCATTCTTTAAAAACTTACATACAAAGTTGTCTATTGGCTCTGTTCATTTGCAGATCTTGGCATGTCGTAAAAAACCCAGTTCTGTCCTTCAAGTCAATAAAATTTCACACCACTTCTATAGATATTTTTCCATTCTTCTTCCCAGCTGCTACCTGCTGCTTCCTCAGGTATCAGTAATGTTTATAGCCTTAAAGCATTCATTTTAAAACATTTATTTGTCCTATCAAATCCTAAAGTACTTTTGTGAAGCCCAAACCATCTACTGAACAAATATCCACCTATTTACTCTGTAGCTATACATTTCCCAATTTAGTTCAATTCAATTAGATTTTTCATGGTGGTATCCCCCTACAGATCAGTCAGCCAGAAATTATATCTGTTGTCCCAAATATGGAGAAGAGAAGGCAGAGCTGGGGAGTGGAGTTAAGTATGTCATCAGTTTAGAGTCCTTGCATTCCCACAAGCATTCCAAGTCCAATCCCTCTTGAATTCTGTTATCTGGTGCCCATTTAGTTCAGGTGACCAGATTCTTGTTTATCGGCTGGAATAAATCTTTTACGCTGCAACCTTAAGAATGATCCTAATTCTTTGTGTTTGGCACAATGCATTGCAAATGTCATAGGAATTAGGAAATACTTATTACCAGCTGGCATAGAAGTTTCCCAATGAGAATGTAATATAGCAGCACATGGAGACTACAATGGTCCACTTGCATCCAAATTTCTTAATGACGACTGATGGGAGAAACATGGAGGAGAGAATGAGAGCAGTGTAGATCACACTCAGGGAAGCAACTCCCAGGCCTTCTTCAGAGTGGAGGCTGCTCTGTACAGACAAAATGTAACAGAGGCACATATTTATAGTAAACACGATAATGCATGGGGGGCAATGATTGATAAAAACAGAGGAAGACACAGTTAAGCCAGAAAGGTTTGGCAATGAAACCATGATTTCAAACACATATGACAAATGCATTGTCATCACAAAATGCTGCCTTAGCTTACTGTGTCCTGACCTCTGAAGAAGTCAGAGCATTTGGGTGATGATGTTTCATCAAGCCTCCCTCCATGGGTGCCCACAGATTAAGGCCCTCTACTGGGGCATCCAGACTCATCAGTCTTAATTGTACAGAGCAATGGAAATACATAGTGTCTCTTGCCATGGGGCACTTTTAGAAAGGAAGCAGATTGACCAAGCCACCAATTGCCACCAATAATCAATTAAAGTGCTAATGTTTATACAAAGCTATTCCAGCCTGAGAAAGTTAGGTGGTAAGTTCTTGTAATGTGAGAAAGACTTTGCTGAGGGAACAAACAGATAAGAGGGCGCATGGCCCACAGCTGCATAATGGACAGAGAAAGGGACTTTGTTGTAATCTCTTTCAGAAGCTGCAAAGGAGATGGCGGGAGTTTTGTACTTTCAGAATTGTAAGGATTTGAATCTTCGAAAGGAATCTTACAATAAGGAAGTATTAGCACATCTGATAGTGTTTTCTATCTGTTCTACCTGGGATGATTGATAGTTTATGTCAGGGGTCTTCAAACTTGGCCCTTTTATGACTTGTGGACTTCAACTCCCAGAATTCCTCAGCCAGGCACACTGGTTTATGTAGTCATGAAAGGGCAGCAGGCTGTTGGAAATGAATGTTGTTGAAAGGTGATAGATGCTGAGAATTTTCTGCCCTGATACAACAAAAATTATTTGGTCACACCACCAGGATCACTGCTCTTATCTTGAGGCACTTATGATTTATTTCAATTTGTGGGTTAAAACTTTCCTCCATTATGCAACCTCACATCATCTGTTTGAAAACAATAGCATTTTGCCTCTGAAAATCAGGTTTTCCCAAGGCAGAATACAGAACATTAAAATTACAGAGAATAGTTTTAACAGCAATTAAAAGACACAATAAAATAAATAAAGCAGCCACCAGAGTGGTTAATCATTTTTATGCAATATATATTTAGTATGATAAGTATTATATGAATACACATCACAAATGCACAAATGCATAGGTATATACAAATGTACATGATCAGGAAAAAATAAATAAAATAAAAATAAAATGTGAAAAGCAAATGAATTTATATCAGTTCTATATAAGGTGGTAGCACAGTTGGTAAAACATCAGCCCACAACCATTGTGTCACATGGCACTACTTAAAAGCCACATAATGGTTAGCATCCTAAACATTTTAGGTCCATACCCTTCAATCAATCAAACAAAAAAAAGAGAGAAGAGGAGAGGAGAGGAGAGGAGAGGAGAGGAGAGGAGAAGGGAAGGGAAGGGAAGGGAAGGGAAGGGAAGAGAAGAGAAGAGAAGAGAAGAGAAGAGAAGAGAAGAGAAGAGAAGAGAAGAGAAGAGAAGAGAAGAGAAGAGAAGAGAAGAGAAGAGAAGGGAAGAGAAGAGAAGAGAAGGGAAGAGAAGGGAAGAGAAGGGAAGAGAAGAGAGCACGTACAATTCATTCTCTGCATATTCTGGAATGGATAGTGCTCAACAGGATCTCATAGATCCAAATACAGTTCACCTACCTGAAGGTTCTGGAGCCCTCCATAAGCAGTAAAGAGAAATGTGAATCCAAATGAAATCACAATAACGTTTTTCAGATATGAGTCCATAGCTGAGACATAGAAGTTCCCAATGGAGAAAACTGAGAGATGAGGGTCTAAGAATGGCTGGATTCTAGCTTTCCTTCACCTTGAATATAAAGGAGTCATGTTAGCTATATGAAAACCTGCCCACGAACATTGCCTTCTTCAGCTTTGAAAATGTTACAATTCTGGTAGCACTGGGAAGAAATGGTACCAATTAACCTGTTGTGAAGTATTGATAGGGCTCCACAGAAGGCACACAACTTTTGTATGAAGTCTTCTCTAAAATTTTGTAAATCATTCCCAGCCACAAGGCAACTTTCTAGATTGCTTTTTTTAAAAAACAGCTCTCCCTTCCTTGCCCACTCACGCTGAAGGAGGAGTATATTTTAAGAAACAGGTGGGTGGGATACAGTTTTGGCTTACCATTCCATTGAAAAGGTCACTTGGAAAGCTGTAGGACTTACTGTTTCCCAAAACAGTGTTCCTCAAAATATTTTCTTCCAGATATGTTGGAGTGCAAATCCCATCTTTCCCAGCTATTAAATATCTCTATGCAGCAAACACCACATATGTGCTGCACACTAAAAAAAAAAAAGAATTTGTATGCAACAAGCCATATTAAACCAATCTGCACAGAATGAGAAGCTGAGAGATCAACAGATATACTGTGGAGTAGAAACCCAGGAGAAGAATACAGATACAAAGCAGGACCAAGAACACATACATTTAATAACTAATAAATAAATAAGCAAATAAATAAAATCATGCCAAGCATAAGGAAAATCTAGGTAAATGTAAACAATTCAAGACAAATGCCTTTATGACTCCAGGAATAGCTTCTATATAACCACGGCTATGACTGAATGCAAGAATATATTTTATAAATCATGGTTCACAAACAATCGTGTACGGTATATAAATTCAGTTAAGATCACTGTTTTTTGCCTCAGCATGCCTCACAAAGCCTCAGGTGTCAGTGGATCCAGATCACAACTAGCCTGTTCAGTTAATTCTGCAGAATTTTCCAACTTGTTGTGAGTGAATCTTTCTTTACTTGTCAAGGCTGAAAAGTTGTTGTTGTTGTTTTTGTACCAAGCTCTAAAATGTACCTCAAAGGCCTGTGGTATGTCAGCATTGACACTCGGTTAGGTTTTTTTTTCTGTCAGGGCACCTAAGATTAAACTGACTCCAAAGGAGCCCAGATAGTCTTTGTCTGTCTGTCTCAGCTCTTATATATGCAGAGAATTTAAAGAATGTCCTCTTAAATCCTTTCCTTTACTACAGCAATGCAGGCCTGACACAATAATTTGCTATAGAATGGACATTTCTAGCAAATGAAGGAACATCTTTATGTAGCCTAAAGAGAAAAAGAAAAAGAAAGAGCTCAATTTTTCCTTGAAGTTCATTTTTCCTTTCTCTAAACTTATTTCAGTTTATTAATGCCCTTCTTTACATTTCCGTTTAAATATTCATACAACTTTAACAAACATTTGGGGTGTATTATCAGCTACCTTAAAACATGGCTTTCATTCATCTTAATAGTCTCACATGTGAAAGTTTATGAAACTTTTCTTCAGTACCATGACTGCAGTGCTCCACTGCACTCCGCAGATTGCTTGCGTTTGCATTGCAGGCTAAGCCATCGTGATTTACAATCTTGACAGCTGCACTCATCTGTACCAAGCAAAAAACTAAACAATCTGCATCATGGCTTAATGTACTGTATGAACTCAGTCTGATATATGTTAGCAGCATTTGCAAAATATGTCTCCTACATTCAGCCAATCATATCTAGCAGGGATTAAGAAAGATGCTCTCTTTTGAACAGGAAACATTCAGTTTTAGTTTGACAACCAGAGAGCTGAGCTGACTGAGTCTTTGCAAAGATGGAAAATGAAATTTCTTTCTCAACCACCTCAAGAAAAGAATGGCAGCCCAGGACCGTCACGTCACTGGAGCTCATGTGGAAAAAGCTGAAATTGAAACTGGGATCAAAACCATCTTATTCTTCACACACACACACACACACACACCCCAATGTTAAGTTTGTTGCTTTGGTAGCTGATCTGCTGCAATCTCTTTTTATTTCTCCTCTCCCTTACCCCACTTTCATCTCATCACTATAAACTGATATTTAATATGGAACATTTTGTCCAGAGCTGGATCACAATGATTTGTGCCAGCTCTGTTTAGATAATTGCAAGCTTTGGCAAAGCAGATGGATGTGAGGACTTTTCCACAGAGGAAAGTGGGAAGGCTGAGTTTCAGATGATTCCAGAGGTCAGAAGGAGATTGAAATATTGACTCATGCAAACTGTCCTTTACATGTCTACTCATGCAATCTTCAGCAAGGTTCTCATCATCTTCATGTAGGACTTGTAACATGAAAAAGGAGGCACTGTGATATCATTCAGTAGCTAATGTCAGATTTTGGTCTGGGAGACCAGCAGCCAATTTATTTTCTATTTTTCCAAAGACTCAGACAGCTCTGCTCTTTGGTTGTCAAACTGAAGCTGAAAGTTGCCACCTACCGAGTCATATCTTGATTCATCTGGCCCATGAATTAGCTCACCTGTTCGAAAGAGCATCTTTCTCAATCCCTGCTAGATTTGATTGACTGAACGTAGGAGACACCTTCCTGGAAAAACAGGTCTTCTATTAGTAATCTATGGTATTCTTCCCCATTAATAATCTCTCACATGGGTGACTGATAAGACCTTTTTTCTAAATACTCTATATCAGGGGTATAGAGTGCCTGGCTGAGGAATTCTGGGAGTTGAAGTCTACAAGTCATAAAAGGGCCAAGTTTGAAGACCCCTGCTCTATATACTTGTGGATAAGCCAAGAACTTTTAAGTACCAAAATATACCCCCTAATCTGAGTTTGGTTTATCTGCAAATAGGCTTATCCATGAGTATACAGTATATGGTAGGTTTTCCCCTCAGCCTTTTAAAAGTACCTGCATATCCTGAATATACTTGTGAATAAGCCCATCCACAGATAAGCTGACCCTTGAATTTATTTCCAAAATATCATGGAAAATGTTCCACCGCTGGATATGCTAATTGTGAAAATTTAAAGATATGAAATTTCAAAGGTCAGCTTATCTGTAGGTGGCATATTTTTCATGGTATTTTAGATATAAATTTAATAGTCAGCTTTTCCGCTGATGGGCTTACATGTGAATATATACTGTACCACAATACAAGCAAAAAGCTGAATGCTATAATTATTCTCTTAAAATAATCACAATTATCTTGTATCTGCATCAAAAAGTAATTCAACTTATTGCACTCTTAACATTTTCTTAATATTATTGAATTGGTGTGTGTGTGTGTGTGTGTATACACACACACACAAACACACACACCCCAATTCAATAATATATATATATATATGCGGTGGCTCAGTGGGTTAGGACGCTGAGCTTGTCAATCAGAAGGTCGTCTAACAAATGGACAACCAGAAGTTTGGTCAGGGCCTCTGGACTCCCAAAATTCTGTTATCTCAGACCTTTTGATAAGACCACCGGGATAGCTGTGAAACTGACCAGAAGCAGCCTTAAAATGTCAGCTCTGGAGATAAGGTTTTAAAAAAAAACCTGATCCAGAAAATCAGATATCTGGTCATGCTCTTATAATACTTTGAAAATACTCCCTTGTCATTCTCCAATTTAGTTTCATCAGCTCCAAAAAAGACTGTCTCCCCAGGGCTTTATTCACCATTTCAGATGTTGATTTTCCAGTCCTAGCAGTCTTCCTGAAGCTTTTTAGTCTGATGGTACCTAATCAGGGTGAGGGCTGGATCCACTGAAGGGCAGATATATCACATTGTATCAATAGATAGCTAGATCTCTGTGTGTGGTATGTGTGTGTGTGTGTGTGTGTGTGTGTGTGTGTGTGTGTGTGAGAGAGAGAGAGAGAGAGAGAGAGAGAGAGAGAGAGAGAGAGAGAGAGAGAGAGAGAGAGAGAGAGAGAGAGAGAGAGAGAGAGAGAGAGAGAGAGAGAGAATATTTTGCAGTTTTTCTCCTTTTAAATGGCAATATCGTTGATAGGGCAACAATGGATCACATGTTTACATTAAGGATGCTAGCATGTGACTTAACACTAGCCATTATCCCTAAGTAAAGCCACTTTTGTCTCCCCCTTTTGCCCTCTGTTTGTGGTCTCTCAATTTTAGTCCATAAATAATAGCAATAACTTCTTACATAGAATGGTATTCTTCCTGGCCAGATTGAAAATACCCAGAGGGTGCCGGTACTGAATGCAGAATAATATACAAAGATGATGATGATGATGATCATTATTATTATTATTATTATTATTATTATTATTATTATTATTATTATTATTATTATTATTATTATTATTATTATTATTATTATTATTATTATTTGCCACCAACTTCAATGGACTTCAATATATTTTGATCGGGAGTGGTGAGGTGAAGATTTAAGTACTCCTTGATGAGTTTTTGTTTTATTTTAATAGCAATAGCAATAGCACTTAGACTTATATACCACTTCATAGTGCTTTACAGCCATCTCTCAGTGGTTTACAGAGTCAGCATATTGTCCCCAACAATCTGGGTCCCCATTTTACCAACCTCAGAAGGATGGAAATCCGAGTTAAACTTAAGCCCACCAAGATTGAGCTGCTGGCAGTTGGCAGAGTTAGCTTGCAATACATTCTAACCGCAGTAAAACTCTCCTACCTTACCTGTGGAGTTTAATAGGAGACTTCCATTTCCTGCTTTTTCTGTCTTATTTATTTCCAAGGAAATCAGTTAAGGAGAAAACATTGCAGCAACTGCAAGATGATTTTGATGGCAGTAGTAGACACCCACAGGCATTCTTAGAGCTCTGATCACAGTAGAGGGAAGTCACTGGAGACACAAGCTGCTAAATCTATTTCCGTTGCTGAATCCTCCTCCGCTTTCTTCTCCCCGACACTGCACCTAGACAATCCCCTCTTCTAATTTATTCAGTCAGGTAACCTTTTAAATTATATTTCCACCTCACCCACTACAAGTCTGATGGCTATTGTCCAAGAGTGGTGTTGGACACCTGAGCTGCTTTTTCAGAATCAAGGCAGAATCTTCTGAGACTAGTAGTTTTATGCTATTTAAAGTCTGTCTTCTTATTCTATTTGAACACAAGTTTCCCCCACCCCAAAATAGAGAACTTTTATTATACGGTAGTCTCTCTTGACTTGACACACCGTACTGTTCCTGCAATATGCCTTTAAGCAGGAATGACAAGTGTGTTGCAATGCACTTCTGTCTTTCACAATCCTCATCTTAATTTCATATTTAATGCTAGTGAACCGAAACATGCCAGAAGTGACCGCCCAAGTCACCTGGTTCCAGGAGGAAGGGAACGCATCGGCAAGGTTACTTGAGTCTACTCCCCAACTGACTCAGCAGGTTTGAGCAAAAAATGGCTCTGCAAGCCACACTATAACAATTGTCCCACAAATGGGCTGTAGACATTTTGCCACCCCCTCTCCAGTCCAGTGGAGTTTTGCCACCCCCTCTCCAGCTAGTGGAGGTGACAGTATTCCAGCTGAGTTATTCAAAATCTTAAAAGACGATGCAGTAAAAGTGCTACACTCAATTTGCCAGCAAATTTGGAAAACTCAACAATGGCCACAGGATTGGAAAAGATCAGTTTACATTCCAATTCCAAAGAAAGGCAGTGCCAAAGAGTGTTCAAACTATCGCACCATTGCACTCATTTCTCACGCTAGTAAAGTTATGCTTAAAATCCTACAAGCTAGAGTCCAGCAGTATGTGGATCGAGAACTACCAGAAGTACAGGCAGGATTTCGAAGAGGCAGAGGAACTAGAGATCAAATTGCTAATATACGCTGGATCATGGAGAAAGCTAGAGAGTTCCAGAAAAACATCTACTTCTGCTTCATTGACTATGCTAAAGCCTTTGATTGTGTGGATCATAACAAACTGTGGCAAGTCCTTAAAGAGATGGGCGTACCGGACCATCTTATTTGTCTCTTGAGAAACCTATATGCGGGCCAAGAAGCAACAGTGAGAACTGGACACGGAAGCACTGATTGGTTCAAAATTGGGAAAGGAGTCCGGCAAGGCTGTATACTGTCGCCTTGCCTATTTAACTTATATGCAGAGCACATCATGAGAAAGGCAGGGCTAGATGAATCAAAAGTTGGAATTAAGATTGCCGGAAGAAACATCAACAACCTAAGATATGCAGATGATACCACTCTAATGGCAGAAAGTGAAGAGGAACTAAAGAGCCTCTTGTTGCGAGTGAAGAAGGAGAGTGCAAAACGTGGGTTGAAACTAAACATTAAGAAAACCAAGATCATGGCATCTGGCCCTCTCAATTCCTGGCAAATAGATGGGGAAGAAATGGAGGTAGTGACAGATTTTATTTTCCTGGGCTCCAAGATCACTGCAGATGGGGACTGTAGCCAAGAAATTAAAAGACGCTTTCTCCTTGGGAGGAAAGCCATGGCAAATCTAGACAGCACACTAAAAAGCAGAGATATCACCCTGTCAACAAAAGTGCGTATAGTCAAGGCTATGGTCTTCCCAGTTGCAATGTATGGCAGTGAAAGTTGGACCATAAGAAAGGCTGAGCGCCAAAGAATTGAAGCCTTTGAACTATGGTGCTGGAGAAGACTCCTGCGAGTCCCTTGGACTGCAAGGCGATCAAACCGGTCAGTCCTAGAGGAGATCAACCCTGACTGCTCTTTAGAAGGTCAGATCCTGAAGCTAAAACTCAAATACTTTGGCCACCTAATGAGAAGGAAGGACTCACTGGAGAAGAGCCTAATGCTGGGAAAGATTGAGGGCACTAGAAGAAGGGGACGACAGAGAATGAGGTGGCTGGATGGAGTCACTGAAGCAGTAGGTATGAGCTTAAATGGACTCCAGAAGATGGTAGAGGACAGGAAGGCCTGGAACATTGTCCATAGGGTCGCGATGGGTCGGACACGACTTCGCAACTAACAACAACAACTCCAGTCCACACATTCTTGCTATGACATCATGCTTATGTTATTTTTGTCTTACAACTTTGGTTTCTTAATCATTATTTAGGGCATGACAATATGTGTAAACAAGAGCACAGAGTGAAATTCACATATTCCTAACAATAACATGGTTGATTTGGGGCTAGCATGTTGAATGAACCCAACCACAAGGTGTATAAAAAGATCCCTCTCCTGCCCCCCCCCAGCGCAATTTACTTGAAAAGAAAAGCAATGCAGAAATTGTACTTTAAAAGTGCAGTTAATTATGCCATTTCCTAAAATGGCTGCCATTGAGAGCAATCTTCTTTTAAAATAAAAGCAGCATTTTTCTTAAACAGAATTGCATGAAGCCACATTAATGCCTATAAGCATTAAATCCAGAAGCACTTTAATGACTCCTTTTCTTTTTTAAAACAACAACAACAACTTGTGCTGGAGTGTGTATGGACAAGAAAGAATAAAAATTTAACACAAAGCAGTTCATCTATTAAAACCTTTTATAAACAGGTGACAGGATAGGCCAACCTTTCGGCGGCTTTCGATACCATCGACCATGGTATCTTGCTGCGGCGCCTCAGGGGACTGGGAGTGGGAGGCACGGTTCTGCGGTGGTTCTCCTCCTTTCTCCTGGGTCGCTCGCAGTCAGTGCTGGCAGGAGGACAGAGGTCGACTCCGAGGCCTCTCGTTTGCGGAGTCCCTCAGGGGTCAGTTCTCTCGCCTCTCCTGTTCAACATCTACATGAAACCGCTGGGTGAGATCATTCGTGGTTTTGGAGTAGGGTACCATCAGTATGCTGATGACACCCAGCTTTTCATCTCAACTCCAAACAGCATCAGTGATGCCCTCGACGTGATGTCCCGTTGCCTGAAAGCGGTCCGGGAATGGATGGGGAGGAACAGGCTTCAACTCAACCCGGACAAGACTGAATGGCTGTACATACCGGCAAACCAGGACACTCAGAACATCCCATCCCTTAACATCGGGGATGAGTTATTACCCCCTGTTGATAGGGCCCGCAACCTGGGTGTCCTCCTAGACTCACAGCTATCCTTGGAAGATCACATAGGAGCTGTGACCAAGGGGGCCTTCTCTCGGGTTCGACTGGTGCGCCAACTACGACCTTATCTGGACCTGGATGCCTTACGTACAGTCACCCATGCACTTGTGACCTCTCGCCTTGACTACTGTAACGCTCTCTACATGGGGCTGCCCTTGAGAGCCACTCAGAAGCTTCAACTGGTGCAGAGTGCAGCTGCACGGACACTTTTGGGAGCCTCCCGATACTCCCATATCACACCTCTCCTCCGTGAGCTGCACTGGCTTCCGGTTGCCTTCCGAGTGAAATTCAAGGTGCTAACAATGACATACAAAGCCCTACATGGCATGGGTCCAGACTACCTACGGGAGCACCTTCTGCCAACGTCAACACCCCTCCGTCCTGTACGCTCCCACAGAGAGGGCCTCCTCAGGGTGCCACCGCTCAAGGAATGTCGGCTGGTGGCCCCCAGGGGGAGGGCATTCTCAGTGGGTGCGCCAACCCTCTGGAACTGCTTGCCTACCGAAATCCGGATGGCCCCCGACCTCCGCAGCTTCCGGCGCGACTTAAAAACTTACCTGTTCCAGCAGTCCAGCCTGGCCTGATAGCTCTTGGGGTCTCAGATGTTTTTACTATCGTTTTTACTATTGTTCAACTGTATACCTACCTTACTCTGTACACCGCCCCGAGTCCCTCGGGAGAAGGGCGGTATATAAAAATAAATAAATAAATAAATAAATAAATAAATAAATAAATAAATAAATAAATAAAACTAGAGGCCTTTGTAATGTAATTAGCAAACAAAATCTGATAAAATCCAATCTTTTTAAAATGTACCTCTTTTCAACAGAGATGGTATTCACTTGCAGTAGAATCTTTACAGTCGTCATGAGCCAAACATATTTTCTTAATTCTCTTGGTTTCTGAACAGAACTAAGGTAGTCCTCAACCTACAAAAATTTGTTTAGTGACCATTTGAAGTTACAACATCAGTGAAAAAGTGACTTGTGAGTGGTTTTCACACTTAAAGACCATTGCAACACCTTTACAACCACATGGTCAAAATTCAGAACCTTGGTAACCGGCATGTATTTATGATAGTCACACAGTCTTGGGATCATGTGATCACCAGTGTGACTTTTCCAGTCAACTTCCAACAAGCAAAGTCAATGGGGGAAGCCAGATTCGCTTAATGATTGCATGATTCACTTAACAGCTGTAGCAATTCACTTAACAACTGTGGCAAGAAAAGTCATAAAATGGACAAAACTGCCTTGCTTAGTAACAGAAACTTTGGGCTCAATTATGGCCATATGTCAAGGACCACCTGTATTAGAACAAGAATTTGTAACTATTCCGTTCTGGTGGGAGAGCTGCCTCGCACCAAATATATGGAAACTATTGCTGCATCTACCAGTAAAGAGCTCCGGTGATGTTTGATAATTGAGGAGGCATCCATCCTCTTCTTTCAGCAGATATTCCATGAAATATCTCATGTTCAATGTGTTTAACATCTCATTATTAACCTGATACCGATACAAAGTTATAGGCAGCTCCTTAATAAATAGAGAAATTGGACAACCAGATCAAAAGAACCTCAATAATCTAACCAAAAAAAGGTCAAATTACAAGAGAAGGACTCTGGCAAATGAAAAGCAGTGGACCCATTCTCCCACATTTCTATGGATACCCAGAAATGCACAAGCCCAACATAGACTCTTTGTCCAATTGTATCATTCTGAGAGACCCTAATTTATAATGTAGACAAAGAACTCACACACACACACACACACACACACACAAAGCTTGGACATCTCACAGAGGAGAGTAAATACCCCACCACAGTGATTGCAAAAAATCAAAGCCCTAAAAATAGAGGAAGATGAAATTATAGTTTTATCTAATGTCACATCACCATTCATGTCTATAGATTGAGAATTAGGAAAAGAATCCATGGCATCAGTGCTACATAGCATATATGACTTATACAAATACACTAAAATTGAAATACCTAGAATCATAAACCACATCAACCTCTTTCTCACCTCCACTTTGATGGACAAACATACCAATAAATCAGAGGCACACCTATTGGAATGCCACTCTCAGGATTCATAGGAGACATTCTAATGTAGCGTAAAAAACTATAGCACTCCCACACATGAAACCAAACATATGGATCTAGTATGTAAATGACACTTTTGTCTTAATAAAAAAAGAACAACACAAGACAATCAATAATATCTTCAAAGGAATAAAATTGACAAAGCAACAACTACTTTTCTGTATACCCTCATCAGTAGAGGAAACAATAGCAAATGAGAAGCACAAGTCTATTGAAAAACAGCCCATACTAGCCAGTGCTCCATTACCAAAGTAACAATCCAACCTCCCATAAGAGGAACTGTATAGAAATATTATTCCGAAAAGCACAAATGCACTGCAGCAACCTGGAATACCAGAAAAAAGAAACAGATCACTTATACAACATCTTCCAACAAAATAGATACCCATGCAACTTTATCAAAAAGTGCCTGACCATTTAACTGACTGTAGCACAACCAACGCAAGCTACGAAAAGGATAACACTGCCATACATCAAAATCATCTCAGAAAAGAACCAACAGATTATTACAACCACACAGCATCATGTAGCACACAAACCAATTTAAGCCCTCCAAAACAACTCAACGAAACCAACAGAGCCAGTAGCACAAGAAGGAGAAACAGGAGTCATCTGCAGTAAAGGTTCCCCCACACATGCTAGTCGTTTCCGACTCTAGGGGCCGGTGCTCATCTCCGTTTCAAAGCCGAAGAGCCAGCGTTTGTCCGAGGACGTCTCCGTGGTCATGTGGCCGGCATGACTAGACGCCAAAGGCGCACGGAACACTGTTACCTTCTCACCGTAGTGTTCCCTATTTTTCTACTTGCATTTTTTACGTGCTTTCGAACTGCTAGGTTGGCAGAAGCTGGGACGAGTAACAGGCGCTCACTGTGTTATGCGGCACTCAGGATTCGACCCACCAAACTGCCGACCTTCTGATCGACCAGCTCAGCGTCCTAACCCACTGAGCCACCGCGTCCCTCCCTCATCTGTAGTACAACATACAATTTAAGAACTGTAACAGCCAGTAGGTAGGACAAGCAGAAGACTAGCAGAGCATATCCATGAAGGCCAGTCAGAAGACTTGATAAAATAATCTCACTTGATGAAATAATATCATGTCCTCTTCATTAGTCAACACCCAGATAAACAATGATTAACAGCACACAAACAATTAACCAGAAAGCAATACCCTAATAAGGAGCCACCAAGGAGAAAACCACACCTCCACTGAACCTGGCAGGGCAAGCTACTGTATATAAACTCTGAATGGCTTTAAAGCATAGAGTTTGTGGCTCCTGGGGTAGCAGGCAGTCATGAATATTTATGACCATTGAATTTGCAGCCATTGAATGGAACAAACAAAGCGTAGAGGATTGCAACATGGATGTGTTGGGCTCACAGTGCAAGAATGCCTCACATGACAGAAGACAGTCGATTCTGATATCTCTTTATGCAACCATTGGGTCAATAACTGTTACTATATCATACCATAATTGTATAATCTCCTATCCTTTGCACATTTTTAGAATAAGCATCACCCATGCCACATTTTGAACGGTAACAACATTGCAGTAATGGGTGGCACAGTGGTTAAAATGCAGTATTGCAGGCTAATTCTGCTGACTGTGAGCAGTTTGATCCTGACTGGCTCATGGTTGACTCAGCCTTCCATCCTTCTCAGGTCAGTAAAATGAAGATCCAGATTGTTGAGGGCAATATACTGACTCTGTAAACCACTTAAACAGGGCTGTAAAGCACTGTGAAGCGGTATCTAAGTCTAAGTGCTATTGCTATTTCTAAACATAACTAAGAATAATTTTCACAGATTTTAACATGATTTATGTCTCAGTAATAATTCTTAGAATCTGTTCAGCCTATTCTCTAAGCCAAGCACCTGTGAGCTTTTGTACAAGTTCAGGCAAAGAATGAGCTAGATGTGGATGAGTTGGTTTTGCTGCTCCCTTATTTTGGAAAACAACTTGGCACACTCCTTTTCCAATACATTTCCATTTTCTTGTGCAATATCTGTTATAGTACCACTACAATATGATATAGCCAGAATTGGAATATGATCAATTTAGGTTCATTGTGAAAAATATTCATGGTAGCCAGATACCCCATTAGCAACCTAATCAGATAAAGCCTATCCAGTAATGATCTTAATGTTAGAAATAGAAAAGTAATGGCTTTAAAGATAGGGGATTTAATATTCAGCCTCTGTTGCTTAGATTGAACAAAAAGAGGAGCCTATCATCATGGCAGAATGAAGAGTTGATGAATAGGACAAGGAGAGGACTTGAGATCACCTACAAGTGCTCCAGATAGCTGCTCCTTATTGGAGCTCAAGCTGGGAAGGGTTGGCTTAGAGCTTTGGGAGATATGGGAAGAGCTGTCTTGCTCAGACTGTGGTGGTGCCTTTGAAAAGACATTAAATTCACATATTTTCCTCTCTCTCTCTCCCCTTCTCTCTCTCCCCTCCCTCCCTCTCTCTCTGTACTATAGGCAGCCAAAAGGTTTGATCGGACTAAGGGTCCAAATAAATTTGAAATTAGATTTTGGAATTAATTATAAAGAATCCTTCCTATGGGAAATGCTTTTATTTTGAAACATAACATTTTAAAAATTAGGCACTAGAGGGAATTAGAGGGAGACTGTATAGATTACAATTCAAGGAGAACATTTAAACTCAATTTAAAATTACGGAATAAAGCAAAATATTTTACTGTAAGATAAATTGAACGAGTGTCTGTTCTATAGATATACTATATCTAAAAGATGCTATCTAAAAGATGCTATTTTTATTTTTATTTTTATTTTATTTTAATTCCATTTATATCCTGCCCTTCTCCGAAGACTCAGGGCGGCTTACAAGCTTAGCAGTAGCCTTCATTCTATGTATATGCCTGCTTATTAGGGCTTTCACACACCCCCAAGCGGCATTATTACAAAGTCAGCTTAATTGCCCCCAACAATCTGGCTCCTCATTTTACCTACCTCGGAAGGATGGAAGGCTGAGTCAACCTTGAGCCTGGTGAGATGCGAACCTGCACTAATTGCAGGCAGCTGGTGTTACTTAAGGAGGCATTAGCCCACTGCTCCACCAAGGCTATGGAAGAGGAGCACGTTGTACCTAACGAGTGAGACTAATTTCACTGATTTTAGAAAAGAAATTGGCTTATGTTTTAATAATTAAAAGGGGGATACAAGAAATAAACTGAAAGAGTGACCTGGATAACCTTCCTATAGTGGATTTAACAAATGAGTTTTGTTAATTTTGAAAAATTTTATGAAAGGCGAAAAGAAAAAAGTAAATCAAGTTCAATGACATTATTTGATGGGGCTAAAGAATAAGATGTTAGAAGTAAAAAAATAAGGAATATAAAACTGTTTTATTTGATCAAGGTTAAAAGAGATATATTGCTATTTCTGACAATCCCTATAGACCTTTGCTGATATCAGGACAGAAATGACAATAGTAATTTTTAAGAGAAATTACTAAAAAATTTTATACTTGTGATGAAGTTGAGAAGTCACTTCTTTACATATGTCTTTTTTTCTTTACTATATTATTTTTCTTTCTTTTCTATTTTCCCCCTTTTTTCTTCCTTTTTTGCACTTTCTGCTTTTTCTTTTTACTATTCTTTTTTTCAATTGCATTAATTTTTACTGTTGCAATTATAATAATTAATTTACCATAAAAAAAGAAATTCTATAAGGCTAGCCACCAGGTGTCATTAAAGTATAAGTCTGCAAAGCAGTGGTCAGCCTCGCCACCCTTCTGCTCTTTGACAGTTAGGACAGCTTTTAAAAACAAACAAATTACACGAATGGAGACAAACAAGAGTTCTGCCATTTCAACAGCACAACAAACTGTGCAGCTGTGTTTTCAGGCTGCTGGCCAAGAGTATGTTGTTTTTGCTGTTTTTTCCTCCAGCTGCTACAAAGGGCTGACCCATGACAAGCCAAAAGGGAATATGTGTGTATGTGTGTGGGGGTGGGGGTGGGGGTGGAGAGGGGGACATCCATACACAGCCAGCTAGCAGCACATCAAGATAAAACCACAAAAATGCAAATGCTTGAAAGCATGATGCAGAGATACCGTTGCTTGCCTTGAACTATCACAATCCTGACTCCTCTTGGCTGGTTTCCCTACACTAAATAAAGCTAAGCAAGGTCTGGCTGCTGTGGAGGAGGAGAGGAAGATATTCAGCCTAATCTGCTTCAGAGCTTGCTTTAGCTCTTTCATTTGTTTCCTCCAGAGTCACGGAGGATAATGTTTGACACTTTTGAAATCTTTGTGTGAGCGAGAAGATGTTCTTCTGATTGTCCCATGCCTTTCTTTCCTGCTTCCTGTCCTGAACAGGTATAGTTTTCAGCTGCTATTTTTTCTCAGCCAAAGGGCGGATCTGTAAGAGGGATGAACATCTTCTAGAGCAGGGGTATTCAAGCTTGGCAACTTTAAAACTTGTGGACTTCAACTCCCAGAATTCCTCAGCCAGCTGGCTGAGGAATTCTGGGAGTTGAAGTCCACAAGTCTTACAGTTGCCAAGTTTGAAGACCCCTGCTCTAGAGCAGTGTTTCTCCAGCTGTGTGGTCTTCAATATCTTGCCTGGGAAATTCTGGGAGTTGAAGTCCACACAGATTAAAGTTGCCGACACACTGGTCTAATAATTTGCCTTACAGTCCAGCATTCCCTGGTGAGAATGGCCTTGGCATCAGCTCCAGAAGATAAAGTTAGAGATTAATTGAAGTGAATTTTGAACTGAGAAACCAGGGTTAGAATAGATTAGAAAATTACCTTCTGTTATCTGGATGTTTTAATCCAAAGATGTTTCTGGTTCCCTGAAGCCAAGAATGAAGACATGCAATACATAATATATTTATTCCTTCTCTCCTTCTTTATTGATCTCATTTTGTTACAAGATGGGTAGCAAACAAACAAACAAACAAACAAATAGATAAATGTCAGTTTATAGTTTTGTTGTTTGTGGTATGCTAGCACTGCTCTAAAATATTTTTTTTCTTTCCAGGTCTTATGAAGTTGCAGAGGAAGCTATTATAAGAACTGTATGCTTAAAAAAATACATCAAAGACAGATAGCACTATCGGCAGTAGATTATTTCTTTATAAACATATGTAACTGTAAACAGCAGATAGGAGAATAACGTCTTCCTAACATCTGAGGGCCAAATGAAAAATGGCCCACTGAGTCTACGATCAGAATTTTTTTCCATTTAAAAGAGAAAATCAAACCTTTCTTTTCTTTTCTCCTATTTGCATAATTTTGTCTAACTGAGTTGAGTCTCCCTTGAGGACCCTTTCTGGTTGCTGAATTAAATTGTTATCTACCCTTCTTTGAATTCATCCAAAATGGTGCCTACATGACATCTGCTGCTCCATTCCAATCCCCAATGTTAGGAAGATGCCATACTCATATCTGCTGTTTACAGTTACATATGTGTATAAAGAAACAATCTACTGCCGATAGTGCTATATGTCTTTTTTTAAGCATGCACCTCTGATAATAATTTGCTTCTATTATGCTTCTTCCAAGTCACCACCAAATAATACCATCCTGGTTACTTGTGTCCAGTGTGAGATAAGCATAATGAATTTTTGATTCTTATGTCTGTTTTGTTCTCCCTCGCCAATCAGTGGAAAACCTTTGCCAATCCTGGCACTGGCACAGGAATGGATGGCTGTGACTGAAGGATTCTATCCATCATTCATAGGTTACTAATACATTTTTTTTCTAAAGAATCTTTTTCTCATGAAGACCAAATAGGATGAATTTTAACTGAGAAAACCATTTTTAAACTGAAGCGGGATGGGGGTGGGGGTGGGGATTTAGAAAATGTTTCTCTTATTCCAGTCAGAAATAAATCTGGACTTTCTTGAAGCTGCTGTTCATTTTTGACAAAATCCTTCTGACCTTGGCTCTTTCTGTTATGTTATCTAAAAAGAGGAATGCTTTGAGGCAGGAACATCTTGGCAGATAAAATGAATATTTTCCCCGCTAATGCTTGCATTCCATAAAACAAATCTTATAACATTAGTCTTCACCTAGACAGGTACCAGATATTGTAACCTAACTTCCTTTGCTTTGCAGAATGATAGCAGTCAATAAGTTCTTTGGGCTATCCATTAATTGTGGAATTTGTAAGTTGGGATGGAATATTTATCTTTTAGTGAATGCTACTGCTACTTCCCATGCTTCTGAATAAAGGCGTGATGCTTTTTTTGCCTGAAAATTATCTTCTCCCATTACAGTTTTGGGACAGCACATCCAAGAATATGTGTTCCAGCTAAGCTAAGAATATAATCATATTATCAAAAGGGAAGCAGTACTAATGGGAATAAATCTAGCACTTTTCTAGAGAAGCACTAAACCTGTGTCTAAAAAATTAACTTGGTTAACAGGCTGAACATGTTTGGGGCATAAGCTGAAACACGAGAACTCACCAGGGAGTAAAAACCAAATAACTCTGTTGGGAAGTGCCCAAAGATTGGAAGAGAAGAATCCCAGTGAGCAAATCCCAGCCCCTGACCATGTCATAGAGACCACATTGCAGATTGTTCCTGTGATAGGTCTGTGTTGGGGAAAAGAAGCAAATTTTAAAAGCAGAATAGCTAAATGCAATTTTAAGCATTCTTGGAGGCAGGTTAGGGATGAGATAAAGGTGATTTAATGAGACGGTAGGAAGGCATCTTTGTACAAAAGATAGTGGGATATAAGGATGAGTTCTGTACTACATTCACAAGGAATTGCTACATTGAGATCCCTGTTAAGCAGTGGATGCCAGATGATCATCAGTCCTCAATTTGTTTAAATCTGTGAATTTAAACAAGGGGTGTCAAACTGCGCCATGCTGAAACTGCACCCACCCCAGCTCCAGCAATGGGGAAAAAGCTGCGATACGTCATGACACGTCATGTGATGTGGCAAGTTTGACACCGCTGGGCTACAGAGAAAGGCTCATACAATCAGTGGGAAGCTAACAAAAATGTAAAAGTACAATAGGTTACTAGCATGTATTTTATAGTTGATGGTGATGTCTAAATTAATAATGGTGTTGTATTCAGACTCACTACTATATATGTACATCTATCATAGGCAACACCAAACATGTTCATCAACAGCAAGGAAAAAGAAACATCAACCACATTTGCTTTTTGTTTTACAGATCACCAGGAATCAGGCTTGGCTCAGTGGCACTAGCTAAATCATATTATGTTTGGATAGTTATAATTTCAGCCTTCCAATTTATTGTGATCCCTGACCAGAATCAGACATGTTAACTAAGTCAATTGATAGTATTATAAATGTTTCAGATTAATTGAAGACATTCAAATATGTGAACAACCGGTTCTCTGTGTGGATGCCGCTTCCGGAAGTCCATTCTGGGCTTGCACAACAAAAAATTAGCTACTGGTTCTGCTGAAGAGGTGCGAACTGGCTGAATCCCACCACTGACCCTGCCTAAGAAGTCTACATGTCTGTGTCCCTTGTTAGGGCAGATCTCACATGTAGGCTGTGATAAGAAACCCTAAACTGGTTTGTTTACACTGACAGAGCTAAAGGTCAGTGACAGATAGCTTTGAATAGAATGTATAGCTCATTGGATTAAACTTTTAGTCAGGAAGAGAAGTGATAGCCAGTCCATAATTCTTTCTTCGCTCATAGTAAATATTAATTTACATACCTTACATTAATTTCATATATATACATTTTTAGTAAATAAGTATTTTTATTTTTATTTTTCACTCTCCTAAGTCAAATCAGTAAGTGATTATACAGACAACTGTGTATAACCTGTGTGGAATAAATACAACGTAATGTAATATTACAAGATATGCAAGGTTATTTATTTTATCCAGTAGGAACAATACACATGCAGAAAACTGTCCATTTCCAGATATGGATATAGAGTGAAAATTATTTTTATTTGTTTGTTTATCAAATTTAGATACTGCTGATCTCACTCTCAGAGCGACTCAAGGTGACACCTTGCCAATGATTTCTTTGATATTGTTGCTGCAAACTTACCATTGTGCCTGATCCTGTTCTCCCTGTTCTAGTCTGAAGGTGAGGAATGGAGTTTGCAGACAGTGAAGACTGCTACAAAGGAAGGAGAGTCTGAGTTGTGGGTTGCACTGAGCACTCCAGGCAGCTACTGGTGAGACACCAGACTAGCACCATCTCCCAGCTCATGACCATGGCGGCTTGTCATGATGGACTGGATCATGAGCCAAATGATAGCAATATAAGCTGTTAGGTGCTTATCATCTTTCAAGGCACACAGTTTTTTAAAGCAGACTTTCTCTAGACAAGGAAATGGGGAGGCTTGGCACAAACTCAAGGGGATGAGAATAAGGTCCCCATGTCAACTGGCACAAACATTGACCAACTCATCTCTTGGTCTGGAGGAACAGGTTCTGATTGGCTATCACTTCTGTGACTGCCCTACAGTCTGATGAACAAGTAAACACATTTATTTCTGTAGCATTCAAGCTTCACTTTCTTGTCACTGTCGATCAATTAAATCTTCATTACAGTCATAGACCAGCATAAGGCAAATAAAATACAAACAATTAGTAATTTTAAAAACTAAATAAATATATATTCATTTACACACACACACACACACACACAAACACATACAAAAATCTTCTAAAAATCTATAAAAGTGGATTAAAAACATTAATTAAATAGAAAAAACCATATAGGTTAGTATATGGCTAACTAATGTATCACAGTACAAACACTATCAGCTGACAAGTTAAACATTAATTAAGGCTGCTTGGAGGCAGGG
Source organism: Vipera berus (assembly GCF_964194415.1). Taxonomy (NCBI): domain Eukaryota; kingdom Metazoa; phylum Chordata; class Lepidosauria; order Squamata; family Viperidae; genus Vipera; species Vipera berus. The sequence goes on from NC_138202.1 coordinate 282,823,992, forward strand.
TCATCATCTGACAGATTTTAATCACTGCTGACATTGGCAACATTGTTGTTATAGTGGGATTAGTGTCTACAAGCAACAGGAAGGTAAAAAATTGTCCTGTGAGCCCTGGGTATTTAGGCAGATGAATGTCTCTGTAGGCACTGGAGGAGCACATGCGCTGTTGTTTCTTTATGCCCAGAGCTACCAGGACATTGCCTCTCTGGGTAAGGTATCCTCCTTGCAAACGTGAAAGCAAAAATATTTGGGCAGTGGAGAATGAGCAAACCTTACAGAAACTCTATGGGAATAAATTAGCCCATCTCTTACTCTCCTCTGTCCATGTTTGTACCATAGGAGAAGAAAAGGCAGAGCCAGGAGGTGGAGTTAAACATGTTATCAGCTTAGAATTGTTACATTGCCACAAATGGTCTAAGTTCAACCCCCTCTCATTTACCCTTATCTGGTGCCAATTTGGTATTGAACTTTGGTTGATTAGATTTTTGTGTATAAGCTTGAGCAATAAATCCTTTAGAATTGAAACTTAATCTTGATCCTTTGTGCCTGACAATGTTATCCATGTATCTTCTGAATCGTCTCCAGGTTGTTTTCCACTTCTCAGAACAGGAAACAGCTCCTTGTCTGAAGGGGCACCTCTTCTTGTGCTCAATTTATTTATTTATTTATTATTTAATTCCATTTATATCCCGCCCTTCTCTGAAGACTCAGGGCGGCTTACAAGCTTAGCAGTAGCCTTCATTCTATGTATATGCCTGCTTATTAGGGCTTTCACACACACACCCAAGCGGCATTATTACAAAGTCAGCTTAATTGCCCCCAACAATCTGGGTCCTCATTATGAGTATGCTTGGAAAGAAGTCTGATCACTGAATCAACATAAGAGCCCAACTAGTTTTCATCCCTTCTCTGCTGGTGCTCACCTGCAATTCAGTTCCGTGCTTACAAACTTGATTTTATTTTCCTTGCAGTTGTAGAGGTACGTTCTGCCAGCTTAGGAGGAGAGAAGGGATCAAAGGTCTTCTGGCTGGGAAAACAGTCAGGAAAAGAAGTGGATGGTTAAAGAATGGAGCTATTTTAATCAAAATTTAATGTTAGGTGAAATGAATCAAATACATTTATGATTATTTTCATGATTACACTACTTGTAGAGAATATTTTTTTCTCTCTCTACACATGGAAAGTGAAAATCTGTTGTCACTTTTGGAAGGACTCTAGGGAGTACTGAGTGTTTCAGGGGGAGAGCACAGGTTGTCCCTGATTTAATAAATGGATGTAATAATTCTGAAGAAAATAGACCACTGTTTATAATGCTACAGTTAAATAAAAATGTATAAACTTCACTGCTTAAAATCACTAATAAATCCATCTGATAAATTAATAGGAAAAATTAAAGCAAAATATAATTTTAAGCCTTTTTTGTTGTTGGTGGTGGTGATGATTTTCATTTTATTTCATTTCCCACGAGGTGAACTGATACAGAAATTCTTCACTTGATTAAACTGGGAAAAAAACCCAGGAATAATGTGACTGGGATGTGGCTGAATTAAATCAGACAAATGTTTTCATTACCAAGACTCAGGTGTAAATGCTGCAAGTATCTAGTTTGGTTCTAATTTTCTAATTAATATGCGATTCTGGGCCACTGTTCAGTTCAAAATAATACCAGAATGAACAGGCATCACTAACTGATTACACACTAAGACCTAACTAACGTTGTTACAAAAAAATATATTAGGCAGAACAATGGCTCTTTGTTTTTGCAACAAAAATGCTGATCTAATAAATATGAAAAGGAATGTCTGGGACTTCCAGAGAAGTCGGGGAAAGAGGAAATCTTTGTGGGAAGAATTGGCTTCCCTGAATAGTTATGGGAGAATCATGAATATAGATGCTCTGCATACATTCAGAGCACATACCAGAAAGTTATTTATTGACAATTACACCTTCATCCACAGACTTCATTTTAGACTTGATTTCATCAACCAAGACTCCTGAACTCTGCTTCTGTCAATATGAATTATCTTTTAAAACTATTGGGTTTTGCTCACTTAAAACCCTTAAGGAATTCTTATTTTCAAACGATAATAGTGGAAAACTTAGGTCTCACAAGACCTAAGACTAAGATGATAATAGATAAGTATCAAGAGGAAATGAATACATAAAATGCTTGAAGCTTTTGTATGAGAATGAGGAAAAAATTACTTTTTCACCTAAAATAGCACTTTGGCCTATTGTAGAATTTTTGAAGGGCATATTTCTGAAATGACCTTTTGAATTTGTGACATGACAGTGACAACCTCCATTTTCAAACAATGACAACTAGTTTTAATTTTTCAAGAAAAAAACGCAGTCAAAAGATGGCAGTTAATGCTGGTGCTTCTCCAAAAATGTAGTAGTCTGCATTGTTCTATATTTCTCATGCCTTATGGTCAGTGCTTTTTTTGTAAAAGAAAAAGGTGCCGGAACTCACCCATGTCATACAACCTGCTTTGCCTACCCTACAAGGTTCCATCCAAAAAAGGTGCCGGAACTCCGTTCTGAGCGTTCTATGAGAAAAAAAGCCCTGCTTATGGTAAATTTTTCCATGATCAGCTTTATTATTTGCTGCCTTCAAGTCAATCTTGAGTCCTACCACTTTCTGAACAGCTCTCTACAGTTTGTTTGGCGAGATTTCAGAAGTGGTTTGTCACTGCCTCCTTTCCAGAGCTGAGAGAAAGTGATTGGCCGAAGGTCATCCAGCTGGCTTTGTGCTTAAGAACTAGAATTCATGATCTCCCATTTTTTAGCCTGATGCCTTAACCGCCAGACGAAATTGGCTTTCTAGGATTTATACAGAATACAAATTACATCTGGCTCTTTTCTTTGGGCCAAACGGCAGAGAAAATTTTTTGTGAAAGCTCATTTTAGGACTATTCCAGTCAGAGAATATGGAAAATATTTAAGAAGTGGCAAGATTCTGGCTTTTCTATTTCCTGCAGTATTTATATTTTTATTACCCTCTAGCCACTTACATCTTTTTCTTTTCATCATGCCTTCCATTACTCCATCACTTTCCTCTCTTCTCTCCCTCTCCCCCCCCCCCATTTTCCAAAACTGTCTTTGCCTCCAATGGAAAGATGACAGAAGGGTGCTTTTATTTTCCTCCACAGAACTGATGGGAAATATTTCCGCCAAGTAATTGAATACGGTAATCAAATTTACAACCACTCAGGCACCCGTTTGCACAAATTAGGCCTTATTATCCCAGTGCTAATGAGGTTTTCTCCCTCCTTAACATTCTTCGATATGGCGTCATCATAATATTCAGAAATCAAATTATTTTCCCGAAGTAAACTTTACTGCACAAAAATGATGCCCAGGTGACTAAATTATCAGCTAGACAAGAATAGTATTTCACATTCCCTGGGAGCAGATGGATGTTTTAGGGACATTCTTCCAAAGGCCTGGCTCCTTTTAGAGGAAAAAGATTTATTAGTACTTTGGAATTCCCAACCTAGCAAGGGCAGGTTAGTGTCTTCTCAGCTTTCCAACAGGGTGGGGGTGGGAGAGTGTCTTTTAATTTAGATAAATCTTTGATGCGTGCATATCATTTGGCTCATGATGTCCAGGGCAGACTGGATGCACACTGTAAACAAAAAATTTCTTTTATATTTTAATTTACTGTTGCTGTTAAACTCTTGGAAAGCTATATGTAGCAGAAAAACAAACACTGAAATATAATGAAAGGAAATATACGTGTCCCAGGATGATGTTGATGATGATGATGATGATGATAATAATAATAATAATAATAATAATAATAATAATAATAATAATAATAATAATAATAATAATAATAATAATAATAATAATAATAATAATAATAATAATAATATAGTTGGAAGGGACCTTGGAGGTCATTTAGTCCAACCCCCTGCTCAGGCAGGAAACCTTATACCATTTCAGGCAAATGGCTGTCCAGTCTCTTCTTAAAAACCTCCAGTGTTGGAGCATTCACCATCTCTGGAGGCAGGTCGTTCCACTGGTTAATTGTTCGAACTGTCAGGAAGTTTCTCCTTAGTTCTAGGTTGCTTCTCTCCTTGACTAGTTTCCATCCGTTGCTTCTTGTCCTGCTTTCAGGTGCTTTGGAGAATAGCTTGACTCCCTCTTCTTTGTGGTAGCCCCTGAGATATTGGAACACTGCTACCATGTCACCCCTCACCCTTCTCTTCATTAAACTACACATACCCAATTCCAGCAACCGTTCTCTATATGTTTTAGCCTCCAGCCCCCTAATCATCTTTGTTGCTTTTCTCTGTACCCTTTCTAGAGTCTCGACATCTTTTTTACATCGTGGTGACCAAAACTGGATGCAGTATTCCAGGTGTGGCCTTACCAAAGCATTGTAATGTGGTATTAGTACTTCACTTGATCTTGATTCTATCCCTCTGTTAATGCAGCCTAGCACTGTTTTGGCTTTTTTGGCAGCTGCAGCACACTGCTGGCTCATATTGAAGTTATTGTCTACTAAGACTCCGAGATCCTTCTCACAGTTACTACTATTGAGCAAGGTACCACCTATACTATACCTATGCATTTGATTTTTTCCTGCCTAAGTGTAAAACCTTACTTTTTTCACAATTGAATTTCATTTTGTTAGATAGTGCCCAGTGTTCGAGTCTCTCCAGATCCTTCTGTATCTTAAGCCTATCTTCTGGAGTATTGGCTATTCCTGCCAGCTTGGTGTCGTCTGCAAATTTGATGAGTTCCCCATCTATCCCCTCATCCAAATCATTAATGAAGATATTGAAGAGCACTGGGCCCAGAACAGAGCCCTGGGGCACCCCACTACACACTTCCTTCCATGTAGATGCGGTTCCATTGAGGACCACACGCTGAGTACGGCCTGTCAGCCAGCTACGAATCCATCTGGTGGTAATGCTATCTAACCCACATTTTTCTATCTTATCAAGTAGTAGGTTGTGATCTACTTTATCGAATGCCTTACTGAAGTCCAAGTAAATTATATCTACAGCATTCCTCTGGTCCACTAGTTTTGTCACTTGGTCAAAGAATGTAATAAGATTTGTCTGGCATGATCTGTTTTTGACAAACCCATGTTGACTTTTAGTGATGACTTTGTTTGCATCAAGGTGTTCGCTGATTTGTTGTTTGATTATCTTTTCCAGAATCTTCCCAGGTATTGAGGTCAGGCTGATAGGTCTGTAGTTTCCTGGATCTATTTTTTCCCTTTTTTGAAGATGGGAACTACATCAGCTCTCTTCCAGTCCTCTGGTAGTTCCCCAGTGCTCCAGGATCTTTGAAAAATATAGTTCAGTGGTTCTGAGATCACGTCTGCCAGTTCCTTGAGAACCTTGGGGTGTAATCCATCTGGTCCTGGTGATTTGAACTCGTCTAGGCTGGACAGGTGCTCACTTACCATTTTCTTGCCTATCTTAACTTGCGTTTCTATTCTGGTTTTTATGGCACTGGTTTTGGTAGGTTGGACTGTTTTTTCCCTTTGTGTAAAGACAGATGCAAAAAACGAATTAAATAGTTCTGCTTTCTCCGTATTGCTTGTCACCTTCTTGCCACTTTCCCCCACTAATGGACCAATCATTTCCTTAACTTTTTTCTTGTTTTTTATATGTTGAAAGAAAATTTTTTGTTATTTTTGACTTTGGTCGCAAGCCTTAGTTCATTTTGAGCCTTAGCTTTCGTCACTTCATCTTTGCAGGCACGGGCTATTGGCTGATATTCTGACTTAGTTATGTGCCCCTCTTTCCAATTCTTATACTTGTCCTTTTTATCTTTCAATTTATCAGAGAGTTCTTTATGCAGCCATGCTGGTTTCTTTTGAGAGCTGTTATTTTTCTTCTTTGTTGGTATTGTACTAGACTGGGCCTTTATTATCTCACTTTTCAAAATTTCCCAAGCTTCTTGAGTTGTTTTCCCCTTTAGGATTCTCATCCATGGAATTCTTCCCATGGTCTCTCTAAGTTTATTGAAATTAGCTCTTAAGAAGCTACACCATCTAGGCACCACATAAATATGATGCATAGAATAGCTCAAAGTATACATTCCAACAGAGAAAAATTCTCTGAGGATGGGCTCCAGTACAAGTCTGAAAGCTTGAAAGCCAAAATCTCTGGTCCCAATGATTGACCCAGATTGGATCCTGCAACATTATTCTGGGCCACGTATATTTGCTTTCATTTGTTAAGAGGTGTTCTAGTTTTGAGGCATCCATTTGAATCAAGAATATGTCTTTATCTGGTAACCAGCAGTTTCTTACAAATTTATATAAAGTTTTTGATGACAATCAGTTCCTACCATACATTTTCTAAACATTGTGGAAGATGTCTGTCTGTCTTCTCTAAATTTCTATCTTGCCGCACCCTGGAGACTTTCAGCAACATATTGACAAAGCCAACTATTGAAGGATAATCCTTAAGTCAATGAACAGGTCTTTCCCTGTCTACTTGTATCAATATATCCCTTATAATTTCCATGAGGTCCACTATGTTTTACCTGTTGCTGAACATTTCATAGATCATTCCCACTTTTGGGATAACAGAAGAGAGCCATGGCCGGATGCTCTTTCAACAACTGCATCTTGTGTGCCAATTGCCCCTATTCCTACTTTGAGAGGCTCTGATTTTGGCCACTCTAGCACCTCCTGGTTGGAGTATTGCAATGTACCCCTCCAGAGGCTGTTTTGGAGGACCGTGCAGAAGCAACTGTTGATCCAGAAAGCAGCAGCCAATGTAATTGTGGGTGCACATCAGTAAAGCCATGAAACACCACTATTGAGCTGCATAGCTTCTGGCTCCAGTTCGTGGTGCTGGTTATCAACTATAACACCTCATGTGGAACGAGCTGAATTATTTGCAGGTCTGCCTTTCTCTGATGGTTTCAACCCATCCCCTATGATCTGATAGGATGAGAACATTTCAGGTCCCTTCCCTGAAACAATATTTTGTTCTGTACAGTGTCTGCCCTTTGAAATAAATCTTTTCCTCTCCCCCATCCTCTGACACAATTTGCCCTAACTTGCTGGCCTTTAGAAAGGCATTAAAAAATTGGGCATTTTTTTCTCAGGCACTGGGGCCAGGTTGACTGATAGATAAATGTTCTCCAAGTGGCTGAACTGTAATGCATATCCCACTAACTGTGTGCAGAAGCGATTGCACCTGGATAGAAATATTTGGTTTGGGAAGGTAAAACTACAGTTGTAAAAAAAGTATTTTTATGCAGTATATACGAATGAATTCAACGTGTTAGAAATACTGCCTGGAATCTATAAATGGATCCAATTCAGATTGCTCATGGAATTCAGTAGCGTTGACCCATTTATCACTTTGGGGCTGTGTGTGGGGTGTGGAGATTTGTCTCTTGGGGTTTTCCTTTTTTCTTTTGGACCAGTACAAATATCAGTACCTCTGAATATGTTTTCTGTAAAATGAATTTGAACATTGAATGTAAAGGTGCTTTCTTTGGAAAATAAGGTTTTCGGTTTTTGACGTTCAAGCTTAAGAAACATAACCTGCTACAGTTTTAAGCTGCAGACAAACTAGAGAAGGGAACCAGAATAACTTTGTATGTTTATAGATGTATTTCTGCTGCCAAATAATGACAGAAAAGGAAATTGAAGTCACATCTCTTTCTGGCACCTGGATTCATGGGCACTGCAATTTGACACTATCCAAATTTAGTTAGCATACTGGGAATAATATAAAGTTTTCTCAACTTTTTACAAGGTTTTTCCCCCCTAATTGTATCACATATTCAACTTTAACTATTTTGGGTGGCTATTTATTGGAAACAGACCATTCTTGTCTCCATTTTTGTCCTTGTTAACAAGCATTTCATAAGGTAATATTACTCTTTAGTTTATTCTTTAGCACAGAAGTGGGCAGTCATAACCTGCAAGTTACATGCTTTCCATGACAGCTTCTCCTTTGCAGATTCCAGAGCCACTTCCCCAGTAGTGCAGTACCACAATTTGGTGCCAAACAGTCACACAGCGCACTGATTACTGATAGAAATAATAGAATAGAATACATATCTTCAACCTGTAATAGCTTAATACAACTAATTACATATAGAAAACATATAACATAGGACAGGGGTAGGCAACCTCAGCTCTTTTATGACTCATGGACTTCAACTCCCAGAATTCCTGAGTCAGCTATGCTATGCTGACTCAGGAATTCTGGGAGTTGAAGTCCATGAGTCATAAAAGAGCTGAGGTTGCCTACCCCTGACATAGTATAACAGGTTTGGAAGGAACCTTGGAGATCTTCTAGTCCAGCTCCGTTTGAGCAGGAGTTCCTATACCATTTCAGATAAGTGTCTATCCAGTTTCTTCTTAAAAGCCTCCAGTGATGGAGCATCCACAACCTCTACAGGCAAGTGAATCATTATGTGACTGGATGAGATTTTACATTTTTACCATGGTAAACAGACAAATTTATAAGGGTCAGAAGAAAGCAAAACTTTGAAGTTCATCTATTCCATTAACAATTCTGCAATGCTGTTATGTCCTCTTAGGGTCTTTAAAAAATAGACTATTTGAAAACATTGTTTCTCTTTTGTAGACTTTTCTTTTGTAGAATTATAATTTGCTGCCTGATGCACTTGAATTTCTACTAATGGATAGATAGTCTGGTTCTATCTTGGAGAATTTTTTTGATACAAAACAGAATCCTTTTTCTTCCAGTGATGGCAAGCATTCCAATATTCAAGGCATGAAGTCATCCAGAAAAACTGATACTACCATTTCTATGCTAGATGAGTTCTCGATTCAGAATCAGCTTTGTGATTTGAACAATTATCAGACACATCAATTACACAGTCTTGAATTTGGGAAAACTGGTCAGGAATGAGTCCAACTGCAAAAAGTAAGGATTACCAGAAATCATGGAAATGTTTTATATATACCCAGGGCAAGTGGCTTCTATGATTTGGAGGGTAAACCAAACCTCCCAAATGAGATGCCACAATGAGTTGTGCCACATTCAGACTGTGGTTAGTTATTTGGCTCGGGAAGACTTTGGAATTATTATCATCAAGGCAGGGCCAAGTCAATACTTTTGGAGAAGAATGTCACTGTACTCATCTTCTGTTCTTATGCCTACTACCAGTCAATTTCCACTCTCTTGTGGGCTGTGGCAGTAGGAGTGACATAGTCCTGGAGTGAAGGATGCATGCATATAAATCACCTTATCATCTCTCTCTGAAGAATGTTCCTCTAGAAGAGTATTTTTCATGATCCTGAAAGCAAGAGGTTACAAAGTTAAATGGCAAGGCTATTCATGTTTAACTAGGCATACAAGGAAAGGAAAGGAAGAAAACACACAATGTTGAAGGGGACAAGTTTTTAAAATACTACAGGTAGAATCCTTCCAGTGAGCATAGCCTCTGTTTGTCCAGTCATGCTCCAAAGCCAACTAGTAAGTCAAAGTAGACTATAAGACAAACTGTCCTAGATCAGTGTGTGTGTGTGGGGTGTAAACCTGGGATTCTAACCCTATTTCAAGGTGGAGGCCTGGTCACTGCACATCTGTAAAATTGATTATAATAATTATCTATATTTGCAACTTCAGATTGATTTGGACAATTAATTCACCTAGCCCAGCACTGACCAAGGATTTCCTGGATTTTTCCCAACTCTTTCTACCTGATCCTTTCATGAAAGAAAATAGGAATGAGATTACAATGCTAGGCTGATGTTCGGCAGCCTCGTATTTGAGACCCAAGGCTGCCATGGGGTGGGATGAGCTCTCGTCACATGCTTCAGCTTTGCACTGACCCAGCGGTTCAAAATTGGGCGACTGCAAGTAGATAAAAAGATACCACTTCAGTGAACAACTACGTGGGCACACAAAAGGAGCCCCCAACTGGATGTCCCCTGGGCAATGGTGATGTCACTGGAAAATCCTTTGACCGTGGAAGCACTGGAAATAGTATGAAAGAAAATGGTGATGGAATTTAGGCTCTTCTCTGTACAGTTTACCACAGAGAGGTAAACTCTCTGTCTCAGAAAAGGCACAGTGAACAGAGAAGAATTCAAAGAATTTTATTTTGGGGAAAGTTCAAAGATTCAAAAGTGGGTCTGCTTAGAAATGTATTAAACTGACCTGGTTAGAAAAATAACTGCATACCGGAGTGAATGTGAACAGTATCCATCATGATGCGGCACAATTTCTGACGTATGAAATAAGCTCTTTAAATATGTTCGATGATGTGCTGATTTAGTTGGGAGGCTAAAAAACAATGAAGTAGAGCCTGCAGGCAAAAGCCTTCTGTTCCTGAAGACAGGATGGAGCTAGAAAGACCTTCACTAGTGGGAATGCCAATTTTTGGCAAATAAGATGATTGCTTCAGTGGGTAAACAGCCATTAGCACGAGGTCAACATAAAAAGCTGGACTATGTTTGGAAAAGGAAGCATCTGGGAAGAGATAAAGATATAATGTACAATGAGTACACACTGTCGAATCTCAGAGCCAATTTCCTTTTATTTTTTTCTCCCTAGGGTAATGTTTATTTATATAAAAGTAGCAAACACTGAAGCCCTCTGATGAGTATTAATCCACACATGTGCTTTGGGTAACCATCTGTTCATAACTTAAGACATACGCTGCTAAAACATCTCAAAATTAAAACAAAGGATGGAGACAAATTAGAGATACTGTTGGTAGGTGGCTTTTCAGAGGCTCTTGATGATTGCCTAAGAAGGAGAATTTAGTGGCCATTAAACTTAATGAAGCTCTAATCTCCTTTAAAAAAAAGGCCAGTCTCTGAAGCCTATCCAGTCAAAACATCTGGAAGCCAAGTGACAATCTGGTTATGTCAAAGTCTTTTGTTTCCAACTAGTTTCCCTCTGTTGCCTATAAACAGTCCAGTGCAAGCTTTTCAACAAGTTACATGAAAAGTCGTGGATTATTATTTCATCCCTTTCTCCTCTGCTCCTTGAACTTCCTTTCCAAATGAAAATCTATAAAGAAAGGAAATGGTTTCGTCCTGATCTGTCTATATTTACTTATTTATATCTAAATTCAACTTGGTTTCCTAGAAGATAGAAACAAATTTCCCTGATTTTTCATCTGTACTGTACCTTCCTTCTCTCTCTCTCTCTCTCTCTCTCTCTCTCTCTCTCTCTCTCTCTCTCTCTCTCTCTCTCTCTCTCTCTCTCTCTCTCTCTCTCTCTCTCTCTCTCTCTCTCTCTCTCTCTCTCCCTCTCCCTCTTGAGTTGGCTCTCTCTCCATTTAAATTTTAGAACAGGGAGCAGGATTTACACTTCAGAAGCATGTGGCATTCATATATATTTTTTTTTAAAAAAAGATTAATTTAAATGGCATATTGGACACCTTCTTTGGTGAATGTGGATATCAAGTTCTCTAATTAGATTGCCCCAGATGGACAGCTACTGTGATATAAGATCTAATCTGGTTGCTTGCCTGGAAAAAAGCTGAAAAAGTAGTTGTGTAAGGATCACCAGGCCAGGCTTCATTTTCTTCTTCTTTACTCTTTTATTTTATTCTTTATCTTCACAAACTATTATTATGATGCAAAGATAAAAGAGCTAATAATAGCACTATTTAATTAAAAACAGCATTCCCTATTCCCAAAGACCTGACGTTTTCTTTTCTAAAGCTCAGCACCATGCATGCATGCACTCAACTGCACACATCACATGCATGCACACAGAAAAACGCATGGGAGCAGGAGGAAGGGGAGAAGACAGGAGGGAGAGAGACATTCCTTTTAAATTGTTCAGAATAATGGAGAACCTCAATATGCTCCATTTTACAAACTTTTAACTTCTTTTTCCCTTGTACAGACATATTTTACAGTAGATCATTTTCTCCTGATTACTATAATTACCTGTTGCGCATGTTAAAACATGTTCACTATCAGTGCAATAAAACAAAATCTACAGGCAGCTTCTGGTTTTGAGTATATTGCCACAGGCTGTTCATAATACAAGACGAACGTTTATATTGTGGCTGGATGGACAGTCTGCCAATATTCGCTGCTCTTTTTCACTTGATTTCTCATCCTGCCACCTTCTATGTCTATTTTGCTTCAGGCTGTCTAGATTCCCTTCCTCTCTCTTGTTAATTGACAGAGCTTTTCAAGGAACACCAGAGTCAGCGCTCCAGCTGCAGTGTGGAAGAGCTTCATCAGTCCTGGCTGAATTGCCAAGGAAAATGACACGGATATAATTTAGCACTTATGGAAAAAACGGTAGGCATTACATTCAAAGCAAAAAGTCTGCAGATAAAAAGCAAAGATGCTTCTGGATAAGAAAATATGGAAGATGGGATATAGAGTAGGAACTTTAATTGGCTTTCTAGAACAGAAAAAGCATAAGGGACAACACAGTTATCAACTTTTCTTTTTCCCCCAAGCTGAGAATGTTATTTATATTGATCATTAATTATGAGATATGGTGCAATTTTTTCCCTGTGAGTCAAAAGTCAAGATTCAAATTGCTACCCCTTGTCTATAGGCCTCACTCATGGTCATTCCTGGTAGCTTACAGAAGTAAACCCCTAAGTGCAAACCCCAATAAACCTATTGTTTACTTATTTCCTTCTTGAGTTACCACTTTTCTAACACAAAATAGTTGGATTTTGATAGACATCAATTTATGGCTGAATTAAAGGAAAACCCAGATTGAATAAATTATAGGTGATCTTCAATTTACAACCATGATTACTATCAGAATTTCTGTCCTAAGCTGGTGCAGTCATAAAGCAGAATAACAGAATAACAGAGTTGGAAGGGACCTTGTAGGTTTTCTAGTTCAGCTCCCTGCTCGAGCAGGAGATCCTATACCATTTCAGATGAGTGTCTGTCCAGTCTCTTCTTAAAACCCTCCAGTGATGAAGCAACCGCAACTTCTACAGGCAAGCGAATCATTATGTGACTGGATGACATTTTACATTTTTACCATGGTGGTTAATTAGATCAGGCAATCATTAAGCAAACCTGGCTTCCCCAATTGACTTTGCTTGTCAGAAGCTGATTGGGAAGGTCACAAATTATGGTCCTGTGACCACAAGACATTGCAACCATCATAAATGTGAGCCAGTTGCCAAGTACCCAAATTGCAATTGTGTGACCTTGGGAGTGGTATGGCGGTCATAACTTTTGAGGATGGGTAAGTCAGTTTTTCTGAAGCTCTGGTAACCTTAAACCAACAAACAGTTGTAAGTTGAGGACTACCTGTGTCATAGATCATTCGAAGGAGAGTGAGACGTTCTCCTTGGTGTTTTGTTCCCTCCCTGCATTTCCGGTGTTAGAATCTAGTAATCACATTGGGAAGACAAGATTTAGAAATCATGCCGTGCTTTTCACATTTCTCTACTTTACACATGAAGAAGTGTAAACCAGAACACAGGTAGTCCTCAACTTACAACCTTTTGTTTAGCGGCCATTCAAAGTTACAAAGGCACTGGAAAAAGTGACTTATGACTGTTTTTCACATTTACGACCATTGCACATGATCACGTGATCAAAATTTGGATGCTTGGCACACTAGTTTGTATTTATGACAGTTGCACTGTCCCGGGTTCATGTGATCAACCTTCTATGATCTTCTGACAAACAAAGTTTATTTATTTATTTATTAATTTAATTTGTATACCGCCCTTCTCCCGAAGGACTCAGGGCGGTGAACAGGGCAATACATAATAAAAAAAAGATACAAAAATTAAAAAGTAATTAAACAGCAATGCCCGTAATAAATTAATACAGATTAAAAAGTTAAGGTCAATTTATAAAACCCAACCCCATCCCATCAGGCCAGGCCAGCTTGTTCAAAAAGGTAGGTTTTAAGATCGCGCCGGAAGGAGTGGAGATCAGGCGCCATCCGGAGCTCGACCGGAAGATGGTTCCATAAATCCGGCGCGCCCACAGAGAACGCCCTCCCCCTGGGGGCCACCAGTCGGCATTCTTTGACCGGTGGCACCCTGAGGAGGACCTCTCTGTGGGAGCGTACTGGGCGGAGGGAAGTTAATGGAGAAGCGAGATTCACTTAACAATCATGCTACTAACTTAACAACTGCAATGATTCACTTAGCAATTGTGGCAAGAAAGGTTGTAAAATGGGGCAAAACTCAACAACAGTCTCACTTAGCAATGGAAAGTTTGGGTTTAATTGTGGTTATAGAATAAGGACTACCTGTTAAATCATTGCTACAAACCATTTTGCAAAAGTCTATAAACCAGTAATTTTTTAAGTAGTTATGATTCATGAAACACTAATTTCAGTAAAAAAAAACAGAACACAGAAAATGAAAACTGTCTTCTCAAAAATCTACATAAATGTGATATTTAATAAATAGCCATGCTATCTAGGAGATGATAGAAGATGAGTAATTTATTTAGAAGTCATCAAATTGAGTTAAGATGGGATAGAGAACAGATAACTGTGATCCTGACAATTAAAAACCTAGTATAATTAGGGATAATAATAGAATGGAATGAAATAATAGAATAGAATAGAATAGAATAGAATAGAATAGAATAGAATAGAATAGAATAATAGAATAGAACAACTTCATTTTCACTTTAAATGTACATTAATCGACATACATTAAAATGAGATTTCATTGCATGCAACTCTCAAAGTGTAAACACCTCCAATATACACTGCATAAACATGATAAAAAATATGCATATACCTTCGTGCACACACACACACACACACACACACACACACACACACACGGCTCAGTGAAACAACATATTTGGATGCATACATATACATGGCAAAAAACCCTGAATCTTGCAGTAATGTCAATAACAATTTTAAAAATAATGGGGATGAAAATGAGTTATTGACACAATGTGCTAAGCCCTAATACAATTGGTCTGGTTTCTGTGATATATAAACCTAGCCTCTGTAATTTTTAAAACGTAGTTTTAAAACATAGCTTATGGTCTAATTTTATACGTGAATTAAAACCCTGCAAATTGTTCATCATAATTAAAATGAACAATAGTGATATGAGAACCCAGCTAATGTCTGATTTACTCAAAGCTTCATTCAGCAGTACCATATTTTATTAACTTATGCGAAATTAGCCCTGAATTTCTAACACTAATTTCTCCCCTCAGCCTAAGCCAATTCCAGCCCCAGGCAAGGAATGTCTTAATTTGCATAGTTTAGATAGCTGGTTTTGGAGACACATGTGTGTTGGGGGGAGAGAGCACGGGGGGGGGGAGGCTCAGCTAATCTCAATGTACACATGTTGTACTTTGACAATAAAGGTTTATTTTATTACATTTATAGTATGGTATACAATCTTACACCCCATTCCCCACTATGCCAAGTGGCCCCTAGAGCCCCAAATTATTATTTGTAATGTGATGGAAGGAGGGGGGGGAAGGGAAATACTGGGAGAGTGAACATACTGTGTTCAATTTGTTTTTAACTGAATCACATTTAGTTTTGTGTTGTTCTTGCTAATCCTTCCTTATCCTCATTTCCATGCTTGCTAAAATGTCAAATGCCTAAAAGAAAATGCATCTTATGTACAAATTAATTTTCTGCAGTGTTTTTAGATTCATTTCCCCCTTTAGATCCTTTAAATATTATATTGGTTTTAATCGTGGTAAATAGTTCTAAAGAAAGTTGACGTATTAGAAGGGTGCAATATGAATGCCATATAAATTAATATGTAAATGTATATCCGAATGAATTCTTTGATTAATTCTAATAAATGCATATCTTGCTGGTAATAAATATATTTTATTTGAATTCCATATTTGTTGAATGGATGTGATATTATATATTTTCATGCAAATAAAGACAAGCCTGTTAATAATGTCTGCCATAGGAAATCAAGGATAGCAATTTTACCAGTGATGAGAATTTGATTGTCTTGCAGTGTTTATTGCAAAGGTTAATACTCAAGAAATTATTTCATTCCAAGCACCCCCATGAATTATCTGCCCTTAAATCTAGTTGTAATGTCAAATACATAAAAATTAAGAAATCTTTTTTCTTAACTAAGGGTCAAGGGTATATTACAGGAGCACATTTATTTTTAATGTCTGTTTCTGAATCCCTTTCATCTCATTTGAGTGTTATTTATGCCCAATTAGCATACATTAATCAAATGCCTGAACAGGTTTTGCAGTAGTATGCTTCAGAGGTAATACCCTGAATTTCCTTTGCTTTCTCATCAGTTTGTATAGTGCTAGAAATAGATTATAATTATCTTGACCTCCTTGACATGCTGCTGCACCAGAAATGTAAAATCGAGGAATGTTCTTTTCCATGGCTTCCTTCCACAATAAATATTAGAGTAGTCCTCTGCAGTTGCTAGCAAATAAAGAAACAAGCAAAATTATATTCTCTTTCATTCAGCCTTGATTCTAAAATAGAGACTGAGATCTTATAGTACTCCACGTTACAGGCTCTCATCCGACCTAGCAAGCACAGCCAATGGTCCAGAGCCAGTCATGGTCTTGGTTTATCATTTCTCGTGAGGCAGAAAATACTCACAAAATTGGCTTTAAAACAGTGATAGTCCCAGGTACAAAACACAGCTACTCCACTGAAAGGATCCAACTTCCCTCCGCCCAGTACGCTCCCACAGAGAGGGCCTCCTCAGGGTGCCACCGGTCAAAGAATGCCGACTGGTGGCCCCCAGGGGGAGGGCGTTCTCTATGGGCGCGCCGGATTTATGGAACCGTCTTCCGGTTGAGCTCCGGATGGCGCCCGACCTTCGCTCCTTCCGGCGCGATCTAAAGACGTATCTCTTTGAACAAGCTGGCCTGGCCTGATGGGATGGGGTTGGGTTTTTATTACTTTTAAATGTGTTTTAACTTATTTAAGAGTTCTGGGCACTTTGTTTAATCTTTTTTAATTTTTGTATTCTGTCTTTTTAACATGTATTGCCCTGTTCACCGCCCTGAGTCCTTCGGGAGAAGGGCGGTATACAAATAAAATTAATAATAATAAATTAATAATAATAATGATAAATACCAACAACGACCATCTTTAAGGGAGAGAAATAGGCTAGATCATACTGACTTCAGCTTGCAGCAGACATAAAGAAACATTTATTTTTGGCATGCTTTAATCACATCATTTTTGCCAGAATAGACATCGGTTTCTATGTTCAGAACAACATTCTCCTGGAATATACTGTTGTAAATTACATGGCGTTTGTGGACAGAATCTTCCTCTTTTCCTTCTATCTTTCTTCTCTCCCTCCTTCCCTTCTTTCACGCGTTCCCCTTCTCTTTCTTTCTTTATGATAGCTTTTGTACTCTTGTCATTTCTTAATTTCTCCCGACTGCTCTCAGGAAAGGGGAAATTTGCTTTTGTGACAGGTCTAACGTAATACGTTGCCCTCACCTATGCTGACCTAAGATTTTTGTGCTCTTTTTACCATCAACTAATAAGGTTAATTTAGATGGTTGTTTTCTTGTGGTTCTATGGAATCAGTTGGAGGATGGCTAGGTGGTGTTAATCTCGGTGTTTCTTAATGGAAACAGAGCAATGGAAAAGCATCTGGAGCATTCTGTATTTAAATTTAAAAAAATTGCTTTATTGCCTTATAAAATACAGTATAGAATACAAATAATAACCAAGTAATGGAAAAAAAGGGACGCGGTGGCTCAGTGGGTTAGGATGCTGAGCTTGTCGATCAGATGGTCGGCAGTTTGGCGGGTCGAATCCTGAGTGCCGCGTAACAGAGTGAGTGCCTGTTACTCATCCCAGCTTCTGCCAACCTAGCAGTCTGAAAGCACATAAAAATGCAAGTAGAAAAATAGTGACCACTACGGTGGGAAGGTAACAGCATTCCGTGCGCCTTTGGCGTCTAGTCATGCCGGCCACATGACCACGGAGATGTCCTCGGACAAGCGCTGGCTCTTCGGCTTTGAAACGGAGATGAGCACCGGCCCCTAGAGTCGGAAACGACTAGCACGCATGTGCGGGGGAACCTTTACATTTACCTAATGGAAAAAATACTTCCAAAATGAAAAACTACATGCACTACAGAACTCACCTAATTTCCTTGCCCAGATGCATAGGGGAATGAGCACCGGACTGTTCCCATCCCCTCAGGAGTGTCTGAAGGGTGTGGCCAAAAAAGTCAAGATGGTGGGACCTCAGTGGTGGGACCATAGGTCTGCATTGCACATTATTGAAAATGATCAGAGCCTCGATTGCATCATCAAGGTTGCCATCTTTACTTTTTCACTCCCTCCTACAGGTCTTCTAACTATGTGCCAATAAAACAATCAGCAAAGCATGTCTGATTTTACACATTTAAAAAGTGCCATGAGTTGATACCAGATTGTTAATCAGTTGCTATCTGATTAATGCCAGAACAGTTCAGAATGATGTGAAGCTGTCTCTCTCATGGATTGGGGTAAGATGAAGGCATCGACATGGAGACATGACAGAAAAATAGATTGTCCCATGGATAAACATGTGATGTCACTCTCGGAGCTAATGTAAAAACAAAAAATGTTTAGGAAATAATGTTGCACATTGTTTCAAAACCAGTTACTGCCTTACAAGGCTAACTGATCAAGAATATAATTGCTGGAGGAAATAAAAAAGAAACAAACTAAGTAAGGCAAAAGAGAGATAATCACCTTTTCTACTACAATTTTTGGATACAGTTACTGTCTGCCCTCTGAATAAGAAGCAAATTGCTAGAACACTTTACAGATATTCCCTAAGTTTAGTAAAATTATTTGATTTGTTCTGACCTTCTTTTAGCAACCTACATCTAATCTAATATCTTTCGTTTTCAATGTGAAGTATGAATAAAATTCTTCCTGGCAACCGTAATGGGATATTGTATAGCAATTCAACAGGAGCAGAAACCCTTTCCTTTTTATGTCATTTTTTTTTTGAAGAGGCATAGAAATACGTAGTTCAAGACAAGCTTTTTCATGGATCTCAGATGCTAAGAAACAGAAACCGATTTGGGTGGAGGAGTGGATTCCTGATCAATACTCTCCCTCTGTTTATTTTTTTTATTACAACTGCAAATGAAAAGTAGATTTACAGTAAATGTCCATCAAACTGTTCTAATCTGTGCACAAAGCCTCCATAAAAAAAATAGGATGGAGCAAAGCAAATTATGGAAATAGAGACGAGCTTTCTCTAAACCCAGAGCAAATATCTGAATCTCTCAAATCAGTTTTCCACTCACTTTGAGAAGGTATTTCTGACATGCCGAATTGTGTTACGAGAAGTCATTTCAACAAATCATTCACAACGTGAATAATACAATCTTAACTAGGTAGGGAAAAAGGCTCTGCAAAGCAGCATTTGCTCATTGTGGTTTGTTACAAATTCACAGAATGAGACCTTGACTGATCCAGATGGTATCTCCTCCCATTTGCTATCTGCAAATGCCTGAGGCAGCGTCTCTGAAACCACCCAGGGAGCAGCAGTGCTTATGTAACTAAATATATCGGAAATGGAATATGTGGGAACTGTATGGCTGGATCTTTTGAAGATAATATAAAAGGAAATGATGTTCTCCTCTAAGACTGATTTAAAAGCACTTAAGGGGTGATGTTGGATTGAAAATTCAGTTCATATTTATGTTGGAACCAGTAACAACATCCTACAAGTTATCAAAACAGGTTAAATTTTATCGGCTTATTAGCAATAAATAGGCTCTCCAAGACCATAACTTAACTTCCTGATCCCCTTTCCAATTTCTCTGAGACAGAGTGAAGAATCTCATTCATGCTGGGAACCAACCTTATTCTCTTATTCCCTTTATGGCTCCTATTAACAGGAGACTCAGGGCTCTCATTCTCCTTGTCTTCAGTATCCCATGTCTTTTGTTCCATTTGAGCATCACCAGAAGAGAATAGAAAGCAGACAAACTGCATTATCCCCATAATTAGCCACCTCAACAATGTAGCAGCATCACACTTGGCGGTGATGCAGTATAACAATCTGCATAAATTAGTTTTCATGTCCCAGGAAAGCTATTTCAATAGCTTCTGAAAGGAAAATAAGTGCTGGGGAGGGCCAGGCTAATGGAAACTGGTTATTGTGATCAGACTAAAGGGAAGAATGGAAGCCCTCATTACAATGGCTATCTAAGAGTTGTGTGCTTCATTAGTCAGGCTGTTTTTGTTTAGCAAGTGTGGGTTTGTTCTTGTGAGATTTGGGCAGCTGAACTGGGAAGAATTAAAGTCTTATTCCAAAAGAACTAAAAGAGAACTTTGGGGAGTGGGGGAGGCATAGAAGGATTCCACTTTCATAGTTGTCTGCAAATTGCAAAGCAACTTTAAAATAATTTATCAGAGAATGAGCAGACTGATGAGCAGAGAATATCCAGAGAAAGTGGTGGGCACCATTTGAGTATATAAATTAGTAATAAGCAAGAGAAGCCACAATGTCTAAGTAGTCCCCCAAGTCTCAGTTTTAACCTCCAGTGAATTTTGGTAGCAGATTAGTTAAAATCAGAGATATCATTTCCTGTTATATGAGTTGACTAGTGTACAAAACTGTTGTTTATCATATAAAGCAGACACAACACATTTCAAAAGCAAAGCAAAACAAAACAACTTCTCCATAAGCCCAGAAATAATATGAAATATTACTTCCACATCAATGTGTGTGATGCACTATTGCCCTGGCCCCTTTGCTACTTCTCCAAAATGGTACCACACTCAATTGAAAGGAAGAGTGCTTGAATTTAAGATGATTATTCTCTGGGACTTCCGGTGGCTCCGCGGCGCCGAAGACAGCCTTCCCGGGCTGCCCGCGGCTCAGCTGAGTGTTTTTTCGCCCGAAACAGCGCCGATCAGCTGTTCGGGCGAATTTGAAGCCCCCTCCTCGGGAGAAGAGGAGGGGGTGAGGCCCCAGGTAGGGGTTGAGTTCTCCGGGGCCGCCTGAGCTTGGAGCTTGGGCGGCTGAAGGATTGAACTCCCCCGAAGCCTGGGTTGCTCCCAGCTGGCCAGCGTCTCTGCTCCGGATTTCTTGGAGCAGAGCCAGGCGTCTGCGACCACCCCTGCCTGAAGAAAGGACTATGGATTAAAAGGAGCAGGCAGAGCGGTACAAGAGGAAAAGGTGAAGAGGATTATTTTATTTTACTCTCGAGCTTGATGGACTTTTTAAACTTTAAGTGAAAGTGCGTCACAATTGAAAGTAAAAGATGGCGGCTAAACCTCCCTCTAAAACTCTTCGGAGTGCTGGAACTTCTCCGGTGCAACAATCATCATTGCAGGCATTGCATCCTCCTGATGTATTGACATCGAAGGATTTACAAGATGCTCTTGAAAAACATACCCAGGTACTTTTGGAATCAATTAATCAATCAATTGGTGATAAATTTGCACAGATGGAGGAGAAATTGAAGAAGTTGGAGGAGAGAATGGAGGAGAGGATGGAACAGAAGTTCAGGGTGATGAAGGTAGACATTTTGTCTTCAGTGTACAAAGTGGCTGAATGTGTGGAAGATTTGGATGAAAAAGTGGAAGATTTGACTCAAAAGAATGCCATATTAGAAGCAAAAGTACTGGAGAATGAAGATTTAAGAGATAAAATGGATAGAGAATTGAGTCTTGCTCAATATTTCCAGATGCAGTTTGCCATTAGAATCAGAGGTTTAAAGGAGAATATTAAGGAAGATCTAAAGCAGCTGGTTTCTGAGGCTCTTGAAGTGGTATTGAATCAGCCAGCATCTGAAATAAAAGGAGGCATGGATAAAGTGTTTCGTGTGAACTCATGGATTGCTAGACAGAGAAAGTTGCCTAGAGATGTGGTGGTTTATTTTGCAAAAAGGGAAATTAGAGATGAAGTTATACAAGCTGCCTATGATACTAAAGTCGTGATTGCTGATCAAGAAGTTCTGGTTCTAAAAGAAATTCCTCCAAAGATTTTAAGGAGAAGGAAGGATTTTACATTTCTTGTGCAAGAGCTCAAGCAACGAGATATAAGGTTCAGATGGGAGATTCCAGTTGGGTTGATGGTGATGCATGAAGGTAAAAGGTACCGTTTGGTTACTGTGATGCAAGCGCGTGATTTTTACAATAATGTTTTAAAAGCAACCCCATTAACACTTCTGGAAGCTGCAAAGGGATCTGGAGAAGGAGAACATCAAGAGGCTGAAGATGGACAGACAGAGGAGAATGGTGCTGGAGGAGATCAAGTTATAACACCTTTGGATGATCCCAGAGAACAGAGGGTGACGCGTGCTGCTTTAAAACGATCAAAAAAGATAAAAGAACAAGATCAGCAGAAGTCTAAGGAACTTTCACAACGTACTTACAGCCAAGTAGTGGGAGGTGGGAAAAGATTTGGGTGAGGAATGTAAAATTTAAACAAGTTTGAAATCTAAGAGAGAATTTTTACAAAATGTTTTATAGATGGTATTTAGATTTTAAAAAGTTAAGTATGTATCTGAATTATTAGCCTAAATGTTGGAGGTGCGGTGATGAAGACGTAATATATTTTCATATATGGTGGACTTGTAAAAAGGTTAAGGCTTTTTGGAAAAAAGTCTGGTGGAACATACTAAGTTGATGTTGAATTTAATTACGGCAGCAAGACTTTTGATAGGTTAGTACTGGAAAGAGGAACTGCCGACCATAGAAGAGTGGACTTTAAAGGTTTCCGACTTGGTTGAAATGATGAAGATTTCGGCCTAATTGAAAGATTATTTGTAGGAACGCTATATTATGGAAGGGAGAGAATGGCTTGAGTTTATCCAGAATAAGTATAGGGTTAAGAAGTTTTATATTTGAATAAGTCTTCTTTCTTTGTTTTTTTTTTCTATATTAGTTTTTTTATATATATATTTAATATTACTAAGGTTTGTTTTATCCTATATAAGCTAGAGAGTGATAGATTTTGGAGTTTATGGTTGTTAGTATATGGTTGTTTATGATTGTTTTTTTTTATATACCTTGTATTTAGCTCTGGGAAGTCGGGGGGGGGAGGGGGGGAGGGGGGAGAGGAAGGGGGGGAGGGAGAAGGGTGGGGGAGGGGGGATTTTCTAAGGGAAAAATTGTATGTTAAAACTTTTTAATTAAAAAAAAAAGATGAATATTCTCTATTATGGAAAGATCAGAAGGAAAAACTCCTCTGCCTCCATTACCACCTCCTTAGCAAATCTAAGATGACACTTCTCCTCATATTTGGGAAAAATAATCTTCAGTGCAGCTACATGCAGTCTTCAGCTGTCAAATGGTTGCCTATCTGTTTGCTTTATGATACATAGGGATGCCTTTATAATATATTCAGATATTAATGGAGGGGAGAAATTGAATCAGAGTCTCTATACCCACACAAAAATAAAATAGGCATCAGAATGATGTGGAGTATTTGGTGCTCTCTAAGTTTGGTTGTTTGCTTGCAGATGTTTCATTGCCTGACTAGGTATCATTTTCAATGCTAGCAAGTATGGGTTTTGCTCTTTGTTTATATACAATAGGCTGCCCTGTTAGTGCTGGTGGGAGTGTGGTTTTCTCTTTGGTAATTCCTTGATTAGATTGTTCCTTATTGCTTGTTTCTCTGGATGGGTAGTTCCTTGATTAGGGTACTGTTTATGGCTTGATTATTTGTTTGGTATTAACCCCTGCTTATCTGGATGTCAACTGTTGGCAAGGAAGTGTTCTGATCTTTATAGTTTCTTTTTTAGCTTTTTGTTGTCTCTTCTGAATGGTGTGTAAATGTTGTTTATCTCTGTGTGTCAGTTGGTGACTGATTTGCCTAATTGCCAAGTTTCCAGGAATTACCTAATGTCTTTTGACTTAGCTTGGTCTAGAATGCTCAGAGTTTCCCAGTTGAAACTATGGTTATGTTTGTCCATGAGTTGTAAAATTAAGGAGTTTTCATTATGTCTTCTGACTGCTAATGATGTTCATGGATTGGGCCTTGAGCCATTTGGAACTGGGCTATGGAAGTAGCGGGTGAATGTGCATACATCCCCACTTGCACAAGCAGCAGGCAAGCATGAGTGCATCCCCACTTATGTGAGCAGTGGGCAAGCACATGAGTGCTCATCCCCATTTGCATGCGTGCGCTTGTCTGCTGCTCATGTGGAACTATCCCCTCTCCCTCCAGCTGCCAGTCCACAAAGCTGGAAAAGTTGGGGAGCTCTGCTTTGGTGGGTTGAGTGGTCAGGCAGTATTTGATAAAGTTGTATGGGTATCCATTTTGTTGGAAAATGTTGTATAGGTGGCTGTTTCCTTTTTCTGGTGGTCTGAGTAGCTGCAGTGCATTTATGCTCATCTGAATAATGTTCTTACACAGATCGCCTTGTGGAAGGTTGGGTTCTTATTTTGGTATAGTGCACTAATTTGCAGCCATTTCCTCTTCTGATAAGGATATGTAGAAAGGATAGCGTGTTGTTGTTTTCTTCTTTCCTTGTGGATTCTATTTCTTTGAAGATGTTGTTCATATTTTCATATGTATTCTTTCATTGTTCCCTTTTTATTATAACAAAAGTGTTGCCTATATGCTGGATCCTTATTCTTGGCTGTTTATGTGAGAGAGTGCTATAGTTTCTAAACTAGAGTGAATTTCACAAAGAAAAAGCACACAGAGGTTTTCTTCAAGGTTTTATGTAGGGAAATTATCAAATCTGAAATTGTCACTA
Organism: Vipera berus; assembly: GCF_964194415.1. NCBI lineage: Eukaryota > Metazoa > Chordata > Lepidosauria > Squamata > Viperidae > Vipera > Vipera berus. The sequence goes on from NC_138202.1 coordinate 282,848,583, forward strand.
TTTCTTTTTTCTTCCCTCTTTTTCCCTCTTTTATCTATTCATTTTCTTTATGGGACATCAGGCTTGAAATTCATGACCCAGTTTGTTGAGCATAGTCCAGACAACAGATTCTCAAGTGCTCAGTGCTTTAGATGGTGTGTGTGTGTGTACACACACACACACACACACACACATGTACACAAATATGAGCTGCCACTGCTGTGGCTACTGCCTGTAGATGGCCTTGGGCTAGGCTGAAACAGGAAATAAGATTTGTCCCGTGTCTGGAACCAAGCAAGTGTATTCTGAATGCTTAACAAACATTTAACATTTAACTCTAGGGGCCGGTGCTCATCTCCGTTTCAAAGCCGAAGAGCCAGCGCTTGTCCAAGGATGTCTCCATGGTCATGTGGCCGGCATGACTAAACATCAAAAGCGCATGGGTGAATCCTGAAATAATGTTTATACATATCTATCTCATATTTGATTGAATGTGGACTATCCCTAGGCAAATATGTCCATGATTGCATTTTAAGAATACCCTTTTAAATATACAATTAGTGTTATGAATACTTTACTTACAAGCAAACTTGGGCAAGTAAAATGCAATTTTTTTATGGTTCATTCTTCTATCTTTTGTTTGTTTGTTCCTGGCAGGCTTCCATGGCATTAAGATAAAACATAAAATCTCTTTCCCTTATAGCTTTGTGACTTCATGGACATGTTGTTTTTTGGCAATTATATAGAAGTGGTTTATCATTGCATTCTACTAGGATGGTTTTTCAAGTTTCTAGCAGTTTCTCACCCTGGTTTATTTATTTGTTTGTTTGGGTGCCATCCATCTTATCTAAAGGCAAGTCTGACCATGCTAAGCTTTTTCAAGAGCGGTCAAGGTCAGCTAAGTAATGCTGTCTGCTGTGGGTGCTACCTTTAATAGATATAAAGGTAAAGGTTTCCCTTACCCAGTCATGTCCTACTCTAGGGACAGTGTTCATCTCTGTTTCCTAGCTGAGGTAGCCAGCTTCTGAGGTTATGTGACTGGCATGATTATATACTGAGGTACACAGAATGCTGTTACCTTCCCATCAAAGTGGTACCTATTTATCTATTCTCATTTGCATGCTTTCAAACTGCTAGGTTAGCAGGAGATGGGGCAAGAACGGGAGCTTACCCCACCAAGCAGTCTGTAGGTCTCAAATTGCCAACCTTTCGGTCAACAAGCCCAATATCTTACCGCTAGGCCACCCTGCCCCTTTAACAAGTGTGTAAAACAAGCACATGAATCAAATGGAATAGTCTCCTCTTGACTAGCATTATACCTGGAAAAAGAGGATGCAGTTAAATTGCTATTTGTCCTGCAAACTTTAAAAACAAAGAATTGTGCCTGAAAGGAGAAGGTGAGAATCTGCTTGGAGTGACTGAATTAATGAATCCAGGGTTGTGGCTAGGTTTTGCTACAGAGTTGTGAACATGGCAGTGCAGGGGACTAAGTTCTGTCTCTATGTTATTAAGTTGGAATCTGTAGATGATTTGAATGTGTCCTGCATGGTGGAGATAACATCAAAAAGAAGATTGTGTTCTGTGAAGTAGGAATATAGTTCCTGTCCCCCAGTTTGGGTGTCTCTTTGAATATCCGCATTTCTTATCCATAATTTCAAATATCTTTAAGGTATAATTCCAGAGAACTGGTATATTATTTAAAAAGGTGTGAGTCTCACACAGGATGAGTTATAAATAATTTGTTCTTTCATTAAATTTTGTAGTGCCTGAAAGGAAGGCAGGTAACAGATCAGGTAAGTTTACAAAAACCCCATGCTTAAAACTAATGATGTCCAAAATGTCCTTGGAAAGAAATTTGGCAGGAAACAAAAGAAAAACCAGTTATGCTAAAAAAAAGAAGCTTTATAGAACAGAAAGCTTTTGATTATAGGTTTCTTTCTTCTGGATAAGAAAAAATGTACAAAGATTATAATTTTCATTCTGTGCCTACATAAATCAAGAACAGTTTTTCCCCCTAAAATAAACTCTGTTACTGATAGAGAAGGCTGGATAGCTCAGAAAGCAGGAAGTTGCTTGTATCAAAATGCAGGCAAGGAACAGAAATTCCTGACTAGTCAAAAGTAGTCAGTAACCCCAGATTATTCAGATTATGTTGACAAAAAAATTATCTGAGTATCTGGAGACTATAGAGGCCTGGATGAGGAGGGACAGACAAGATCAAATGACTATGGGTTTTTGGAGTACTCCTAAAGTTGGATATGTTTCATCTTAGTCCTGAATGGGGTTACATTTCCCTTTAGCTGTTAAATGAATCACTGAAGTAACTCTGTTCTTAAGTAAATCTGGCTTCCCCATGGGCTTTGCTTGTCAGAAGGCTGCAAAAGTGCATCACATAACCCTGGGACACGGCAATAATCATAAATATGAATCAGTTGCCAAGTCCCTGAATTTTGATTACCTGGCCATGAGGATGCTGCAATGGTTGTAAATGTGAAAAATGGTCATAAGTCACTTTTTCAGGGCTGTTGTAACTTTGAATGACGACTAAACAGATTGTTTTAAGTCGGGGACTATCTGTATAACACCTGTGCTCTGTGAGCTGAACTGGTTGCCAGTAGGATTCTGGGTGCAATTCGGGATGCTGGTTACCACTTAGAAAGCTCTTCACAACATAGGACCTGATAATCTTAAGGGCTATCTCTCTTTCATAGTTTCTATCTGGTCTTGATAGAAATTCTGTTTACATAAAACACCACACAGAGCAAACAAAGAGTACAGTCACCATGTGCATTACTGCTCAACTATGTAACTGTAACAGGAAACAGGAAACTCTAATTAGAACAAAAGAGCAGAGGTCCCCACCTTATAGGTCATGGCCCACTACCACGAACCTTGTTTGGGGGGCGGCAGCAGTGTGAGTGGAACTGGGTGGTCGTGCACCACACACACACCACATGCATTCCTTGAACCTTGTGTGGGCAGAGGAAGCACCGCAAGCGGTATATGGGCCACAGCATGAACCTCATGTGGGGGCAGCGGCGTGAGCCTCGTGCCGAGGCAGCATCACTGCAGGCTGCGGCGTGAGCCTCATGCAGGTAGTAGCATTGCCGTGAGCCTGGCAGCGACGGTGCCACAAGCTTCACATTGGTGCTGCTGTCGCTGAGAGCCTCATGTGCATGCTTGCAGCCCTGTTTGTGTGGTGCACATGCTCACAGCCTGTTTGTATGCATGAGAGCACATGTGGCCACATTCACATTTGGCCACATGTGCACATAAGGCGCCTGCCCCCCTCTCTTCCACTGGGCCGCCAACCCAAAATAGTTAAAGACCTTTGGCATATACCATAGATCTAAACTTGAAAATATTGCCATCAACTGCCTGAATACTACTGTAGTTGTTGAATAGAAATACATTTCAGCAATGAATTCCAACGTCTATACTGTATTATTGGAAACATAATTGGCCTGCTCCAAATCCATTCCATTATACAATACTGTATCACCTGATGGGACTTAAGAAATATGTCTTCTCTCTTGCAGTGCCTGCTTATGGAACATTTTCCCCTTGAGATTAGTCTATTTCCTACCCTGTCCATGTTTAAAAGAGTCCCCAAAATGTAGCTGTTTCTTCAGGCCTTGGGTTAGAGTAAGGGGCAGGTCCTATGTATTGTATTTTTTTTAGAATGAATGTTTTTTTGTTCTGGATGCTTGGAGGTCTTCTGTATATGTTATTACTGATTTTATTATACACTGCCAATAGTTATATAGTTGGACTGCTACATAAATTTAATAAAATTAAGAAATAATCTATTGATTCAGCTAAGATCAGTGTCTCCTAATGGCTGAATTATGGAGTGATGCAATTAAACATTGGTTAAACATGCATAGAACTTCAGGCTAGCACATGAATACAGGGGAAAAAAATCAAATGTGTACATCCACTACAAGTCATGATATAATCTGCTTCCCTATATATAGGCATGCATTATACATGCATATTCACACATATTTCCAGAGGCCAATGAAATTAGTGGAACCTATTTCCTGGAAAACATAAGAATTTACTCTGGGAACAGATGAATATTTTTAATCCTGAGTAGGAGGTGATGCAAATATGAAAAGAATGGTTTATTAACCCAAATATTCCTGTGGTAAAAGTACCCTGAGGATTGTTATGAGGATCAACATGTTCTGGTTATGTAATGTCTAATTTGACCCCTGCTGAATTAAAATGCTTAATCCTGGCCTTCTTTTCATGGCTGACAACCTCTCTAAATATTTTTTTAATTAGCTATTGGGAAAGATGAGAAAATGAAAGCTGAAAACTCAGCATCGCAGAAGCTGTGTGTGGTGATGCAGCTGATCCCTTTGACCTGGATCAGCTACAAAATGTTACAGCAACACTGTCCATAAACTTTGGTTGAAATCCCTTTGAGAGCAAAAATACAACAATTTCCAATGTATTTGAGAAGCAGCTTGCAACTCACCAACAACCGCCTTACATTCCAGATGCTTATGTAAACCAAGAGATGAGGCAGGCACAGCCACACTTCTCTGTGCATCAATGATTCACCTGTGGAGATGGTTACCAGCATCAAATTCCTGAGTGTGCAGGTAACGAGTAGGCTGGCTTGGTTGCTCAACAGTGAGACACTGGTGAAGTGGGCACAGCAGCGCCTGCACTTTCTGCGTCACATGAGAAAAGCACATCTTCCTTCCCCTGTCCTGACCACTTTCTACAGGGGGACGATTGAGAGCATCCTGTCATACAGCATCACAGTCTGGTTTGGAAGCATCACTGCTTCAGACAGAAAAGCAGTGCAGAGAGTGGTGAGGATGGCCGAAAAGATCATTGGCAGTTCCCTCCCTCCCATCCAGGACATAGCACAGAAGAATTGCTTGAGTAGGGTCTGTAAGATTATCTGGGACACTACACATCCTCTTCACAACCTGTTTTCCTTGTTCCCTTCTGGGAGGAGGGGGCTTCGTGGTATCCGTAGCAGAACATCCAGATTCAACCATAGTTTCATTCCATACAGCATTAACCTTGTGAACTCTCAAGCTTTCTCCTTCCCTTATATATTCAAGATGGACAGTATTTAATATTTATTTGTTATGTATATGAAGGGGTGTGGATCTATACATATGTTGTATATAGTATGGTTAGGTGTGTGTCATGTATGTGCTTCACTTTGAGAGCAGGCAACTAAATTTCATTTTTGATGTGTGCCATTGTGCCCACAGTAAAAAAAATGACAATAAAGGTTATCTTATCTTATCTTATGAATAGTCAGATGGGGGCCCTTTTCAGAAAACACTTGATGTTTCTACCTTGCTACAATGGGTTAGGCAGATGTAGCTGTGTAGGACATGTTCCACTATACAGAATAATATTCTTATATAAATGCTGTAACAGTGTGCGTATTTCAAGTAATTTCAGGTTCTACATTACCGGTAAGCTTCAGTTAACCTTTCTATATTTTAACCGAATACATGTTTGGTGTGTTGTACCAAGTGGATTGTTAGACAGAGGGGAAAAATGAGTTATGCAGAAACATATTCTGAAAATACGTTTTCAAAATATAGGCACTGAAAGTTGAATTAATGTCATAGAATTTTCTTTTCCCAACTGGGGCAAAATTTAACAAGTGGGACCTGCCAGTTTTAATATTCCCTGTGATCAAACAGGGGATCCAGAAGATCATTCATATTAAAATATACAAAACGTTGACATTCGAACCGAAGCTAGTTCATGAAAACGCAGCGAATGCTGTTAAGTACAGCCTCAGAATTCTACGAATTGTGCCTTCAACAGATCTGTGGGGTAGATCTACGGTAGTTGGGAAGCTGAATTAGATAATGATTATAATATGACAGTGAAAGAGGTAAAGAGAAATATTGCTCAGTCAAGTATCCCCCCCAAGGCTCTGCGTTGATTTGTGCTTAGATTGTAAGCCGCCCTGAGTCTTCGGAGAAGGGCGGGATATAAGTGGGATTAAAATAAATAAAAAAATAAAAAATAAAAAAGAGGGTATAATTGTTTTACGGAAATCTGCCTAGACAGGATGCGTCCCTCTCACCCTGCATTAACAAGGTGATGAAGAGCAGGGAAGAAAAGGATCAGCTTTCTTTGAGTCAGCGTATCAAGCTGTGCTAGTAAAAATCTGTTATCCTTACTCCTTCTCCTTTCATCTTCCTTTCTTTTAAAAATACAGGATCTCAGGCTTCTTGCTTGTCAAAAAAAAAGAGTTTTGCAGATTGTTCTAATTCCTTAAGAATATTAGTCAAGCCTTCAGTTTTCTCCTACCTTGTGCCCTGCAAAAGGTCCAGGGCTATAGCCTCCAAAATCTCCAGTTACAGCCAATGAAAGAAAACAGTAAGCAAACTCTTCCACCAGCACAGGAACATATATTGACATTGGGCCATTAAGGAGCAGCTGATTTAGAATAAAATCACAATGCCATCAATCTTTAATGCCCCAACAAGATCAATAAAGCTGGCAGAACTTGCAAACAGGAAGCTTTTAATAAAATGATGAGGATCTTTACTGGAGTTTTGTACAAGTCCCATCAGTCAGAATAATGCGGCAGCTGTGTTTTACTGTAAAATAAACCAACACTCCCCCCCCCAAAAAAAAACCATAGAAGAAATCAGATGTGAAAAACTATGTATGTGAAAATATATATACAGCGAGTCAGCCACTTCTCTTACCTCACCCTCGTAAAATTCTCACTCTCACTTTGGGTTAATCATGATTTTAAAGCAAAGTTACATGCATCCTGTAAAGAAAGTAATTTGTGACTTACTGAGTTAATTACTCAACACAACTAAAATTTCACATCACAGTTTCTTTCTGTCTACAGTTCAATTGTATCCTAATGTTTGGATCACTGAAAAATCTGGGATATTTTACAATCCCATCGCTCAAGCCTCTTATATTTCATAGGCCCAAAATTAACCTAGTAGAATTTACTAACTGAGATGGCAAGACACATTGCTACTATACCATCCTCCTTTTAGCTGATCTGCTGAATGCTTCATTCTGAAGGGTAGTAATATAAAGGCGTTATTTCTGAATCAAAACTCCTGAAGGACATTTAATAAAGGATGAGTTAGCATTAAGACATAAAATTTTCGTACGCTATTTGGAGCCTGCTTCCCCTTTTTGCTGTGGCATAACTGTCTTTTCAAACAATACCTCCTTTTGAAAACTTTCAGAACCACATTGGGCAATTTTTCTATTTTAAAGGCTTCCAAACGGAAGGCAGGGTGACCTACATACTTCTCCACAGTGGAGGTGTGCAAAAAATGAAAAGAGTATTTTGTTCCCAGCTTGAAACCTTATTTGAATGATTCTGTAGTAGAAGATTCCATGATGGCTGTGTTTTGATTGAACAGAATTTAAAACAGCTTAAGTATCTACTTATAGGAAATAAAGGGAACTTAAAACAAGCAATTTCTAACAAGGCAAGTTGGGGGAAAAATATTCAAACAGTTGATTTAAAAAAAAATGTTTCTGAAACTATTTCAAAAATTCCCAGAGGAAATTACTGGGATGAGCAGCAGTAATTAAAAAAACAGCAACAACAACAGTTAGATAGAATCTTTTGTCAGAAATAGACCAAAGAATTGGAGAGACAGTTAGCCTGGTGATCTGTATGTCACCTTAAGCTTTCGCATTGAGGACTTCTCAGAAGAAAGCAATAGGATTACTTGATCTAATACTCAGAGTAGCTCACCATATGGTTGGTTCTCTCTTCATGAGATGTTAGGGTGGGCAGCTGCTCAGAATCATGGGTTGGAAAGGTGGGGGCAAAGATGGGATATCAATCCTCTGCTTTTCTGATCTACCGGCTTTACATATCCAGCCTGGCTTTTGTGCAGCTTGCACTACTGGAGTATACCGTAAGTGTTCCTGAGCTTAAACAGAACTAAATAAAGGCATTTTGGTTTTATTCTATAAAGTAATTCATAGCACTTTTGACTTCCGGCAACATCGGCTGATATTTCTAAAGTGTCCTTCTCTTTTAATTCCAAATGCATCGTACTTTGTACATAGAAAAATATATCTTCTTAAAATAGAAAACTGAAAATGTGTTAAATGAATCACAGCATAAACAGGAGTTACAGGTTGCTGGGAGAAGGAGTGAACGTACGTTTCCCACACATATCAAAGAATTATATCAGCAGTCATTCACTAGTCAATGTTTGTAGAATTAAACAAACATTTCTCTCCCAGCTGGTTCTGCAGCATTAATAAGCAGGTTGAGCAAGTTTCACCACCTACGGGGACTCCATCTCAATACTTGCCTGGAACAATCTGCCCTTGGAACAGTTGCCACAAGTCTATCTTTTCATGGATTTGTGGCGATAGTGGGGGTGGCTGCAAATAATTTCCATATGGAAGCAGCTATCACAGAGTTCCATGATCTGCAGCGGCAGATCACCTCATTCAGGCTGTCTATAGGCAACTGGATTGGCTGTCTAGAACATTATGGGCATTAGGGTAATTATATGTAGGCAGGCTGTTTGATCTTTACTTAGGGAATAACAGTGCCAGGAATTTACTGGTGACTGGAATTGCTGCTGGTGTGATAAAGAACAAGAATACAAGTAGGGTTGAAGTAAGTAAATAAGTAGCCTTGACTTACAACAGTTTGTCTAATGACTGTTCAAAATTACAGTGGCATTGAAAAAAGTGACTTATGACCGTTTCCCATACTTACGACCATTGCAGCATCCCCATGGTCATGTGACCAAAATTCAGATGCCTGCGAACTGACTCATATTCATGATGGTTGCAGTGTCCCAGGGTCATGTAATCACCTTTGTGACTTTTGACAAGCAAAGTCTATAGAGAAGCCAGATTCACTGAACAACCATTAAGTTGTTGTTCCTCACTTAACAACTGCAGCGATACCCTTACCAATGATGACAAGAAAGGTTTTAAAATGAGGCAAAGATTACTTAACAACTTTCTCGCTTGGCAGCAGAAATGTTGGGCTAAATTGTGGTCATAAATTGAGAATTACCTTATACTTTTTGATATTTCTAGTTGAAGCTATTTTTGAGTAACAATGCAAGCAGATTTGCTTTTTGTCTGTGACTGTCAATCTATGGGCTACATGGACCAGAACCTAACCAATGGTACAAGCCACTTTCCTCTGTGCCCATAAGATGAATCCAGGAACTTGGTTCCGTCCTAAATTTTCCAAGGCAGGTCTTTTGCAAGGGGTAGGATCAGGGCTTTTTTTCTCATAGAACGCTCAGAATGGAGTTCCGGCACCTTTTTTTGGATGGAACCTTGTAGGGTAGGCAAGGCGGGTTGCATGACATGTGTGAGTTCTGGCACCTTTTTCTTTTACAAAAAAAGCACTGGGTAGGATCAATATATCAAGGCAATTAGAAAACAGTTTTTGATTCAGAAAAGTCAGCATCCCCTCCCAAAACCTGCTTTCTTGCAATAACATGTATGGATGGCACCAGGTAGAGAAACTGGAATGGCCCGTTTCTTAAACTGCAAAAACAAAAATGAACATACATAAAAGCCCTGTGTTCTCATCAATGAAATATGGAATTATAAATTACTACAGTCACCTCTCTGCCAGACCACAGACCTCAAGGCATTGACATGGTTCATACATGATGCAAATCCATAAGGTAGTTAGCTTGGTTTTGCTTAGGGGGTTATAGAACCAGGGTCATCCTTCGTAGCCAAGTGTCTTTACTTTCCCATCTTAACTGTCTATTCCTTATTGTTAATTGTGCTGTTTGGCAAAAAAAAAAAGGATTGATTGATTGGTTGGTTATGTGCCATTAAGTTGTTTTCAACTCCTAGCAATCACACAGATTTTCTTCATGACATCTATCCCCTTATCATCATTGTAACTGAGTCCATTTACTTTGCTGTTGGTCATACTTTTTTCTCCATCTTTCCATCTTTCCCAGCATTACAGCCTTCTCTGGAGAGGTAGATCTTCACATAACATGTCCAAAGTAGGATAATTTGACTATGGTGATTTTTTTCCTTAACTGAAAACTCTGGGTTGTTGTTTTTTTGGATGAGCCATGAGTTTGTTTCCTTCACTGTCCATGATATTCTCTAACACAAAGGCTCGAAAATATGAAAGGAGGGATATCCCATGCATAAACCAATCACACAAACTAACCGTCATCAGCACTGATGATGTTGTCAAGTTTCGGTAATGAAACATCTGCAAGAAAGCAATCGAGGTCAGAGAGGACCAAGGACCCCTCATTTCATCCGTGAGCTACAAATATTCTCCTTTATTGGGACAAACCAACCAATCCATTGTGGTTTATTCCAGGGCTTTTCAACCAGTGGTACGGGTACCACCTGTGGTACATTGGCACCTGACAGGTGGTACGTGACCATCCTAGAAAAGTGGTAGTGGGGGAGGGGAATGGCAGCACCGCACAAGCCTGAGCGAGTGATGGCTGGAGCTGCAGGGCTGTCAGGGCTCAGCAGAAGCGCCAGGATCAGCACTCCTTCGGGGCTGTCAGGGCTCAGTGGAAGCATCAGGATCAGCGCCAGGCTCCAGCTGGAACTCGGCACTGATCTTGGCGCTTCTGCTGAGCCCAGAAGAAGCGCTGATCAGCTAGAATGTTGCAGCATCTCCAGGGCCTTGTGATTTACATTCAGATGCTTGGCAACTGATTCATATTTATGATGGTCACAGTGTCCCAGGGTCATGTGAAGTGACCAAAACCTGTTGCAACCACCCAGCAGACGGGGGAAATAAAAACCAAACACCCCCCACCCAACCCCCACTGCCAATCCTCAACAGAAATGCTCACAACAATGAAAACCTTGGACAGGAAGAAGAGTGCCACCAGGCTGGAAGGCAGGTGTCTTACTAGGCTGTGGCTTGGGGGGGGCACTTTTTCCAGTGCCATTGTAACTTTGAACAGTCTCTAAGTGAACTGTTGTAAGTCGAGGACTACCTGTACTTCATCACTTTTTTCCTTTTTGGGGGGGGTCATCAAGTTTTTGACACCTTGCTAGGCGACTGGTGGTACTCGAAAGTTGCCGTATCCATAAGTGGTACAACGGGTGGAAAGGTTGAAAAGCCCTGGTTTATTCAACAACCATGGTGAAAGCAGAAGCAGACCTTAGCTTATGGAAGAAAAAGACAAACGTTGTTCCCACTATCTTTGTGCTGTCCCTGAGAGCTGCCTCTAACTTGGCTTTCACATTTCAGTGGCAAAATGTAGAAATTATTATGTTTGGACTTCTGTGCTAGCTGAGGAATTCTGGGAGTTGATGTCCATATATTTCCAAGAGATGATTTACAGCAACTTTTATCTCTGGGAATTCTTTGTTGGTTCAGCTGTATGTTGTTAGTTGCAAAGTCATGTCCGACCCATCGCGACCCTATGGACAACATTCCTCCAGGCCTTCCTGTCCTCCACCATCCCCTAGAGTCCATTCAAGCCCATGCCCACCGCTTCAGTGACTCCATCCAGCCATCTCATTCTCTGTCGTCCCCTTCTTCTATTGCCCTCAATCTTTCCCAGCATTAGGCTCTTCTCCAGTGAGTCCTTCCTTCTCATTAGGTGGCCAAAGTATTTGAGTTTTAGCTTCAGGATCTGGCCTTCTAAAGAGCAGTCAGGGTTGATCTCCTCTAGGACTGACCAGTTTGATCGCCTTGCAGTCCAAGGGACTCTCAAGAGTCTTCTCCAGCACCATAGTTCAAAGGCCTCAATTCTTTGGCGCTCAGCCTTTCTTATGGTCCAACTTTCACTGCCATACATTGCAACTGGGAAGACCATAGCCTTGACTATACGCACTTTTGTTGGCAGGGTGATGTCTCTGCTTTTTAGTGTGCTGTCTAGATTTGCCATGGCTTTCCTCCCAAGGAGCAAGCGTCTTTTAATTTCTTGGCTACAGTCCCCATCTGCAGTGATCTTGGAGCCCAGGAAAATAAAATCTGTCACTACCTCCATTTCTTCCCCATCTATTTGCCAGGAATTGAGAGGGCCGGATGCCATGATCTTGGTTTTCTTAATGTTTAGTTTCAACCCAACTTTTGCACTCTCCTTCTTCACTCGCAACAAGAGATTCTTCAGTTCCTCTTCACTTTCGGCCATTAGAGTGGTATCATCTGCATATCTTAGGTTGTTGATATTTCTTCCAGCAATCTTAATTCCAACTTTTGATTCATCTAGCCCTGCCTTTCTCATGATGTGCTCTGCATATAAGTTAAATAGGCAGGGCGACAGTATACAGCCTTGCCGGACTCCTTTCCCAATTTTGAACCAATCAGTGGTTCCATGTCCAGTTCTCACTGTTGCTTCTTGGCCCGCATATAGGTTTCTCAAGAGACAAATAAGATGGGCTGGTACACCCATCTCTTTAAGAACTTGCCACAGTTTGTTGTGATCCACACAATCAAAGGCTTTAGCATAGTCAATGAAGCAGAAGTAGATGTTTTTCTGGAACTCTCTAGCTTTCTCCATGATCCAGCGTATGTTGGCAATTTGATCTCTAGTTCCTCTGCCTCTTCGAAATCCTGCCTGTACTTGTGGTAGTTCTCGATCCACATACTGCTGAAGTCTAGCTTGTAGGATTTTAAGCATAACTTTACTAGCATGAGAAATGAGTGCAATGGTGCGATAGTTTGAACATTCTTTGGCACTGCCTTTCTTTGGAATTGGAATGTAAACTGATGTTTTCCAATCCTGTGGCCACTGTTGAGTTTTGCAAATTTGCTGGCAAATTGAGTGTAGCTGTATATAATGCAACAAACAAAAAAGAAACACAATCATGAAGTTGGAGGAACCATAATTGCTGATTAGTTCTATTCTCTGTCAAACATGTCCCGATGGCCTCAGGATCTCAGAATCAATACTCTGCATTTATTTTGCCACTATGAATATTTCTCCTCACAGGGGAGATATTCATATGATGTGCAGATTCAGTTATGCAAAAAAAACCTGTTATGGTGCAGTCATGGCGTTTCACCTATTCAGACTTGAAACTATTCCAAGTGAGAATTGGGCTATGCTCAAACAGGGATAATTGTGTTAGCAAATTCTGTAAATATTAAAATGCATAACAAAGCTTTCAACAACCAGCAATTAACCCAGCATTGCATTTTTCAACCCACAGCTTGAACAGCCAGGCACAAAAACGCAATAAACCCAGTCAGCTGCCTCAACATATGTGTGCACTGAGCTGTGAGATTCTGAAAATCTCAGATACTCCAGCACAAAGGCAGGCAAGTAAGCTCAGCACCTCACTTTGTTTTCTATAGCCATCTTTTGTGAAGTGGCATGGGTAAAATTCTAATGAGTTTCTACCCTCCTGAAAGGACCTTTTTTTTGTTTTTGTTTTTGGTGAGATAGAATTCTGTTTTTATAGTGAAATTACAATAGAAATTACAATAAATCACTCTTTCCAAAATAAGAGCAGCAAGCTTGAAATAACTCCCTGGAATGCTTACTCATTACAAACACAGACAAACGCATAAATGTTTTCTTTGTAGTTTCTCCCCATCCACTCCCACACAATGCTAGCCTTAAAAAGAAGGCTAGGAATGACTAATACAATGTGATACAGAGAACACACTTGTATCAGTGAAATTCAAATGGGGATACGTGTGTATCTTGTATTATACATTTGGTATAAATGTTGAGCCTTGCCTTGAATCTGCTTGTGGGTTGGAATAGATTTCTCAATATCTAAAAAAGTTAGATCAATTAAGATTCCAAATAAATCTTAAATGAGTCACCTTTTTAAAAAGTGCATTGTAGGAAATACAGTATTTTTTTTCAAGCATAGTTAGCATATATTAGATACACACATATTCTCATCATGAAATTCTCCTTTGGGATAATCAAAAAATAAGTCCTCCTTCTACTTTAATTCAGTGTACATGGGGCTGCCCTTGAAGAGTATCTGGAAGTTTCAGCTGGTACAGAATGCAACAACATGGGCAGTTATATGTACTCCTAGAACGATGCGTGTTACATCTCCACTGAGGGAGCTGCATAGGATACCAGTTTGCTTCCAGATCCAATTCAAGATGCTGGCTTTAATCTTTAAAGCCTCTTATGGTATAGGACCAGGCTATCCGAGGGACTGCCTTTCCCATTTATATTAGTTCTTGCAGAGAAGGTGTGCTGCAGCTATCATCAGCTAGGAAACTATATTTGTTGGGCCCTTGGAGATGTGCCTCTCTGTTGTGGTGCCTCCTTATGGAACTTCCTTCCCTCCAGCATTAAAGTGGTCCCATCCCTTCTGACATTCTAGAAGGCCCTCAAGACTGGTTATGTGACCAGGCCTGGGGTTCCCAAAGGACCAGAGACTTGTCTAGGAGTTCCATGGTAGTGGGAGACCATTTTATTAATTCTCTCTCTATTTAAGGTTGTATTTTAGGTTATTTATTACCAGGGTTCTTATAGCTATATTTACTGTTTTTGCACTTTTTGTTTTATTTATTGTTGTATGCTGCCCAGAGTCATCTTTGATTAGATGGATAGCTATATAAGTTTGATCAATAAATAATTAAATGATGCTGATTATTCAGCACATGCTACGCCTGTATTCTGTGAGCTGTATTGGCTTCCAGTGTGCTTCTGGATGCAATTCAACAAGGTGGTTGCTACTTTAAAGCCTTTCATGTCTTGTGACCATTCTCCTCAGGTGTTTCTAATCATCCAATCCAGTCAGGCAGGATGGCTATGCTTCGGGTCCTAATGGCCAAAGAATGCCAGTTTTAGGGCCTAAAAGATGAGACTTTTCTGCTGTGGCACTCAGTCTTGCCAGGTAGACCAGATAGAAAATACAACCAGAATCTTACTAAAAGTCTGAAAGAAAAATTCTTGCACCATCACCTTTACAGTCTATGAACTTAGGGGTGGGGTCTCTTCTGAACCTCTTACTCCACTCACTGTGCAGCTGTGGTTTATACAAGGGGTCCCCAACCCCCGTCCATGGACCAGTACAGGGCCAGGGCCTGCCAGCAACCGGGCCGCACAAACAAGCAAAGCCCCATCTGCAGGATGCAGGCAGCACACAAAACCACATACCCTCCAGTCCATGGAAAAACCTCTTTCCATGGAACCAATCCCCAGTACCCCAGCATTACTTCAAGAGGCCTCCCAAGATCTTTCTTATATACCATTATAAGCACTTGGTTTATGAAACATTCTCCCTTCAGAAATTAGCCCAACCTTGCTGGTTTTTCCTATGTCCTTAAAGACCTTGCTCTATGCCCAGGCCTGGGGCCCTAAGTGTCTGCAGGGACCCATTTCTTGGTTATTTTAATGATTATGGGATACATTTTCTCTGCTGCAATGTATTTTCCTTTTTGCATTTATTGCAACAGTTTTATTTTATTTTAATTTAGTTCACTACCAAGAGTCACTTGTTCAGTTAGGTCGCCATATAAATTGAATAAAATGATAAATCATGCAGAGTGCAGGAAAGGAGTAAGAATAATGGGCTAAACAAATCAAAGGCAGGACATAAGGAGAAGAACTGTAAGTAAAAGCTAATTATATTGACATCAACCTTGATATCTGTTCGTGACTTTCTGCTCTTGCAAACCATTACTGCTTCCACCAAGTCTATCACTTCATATATTGCCTTCTGTAAACTTCTCAACACTCTCTTTTTCAAGCTTTCATCAACTTCCTCCAGCCACAATTTTCTCAGTTTCCCCTTCCTCTTGACCCATTCACACTTTCTTCCCACTTCACTTTATTTTGTTCCTACTAGTCACTCTCTTCTATGTTCAGTCTTCCTTTATGTCATCATCAGATCTTCACATTATCTTTTTCTTTTATTTTAATACTTACATTATGCACCTCTTTCCCACTATATTCACCTCACATTTACAATATGTTTCCCAACACACTTTTTACAACCAACTGTAATTTGTCCTTACAACAAGTAACTCATCCCCAAATACTCCATGGGCATCTGCCATGACTATGATTATTTTGCTAGCTTTGTCTACTGATCCTTTCCCTTATGGAAAACTTTTGACTACTATGGCACAAGGAATATTGTGACTTGGAATGTAAACAAAGTAAAGAACATGAATGAAGAAATACAATTAATAGAAGTGAAATCAGTATGTTGTGTGCCTGTGTGAATGGGAAAGGGTGGAAAGACCGGAATAAAGATCCTCTGATTTGGGAAAGTTGATGCATATATGCAGGGAAGTAAAAGAACAGGTTTAATTATAATGGAAGGCTAAAATATATATTAGAAACAAGAATTAGTGTCATCCAGGTAGCTATGCTTCTGAACATAGTTGAAAGTATAATCTGCATGTTAGTGATACAGGTGGTCCTCATTTAGCAACATTAAGCAAAGCAGTCACTAAGTGAAAGTATAACTGTGCTTATGCTCTTACTTCAGCTTTCCTTTACAGACCTGCAAAGGTCATAAGTGCAAAGATTGGCTGTAAAATTACCTTTTCATCACCCTCATAACTAGTCGCTAAATGAGGCAGTTGTTAAATGAATTCTACTTGTAATTAAGCTCCCAGTGAATGGTAGAATTGGACATGACTTTGATAAGCCATCATCCAATGCTCTGAATAAATGCAATCAAGAGAAAAATATGCTCTTCTGGGTGACAGTAGTAGGTGGGTAGGAGTGAGAAGAGGGGGTACAGGAAAAACGGTAATTGAGTCATTTGAAAATCCAAGAATAAATGAGAATGATGATTATTCAAGGATTATCTGCTCAGAAAAAATGATTCTGCATCTATGGTTTCATCAAAAGTGTATTTACATATACAGATGGCAAAGAAACAAATATAAATATAAAAGAATGTTTGGTTTCAATGTTTATGATGACAGATTAAGAGAATTAAGGATACGAGGGGATGAGAGATTCTGAGTATGCAACACAATATTTTTGGTAATATTAAAAGCAGATCTTGGGGAAAAATTATTTGGAAAAAAAAAAGAAAAGAAGTGAAAGCAGAATGACAATAGGAAGAAAAAGTACTGGTCACACTGGACGTGAAAAGTATTAGGACATAGATTGATTTCCCAACAGAATGAAATGGAAAGTAGATGTTAGGAAAGAGAGTATGGAATCTGCTCTATGCTTAAGGCATCAGACTACAAACTGGGAGATGGTGAGTTCTAATTCCACCTTAGTCATAAAGCCAGCCACTCTCCGTCTCAGCCTTAGGAATAAAGTAATGTCAACCCACTTTTGGAAAAAAAAAAATCTGTTCAGAACAAAGTGAAAAGTGTGGGATTATATTAAATGGAAATACAAAGAGGTTTGCTGGTTGTAATTCTTACCTGAAAGGCTGTAGATAAGAAAAAACCGCACATAAGAGAATCCTGCAAAAATCTGGAGGAGAGGAAAAGATTGCATGATGCGTGCAGAGGGGGAAAAAATAAGAAATGGTTAGGATTAAAAGGCAGAAAAAATAGAAGTAACTTTGGTAGGAATAAAACATGTTTTTGAAGTAGACGGAAAGGTCTAAACAAGAACTGAACTGAAGAAGATTCTTGGATGGGAAGCAAAACGTTTTCAAAGAAAAAAACAACAAGATGCTTTGGTGGAGCAGTGGGCTAATGCCTCCTTAAGTAACACCAGCTGCCTGCAATTAGTGCAGGTTCGCATCCCACCAGGCTCAAGGTTGACTCAGCCTTCCATCCTTCCGAGGTAGGTAAAATGAGGACCCAGATTGTTGGGGGCAATTAAGCTGACTTTGTAATAATGCCGCTTGGGGGTGTGTGAAAGCCCTAATAAGCAGGCGTATACATAGAATGAAGGCTATTGCTAAGCACATTGGTTTGTGCTTTAGATTGTAAGCCGCCCTGAGTCTTCGGAGAAGGGCGGGATATAAATGGGATTAAAAAAAAAAGAAAAAGAAAGTCCAGCTGACTTTTGGAGAAAGCACCTTGGGGAGAACCATAACCTGGATGATTGAGAACCTCCACAGATGTCCAAAGAAGTCTTCAGCAAAGTGAAGAGAATTAGAAATAAAAGGAATGAGAAGATCTGGACTAAACTAAAGTGAGGACATCTGGAAGGAAGGAGTGATTTAGACTAGTGGATCCCAATCTTTGGGGCACCCGGCACTGGTTCTACGGAGAGGGGATTTTCTGTGGACCGGAGGGACTGTGGATTCTCAAGCTGCCTGCATCCCAAGGGTGGTTTTCCGCTTGTTTGCTCAGCCCGGTTTCTGGCATGCTGCGATCTGGAGCCGGTCCACAGAAAACCCTATTTTAGACACTTGTATTTTTGACCTTCCTTAGACCAAAACTAGTGAAGGGATTTTTTAAAAAATATTATTATTATTATTATTATTATTATTATTATTATTATTATTATTATTATTATTATTATTATTATTATTATTATTATTATTTATTATTATTATTATTATTATTATTATTTTAATTTATTATTTTTTTATTTATTTATTTATTTATTTATTTATTTATTTATTAAATTTCTATACCGCCCTTCTCCCAAAGGACTCAGGGCGGTATACAGGGCAATAAAACACAGCATACAAAAATTAAAAATAAATTAAATTAATTTAGCCCCAACAATAAATGGTTAAAAATAAACCCAAACCCTTAGTCCAGGCTGGCCTGTTCAAACAACCAAGTCTTCAGGTCACGGCGGAAAGAGCGAAGGTCGGGAGCCATCTGGAGCTCAACAGGCAGTTGATTCCAAAGGGCTGGCGCACCCACAGAGAATGCTCTCCCCCTGTGGGCCGCCAGCTGGCAATCCCTGAGGAGGCCCTCTCTGTGGGAGCGCACAGGACAAAGGGAAGTTGATGCCAGCAGCAGGTGCTCCCATAGGTAATCTGGACCCATGCCATTTAGGGCTTTATAGGTCTAACCAACTGATTTTATTATTATTATTATTTTTTACTTACGGAGCTAGCCACCTATTTTAGAGTTGATTCACTCCCATTCCTAGGGATTACAAATATTACCAAAACATCAAAATATCAGAGAACACTAGGCTAATAATATCACATACAGGTTTTTTGTTTTTCTTTAAAAAAATGCATTCCAACATCCTAAAATTTGCTTCCTTTGTCCACTAACAAGATGGGCATTGTTTATTTAAACAATTGTTTATTTAAAAAAACCTCCTACCCTACTTAGCCTTGTTACAATATATTCAAAATGAAATCTGTTGTCAAAAAAAGAAAAAGAGAAGTAGGGTTGGAGCATAGTTTCAACTGCCAAGTCGTATAAAAGGGATTGCGGCATGTGCTATCCTTTAACTCAGTCAGGTTTTATTATTCTTTTATTTTAAATGCCACAGCCCTGTTGTTCTCAATCCAGTCTCTTCAGGGAGCATTAACCAGGGAATGTTGCCACAGTCTAAAAAAAAATGTTCTACAACTACTGGCCTTGCAGAATATAACATTTTGTTTTTAAAATACGCTGCAGATTTTTGGTAGATGAAACAGACATTTAAACTAGCCTAAGATTTAGCCCTCAGATGCAGGAGCCTGAGAGAGACACGTGTTAACCCTCCTCTTTTTGACACCATCTAGGTTTTTGTCTCATGTAACGGAGATGTATGCAACTCTTTTGAGCTGGAGCCTATGTGCATACACAAACATATGCATTCAATCCTTGCAGGAACGTAGAAATCATGGCATTGAAACACATTGACGTAACTATGGAGGGCAGGACAAAATTATTCAACCCATTTCAGCTGGGATCGTAAGATGGTTTTGCTAAAATTGCTATGTTAATACATCTCTTTGGCATGTTGTTAGGAGCACAGTGGCTTGCGTGGTTAGGATGCTGGATTGCAGGCTATCAAGCCAGCGTTTCAGACTTGAGTGCTGATGTGTGCAGGGTGAGCTACTGTCCTTCGCTCCAGCTCCTGGTGGGAACGTGAAAGGATCCCCCAGCTGGGCATCCCCTGGACAAAGATGATGCCACCTGCATCATTCAATATGAATATTGAATTCCTTTCAACCTGGAAGTGCACCGATGCTTCTGACATGAGGGTTATGTGGTATTTTGGTTGACACTAAAAATGAAAATAATCACCCCACTGAAAATGGGCAAGTTTGCTTCCTGATTTCAGCAATAGAGGATAGGTAGGGCTACAAAAAAAGCAGCCAAATTGCATATGAGCTGAAAGGCTCTGGGTTGTCTACCCCTGCAATTGATTTTGCCTTAGTGTGTTATAGGAATCCAACCATTATAATTTGTAACCTGTGGTTTATGGCTTAGCATGCTGTAAACACCAAGCCAATTATGTTTTATTCAGGAAACCATGCTTAAGCTAACTGTGGCTTAATGCCATGTGTGCATCAAGTCAATTTGATTTCTGACAAGAGTTCAGCTAGGCAGTAGCAGCAGTCAGGCTGATCTCAAAAGGAAGGATCTGCTTAATTCTTGGACAGGAGACCACCCAGGAGACACAGAACTGCTAGTAAATGGGAAGTAAAAAAAAAATCAGAAAAGCAGTGGCTTTCTTCCATACTGTTGCAGAAAAAACTACATGGATGTGTCCATAAAGTCAATCAAGATTAAACTTGATTTGAAGATGAGCAGTAAGGCCACACGTGGAATCCTGCATACAGTTTTGGTCACCACATTACAAAAAAAAGACGTTGAGACTTTGGAAAAAGTGCAAAGAAGAGCAACTAAGATGATTAAAGGCCTGGAGACTAAAGCATAAGAAGAATGGTTGCAGGATTTGGATATGGCTAGTTCTAGAGAAAAGAAAGACTAGGATTGACATGATAGCAGTATTCCAATATTTGAGGGGCTGCCACAAAGAAGATGGTGTCAACTTATTTTTCAAAGCACTTGAAGGCAGGACAAAAAACAATGGATGGAAAATGATCAAGGAGAAAAGCAACCTGGAACAGTGGGGACAATTAACCAGTGGAACACCTTGCCTCTAGAAGTTGTGGATGCTTCATCACTGGAGGTCTTCAAGAAGAGATAGGATAGCCAATTGACTGGGATGGTATGGGATCTCCTTCTTGAGCAGGGGGTTGGACTAGAAGACCTCCAAGGTCCCTTCCAGCTCTATTCGGAATTGAATTGAATAGTGACTTGCTGTTATTTTGATAGCATGGGCCGGTGAATAGGGGTTTCTTTTTTATATATACCCTGAGTGTTTTTCTTTGCAGGTGGGCACGGGCAGGACAGGAAACAGGAGGTAACAAGCACGTGGTTAAGGGAGGGTAGGGAGAAAAACTGCCTTGATTGGGTGATGTTTGGGAGATGTTGAAGGTGTCCTCAGTTCTTCAGAGAGAAAGCAGTTCAAATTGACACGTGACTCCTAAACAGCTTCCATGCTCTGCCTTTTCTGCTGACTCCAAACCTGAGTGTCAGTTGAAGATTAAATTGGAGCCCCTAGCAAATGATCAAAGGGTTGCAGCTTCCTTTTGATGGTATCCGTTTGGCACAGCATGTTCAAGCCACAAACGGGTTCGGAATTCCAGGGCGCAAAACACCACAAGCTGCAGGCGGCCTTCATTCAGGCCAATCTAATTTCCAGAAACCAGTAGTAAACCTGGGGACCTAAAGAAAATGGGAGTCTAAACTGCTCTTCCTCTGCTCTGAATCACAGCTGAAATGAAACCCTCCCTTCTAAACGCCCGTGCTGAGAGTTCCCAAGAGAGGAAATATGTAGCTTGTTATTTCTCAACAGCTTGGAAAAATGCATCATGCTAGCTGCCCCCACTGGATTCTGATGTTATAAAATCACCTCCACAAGGAGCTATTATGGCAAATGGGCAAGGAATCGCATGAAGCCGGAGCATGTTTGAAAAATGGGATAGTTTTGCCAGTCAACAGAAATTAATTGCTTCTGGCCTTTAGTAAGATGCTTCATCCAAGCTGAGAACCTGAGGAGCCGAGGAGGGTGGGGAACAGGACAGAAGCTGAGAACCAGAACATGAGGTTGGAGAGAGAGAAATGATTTGCCAACAACTGTACTGGAGGAGGAATTCCATTGCTAAAATCTCAGCAAAGCAAAAGCTATTTGATCTCATTAAAAAAAATCTAGAGGCTTACTTTGTTGCACAGAGATTTGTGTTTTTGATGTATTCAGAAATGTTTAAAATTAAGCAAGCTTTTTAATATGCTTGAAGGGCAGGTTTTGAAGGGCATGGGTGATGTTTGACAACTGTGCAGGAAATAATAACTAATAAACCAAGAAAACAGTTGTGCCATTGTTGTTGTTGTTGTTATTAATTGCGAAGTCATGTCCGACCCATCATGACCCCATGGACAATGTTCCTCCAGGCCTTCCTGTCCTCTACCATCTTCTGGAGTCCATTTAAGCTCACGCCTACTGCTTCACCTCATTCTGTCATCCCCTTCTTCTATTGCCCTCAACCTTTCCCAGCATTAGGCTCTTCTCCAGTGAGTCCTTCCTTCTCATTAGGTGGCCAAAGTATTTGAGTTTCAACTTCAGGATCTGGCCTTCTAAAGAGCAGTCAGGGTTGATCTCCTCTAGGACTGACCGGTTTGATGGCCTTGCAGTCCAAGGGATTCGCAGGAGTCTTCTCCAGCACCATAGTTCAAAGGCCTCAATTCTTTGGCGCTCAGCCTTTTTTATAGTCCAACTTTCACTGCCATACATTGCAACTGGGAAGACCATAGCCTTGACTATACACACTTTTGTTGGCAGGGTGATGTCTCTGCTTTTTAGTGTGCAGTCTAGATTTGCCATGGCTTTCCTCCTCAGGAGCAAGCCAACATGGGTTTGTCAAAAACAGATCATGCCAGACAAATCTTATTGCATTCTTTGACCAAGTGACAAAACTAGTGGACCAGAGGAATGCTGTAGATACAATTTACTTGGACTTCAGTAAGGCATTTGATAAAGTAGATCACAACCTACTACTTGATAAGATAGAAAAATGTGGGTTAGATAGCATCACCACCAGAAGGATTCGTAGCTGGCTGACAGACCGTACTCACCATGTGGTCTTCAATGGAACGGCATCTACATGGAAGGAAGTGTGTAGTGGGGTGCCCCAGTGCTCTGTTCTGGGCCCAGTGCTCTTCAACATCTTCATCAACGATTTGGATGAGAGGATAGATGGGGAACTCATCAAATTTGCAGACAACACCAAGCTGGCAGGAATAGCCAATACTCCAGAAGATAGGCTTAAGATACAGGAGGATCTGGACAGACTCGAACACTGGGCACTATCTAACAAAATGAAATTCAATGGTGAAAAAAGTAAGGTTCTACATTTAGGCAGGAAAAATCAAATGCACAGGTATAGTATAGGTGGTACCTTGCTCAATAGTAGTAACTGTGAGAGAAATCTCGGAGTCCTAGTGGACAATCACTTAAATATGAGCTAGCAGTGTGCTGCAGCTGCCAAAAAAGCCAACACAGTGCTAGACTGCATTAACAGAGGGATAGAATCAAGATCACATGAAGTACTAATACCACTTTACAATGCCTTGGTAAAGCCACAACTGGAATACTGCATCCAGTTTTGGGCACCACGATGGAAAAAAGATGTTGAGACTCTAGAAAGAGTACAGAGAAGAGCAACAAAGATGATTACAGGTCTGGAGACTAAAACATATAGGGAACGGCTGCTGGAATTGGGTATGTGTAGTTTAATGAAGAGAAGGGTGAGGAGTGACATGATAGCAGTGTTCCAATATCTCAGGGGCTGCCACAAAGAAGAGGGAGCCAAGCTATTCTCCAAAGTACCTGAAGGCAGGACAAGAAGCAACGGATGGAAACTAGTCAAGGAGAGAAGCAACCTAAAACTAAGGAGAAACTTCCTGACAGTTAGAACAACTAACCAGTGGAACAACTTGCCTCCAGAAGCGGTGAATGCTCCAACACTGAAGGTTTTTAAGAAGAGACTGGACAGCCATTTGCCTGAAATGGTATAGGGTTTCCTGCCTGAGCAGGGAGTTGGACTAGATGACCTCCAAGGTCCCTTCCAACTTCTTCTTCTTCTTCTTCTTCTTCTTCTTCTTCTTCTTCTTCTTCTTCTTCTTCTTCTTCTTCTTCTTCTTCTTCTTCTTCTTATTATTATTATTATTATTATTATTATTATTATTATTATTATTATTATTATCATCATCATCATCATCATCATCATCATCATCATCATCATCATCTTTTAATTTCTTGGCTGCAGTCCCTGTCTGTGGTGATCTTGGAGCCCAGGAAAATAAAATCTGTCACTACCTCCATTTCTTCCCCATCTATTTGCCAGGAATTGAGAGGGCCGGATGCCATGATCTTGGTTTTCTTAATGTTAAGTTTCAAAGTTGTGCCATTATTTTAGTGCAATTTCTGGAGATACAATGCTTAATTTGGGTTATGGACTTAATTGGCAATTTAGCTTTTCTTTTTAAATATTTGTAATTAGCCTTAAAGATTTTTTACTTCACAGCTTCTTAAACACAAACAGCAATAAAAAAAATCTGTAATTTTTTACAAACTCAGGAAATGCAAAAATAATAATAATTAACAAGACATCAATTAACAAGAAATTACAGGAAATGTGGTAGTTGATAGTAAGCTTTAGGCATACTGCACATATACCTTCTTTTGCTCTAGGAAAAAAGGTTAAGTAAACCTTACAAAACTTCAGCTCATTGCAAAAAAAAAGAACAATAGAAGATAACACAGCCAACTTGCTGCTTATTTTGCAGAACTCTATGTACTTGTTCCTCTCTAGGTCTCAGGAGTGTTTTGATCTTGGCAAGGCTTTCCAATGTTTTTATATTTTTATTTTCCCATTGCTCTACTCCAAATAGCCTGGACAGCATAAGCTTTCAGTGAGGGATGGAAAGGCCCAAGCTCTGTGTGTAACTCCCACTTCTTTCTGTGCTGCTCATGTATGTGTTTGTGTGTCAACCAATGCATGGCTAATCCTCAGGTAACTGAGTGCATACAGGAGGGCAGTTCTGAGTTAATTTGCTTTATCACGTTCTGACTGGTCCTCCTACAACTCTTATCTTGCTGATTTTGTTTTGTAACATTTTAGTATTGATCAATTCGCGATACCACCTCTTGGATGTCATGTGTTGTATGCTTGTTTTTCCATTCCTTTACCTATCATTGATGTAGCTAGTACAGGGGTAGGCAACTTCGGCTCTTTTATGACTCATGGACTTCAACTCCCAGAAGAGCTGAGGTTGCCTACCCCTGAGCTAATATATATAGCTACAGGTACTCTTGCCTAATGATTTCCCTGGTTAGCAACCCCTGAAGTTGCAATGGCCCTGAAAATGTAAGTTTATGACCAGTTGTCACACTTATTACCATTGCGGTGTGCCCACAGTCATGTGAGATTTGGTCACTTTGCAACCAGTGGGCCTTCAATGGTTGCAGCATCCCACAGTCATGTGATCTCCATTTGTGTGCTTCACAGCCATTTTCTGACAACCAGAATCCATAAGGAAGTTCACAGTAAACTCAAAAGACAAGGTCACTTGATGTTTCGCTTAACAAATTTGGATGATTTGCTTAACAACTGTGCAGAAGTGAGGTTGTAAAGTCCATTGCAGTCACATGATGTCTCACTTAACAACCACATTGCCTAATAACAGAGTTGCTGGTACCAACTGGAGTCATTAAGCGAGCACTACCTATAGTAGAGTACAGAAAAGCCTTTATTGATGGTGGCTAATTGATCTGTAGCATAAGATGCTCTTTTGATCAACATGATGCTTCTTAAGCAGTCCTGCAGTAACTGAAAAAAGAGAGCTCTCGCTGGAGCAAAGGGGAGTAACCTATTCTAGCTGTAGTAATTCCTTCTGTCACATTATCCTTGGCTTGACTGTCAAAATTAACTCAAGCTACGTTGCAGTCAGAAAAATTGGGCCAAGGAATACCGGCAGGATAGGGCAGGGAGTGAGTCAAATGTTTGTGCAATGCAGTTCAGAAGCAACTGAGAATGGATTCTCAAGCAGATCATAATCATAATTGGATTACCAAATCATTGAAGACCCAAATCCAAACATCAAGCCATGCAACTGCATTCAAGCTGGTCATTCAGATATGCTCAAAGGGATTACTGTATATGCTCTGATCAAATGTCAGACCCAGGTGAAGAAAACCTCTTAGTTTTATAGTAATTAGATGGCTGTTAATAACTCAGCCATATACTGTGACATATAAAATAGTCAAAAAGAATCACGCTTATTGCAGATAAACAACTTCTCTCTTTCCATACCAAGTATTATAAGTGTAATGTTATTTCTCTTTTTAATAAGCCTTTTAATTATTATATCAGAGTTTTCCTGAGAATAGCAGTTCAAGAGAAAAAGAGATGGTGTTATCCTAGCAATAAACTACAAAGGAGAGGAGGAGAAAAAGCTGCATTTTTCTTTCTAGCATTAATCCACTAGAAATAACAATATCCTGTCGCTTCCTCAAACTAGGGCCAGAAATCTTTCAAAAGCAGAAATAATAATTTGATGCAAATTTAAATGTCTAAAGGTACAGCATATTTTTTGGGTCTGGTCCAAGTGGAAGGTCAGAAAGCACTCCAAAGCACTCTTTAAAAATGGAATCTGAAGGACTTCACACGCGAACTGAATAGCTCTGGGTATCGAATCAGCTTTGAAGATGTAATTTGTTCATTCCAAAGTTCATCAAGTTTATGAGCACAAAAAAAAATATCATTTTTAGTTAACTGCATGCAGAGCATGAAGGAGTGATGGCATTTCAATAATAAAATTACAACCCCGTTATGCCTTTCAGAATTTAATAACTCCAGCCAACTGGTTTGATAAATGAATCCATTATGTTTTGCTTGGACATTCAGCACTGATGGGCTTTGATATTTCAAGGGGAGCTGCAGGCTTTTATTTTCATTAGAAGTCTTCTTGCAGATACAAGGTGTGTTTATGCTGTTTGTTATTCTTCTTTGGTGCAGGTTCAGCAGAGTGTGCTTATTGTAGATTTTCTACTTATTCTAGCACTACTCCCCAAACATGCTTTTCCCCTATGCCATGTAAGGGTGGACCTGGATTAATCCAGCTTCAGATATTCCCACAGCTGTACTGGATCACATTTCTCTAAACCTAAATTATCTTAAGAAATTGCTGGGAGGATAAAAGATAGGATAAGAAACCCACATCAGCTTGCACTCACTGAAGGATATGTTGAATAGAACAAGATGAGTTTGGGCATATCCAAGGTCTCCAAAGAAGAAGACAGTCTACTTCTTTAGTACTAATCCTGTTTTACTTTGCATAGAAATGTCCCCCCCAAACAAGAGGCAGCTGTAGAGAATTCTCAACTCACTTGGGGCCACTTCCTTCGCTGCTATTTCTCTTAATCCTTGGAGGTAAAACTATAAATTAATAAAACTGTGGCAATGCTTTTGTCTCATCAGAACTATAGGCTGAGACAGTTTGATCATCATCCTAAATGTGTTTTTTCTCCTCCATAAAAAATAAAATATAAAAAAGTTAAATATATTTTAGTGAAGCAAAGCATTTTGGCCATGATTGTCTATGCCAGGGATCCCCAACTCCTGGGCCGCAGCCCGTCTGTGAACCATTTGGAATCGGTCTGTGGAAGTGGTGGATGAGCGTGTGTGCATATCCCCAGTTGTACAAGCAGCGGGCAAGCACATGTGCGCGTGCTTCATTTGCGCAAGCAGCTGGTGTGCATGGCCACCACTTGCACAAATGAAATTGCAGTTGTGCACTTGCCCACCAATAATGCAGAACCATCGCCTCTTCCCACCCCACCTACTGACCTACAAAGCTAAAAAGCTGAGGAACTCTGACCTATGCTCTACATTTTACCAATATCTGGCATAGTTTAATCCAAGGGAGCATCCATGGTTGGTGGTCTGCCTCCTTTTTTTTTTTAGTTCCCAGATATCAAACTTCCAGATATTGATAGTAAAGTGCCCAACATATACAGGTAGTCCTCAATTTATAACAGTTTGTTTAGTGACCATTTAAAGTTACAATGGCACTAATAAAAGTGACTTATGAACCTTTTTCACACTCATGACCATGACAGCATCCCCTTGATCAAAATTCCGATGCTTGGTAACTTGCTCATATTTATGACGTTTGCAGTGTCCCAGGGTCATGTGATCACCTTTTGCAACTTTCTGACAAGCAAACTCAATGGGGAAGCCAGATTCACTTAACAACAATGTGGCAAGAAAAATGGTAAAATGGAATAAAACTCACTTAATGAATGTCTCACTAGCAACAGAAATTTTGGACTCAATTGTGATCGTAAGTTGAGAACTACCTGTTTATGTATTATAATCGATCACATTAATCCAGTGCAGATTAGTAGCGAGAGGTTTTTCAGCTTCCCAGTCTAGAGTTGAGACAATATATCTGGGCCACAGAGAGTAGATAGATAGATAGATAGATAGATAGATAGATAGATAGATAGATAGATAGATAGATAGATAGATAGATAGATAATCTTTATTGTCATTTTTTAGTTGCTTGCTCTCAAAGTGTACACATACACAACACACATTTAAACATGCTACATACAACATATGTATAGACCTAACTGCATACCCAGGAATTTGTTGCTGGTAACCTGACTTTGTAATAATGCTGCTTGGGCGGGGTGTGAAAGCCCTAATAAGCAGGCATATACATAGAATGAAGGCTACTGCTAAGCTTGTAAGCCGCCCTGAGTCTTCGGAGAAGGGCGGGATATAAATGGAATTTTAAAAAAACCCGTCTCCACAGGTGAATCATTAATGCACAGAGGAGTGTGGCTGTGCCTGCCTTTTCTGAAATTGACAATGATCTCTTTGGTTTTTCCAATCTTTAAAACTAGGCTGTTTTCTTTACACCAGTTCACCAAACCCTCAATCTCCTTGCGGTCTTGAATAAGGCCCACTAGACCTGAAAGAGGACTAGAACTCCTGGTCTCATGGCTTCTGGTCCAGCACCTTTAGTCCCTCCACCAGACTGGCTCTTGTGTATGCCTCTTTTACGTTTACCACACTGAAACTATACAATACAAAGCCAATCCATCTGAAAATCCCAAGCTTACTTATTTCAGTGATACCATGGCCTCACTCATTGCAAAAGATGATTTGCTCAATCTGTAATGTACTTCATCAGCAACATTATTGTCAGGGCAGGCTGAGAGAGTTTATATTTTACTGATTGCAAAGGAGTTTTTGCTTTTAGCTCAGCCTTTTCCAACCTGATGCCCTCTGAAGGTGTCAGATTTCAGCTGATGGAATTCAGAGTGTTTTTATCCAACAGTTCCAAAGATCACCAGATTGAGAAAGGCTGCTGGCCCAGAAGGGCTGAGTACACAGTATTTGTGCGCCCAGAAGTTTAAAAAGAGAAGCAGCTGAAGTCCCTAGAGATCCATACAGTATGCTGCTTAGCACTCTTGGAAAAAAGATGAGGTAGTTATCATTATGATCTTTACCATAGTTTCATTACATTATTACTCCTCACAATATTTCATTTTTTTGGTGCATTAAACTTATCAGCTCCATCCAGATATTACTTTCAAAATTTCTTCCTTCCTCTTGACCTGTCCACTTTCCCTTTTTGTGTTTGTTCTGTGATATCATTTCCTCATTTATTTGCTGTACCTAACCAGACCAGAGAGAGAAAGGAAAATGTCTTTCGATCTAAACTTCTCTCATGCTACTTGTGTCAACCATTATTGTAGGGTACATGGGAAGAAGGAAATAGTTGTGACCTTCTATGCTTCAACTCCACTTCTACTTCCCTGGGAGCAAACTCCATAAATTCAGAACTATTTACATATAAGGAGAGGTGCATGGGAAAAATACAAGACTGTGCAGGGTAAGTTATTATAGATATGCTTATGCTTAAGATCTGGATACCTGGACTTTTCTTGTCCCTTCTCCAATTCCACTATTTACTTTCCTTACCTTTAAATCTCCACCAGAATAGCAAACTCTAATAAGAGGTGCACCTGCTCCTCCACTTGTCTGTTCTTCCTTAAGTCAGCCATCTGGGAGATTGAAAGGGTTGTTCCTAAAAGGCACTCACAGCAGTCAAAAGAACCACAGTGGACAGGGCTTTTAATGGAACGGAGTGATGTGAATATTCCTAAAGGACTGCTAATGCCTTAGCAGCATCATTTAGAATACCAATGAACTATATCTGGAAGGTACTTTGGCAACCCTAAGAGATGTGTTAAAGGCAGGATTCCTCAGAGGGATACTCACACATACCCACGCATGCACACATGTACCCACCAACAGCTGTATTAAATTATTGCCCTTTTGGATGCAGTCATTTACATTAGTAACATTTTCACACTTTAAGCTGCAGTGAGGGCATATGCAAACAAGTGGAATTACCTGTTCTGATTCTTTCATAACAGCCAAATCAGATAGCTTCCATTTATTGTGGGCCACTTATATTTCTGCATTGGTTATACAGCAGATGTGGTATAACATGTCATACGTTGTATATACATGGTAAACGTACATGATAAATTGGCTGAAGAATTGGTTCGTAAAGATTGGCACAGATATGCTTTCTAAATATACTAGGACACATCCGTATTTTATCTGCTAAGGTAGCTGTGCTAAAACCCATTTGGCATTTCTATTTCTTTATTCTAGTCTCACGGATCCTTAAGCAGCATTATCCTTCCTCTGTAAGTTCTTGTAATGATGTCATCTAAAGCAAAATTATGTAAGAAAACTTCCCACTATCCTTTTATAGCAAACTGTAGGCTTTCAGCTGGGAGAGAAGAGTGATTTTTGCATCTCCTACAGATATATAATTTGAAGACATTCAAGAGAAGAGGCCTGGCAGCTATCAAAGGGAGATTGGCAGGCCACAGGCAGCCCTCAGCCTACACTTTTGGCATGCCTGAGCAAACCATTTTGTGGAAAATCTTAAACTACTCATTCAGTTTCACAGATACTATGGTGAGAAACCATACATTGAATTCTCTATTGGGGTTATGTAATTTGTTTGTTTCTGGACCCAAATATAGTAGGTGTTTGTCTTCCTGCAGTAGGGTACTATTCATATGCTAAGCTTGTGACCTGCAGAAACTAGGGTGGGAAAAAGAACTCAATCAAATGATATTTGAAAATATAGTTAAATTCCAAATGGAACGTATGTTTTTCCTAAAAACAATCAGTTATTTGAGAGAGAGAAAAAAAATCAAGAGTACTGTATAAAAACAAATGTATCCACATTTTTGTTTTCCACATCAGATAGTCAAAATAAAATGAGGCTGACAACCCACAACATAAATATTGGGTCAATAGCATAAAATGGATAATGAATATATAGATGGAACTCTCTCTTGTGTTGTGCCTGGTTCACTGGGATTGAGTTCCCAGCAAGAAAAAGCTATAAGGAAGAGCAAATAAATGGAGGATACATAGATAAAGGGAAGAAAAGGGAAGAAAAGGCTTCCCTGAGTAGATCAGTTGAAAAAGGAAGTTTCCTACGATCAAAGCTGAAGAAGGCAAACACAATGAGAAGGAACCTTTCAGTGAGCAGGGTCACTTCTGAGAAATGTGCATGACAGACACTCATGGAGTGCTAAATAATTCAGCTCCAATGTTGCACTGTTGCATTATTTACTTATTGGATTTGTTAAGGCTGCCCAACTCCAACAAGTTATGGGGTGGTAGGCCTTAAATCCAATACACAGATTAAAAACACATTAAAAGCACATAATTGCCCAGATCATAACAACACTCCCCAAGGTGCAAAAACTCAACTGGGGCTCCATAACTAACAACAACAACAAACAACAACAACAACAACAACAACAACAACAACAACAACAACAATAATAATAATAATAATAATAATAATAATAATAATAATAATAATAATTTGGAAGGCACCTTGGAGGTCATCTAATCCAACCACCTGCTCAGGCAGGAAACCCTATACCATTTCAGGCAAATGGCTGTCCAGTCTCTTCTTAAAAACCTCCAGTGTTGG
Source organism: Vipera berus (assembly GCF_964194415.1). Classification (NCBI taxonomy): domain Eukaryota; kingdom Metazoa; phylum Chordata; class Lepidosauria; order Squamata; family Viperidae; genus Vipera; species Vipera berus. Next base: position 282,880,468 of record NC_138202.1, read on the forward strand.
AGCATCCACCACCTCTGGAGGCAGGTTGTTCCACTGGTTAATTGTTCTAAGTGTCAGGAAGTTTCTCCTTAGTTCTAGGTTGCTTCTCTCCTTGACTAGTTTCCATCCGTTGCTTCTTGTCCTGCTTTCAGGTGCTTTGGAGAATAGCTTGACTCCCTCTTCTTTGTGGCAGCCCCTGAGATATTGGAACACTGCTATCATGTCACTCCTCACCCTTCTCTTTGTTAAACTACACATACCCAATTCCAGCAACCATTCCCTATATGTTTTAGCCTCTAGTCCCCCAATCATCTTTGTTGCTCTTCTCTGTACTCTTTCTAGAGTCTCAACATCTTTTTTACATTGTGGTGACCAAAACTGGATGCAGTATTCCAGGTGTGGCTTTACCAAGGCATTGTAAAGTGGTATTAGCACTTCATGTGATCTTGATTCTATCCCTCTGTTAATGCAGCCTAGCACTGTGTTGGCTTTTTTGGCAGCTGCAGCACACTGCTGGCTCATATTGAAGTGATTGTCCACTAGGACTCCGAGATCCCTCTCACAGTTACTACTATTGAGCAAGGTACCACCTATACTATACCTGCACATTTGATTTTTCCTGCCTAAATGTAGAACCTTACTTTTTTCACCATTGAATTTCATTTTGTTAGATAGCGCCCAGTGTTCAAGTCTGTCCAGATCCTCCTGTATCTTAAGCCTGTCTTCTGGAGTATTGGCTATTCCTGCCAGCTTGGTGTTGTCTGCAGATTTGATGAGTTCCCTTCGTCCAAATCGTTGATGAAGATGTTGAAGAGCACTGGGCCCAGAACAGAGCCCTGGGGCAGCCCACTACACACTTCCTTCCATGTAGATGCGGTTCCATTGAAGACCACATGCTGAGTACAGCCTGTCAGCCAGCTAGTCTGGAGTTTGGATATGGAAACCATTTGAGAGCCAATGTGAAAATGTCCCATACCCAAGAGGCTCAAGCAATTATAGTCACTTAATTTTCTCAGGATTGGGCCAAAGTCTGTTCTTTCTCATCTAGACCCAAACATTGATAGCATCGTATTCACAGTCCAGGGTTGAAATGTATAATCAGGTATCATGCATCTATTGATAATACCAAACTCTAAAATTTGTTAAACAAGAGAGATGTGTCAGTCAAATCCTGAGGTACCACAGAAGTGAGTGGCTGCTGGCACAATCTCTCCCCTCCCTCTCCCCTCCCTCTAAGAATTTCCCTGCTCAATTCAACATCAAAAGCTTGGTCTTGGCTGAATCATTGCTGAGAAACAAGAGGGATCATGAGACTTGTTCCTTATTAGGCATGTGTAACTTTCCCAGGCCATGGGCTATATGGTTGGCCTTTGAATGGCATGCCAGGGCTGGACTTCAAAAAAAAGTTGAATCAGGACAAAGATTAGGTTTTGTAGATAACATGACTCTTCTCTCGGCGTGTGTTTAATAATTTTATATTTTTTGTTATAGGAAAGCTGTCACATGAAACAGCTTGCAGAGATCTGTGGAGACCACACTTAGCTTCTTAGAGATTATTATCCAAATGCCCTAAATTGATGTAAATGAACTAAACAAAATCTAGTTTAATATAAATTTTAAGTGTTTGTCCAAATAAAAGCAATGGACTTGCCTGCTGTTTTGAGGACAATCTAAACAGAGGTTATCCATTAAATGTGGGTCCACGAAATCTAGGTGTTATCGTAAAATTTGCGGCATTGAATTTAAACAGTCTGAGAGGTCTTTAGGAGCCATGAAAAAGAAGTACAGAAAGAAGCAATAGCTCTTTTCTGTTGTAGATCAGATGGTGATAGTGAATGGAAGGGCTTAAAGCAGCATGATTACAGCTGGTTTGGTCTAGTGGTTAAGGCACCAGGCTAGAAAGCAGTAGACCAAGAGTTCAAATCCTGCCTTAGTCATGACAGCCAGATGAATGACTTTGGGCCAGTTACTCTCTTTCAGCCCAACCTATCTCACAGGGTTGTTGTTGTGAGGAAAATAAGAGGAGAAAGATGTGTTGGCCAAATTTGTAAAAATAATAAAGATGGGATACAAACAGTGGTGGGATTAAACTATGTGAACAACTAGTTCTCTGTGTGGATGCCACTTCCGGAATCCATTCTGGGCCAGGGCAACAAAAAAATTAGCTACCGGTTCTGCCAAAGTGGTGTGAACTGGCTGAACCCCACCACTGGATACAAACAAATACAGAACTAAATGTTAGCAAGTGTATGCATTTATTGGAAGACCTCTATCCTGATCCTCCATTGCCCTCGAATGAATACAAACACAAAGACCCTTTTTCTTGTGTAATGCCCAAATAAGAGAGGGAAATAGCAGGTGACAATCCTATTTTCCTTAACCTTTCTGTGGATGGCAGGAAAGAATTGGCCTTTAGTGTACAAAAGGCCAGGTGCTACTTGACAATCCATTTACAGCTTTTGTAAGGTCAGTGTGCATGTATAGTTTGGGCACAGCTGCTATCTTTTCCTTTTCTTTATCCTTGCTTTTGTTTTTGTTTTTATTTTTTAAAAAAGCCTTAATCTGCCACTGAAGAGATTTGTAAAGCAGCCCAAAGCCTTAATTGACTCCCAGCAAGGTTTGTCCACAGCTGAGTCACTGCTTAAAGATCTGCCCTTTGTTGTATGACTCTTCTGTTGAACATCCTTTCAGAACGGAGTTAATTTTAGAAATATAGAATTTTAACTGCAACATTTAGCAGGAATAATAGGTCACGGAACAGTATAAATGAGGTGGAAATAAGTCACAGATGGGATGGAAATACTATTATCAGAGGAAGATTCGGATGAGGAAATTGTATTGCAGTGTTTCTAAATCTCAGCAACTTTAAGATGTGTGGACTTCAGCTCCCAGAACTCACCAGCCAGCATGCTCCATTGCCTGCCTAATAAGAGACCAAATGCAACCCCATCAGAACCAAATGGAGAACAGAACTGATCCATTGCAGAACACCTGCCTAGCTAGATAACCAGTGTGGAACAGAACACCATGATTTAAGGGATATAAACAATAGGATTATCACCCAGCAAGGTAATTTCAGAGGCAATTATCCTAAAGCCCTAGCAGTTGCCCAGGGAATCGAGAATCGGAGTCTAAAACATCACAAAGAAAGCCTCGTATCACCTTTTGTCTTTCTACCAGTATGACACTTTCTTGTGAGATGGACGGCTATAGAAATATGACAAATATGACATAAATAAAATATATATGCACTCATGTATATGGCATTAATACTGTTCGCTATATCAACACAGAAAAAGAACTGGCTGGTACTCTTTTCACAGAGAAGCCATTTTGTTTATCTCATCAATTCCTGAGACTTGTTCAAAACTGTCTTGGCTCTACTTCCTTTGTCACCTGCCACAAAGTTTTTGCCTGCCAGCAGCTGATTACATCTGCTTATTTTGGTGGTGTCGTGTTTTTCTTTCCCACCAAATGAATTGGGGTTATTGATCAATGCTTGACAGTGCCCTCTGTACCCCCACCACAATCACAACAGTGATATTGCATCAGTGGATTTTATTTGTGCTGAGTGTAACCTTTTCAGACCTAAGACTTCAACATTGTGGCAGAGAAAAAAGGAGCAAGACCCAGTGGCTTATTGTTGAGACTTGAAGTACAAGTGGGTAAGCTGTCAATGTGTTTGGAAGAGGACCTGTTTTCCTCTAAGCACACTCCTAACAGAGAGAAGCCAAGGGTGCAAACTGCACAGGATTCACTAGTTCTTCCTGAAAACTCTTTTTTCTTCATTCATAGGTACAGTATTTCAATGAGGACCAAAGGAGACATGTGCACAACAATGGCCCATAGACCACGTGCAGCCCTTACATGTTATATATTTTATATGTAGCCCAAGAGAATTCCTCTTCTCTCAACGCAGCTTAGGCAAGCCAAAAGGTTGGACACCCATGGATTAAATTGTGTTCAAACTCCTGGTACAAGCAGATTGGGGAGATCAAATATGCTGAAACTGTAGCTGATGTTGGTGAAATTGTGGGAATTTTGAGTACTAGGATGGGAGATAGATAGATGATGCCATTTTTCTTTGTGGTAAGTAATAGGAAGGTAAGGATAAAGATATGATACTTGTACTTCTATCAGCTTTGTCCTACCAAAGAATTCTTTCATATCACCAGCATTGATTGAGAACACCACAGCCAATCACTTCTTTGTCTCTAGGTGATCCAATAGGAGAAAAGGGGAATTCTGGGACTTGAAGGCCACATAGTTTATGGTTGTTAAGGTTGAGAAACACTGCCCTAATCTAACCAATGGCTCTCTTCAAAATCACTACCTGTTATAGCAGTGCTTCCCCAACATTGTCCTTCATTAGCCAAAACTGCTGGTCAGAAAGTCTTCATTTAAATATCCCTGTTGTAATTGGATAATGGGTTTGTATGTCATTACCCAAATAAAAACCACTTTGACCCAATTTGGGGTATTTTATCCAGGTTTGGAAAGTACTATGTTACAGAGTAAAAAAAAAGTATGCAGAATCTAACTCCACACAAAGAGGGAAAAAATCTGAATTATGAACAACTCCCATCCATGTTTTTAGTGCATTCATTTGTGTGCATTTGAAAGTCAATTTGATCAGACAATTTATCTGATTGTCTGCAAAGAAGAAGCTATGCAGGGCATACTTGATTGAAAAAGCATTTAAATCCTTATCCCCAAAGACAGTCCCTATCATCGTGCTTCTGCTGCCTCTGCTGCATTTAAAAGACTATGTGGTTTGTATAATAACATGGCCTGGGGCACTAGGGGATCGATCAGGGCTGGAGCAGATTCTGACATGCTGCAAAACGCTCATGTGGATGTGTCTAAATAATTATTTTCTGATCTGGATTTCAAATTTAAGCCTTCCTCATTTTTTCTCCTAAAAGTACAAAGATGATACATACTTTATTATAAAGCAGTGTGGACCCCAACCCCTGATCCACGCAGTGGTACCGGTCTGTGGTCTGTTGGGAACCAGACCCAGTGGTGGGATTCAGCCAGTTCATACCAGTTCAGCAGAACCCGTAGCTAATTTTTTGTTGCCCAGGCCCAGAATGGACTTCCGGAAGTGGCATCCACACAGAGAACCGGTTGTTCACATATTTGAATCCCACCACTGACTGGACCATGCAAGCAATGGGCAGAAGCTCCATTTGTCCAAGCAACAGGTGCCCACACACAAAACCATACCCTTCCCCTTCTCCCCGCTGCCACCACCGCTGGTCTGTGGAGCTGGAAAGGTTGGGGACCATTGTTATAAAGGACAGTCTTGTAGCCCCCTCTTTGAAATGAAGATTCATGCAAATTAAAACAAGCAAACCATCTTCTATTTCTACTCAGTTAGTGGTGGTTTGGCACCCAGCCTCTTTCTGAAATTTATATCCAAATTACGGTCAGTAACTGTCACCCTCTAAGCACATGACATTTTCCCAATACGATTGAAATAATTCTCTCTCTCTGAATTTGCAGCTAGCTTCATTTTTCCCCTCTTAAAATGAAAGGGCAACAGGATGTTATTAAAAAACCCCATCTCCCACCCACCCGCCCCCTGCTCCCAACCCTGCATATTATGAATTTGTTTTCTTGGGAGTTGAAGTCTACAAGTGATAAAAGGGCCAACTTTGAAGACCCCTGGTCTAAAGATTGCCTCTAGTTCGGAGCAGCTTCCACTTGGCTCTCTCTGGTTAAGCCAAGACTCAGAACTTTACAGCCAGGACTCTGATCCTGCTGGAATAAAATTTGTAAATTTTTTTTTAAAAATGTCATACTGCTGCTTCTTTTCAAAATTTCCAGGACAGTTTATCAAAATGAAATCTGACAAAGCAACAAAAGATAATGCAAATGGCAACAGAAGTCAAATATAAATCTGGTTTTAAATGCATCAAAGATCTCTAATTAGCAGGAAAAAGTCATTAGCATGGGCGCCCAATAGATTTCCTGAGGAGAGAGCTTCACAAGCAAGTTGTCACGGCACAAAGTGTTCTATTCTCTGTTGTCTGCTGTCACCTATCTTGATTTTTTGGGGCGGAGGAACTTAATGAGCTGCTCCGGATTGAAACACACTGCTGAGTTTTCCTCCATAATGGAGGAATGGATCGTGAAGGTGGCAGAGGTTGCAGGAATGGCTAAAGTGACTTGTTTGATTAAGGCAGAAGCAACAATTGCTTTTATAAAAGACTGGAAACCTTTTATGGACTTTTTGCTGAAAGTGGATTAAAAAACAACTGGTGATTTCAGGATTTATTAATTAAAAAGGTTTGTTTATGGGAAGAAGGGAACCATGATGTATAGTAATATGGAAGGGTGGAGATGGCAATTACCATGTTTGTAACTGTTGCAAAGAAGATTGAAAGTCACTTCTTTAGATATCTTTTCCTCTTTCTGTCCCTTTGGTTATCTTTCCCTCTTTTTTCTTCTTCTTTGATGTTATTTTTTTTCTATTTTTTCCTTTATCTTTCTGTTAATTATAAGCTTATGTAAATTTTTCTCTTAATAGAATTTGTAGTTTATACATATGTGTTTAGATATGTGTGTGTGTGTGTGTGTGTGTGGTGTATAAAGAAACATACTGCTAAGCTTTGAGGAAGTTTATGGATAGCTGCAAAACCTCCCTAGCATCCATTACTGGAAAACCAAAGACACCCTTAAGTTTAGTTAGACTCCAGGCATCTACACCTTTGCAGCTTGCCATTAATTTCTTACAGAATATATATTTTTTCAACCTCTCAGTTTAGCATATAAATCTTAAATTCCCAAGTCATTCCTTGTCCAAGTACTAACCAGGGTTGACCCGCTTAGCTTGTAAAATAATGCATGTCTCAACTAGGAATTGCTCCCTGCTAAAATAAGCATCCATTAAGGATAGGAAGATATTTGGAAGGGTTCACATATCTCACCTTTAGAATGCACCCAGATAAGTAGACGATAGAGAGTTGAATGATTCATTGATTGATAGATCAGTGCTAAATGCTTTTATGAAGGTTTCTAATCCCATTCCTCCCCTTGTCAGTCAACAGGGCTGGCAGCCAACAGCACTGAGACTTTAGGGAGGAGGGAGAAGTTGGTAGAAGAACATGTGCAGCAAAGAAAACCACAGAAGAACTGCATCACATGAAGCACCAGTACCTTATTTTAGTCTGTACTCATTTAAATCACACATTAGATCTCAGATTTGATGTGACATTCTATTTGGTATTCTATCTGAAGAACGTCATGGACATTTGATGTATGCAGCTTGCCTCATTGCTTTTGTTATTGGGAACCATCTGCTTGCTTAGCTTTTTTCCTTCCAGCTTTCTGCTTGTGGCAGTGTTAAGTCAGGTTTGTGTTGGTTACAACAGCTCATCCTGTCAAGCTGTCAAACTTTGCTCCCCAATTCCTGTTCATTTCCACCTAAAAATTGCTTTTTCGTTAGTTAGGAAATCCATAAGAATGGGATGCAGGTTCATTATTATTAAGATGACTCCCCTTCTTTCCTTCTCCCTGCTCCGAGTGTTCTGGGTGAGGGTTGGAGTCAGTTCAGTATAAAAGGTAGGGTTTCCTCTCCTGTGCTGGATCGGTGGGGTTTTTGCCAAAAGCAAAAATGAGGTTCTCAGAACCCAACAGGTGGATTGTTTGAGCAACAGAGAAGGACTGAGCATTACCCAGTCAGAGCCAGCACATTTTGTTTATCCCCAGAAATAAGAGCCGTGGAAAAGGGAGTAATTGTTGAGTAAGAACAAGAGAGGAATGAATGAAGAAGGGATCTTAACTAAAAGGGTGGAAGAGATTTTTTAAAAATATTATGTAGAGTAGAGTAGAGTAGAGTAGAGTAGAGTAGAGTAGAGTAGAGTAGAGTAGAGTAGAGTAGAGCTGGAAGGCACCTTGAAGGTCTTCAAGTCCAGCCCCCTGCTTGAGCAGGAGAATCTATACCATTTCAGACAAGTGACTGTCTAGTCTCTTCTTAAAAACCTCCAGTGATGGAGTGTCCACGATTTCTGAAGGCAAGCTGTTCCACTGGTTAATTGTCTTCACTGTTAGGAAGTTTATCCTTAATTCCAGGTTGCTTCTCTGTTTGGTCAGTTTCAACCATTGTTTTTTGTCTTGCTTGCCCTCTGGTGCTTTCAAAAATAAGTTGACACCATCTTATTTGTGGCAGCCCCTCAAATACTGGAATACTACTATCATGTTGCCCCGGTTTCTTCTTTTCTTTAGACTAGCCAAACCCAGGTCCTGCAGCTGTTCTTCATATGTTTTAGTCTCCAGGCCTTGGATCACCTTAGTTGCTCTTCTCTGAACTTTTTCCAAGGTCTCAACATCCTTTTTGTAGTAAGGTGACCAAAATTGGTTGCATTATTCCAGGTGTGGTCTCACTAGGGTTTTATAAAGCGGTATTAATACTTTGCGTGATCTTAATTCCATGCCTCTGTTTATTGGAAATGTTCTTATTTTATTTTCTTGGCTTCTCAGTTTCATCTCCATCACATTTCACCTCCCTCCTTTGGGAGGTGTTTCTAGCTTTGCTTGGTGTGAAGGTTCACTCAGGAAATTTCCTCCAGTATTCTATGCACCCCCCATTAAAATCATATGTGAGATTAAAGATATATTCAATAAATAAGTGCAGAACATTTATCAAAACAGTCCCACTCAGGTTGAGACTAAATAATAGCTAAAGGGAACATGAAGATTAGGGGGCCCTGCCTTTTACATCCCTCCACTGCTCTGGTGTCGTTTGTGGAACACATTTCTGAAGGCCAGAGTGCTTTCAGTAATGGAAGAGGCCTATGAGGTGACTGACATCCATAGGTTAATGAGGGGGTCACAAAATCTACTTTCCGGCTGGCTGATTTTCCTTGGACTTTTCTCTGATCTCCCTTATCTGCACCACCTCTACCTTTCATTGAAAAATGTGCTCATGAGTCCATGTGATTCTTCCAGGCAGATACTAAAGCTGTCAGTGCTATTGATGGATGCCAGGTGCATTGAGGGCTGCCAAATGAAGGCACACATGGAAAGACACATACATCTTTATCTCAGGCTGTGTACCATGTCTGCGGAGATAAATTTTATGGCCCAGGTAATGAGATTTTTATAACATCTGGAACATAGAAACGTCGATTTATACTAGGCCTAATTTTTACACATGTAGTCAGTGGCTGCTAACACCTAACATATGTTCAAGGTATGAATTTAATGTCTTGGGATTTAGATTTAAATCTGCCATAGGTTTAGGCCATGCCTAGGAGACATGAAAAAGGGCCTGGCTTTTTTGAATTAATATTAAATATTTCAAAAGAGAAATTAGGCAGTAATTCTAATTACTTTAATGGTAAATTACAAAGGTTTTGAGTGGAAAAGTACAACAGAAACCCACTTCTTCTAAAAGATAGATTGGAAAATAAATGTTTTAAAAACATTTGCATGTGCACAAGTATACAGGATGAACAGCCGGGAAGCAAATGGTCTAACAGATTGAATTAGCCTTATCATTTAGCACAATTCAATCACTCACAACTCCTTAAAAGCTTCACTCACAACTCCATAAAAGCTAGCCACAAAAAATTCTTAACAATGCTAGTCATTACTGTAAGTACTATGGGCAAAGATGGAGGAATAATGTAGAAAAAGCATCAACAAATGATGGATTCACTAATGTACTCCTAAGCACACAGCCAAGACAACACAGGAGTGGCTTAGGGACAACTCTGTGAATGTCCTAGAGTGGCCCTGTCAGAGCCCTGACTTGAACCCTATTGACCATCTCTGGAGGGACCTGAAAATGGCTGTCAGTTGCCATCCAACCTGACTGAGCTTGAGAGGATTTGCAAGAAAGAATGGCAGAAAATCCCCCAAACCAGTTGTGCAAAGCTTGTCACGTCATACCCAAAAAGATTCTAGGCTGTAATTGCTGCCAAAGGTGCTTCAACAAAGTGAAGGGTCTGAATACATATGCCAATGTGATCTTTCATTTTTTTTCTTTTTAATAAATTTACAGACATTTCAAAAATTCTGTTTTCTCTTGTGATTATGGCGTACTGAGTGTAGATTCATGAGAAAAAAAATGAATTTCAACAACTGTAGATTCAGGCTGCAGCATAACAAAATTGTCAAAAATGAAGGGGATCTTAATCACGTGGCAGAAGAGGAAGCATAAAATAATGGGGAATAATCATATATGATGTCTATGGAGGTTCTCAGTCATCCAGGTCATGGTTGCTTTTTTTGAAAGGCAACTGGACTTTGTTTTTCTTTGAAGACATTTTGCTTCACACCCAAGAAGCTTTTTCAGTTCTGACTCCAGTCAAAAGTCCAGATGAGAAGCAAAACGTCTTCAAGGAAAAAGAAAGCCCAGTTCCCTTTGGAAAAAAAGCACCTTTGGGACAGTCATGTATGATGCAATGGTGTTGGACTGAGGAGCAGCAGTTTCAAATTTACCTTCAGCCCTGAAAATGTACTGGGTGAGCATCAGTTAGTCTTTCACAGCCCATCCTACCTTGCAGAACTGTTATTGCAGGACTTTTTTTCTCATAGAACGCTCAGAACGGAGTTCCGGCACCTTTTTTGGATGGAATCTTGTAGGGAGGGCAAGGACGGTTGTATGACATGTGTGAGTTCCGGCACCTTTTTCTTTTACAAAAAAAGCACTGTGTTATTGTATGGATAAAATAAAAGTTATCCTTTATGTAAGCTGCCTTTTGTTCCTGAAGAAAGGCATGATCTAGTTTTAACATATCAACACCACTATTATCATCCAAATGCGACTCTCAGCCAAGAAATATCACAGGATTAATTACTTCATGAGGGAAGCAAGAGACACCCTTGATACTAAGAGTTGCCAAGTTTTTCCAGCACAGCTCTTACGCTTTCAGCAACCGTGGAAAACAGGAAATTCTACTGATGAAGCTGAGGAAGTAAAACTGTACCTGTTGGGTTGTTTGGCACCTCTGAATAGAGGCAGATGTCTATCTTCCTTCACGGTCAGAATAATCTCAATGCTACCCTTGTAAGCTATTGCCTTTATGCAGCATTTCGGATGCTATTCTTTTTTTCCTTTATTTGTGGTCTACCCGGCTGTGTTGTCTAATTCCATGCTTTTATCCTATATCTTATCTGATATTTTTTTCACCAAGCAACAACACTATCTGGAGAACACTACAGACAATTGTTTCTCTTGCCAAATTATGCAGTCATTCAAGAGGAGAGCTACTGTAGCTATTGCTTGTCTCCTGAGAGCAACAATGCCTTCATTTAGGGCGGCATCAATCCCACTTAAAGTGATCGCCACATAAAATAGCTGGCAAAAGGACATATCTGGATTTACCATCATGTTAGTTGGTACAAGCATGCTGCTGTCTTCCCTCCAGAAAGCATAGGATAGGATTCTGAATCAGTTTTTGGGTTGATGCTTCTGCTCCTTGTCTAACTGCTAGATCAGTATTTCTCAAACATGACTAGAGAATTTTTGGTGTTCAGGTCCACACATCTTAAAGTTGCCAAGGTTGAGAAACACTGGGCTAGAAGGATGCAAAGTTGATTTTTCTGTCAGTAGCGAAAGAATCATGGATTCTGTTGAATTTCCACACATTTCTAGCCTTCCCCACCAGCAACCCCCATTCAAAAAAAAAAGGACAGCTGAAGTTTTGAAGATATGTTAAACACTGGAGCAAAATTAAATGAAAACTCATGAAGAAGATTGGAAAAAGTTGGCACATTCCATGCAGCATATCCACGTGTATCAATTAATGATGTCCTTTATGAGTACAATCTGACGTTTTGCTGGCCTATGTAAGGTCTGCCACAAAGCTATTATAAACTAGCATAAAATTGTCTCTGATTTGCATCCTAAATCATCTTGCACCAACTATGATTCTCTCCCTTGATCTTCCAGTGAGGTCTATTTTTCATGGCCAATACGAAGAATTAAATAAACACACAAAAGAAAAGCAAACACATCTTCATCTTATGTATTGACTGCTTCCATTTCTATCTGCTGGCCAAACAAACATAACATAAAAGCTGTATGACAATCTCATGAGCAATATGTTTCTTCCAAAGGGGATGTAAAAAGGGGACCTCAATCCTGATTCCACATTTGCACTTGAGTGAGGTAGCAGAACCCTGAAAAGACAGAATAACTGTATTATTTATTTATGTATTTATTATATTTACTTCAAACTAAAAGTAAGAGGAGTAGTTGAATCCTTCCTGCTATTTGTGTGAATAATCCCAGATAAAGGATAGAGCTCAGACCTTATCCTTTCTGGCTTCTTAGGTGCTGAGGTTTTCAGCTTCCAGGTATTATTTCCAATATGTGGTGATGAGGCATCCTTCCATTTCATTCAGCCATGTGTATAGGCCAAGGCGTTTCCCTTCAGTAAATATGACTGGGGCCAGATGCAGGTTGTAAACAAGCAGGTCTTTCACTAGGCTTTGTGCTTTAGCTCAGGCTTAATCTCCTGGTCTTCATCTTTCCTTTATCTTTACCAGACTGAAGAGATTTATGACAAGAGAGAAACTGAATGGTTAATTTTATTATGCAATGTAATGGAGGTCAAACATGGGGAAAGTGAAGTCTGGAATGTTTGCTATGTTTGCTTTGTAAGTAAAGCCAAATCCCAGAACAGGGATAGGTTTTGATTAAACCAGGCTTCGGCTAATCTGTTTTCTTGCTAAATACAGCTTTGACCAAACTGGGTCATTATCAAAGGATTGGGGGAAAAAACCCTGAATAGGGTTATTGTTATGTATTTACTCCATACAGCTGCCAAAACACCCTGGTTGTCTCTTTGCTGCAACAACTGAAAAAACCATCCAATATAGCTGCTGTGACTTTTGCTAAAGAACAAATAGGCGCTAAGCCTATTATATTGGACTTGGACTTTATTGGGCATACTACAGTGTATAAATACAATTTTCAGTGGCAGCTCTAGTTTTGTCTTATACTGGGGTTGTAAGACATCTAGTTCAGTGGTGGGATTGAAATACCTGGCCAACATGACTATACGAACAAGGTGCACAGAACACTGTTACTTCCCCACAAAAGGGGAACACTGTTACTTCCCCTATTTATCTACTCACACTGCTAGGTTGGCAGGAGCTGAGGCAAGTAATGGGAGCTCACCCCATCGTGTGGCACCCGGGTCTTGAACTTGGGCTGTCAGCTTTCCATCTGACAAGCTCAGCTCTTTAACCATTGAGCTGTGGTGTCCCCTTGTAAAAGATGACGTTGACTTTAAATTATTTTTACATGAAAATCCAGGTTTATAGATTACAATTTTTAGGCCATCAAAGCATTTTTAATATGAAATGGGCTGAGCTCTAGAAGATTCTTGTTTTTCAAATATCTTTTTTCAGCTTCCTTTTTCATTTTGAATTCCACTCACCAATGCATTGTGATCTTTAATTAATTGTTTCTTTTTTAACTTATTAACTTTTTTTAAGTTTGTTCCCTGATTGACATTTGCTTTGCAATTTATTCCATCTTTTTAGATAGTCCCTTTTCACACCACTGCAGCAGTGTATGGAACATTTAAATGCAGTTGTAATATTCCTTTTTCAAAATATTACTTTATCTCCATCATGTATTAAAGAGATGATTGCAGAGATCAGATTATCTTCTTCTAATGTCAATAAAGTATCAGGTATAAGGTAGAATTAATACATTATGGAGGATCCGTATCCTTGCCTGTTGAATGTAGCTATGTTTCATTATATGAGAGGGAACAAAAGAGAGATTTGCTATGGAAAACAGAGCTTCTGAAACCCAACCCAACTCTACTTTTCAAAACCTACTCTTGTTGTTGCTATTGCCTCATCTGAAAACAAAGAACCACAGCCATCAAAACCAAGAGAAACCGGAAATTCTGCTGTGCTTGCAACATCCAAGTTGGTCATTCAGCACTTCTGTGTTGATACTGCCCTTCAAGGAACTGACACATGGGCTAGGACTCTATTAAATTTTTCTTATGTCATGTGTGGTTATCATGATTGAGGGGGAATTCAAATAAACATTACTGGATATACAAATAGGGGGAAAAGGAGCCATCATTAAAATTAAGTGCCTACATAAACAAGCTCAGGAAATGCTAAGAGCTAGATGGGGCTTCACATTAAAAATGACTACAGATTAATTGGCCCAAGACTCAAGACTTTAAATGTCATTTTATTTTTCTCTTAGTACATTTGACATATATCAGCTCTGAGCAGAGACATTATGAGTCCAGTTCTTGACTGGTGATTTACAGCTTTGTATAACAACATCCAGTCATCATTGGAGCAATGTACAGCTTGTCCTTGTCACTGGTGTTTTGGACAACAATGCTTCCATAACTATAGGACTTTAGTTAATGTGTGGTGAAACAAAAGAGACAAAGAGGACAATTTACAGCGAGATAGATAAACTAGTCTATGGTGGTGGTGGAAGCCATGTGCTTAGAGCTCAAAGCATTGTTAGAGACCCCACATACCCACTTTGCGGTCTGTTTCTGTTGCTCCCCTCTGGGAGGAGGCTTTGAAGTATTTCTAGCAGGACTACCCAATTCTGTAATAGCTTTGTTCCCTATGTCACCAATCTGGTAAACTCGCAAGATTCGTTTTTCTCGCCATGCACATGTATACATAATCTGAACCAGACTGTTGTTTCTTTGTGTCATATAATATATGTGGGTATATGCATTGGTATGTATGTATGTATGTGTGTATGTATTTATTTATTTATGTCATGTTTATGTAGTGTATATCAGAGGTGGTGACCCTTTAAGAGCTGAAAGCAATGAAATTTCATTTTAATGTATGCTGATTAGCGTACATTCAAAGTGACAATAAAGTTATTATTCTATTATTCTATTCTAAGACCTGAAGGGCCACGTTGGGGGTCCTGGAGAAAGTCTAAGATGAGAGTCAACAGCAAGTTGATGGCATATTGATCAGTTTAAATCCATCCTTCTTAAATGATCCATTTTTTATAAAGCAAATTAAGTAAGAATTTGAAGAATGTCACCATGTGCTTCAGAAGAAGAAACTTCTTGTACTTTTAATTTTGTCAGATAAGGAATTTTTACTGTAATAGAAAAAAATTATTCTTACTTAAATCCTTCATCCTTTATTTTTATTTATAAAAATGTTATGCCCTGTTTTTTCCATTGGTAAATTAAGCTACGTTTTTAAAGAGAAAAAAATGAATTAAAAAACTGAAACAAATAGCAAGAAATAGTGCCTTAAGAGTCATTTTAAAACCTTAAAAACTTACAAACTCAACTGTACCAGCCATTCCAAAAATTCACAATACTGTTATTAAAGTTTCAGGAACCCTGAGCTTCTTTACATCTTGTTCCCCTAGAGCAGACATGTCAAACACAAGGCCCGGGGGCCGGATCCGGCCCACGAAGTGGTTTCATGTGGCCCGTGAAGCCATCCTGGAAACAGTGAGGGAACGGCCCCCACTGCCTTGGCCCTGGCCCAGAGACCCTCAGATCTGTCCCACTCTTGCCCAGGCCCCCATAGGCACCCTTGATGCGAGTGATGTAGAGCTGGCCACGCCCATCCAGTAGGCCATACGCACTCTAGCCATGCCCACCCAGGCCATACCCACCCTGCCCCTTGAGGGCAACCGCAATGCTGATGCAGCCCTCAGTGAAATTGAGTTTGACACACCTGCCCTAGAGGGAGGAAAAATGCACTGAGTACAGCACCTACAGTATCTGTCCTGTTTTTGGACTGATCGTCTGAGTTATAGACTGAAATATGTCCAAATATGGAAATAAAGCAGATAATTTGGTGGAACCTAGATAGCTAGTGAAAAGGTTCTGTTTCATCATACTGTTTATTAAAAATAAGGGAGCACTGATGCATAAAAAATCTGAGTGTTTTATTTGTTGAACTTGCAAGGATACATTAAGAAAAAAAAGAGTTGCACTTATGAAACTTTTGATGAACACAGGAGGTCCACAGGCTGGACAATATTTGAAGAATCTGGAGGTTTAGTTCAGTGTTCTGACTTTCAGAGGGTTATTGAAGCCATTAATAACATGGAGATTTCATCAGAATGGCTTGAAAATGTCCACCCTTTCCTGGGATGGTATTGGGTAGCGTTCAGGCATTTATTAGGTTTTAAGGGTGGGAGTGAAGACAGGAAGCTTCCAGGAAACAAACTTCTACCATGTCAACTTTTAAATCACCCAAAGCAATTTGACCAATGCTGTGAGATGCAATTGTAGTCCTTAAGGTTTTTTTTAAGGAACAGGAAAAAAAACCCTGCATTGCTGAAATAAGGTTCTTTTAGCTCACAAATTTTGGTAGCATAATCTTGGGGTGTTGAGAATTTATTGGTGGCCCAACCTGTCTTAATTGTTTCCTGAGTATACGTCCTAAGAACAGAAATACCCTTGGATGAAATTTTCTGCTCTATGTTCAGGGAAACAATATGGCTTTGACTTTGATTTTGATTTTCCTACACTGCAAAGATAGGAAGTCCAAAAGGAAAACAAAGAATAGATCCCGTTCTTATGAGCACAAAGAATAAAGAGGTTTCTGTTTCAGATATTGTTGGATTAAAATGGCATTTCACAGAGAATCATTCTTCCTTTCTGATTAAAACAGAGAGCGATACCAGCAATGGGGGTGCAGAATGAAGAAAGCAATGTTGTGATATCATGGTATGAGCAATGTCCCTTTGTACATGTGTTGTGATAACACAAACACATAGGAAAAGGGGGGAAGTACAGAGATGAATACTATTGAGAGCCATTATAGTCTTGGGCTGCTTCCACAGATACATGCTGACAAGATCAGGGTGTTGTGATTCAGGGTCAGCCTGTGGGTTCGGCAGTTGGGTCGGATGACTCAGAGGAGGAGGAGGAGGGGGGTGTTGAAGAGCTTGCTGAGGGGATTGGACAGCTTGATGAGAGTCCTCAGCCAGGCCCCTCTCATCTGGTCACGACGCAGACCCAGCTGTGTGAGCCTGACAGCGTGGATGAAGATGACCCACAGCTGGCCCTGTTCAAGGACGCCCGACGCAGGAGGCAGTCAATCAGGAGTAAACAGAGGAAGGCAATGGGGCTCCTCGGAAGGAGGCAGAGAGAAGCCACGCCCTGAACTGTATCTAAGGGGGAATGCGTGGGAGGGCTGGTTTGCTGAAGGCAACTGCTTGAAAAGCTCCTGTTTCTTGGTTCGTGTCTTGTTCTATTTGTTTTTGTAGCAATAAATTTGGCAGGCGTAATTCCAGCCTCTTGCCTTCTTGTAAAAGGGGTTGTCCCTGCCTTTTCTGCAGGGCCGGTAGCAGGCTGGTACAGAACACAGGGCAAGTGAAAATTTTACTCTACACTGCACTGGTCAGACTGCACATGGAATACTATGTCCATTTTTGGTCAGCACAACTCAAGAAGAATGCGGAGGAAATGAGTACCGAAAACAGCAACAATGATGGTGAAGATCGTGGAGCTTAAATTCTATAAAAAATGGTTAAAAGAAGTGGATAGGTTTAGCCTAAAGAAGAGAATGCTAAGGGGAGATATACTAGCAACCTTCCATTCCTTGAAATAATGTCATAGGGAAGAGGATGATAATTTATTCTCCATAGTGTCTGAAGGTAGGACAGGAATCAATGTGTGGAAGCTTTTCAGAGAAATGCAAACTCAAAATGAGAGTGAATTTCCTGACCATGAAAATTATTAGGCAGTGGAACAACTAGCTTCTGGAACATGGTTACTTCATCTGTGGAAGTTTCCAAACAAAAAGTTTGGACAGCCATTTCTTTGGGATGGTCTGAGGTTTCCTGGCTTGGGCAGGGAGTTGAATTAGAAGGCTTCCAAGGTCCCTTCCAATGCTATGATTTCTGACAAGCCACACAGACATTCAACCTCACTTGGAGAATTGGCCATCATAAATGATGGTGATAGGTAAAAAAAAGAGGCCAACCTATAATGGCAACTTTACTGGTGGAACAATGAGGACACACTGCAGTGGAAGAGTATACTCTTAAGCATAGTCCTTTTTTGAAACTGAAATGGAATATAGGAACATAGCTGCAAAATGGCACAACATAAACTAGAATGTTGGTGGGCAAACACTACATTCTTTGGGATTTACACTGTGAAATAGGATTTAAAATGTCACTATGAAATAAGAGAGTCCATGAAAACACCAGGAACCCTTTTCAGCCTTTACCTGAATAAAGATTGAAAATTCGCTTCTATCGACCCTTTCGTGCTAAGAGCAATCATTGCGTTCAGTTCAAGTCAACTGCACATTCTTGCTGACTATTTCAGAGAGCAAAACCCTTTAGGCTTTGCATTTGAATTAATCATTTAGTGGAGAAGGACATGGACTTTGCCCCCTTGGGTTGCAAGTACCGTTCAGTGAACTCAGAAAAAAGTTCGTGCCAGCTAACTGCATTGCAAAACAAGGTGGATGCCAAAACATTTTCCCCCTAGGATAGAAATAGCCTGCCAATCCCAAAACCCTCTCTCTTACATCCTCTGCCAGGCCCAGCTAGAAGCAGCACTCTTGGATGTATTTGCTGGCATATATCGAAATCATGAGGTTGCACTGGCTTGAAGTCAGTCCTACCTTCAAGTGTAAATCTAGTGAGCATTAGTTTTCTGAGATGTTTTAACTTGACTGAATATATTTCTAATCACTCTTATGTGCATTGAAGTGTGATATGCTGCCTTTTCTGTTAATAAAATCCCCATAACAATAAAAACTAGTTAGCAGATGAAAGTTCCATTGGTGGAGCACTGTAGAGTGCATTTGGCTTCTTGGTAGAGACCCCAGTTGAGTTGGGTTTTTAGGCTATAATTTTCTCAACCGAATCAGTAATCTGTACTCCACTGTTGAGCCCTTGGGTTCAAATGTTCAAATGACAGCCCAGTTGAATCAGATCTTAATGGGCCAAATGAAACACTGAGTTGACTCCCTTTGTGGTTACATCCCTGGTAAAATGGCCCCTGCATTTAGTCCTGTTTATTCTCCCAAAGTTCTTTCCAGAATGGTGGTTTATTAATCTTCAGTAAACACATTTTGTGGACTTGAAGTGACGTTGCTTAGATAATCGGAACAACTGGAACAAATAAAAGATAGTAAAATATATTTAAAATTTCTCAAAAATGTTCAGACTTTTGCTTTGAAAACAATTCTCTTCTATTCCCATTAAGATATGTAAACATTGCTGAAGCTCTTCACGGTCTGCCTTCTGCTAGAGGTTTTCCTAAGTTGAGCTCTGCTGCCCGCTTGAAGTTCTAATTCTACCTCAGTTCATACCTTTCTTCTATCCAGCCACCAGCTCTAGCCAGATTCTCTGAATGAAAAGGTGCCTCCTTCCTCACTTGTCCGTTTGGTTATAAACATTAGTCCTCTTCCAAACAATAACCAACTATCATCAGTTGATATCCTTCTATTCAGTTTTGTAAATGGTTCAGTTTAAAGACTCCCTTTCCTAGCAGTGATAGCTAAACTGGCTTCAACTGTCTTATACCCGATATACATTATTGACATACTTGGAAACATTACAACCTAACACCAAAGTTTTATACAAATTATAATTAGAATAGATAAATGCGGTGTACTGTAGCTTAACAAGGCTAAGAATTCATAGCAAATATTATATAATGGTATATACATAACTATACATATACTGTATAGGGTTTTTTTTTCTATTTCTGCAGGCTACATGTCATGATGCCATTTGTGGATGATGATGATGATGATGATGATGATGATGATGATGATTTAAGGCTGATTAGGTTGGATATATTAATTCTCTAACTTGATTCACATTCCAATCAAAATTGTACCTGAAAGCACTTGTTTCTTAAAAATTCACTCAGCACCAAAGGCCAAACAGAACTGTAGCTGTTGAAAATGCTTAAAATGTAAAGGGAAGTCCTTAATGTGTCTGTTTTGATAGATCAGAAAAACCTTAAAGTGCATATTTAGTTTTTCAGGTGCAATACATGCAGATTAAGTCAATCTGCAAATTTTGATTTGATCTTCAGTTGGCTTGTCCTCCTCCATCCCAAAACTGCCTTGAGGTTTCCCTAGGAAGAGGAAAAAGAGGGGCATTATTGAATGTAGAGATGGAGTCTCTCAGTGTGGATAATTCAGCATAAAAAAAATCAATAACACTTCCAAGAGACTTCTAGATTCCTGAACCTATATTTTTAAGCTGGTAGATATGGCTTCAAGTGTCTTATGGGACTGCTACAAAGGTTCTTCTTCTCTCTATAGATCTATTCAGTCTTTGATTTCTCTGCATCCTTCTGCCTTTTAAAAATGTCTGTGGATAGTCACTGTTGCTCTTTTCCTCTGACCTCTGACCTTTCACAGCTGAGTTCTTTTTTTCTCTCTGCCTTACTCCAGCTGACCTACAAATTTTCCGCCCTTAACAGATCTGTACCCAGCCATTTATACCTTCCAGCTAGTACCCCCACCCCACATCAGATTACAGGTTACATGCTGACAGATTGATTTTCCATTCACCTCTAACTAAGGCCAGGGGATGCAGAGAGAATGCACTGTTCTGTCTGTGCCTGACCTTTCCTCTTTTGTGATTTCACTATCCAGTATAAGCGGATTTCTAAGGCTGCAATGATACAGCTGCAGGAAGGAATTGATTTATTAGCAACTCTATCATAGATGTGCTGTTACTTGGAAGGCTAATAGTAATATCTGTGGTGATCCTTAATTGAAAATAAGTGGCTAACTTCTAATCTCTATCAAGTGACTTTTACAGAAAATAGTAGCAGTTATAGGTAGTCCTTGACTTATAACAGTTTGTTTAGTGAGCGTTCAAAATTACAATGACATTGAAAAAAGTGACTTATGACCATTTTTCACTCTTACAACTGTTGCAGCATCCCTGTGGTCACGTCATCAGAATTTGGCTGCTTGGCAACTGACTTGGCAAGAAAAGTCATAAAGTGGGGCAAAATTCACATTTAGCAACAGAAAGTTTGGACTCAGTTGCAGTTGTAAGTCATGGATGGCATGTATTTTATTAGCACTTCTTATGTAAGAATTGTCTCATTTCTCTCATGTTAAGGAATTTAACAAGAAGGGAAATCTCCCAGCATCAACTTCTGGATTTCCACTGGAAAGAAATGGTCCTGTTTAAGATGGCTCAGTCTCTCCGGGGGAAGGAAAGGTTGGAGGGACACAATTAGGGCTGTTGTGAAGAATATTCTAGATAATTTTCATTCAGAGTTGGACTCTGGAGTTGGACTTTGGAGTTGGACTTTGGAGTTGTCTGAGACAAGATCTGGTTTGGTGATCTGAGAAGAGTTCCAGCTATTAGTCCTGAAAAAGTAGATAGAGTCCTCAGGGCTGTAAGCGTCTCCATTTCTACATTAGATTTGTGTCCCTTACAATTAAGGCATCCTGCAAGATGACATGTAATTGGATTCAAACACTGGTGAATATATTCTTGAGTGAAGGGGTGGTTTTGCCTGCTCTTAAAGAGGTTGTGGTCTGTCCTGTCCTCAAAAGACTACTGCAAAAAAAAAAAGTCATAAAATCAGGTCGGTCATGTGGGTGCCATGACTTACAACCATTATTTTTATTTTATTTTATTTTAATTCCATTTATATCCCGCCCTTCTCCGAAGACTCAGGGCGGCTTACAAGCTTAGCAGTAGCCTTCATTCTATGTATATGCCTGCTTATTAGGGCTTTCACACACCCCCCAAGCGGCATTATTACAAAGTCAGCTTAATTGCCCCCAACAATCTGGGTCCTCATTTTACCTACCTCGGAAGGATGGAAGGCTGAGTCAACCTTGAGCCTGGTGGGATGCGAACCTGCACTAATTGCAGGCAGCTGGTGTTACTTAAGGAGGCATTAGCCCACTGCTCCACCAAGGCTCTTAATTATGACCTATGATGGAAATTCCAGGCTCCTTTAGAGTTGTAAGTTGAAAACTACCTGTACATTTTTTTTAATAAAAACCCTACAGATCTCAAAAATTTAGCAAAAAGCCAACAATCTTTCCCTCCCTTTGCTGCTACTAGTGTTGGACTGTCATTCAGCCCTTAGAGGCAGAAAAAAGAAAAGGAATTTATGGGGCCTGAAGTATATTGTCAGAATAAGCAAAGGACACAGTCATACTGTGACAGCACATTACAGAAAAGATTTAACTTCTCTGAAATTTCCACATGCTGTCAATCTTCCATCCCTGCACAAACAAGTAAAACATCAATTGGATTCTGGATTTTGTCAAAATAATTTCAGTTTTCTCTGGTTCATTTGACTTGGCCCAGTTTCCTATAAAGTGTTTCTCTGCTGTTTGACATGTAGTTCTGTTCCTTGCTGCATTTCCTCCTTCATTCGTATTGCTTCTCTGACCTGCTCACGGAGTTGATTCTTTTTTCAGTTCCAGATCTTAATCAAGCCAATGAAGATCAAACTGTGAATGACTATTGCCTCTCTGTGTTACGGTGGCAATGAAGACCATCATATTTGGTTTCTATAGGGCAAATCTGCTTTCTAGAACCTTGTGCCTTATAGAAGATGCCTCAGCTTCCCAGAGTTAATTAATCCTTCTGCTTAGGGATTCCGCAAATTGTAGCCCTAATAGAGCTGGAGAGCACCCAATTGGGGAAGTATGAAGTTAGCAACTACATTGGACTTGGGTATTTTGAAATGTTGGTTGCCTTTGCTGTATAGTAGCACCATTGTGACCATGTGAATGACTTTTTGGCCTAAGGCTTAGAGATGCCTCATTTCTCAGGTGTTTTACCAAGTTTGTAATTAGTTACATGCATGATACCGGCAATGTGGCTTTTATCTGTTTTCTGTTCTTGTTCTAATTACTGTATAAACTCCTTTTCATTGAGTGTTTGCTGTTTTTAATGTTTGTAGTAACTTATTATTTCTGTCTGGAGAACGTTAGTGATTTTGCAGACTGTCACTCTAATTCCTGGACATCCAGGAAACAAATGGAACTGAGTTGCTTCTTAAAGATGTGTTATTAGGGGCCAAGAAATACCGCATACCCAGGAATTTTGTTAACATGCTCGAGACTCACTTTGTGTCCTTTCTGAAGAAAATGGAATTTAGAGGAACTTTCATTCCAGATGAGATCTGCAGGTCATATGGGGATGTGGTTAGGAAGTAAAGTTGTGCTAAAAATACAAACAACCCCCAAACAAACAATCCCTTTAAAGGCAATCGTAACCTTCAAAAGCGGTTTTATGGCCTCCAGCTCTGCTTGATGCTCCTGGGAGTATCATGAAACAAAAAAACTAATTATGGAATGCAATGTGGATTTACTAGTGTTAAGTAATTATATTACTAGTATAATAATCAGTAATAACACTAGATTAAAGGGCCCAAGCATTTTTTTTGAAATGGACAAAAGTGGGATGCCTATTGCTGGATTATATCTTCCAACATCTCTCACCGATAATTCAATGAAAGCTAAAGGTGTGGCTATTTGGTTTCAAAAAAAGAATTGATGTACAATATGTTATTACTGATGTAAATGGACAGTGTTTAATTTTGTATGCTAAAATTGTAGGGAATGTATGAACTATGGTTAATGTTTATGGATCTAATTTAGATTCTGCTATTATGTTTTGTGAGTCTTTTCGATACTAGAATGAGTGTTTTTATGATTGTAGTAATAGGAGAAGATTTTAATGAAATATTGGATTCTGAGCTTCATAAAAATACACTGGCATAAAAAAGCAATAATTAGTATTGGAAATAATTAAGACTTACATGGAAGAATGGAATTAAATAGAACCCTGGCATTTGATGCTTCCAACTTTAAGGGAATATACATTTTATTCAAATGTACACAAAAACTTTTTGGCATGATTTTTTAAGATACCGTATTTTCCGGCGTATAAGACGACTGGGCGTATAAGACGACCCCCTACATTTCCTGTTAAATTATAGGGTTTGGGCTATACTCGCTGTATAAGACTACCCCTCTTCCAACGCACACCAAATAAAAATTAAAAAACATCAGATTTGATTTTAATATGGTAATTTTAATTCAAATGCTTATGACATGCAGGTACTTAGTAGGAAAACTGTCACTTATAAACATAAGGCTGTTTGTCATCAAACATGTAAACATAAAACAGTGCAAGTGGATTAAACTTAATAATAATAATAATAATAATAATAATAATAATAATAATAATAATAATAATAATAATAATAAAATCTGTCCAGTCTCTTCTTAAAAATCTCCAGTGATGGAGTGCCCATAACTTCTGAAGGCAAGCTGTTTCACTGGTTAATTGTCCTCACTGTTTTCTTCTTAATTCCAGGTTGCTTCTCTCTTTGATCAGTTTCCAACCATTGTTTCTTGTCCTGCCCTCTGGTGCTTTGGAGAATAGCGTGACTCACTCTTCTTTGTGGCAGCCCCTCAAATACTGGAATAATAATAATAATAATAAAGTTGGAAGGGACCTTGGAGGTCATCTAGTCCAACCCCCTGCTAAGGCAGGAAACCTTATACCATTTCAGACAAATGGCTGTCCAGTCTCTTCTTAAAAACTTCCAGTGTTGGAGCATTTACCACTTCTGGAGGCAGGTTGTTCCACTGGTTAATTGTTCTAACTGTCAGGAAGTTTCTCCTTAGTTCTAGGTTGCTTCTCTCCTTGACTAGTTTTCATCCACTGCTTCTTGTCCTGCTTTCAGGTGCTTTGGAGAATAGCTTGGCTCCCTCTTCTTTGTGGCAGCCCCTGAGATAATGGATCACTGCTATCATGTTACCCCTCACCCTTCTCTTCGTTAAACTACACATACCCAATTCCAGCAACCGTTTCCTATTTTCCTAATTCACTTTTTCACTTTTCCTAATTCACTCTAAAGCTTTCCCTGCGCAGAGCCTTAAGTAACACCAGCTGCGTGCAATTAGTGCAGGTTCTCATCCCACCAGGCTCAAGGTTGAGTCAGCCTTCCATCCTTCCGAGGTAGGTAAAATGAGGACTCAGATTGTTGGGAGCAATAAGCTGACTTTGTAATAATGCTGCTTGTGGGGTGTGTGTGTGTGAAAGCTCTAATAAGCAGGCATATACATAGAATGAAGGCTATTGCTAAGCACATTGATTTGTGCTTTAAATTGTAAGCCGCCCTGAGTCTTCGGAGAAGGGTGGGATATAAATGGGATTAAAAAAAAAAGACCAAATGGGAGATCCGCTCCAGGTTTTCCAGCCAGCCCGCCCAGTTCCTGAGTCAAATGTGTCCTTAGAGCTAAGCAGCTGCTCTGGCTACACCTGCCTTTCAAGTTGCTCTTGCATTCCCCACCTGCCTACAGCTGCTCTTCAACTTTAGAAGGAAAGACGCCCAGACCCCAGCCTGTAAAAAATCACAGACTGCAGCTTCTACTCCAATTTCCCTGTGCAGACTAAATGGAAGATCTGCTCCAGGTTTTCCAGCCAGCCCTGTCCCTAAAGTTTCAGCACCCGGCGTACAAGACGACCCCTGACTTTTGAGAAGATTTTCATGGGTTAAAAAGTCGTCTTATACGCCGGAAACTACGGTATCATCAACTTTATGTTACAAAAGTAAAGAATGTAATATTGACATTTATTATGTATCAGATCATACTACAATTTCTTTGAAATGTGCATTTCAGAAACTGGTCAAGAAATTGTTTTTCCTCTTATTTTTAAATTAATTTTTGTATGATGTATAAACAATAATTTAACCCTTATGTAATATTTATATGCTTCCTCTTCAAAAATCCAGGCACTTAATGTTTCTAAATTCAAATCAAATTATAGCAAATTCTCTACCTGCATTTCTTGTACAAATTTGTTATCATTCAATAAGAAGATACTGGTATGCTAATGCAATACTACAATATCACAACAGACAAAATTCATGCTAACAATATTATGACAGAAATAGTGGGAGAAAGATCTGGTAATATTTTGGCTACTCAAAGCAGAAAAAGACGGGCAATGATACCAATTATTAGGGGAGAGAGAAATAAAATGTGTAAAACTTTAAAGGATATCAATGTCATTTTTTCAAATTCTATTCAGAATTATATAACAAATCAGAGAATATATTGAATGAATATGTGAAAGCCTTTTGAAATAAAATTAACCTACCACCCTTAGATGATACACAGAAAAGCAATTTTTATTCGGTCTTCTATCTGAGATAGATATTAAATAAATACTTTTTACAATTGCAAGTGGTAAAACACCAGGGTTGGATGGATTTCCTATAGAGTCATATAAAACATTTATGGCTCTTTTGGTACCAAAACTTTGCAAATTGTATGATATTATCAGAGGCATTTAATCAAGTTTATATTACAGTTATATCAAAAGCTGGTAAAGATACAGTCAGTGTGTTGAGTATTGTCCTATCTCATTGATTAATGTCAATACAAAGCTCTTAACAGCAGCCAACAAATTACAACAAGTGATGCTGTTTATTATTAGGAATGATCAAGAAGGGTTTATAAAAACTAAGCAAGTAGCAAACAACATATAGGTTAATTGTAGACTTAATAGACTTGAATTAAAAAGAAAGACCAATTTGTGATTTTATCATTAGATGCTGAAGAAGTCTTTGACTAAATATACAAACAGTACGTGTTTGCCACACTAAACAGGTTAGGATTTGCTTTGGAATTCATAAAATGGATTAAGATATAATTCCATTGAATATAAATTGGTTTTATTTGCAGATGACATTCTTTTGTTTATTGCTAAACCCAGGGCTTTTTTTGTCATAGAACGCTCAGAACAGAGTTCCGGCACCTTTTTTGGATGGAACCTTGTAGGGTAGGCAAGGAGGGTTGTATGACGTGTGTGAGTTCCGGCACCTTTTTCTTTTACAAAAAAAGCACTGGCTAAACCTCACACTGCAATTCAGTGTCCAGTTACAACGTACAAGAGTACATGGAATTTGACAAATGGATAATGTAAATGGATTGCCTTCAGAAGTTGTGGGTCCCCCATCACTATCATGTCTTTACTATATTGCAGTATTGGGCAGATAAATATATGGCCCCATTCACTCAGTAGATTGAAAACTGACTACACTTGCCACTTACGAGCAGATCACCTATAGATGATCTTTATCACTGGAGGCTTTCAAGAAGAGATTGGACAGCCACTTGTCAGAAATGGGATAGGGTGTCCTGCTTGAGTGAGGGTTGGACTAGAAGACTTCCAAGGTCTCTTCCAACTCTGTTATTCAGCTAGATGTAGACTTTGTATGGCTAACTATGGGGAAATATGGGACTCGTTTATAGAAAATACAGTAGGTTGAAAAATCATAGTAGTTATATACTGTAAGTATTAGAAATAAACACATATGTACTTAAATGTTTGCATTAAAATAACCACAGAATTATAACTATTTACCTTTATAACAATACATGTTTTGGCTTTTTTTGTTGTATTCTTTTAACTTTTTTTAAAAGCAATTTAGTGTGTTTTTTCTTTGGCAACGTATGTATTTCTATTGTGATTATCCTTCTGTTCCTATATTCCTGATATTTCTGTTCCATTTTTATCATTATTTTAAAAGCAATAAAAATAAACAATAATAAAAAAATCTTTCATTTCGGACCATGCTAGTTAGAATTATATGAAAAGTAGTTTAAATATGTCTTGAACAGGATGGTAATGTTATCATAGTCGATTCTGGTAATCCAATAGAGACAGTGTTTGGGAAGAGAATGCTGATCTCTCATAGATGCTAGTGAAATGGCAAACTCTTAATTTGGCTGGAGCAGTGTACAATTATGGATCTTGTGTCATGCCTCAAATGTGTACTCAGGAGCATTTTTGAAGGACACTGATCCAGATGGACAGCTTTCAAAGACAAAGATTCTAGTTTTTCCAGGACTGTACACTTTATCATAGTCAACAGAACAGTAAATCCAGACATCTCTGTGGAAAGAAGCCAGAGCTGTATTTTGTGCATCTATTTTGGCATGTCTGCTGTCTATAGCCATCATAATCTTCAGACTTTGTTGCGCAAAATTGTGAGCAATAATTTTGTTAATCAAGGATCATTTATTCCCACAAAAGACACATTCACTAATACTAAAAAGCTAAATTGAATGTGTCAGTTTAGCTCCTTAGTACTACATCAAAGTGTTGATGTCACAAAAGCTTCATAAAGGTGGGTGGTCCAGCAACTTGGTGGTCAATTGGAAATACAGAGTTGATGTAACACTGAGTAGCAGAGCTTATCTCCATAGTAACCATTTAGATTTTCATGCTTTATAGAAAGCTTGAATACGGCTAGTGAAAACCCCCAAATGGCTTGATTTTTTTAAAAATAATGATTATAAATATCTTTATTAAAAATAAGAAATTTATGTCTAAGTTAGAACTGATATGATAATAGAAACATCTTTGAAAAAGGTGAATCCGGAGATAAGCAGGCCTCAATTGAAGAGATTCTTTGCCTAGTCAAAATTTACGAATCAAGGAAACATCGAATGCTTGCATATCCGGTTTATTTCTTCTAAATTTTCTGAAGAATGTAAAAGCATTAATTTTACAGGTGCCCAATTGTTCTGTCAGGAAAGCAAAACTAGAACTGAAAGAAAACAGCATCAAGAAGATTGAGTTGGAATAGACTTCATATATTCTGATTATGAGATCAAGTTCTGCATGCTTCAAAAATTATTCTGAAGAAATGTCCAGACCTCACATGAACATTGTTCTCCTCTGCTGTTCTTTATAGCAACCTATATTTTTTTCAGGGATTCTGCATTAATCTAGAAAAACCATGTGCTACATGATGAAATTGATGTAACAAAATTGATGTGGTTCTTTTCAGACTCATGCAAAATCATGAAAAAAGAGAAGCAGCTGTAATAGATAGAAATGTTCTGCTCCCAGGAGTCTCTGTGTTGTTGTTGTTAGCTGTGAAGTTGTGTCCAACACATCGCGACCCTATGGACAATGTTCCTCCAGGCCTTCCTGTCCTCTACCATCTTCTGGAGTCCATTTAAGCTCACGCCTACTGCTTCAGTGACTCCATCCAGCCACCTCATTCTCTGTCGTCCCCTTCTTCTATTGCCCTCAATCTTTCCCAGCATTAGGCTCTTCTCCAGTGAGTCCTTCCTTCTCATTAAGTGGCCAAAGTATTTGAGTTTCAATTTCAGGATCTGACCTTCTAAAGAGCAGTCAGGATTGATCTCCTCTAGGACTGACCGGTTTGATCGCCTTGCAGTCCAAGGGACTCGCAGGAGTCTTCTCCAGCACCATAGCTCAAAGGTCTCAATTCTTTGGCGCTCGGCCTTTCTTATGGTCCAACTTTCACTGCCATACATTGCAACTGGGAAGACCATAGCCTTGACTATACACACTTTTGTTGACAGGATGATGTCTCTGCTTTTTAGTGTGCTGTCTAGATTTGCCATGGCTTTCCTCCCCAGGAGCAAGTGTCTTTTAATTTCTTGGCTGCAGTCCCCATCTGCGGTGATCTTGGAGCCCAGGAAAATAAAATCTGTCACTACCTCCATTTCTTCCCGATCTATTTGCCAGGAATTGAGAGGGCCGGATGCCATGATCTTGGTTTTCTTAATGTTAATTTTCAACCCAACTTCTGCACTCTCCTTCTTTACTCGCAACAAGAGGCTCTTTAGTTCTTCTTCACTTTCTGCCATTAGAGTGGTATCATCTGCATATTTTAGGTTGTTGATATTTCTCCCAGCAATCTTAATTCCAACTTTCGATTCATCTAGCCCTGCCTTTCTCATGATGTGCTCTGCATATAAGTTAAATAGGCAGGGCAACAGCATACAGCCTTGCCGGACTCCTTTCCCAATTTTGAACCAATCAGTGCTTCCGTGTCCAGTTCTCATTGTTGCTTCTTGGCCCGCATATAGGTTTCTCAAGAGACAAATGAGATGGTCTGGTACTCCCATCTCTTTAAGAACTTGCCACAGTTTGTTGTGATCCACACAATCAAAGGCTTTAGCATAGTCAATGAAGCAGAAGTAGATGTTTTTCTGGAACTCCCTAGCTTTCTCCATAATCCAGCGTATGTTGGCAATTTGATCTCTAGTTCCTCTGCCTCTTCGAAATCCTGCCTGTACTTCTGGTAGTTCTCAATCCACTTACTGCTGGAGTCTAGCTTGTAGGATTTTAAGCATAACTTTACTAGCATGTGAAATGAGTGCAATGGTGCGATAGTTTGAACATTCTTTGGCACTGCCTTTCTTTGGAATTGGAATGTAAACTGATCTCTTCCAATCCTGTGGCCACTCTTGAGTTTTCCAAATTTGCTGGCAAATTGAGTGTAGCACTTTTACTGCATCGTCTTTGAAGATTTTAAATAGCTCAGCTGGAATACTGTCACCTCTACTAGCTTTGTTGTTGTTCAGCTTTCCTAAGGCCCATTTCACTTCACATTCTAGGATGTCTGGCTCGAGGTCAGTGACCACCTCATCATGTTTATCAGGGATATTAAGCTCATTCTTTTATAGTTCTTCTGTGTAATTTTGCCACCTCTTCTTAATCTCTTCTGCCTCTGTTAGGTCCCTGCCATTTTGGTCCTTTATCATGCCCATTTTTGCATGAAACGTTCCCTTCATCTCTCCAATTTTCTTGAAGAGATCTCTGGTCCTCCCTATTCTATTGTTTTCTTCTATTTCTTTGCACTGTTCATTTAAGAAGGCATTCTTATGTCTTCTAGCTATTCTCTGGAATTCTGCATTCAGTTGGGTGTATCTTTCTTTTTCTCCCTTGCCTTTCGCTTCCTTCTTTCCTCAACTATTTGCAAAGCTTCCTCAGACAGCCATTTTGCTTTCTTGCATTTCTTTTTCTTTGGGATGGTTTTAGTTGCTACTTCTTGTACAATGTTGCGAACCTCCATCCATAGTTCTTCAGGCACTCTGTCTATCAGATCTAATTCCTTAAATCTATTTGTCACCTCTATTGTATATTCATCAGGGATATGATTCAGTTTATACCTGAGTGGCCTAGTGCTTTTCCCTACATTCTTCAGTTTAAGCCTAAATTTTGCAACAAGAAGCTCATGGTCTGAGCCACAGTCAGCTCCTGGTCTTGTTTTTACTGACTGGATAGAGCTTCTCCATAGATAGATAGAAATGTTCTGCTCCCAGGAATCTCTGTAAGGAGGGTTAAAAAAAAATCAAGATGGCAACCATAACTGCATGTTCAAAGTATGTCTCCTTTTTATACATCCCTGTAAAAGGGAGATGGGTCTTCATCTGTACAGTTGCAGCTGGCATGGTGAAGTTTTTGGTCCCATCAATGGCATGGATGTCAGAAAGTTTGAAGCATTTCTTCCAAATGATTTTTTAAAATATGCTTAGTCATAAAATCAATATACTGATGCAATATACTGATGCAATATAAAATCTGTGTGTATCTCCATGGAAATGGCTTTTTGTTGGAAAGCACTTATCAGCTCATTTCAAGTATGATAAAATATTTTTGGACTGAAGCATTAGCTTGTATATTCTATCAGTTGCTGGATAACAAGGGGAAAAGGACAGATTCCACAAACCTGAATTTTGCCCATCTATGATTTATCATAAAGCCAATCGTCAAAGATAAACAAACGTGTTTTGAATTTCTTAAGTCTAGAAATAAGGACAATTTTTTTTCCAGGGAAAAAAGTCCCACATTCGTATACCTCATATGCAATAAGTAGCAATTATTTGTTTTTTGACAAAGGTCTGTAAAAAAAAACACATGGACATTTAAATTCTAATAAGGATCAACATAAAAGAAACATGCTACTAACTAATTCTATTTTTATTCCTTTCCAGAAATTGCACTTTAAACCGTCTTAATGAAAACAATGAGGGGTGTTTGTGATTAGAACTTCATTTTTATTGTGTTTGATGACTAGCTGAGTTAAACTTGCTGCAATTATTTCTCTTACTTTACTGAGATGTTTAACCGTTCATGCATGGAGAGTTTTGAAGAATCACATTAAAGTAATTTATGTTCTGATACCAAAGAATTTATTTTCAGAGGGTGTTTGCAAAGCATAAATAGAATAGAAAATTTACCAGGTGTGTCTCCAAATCTGAATAACATTGTACTTTATCCCTTCCTCCTTGACTGCTCTGTTTTTCCATTCTTTGTCAGTCATGCCAACTTAATCTTAAATATCTTGTCAATATTTATCAACACTGTAGTTTGATTTATTATAAACACTTAGCAAAATTTACAAATTCTCTCACAAGTAGTACTCAGGACTTAAATAATGAATTGAGAGAAAAAGAATGCATCCTACGTATAATTCATAGCCAAGTAAGGACTTTCTAGTTGGTAGGAAGCTCTAATAACAAAAGACAAGGAGTACATTGAAAAAAATTGGACAACTATTAAATATAATGAAAGAAAAATTAATGATAAGAAAGACATGAACCAGCTGTAGAACTGACAATGAAGACATTGAAGTGGTGGATAAGTTTCACCTTTTAGGATCAATTATCAAACACAAAGAAACCAGGGTCAAAAAATAGGTGGCAGATTGGCACTTAGACAGGTTGAAGGCCTTGGAAAAGATATTCCAGTGCCATACATATTTATGCCAACCACCCAATGATTTTCATTGTGACCATCAATGGAAGAAAAAGTTGGACTTGAAGAAGCAGAATAGAAAGAATCATGACACTTTTAAGCTTTAATATTGAAGATTATTGAGAATACTACAGATAATGAAAATAAATAAATAAACAGATCATAGAACAAATCAATCCAAAATAGATTCTCACACTGCACAACTGGCCAAGCTCAAATTAGTATAGCTTGGACACATAATGCATAGATCAAACTCCTTGTTGGTCAGCAACAAGGTGGATGAGCTGAATTAAGTGGCAATGGAGGCACCAGAAAAGCCAAGTTGTGCCTAGATCTTGCTGAGAAGGATATGTTTATATGGTTGTTAAGAAAACCAGTAAGGAACTAAACTAGAAGCAGAGAGAACCAGAATATTGTCCTTTCTCAGTTATAGAAGCCCATCTATGTCAACAAATGTCAACAAATGGGCCAATCATTCTTTTTCAGCCATAGATTCAAATCTTTTTTAAAAAATCTACTAACCTGTGGTGGATCACATGATAGATAATTGTTTATAACTGTCAGTGCCATGGCCTTGATTTTATTCATTTTGCAGTGGCTGTTGATAGTAGTGACAGTAATCCTACTGCTATTAGTACTACTACATATAAATATCACAATTCTGTAATGCTTCTTTCTCTCAAGGCAATGTTCCACCTTTAGCAGGAAGCACAATTTTCTACTGAGTAGAAAAATAATTTTCTGACTGAATGTCCCTAGGGTAATGGGGGGGGGGGGGGAAATCCCGTAAGTTATAAAGAAGGAAAGGAAGGTCATAAACTCAATTGAATGTTAAGAATCTAACAAGTATAGGAAAACAGAACATAAGCTTAGCAAAATCTAACCCCACCCTCCTTTTCTACTTAGTTTGGTTAGAGTCAAAATAAATAGTGTCTCATTTCATGTTTTATTCTTTAATAAGGGGTTTAACATTCAATGGAACTTTATCCACAAAGAAAAACAATGTAAGAAAAGAAAATATAAGATAAAATAAGATAACCTATATTGTCATTTTTTTCTGAGGGCACAATGGCACACATTAAAAATGAAATTCTGTTGCCTGCTCTCAAAATATAACAAAATCTTCATTCTCTCAGACTGCCTGATACTTCAAAAATTCAACAAGAGGCAGAAGGAAAGAAAAGATGTTGTACTGCAAGTGAAAGAAACCATCATCCCAAGAATAAACAATTAATTAATGGGAGTTTTGTTGCAACTTTTCCTTATCTGGTATGATTTTGACATTTTGGACTACCAGCAAGGCCCTTCACGGTCATCATAATCCTTAATACATCTGGATAGTGTGAGACCCAATAGTTGGGGTGTTGTGAAGTTTGGGAATTGAGGGAGGGTATGGGGGGGACCTAGAGCAGATCATTAGGATTGTATTACATAATAATTAGCAATAGCATTAGCAAGAATAGTAATATTTTTATCCTGTGCAAACTGAATTAACAAAGAACTGTAGCTTTAATAAAAAGTAGCAATGAGTAGAATAGTATTCTCCATGCACAATGCTTTCATCAAACAATGACTATGTAGCTATAATAATATACAATAGGAGCATAGGAAGTTATATTATACTGAGCTGGATATTTATCCACATACCACAGTACTGTTAATACTGATAGAAACCATCTCCCTTTTCCAAAATTTCCTAAGTCCAAAATTGACATTAGGTATGAAAGCATGAACCTTTCAGGCATTATGGTCAAAAAGAAAGGAACTATCTTCTCATTATACTTAATCCATTCAGACTTGGAACAGGGATAGGTAGATTTCTGTCTGACTCATTCTTCAGTTTGACTGCTTAGAAGTCACTTGCATCCACATTAACATATAATTAATTAATCTCTGATTGTTCTTAAATCTGGATTTAAATACAGATTTGCATATATATATATATATATATATATATATACTGTATATATATACCGTATTTTCCAGCGTATAAGATGACTTTTGAACCCATGAAAATCGTCTCAAAAGTTGGGGGTCGTCTTATACGCCGGGTCATCTTATACGCCGGAAAATACTATTCACCTCTCTGATCTTTTCTGCTGGACGGCGGGATCGCTGGGTGAATGGAGGTAGGCGATGGCGACCCGTGGTTAAGCGGCCGATGGCGAACGGGTGATGGAGGGCAAACTCTCGTCACCTCCTGGGGCGGCTACTGCAGCTGCCGCCGTTGCTTTCTGTAGGACTGGCCATGCTGGCACTTCCAATGCTGGCTGTCAGGTCCCCGAAAAGAGGAGGGGCAGGCGGTCCCCAGAGGCACGCTGCTCGACAGTAGGAAGGGAGCACCTTTGCTCCTGCCGAGGCACCTCCTGACCCACGCCAACCGGAAGAATCGCTTGCCTGGTCACGGAGTGTGGAACAGCGGTACTTGGTGCCCCTCTTGCCCGCACACCATGCAGCGGCCCTCACCAGCCGGCCTCGGCATGGCCGCCCCAAGCCCGGCTCTCTAGCGCATCTTCCGGGCCCGCCTGGCCAACCGTCTTCTGGGCAGGGCTTGGCTCAAGACGCGGCGGCTGCTCCGTCTGCAAATGCTATCTCAAAGCCGAATCGCGCTTGGCTGTGCAGGCTGCCAAAAGGCGGGGACTCAGAGTTCCCACGTTGGTTGCAACTTCTGGCGTGCTGTTTGCAGAGTCTGGCCTGGAAGAGCGCGTGGCTTTGCACCATTTGCATCAGACGGGGCTGAATCTGAATCGGGCTTGTGTCAGACACTTGGCAACTGGCATGTAAGTATTTTCCGGCATATAAGACGAAAAATCTTGAAAATCTTCTCAAAAGTTAGGGGTCGTCTTATACGCCGGGTCGTCTTATATGCCTGAAAATACGGTATATATATACACACACACATACATATACATACACACACACACACACACACACACTTACATTTTATCCAGAAATAAACATTTCACAGTCTGCCATTCAGTAAATTCTGTTGAAGCCATTGAAACTTTCTCCCCAGTCAAAAAGTGAACTCCTGGGAATCCAGTCTTTGGAAAAGAAAGAAATGATGGTTCTCTGTCAGTCAAAACATAAAAGAATACGTGGCAGTTCTGAAACCTGTACAAAGGTCATTTAAATGAAGACAGGATACTTAGATTTTTAATTTTCCTCATTTCTATCATCAGTAATTAAAATCTAAAAACTGCATCAGATGTAACATATTTTAGAAAATGTCCTTCTTATTAATACCCTCTATTGTCATAATTTGGTTTACTGGGACATCACACACACACACACACATACACCCCCACCCCTCACAAATAGGGACATAAGTTTTGAATACATCCTTGATAATTTCTAGTGCAAATAAACTTATTAGCCTTAATGGTTAATCTATGTAAAAACAGAGGGAATATATTGCAATCTGATTTGCAAGTCTCCAGCTGTTGGACCTAGCTCTAGCACCTTGGCCATTGTCAACATTTCTTGGATGATAGAATTTGAAATCCAATTGTATTTAGATCCATGGCTGGTTATTACTCCCAAAGACTTCTTCTCATACTCCAAAGTCTGCCCTATAAGTATGTAGATCAGTTCTCCACAAACGAGTTTAAGAATGTAGAACTAGCAGTAGAACACGTCTGGAAACTACCAGTATGTGAAAACCCCATTGTTGCTCATATTTCCAGTGAGCTACACAGAAGAATCATAAAAAGAGAGTCTCTGCCATGTGTCCTTTTCTTGTTGTTTACATACTGGGGAAACTCATCCTGTGTGGGTTTGTATGTCTCTCTGTGTGTGATCTTTCTATCTACAATCTTCTATTGTTCT
Source organism: Vipera berus (assembly GCF_964194415.1). Lineage (NCBI taxonomy): Eukaryota > Metazoa > Chordata > Lepidosauria > Squamata > Viperidae > Vipera > Vipera berus. The sequence continues at coordinate 282,916,787 of NC_138202.1, forward strand.
GTCTTTGAGCAATCTATCATTTGCAACACAATCTTTTTCATCCTACAGAACTTCACCACTGAGTGTTTATTAACTGTCTATGTTGATACAAAACTCATTTCTTTTTCTCTTTATGAAGTCTGTTGTGTATTATGTGGGCAAAGTGTTCATGAATTAACAGGGACAAAACCTTATTTAAACAGAAGAGTACAAGGGCTTTTGACGTTGCTCTAGAAACACAATGCAGTGTGTAATTAAACCAAATGTTCACCAATGGTTTTCAAGGAAGGTATTAGCAAGTTAGTTCTGGAATTCTGACTTCATGTTTGCATATTTCCATTCTGTACCTTGTACACGGTTATAGGCAATTCTATCTTTGCCATGGAATGCATACTGTATTGCACTATTCATTATTACATCTCTTGAATGATTTTATGATTGTCTTAACAGTCTCTATTTTAGATGAGAAACCAGAAAAACTCTAGATAGTATTGATAAGTAATTCATTTGGTCCAAATTTTAATATTTGTTACAGAATTCCAAAGTGAAACTTTTGCTATTCTAGCACAAAACATATTTATTCCTCTCTTCTCCCCAAAGGAACTCAGATGCATAAAAAGACATTCATAATAAAACAGTGTGCGATATATCAATTATCAATGGAGAAAAATAATAGAAGCAAAACAAGTGTTGCATTTAGCTGCATAATAAGTAAAACTCTGCATCAAAACATAACCTGTTACTCTGTATTGTGCAAAAACTTGGTTGCATTTCATAAAAAGTGTTTTCTTTCAGTTGGATACAAGGGTTTGTTTTCAATATTTTCCAGGTAAGCCAAGCATACTTGTATTTATTTAATTAGGAAATGCCCCTATGTGAAAACCTGTATTCCCTGTCCTATCATCTCGTCTGCAGCCTTTCTGGCTTTAGGGGTATTGGCAGAAGAGAGGTTAAAAAAAATCATAATGGCAGCCAATACTACACAACTGAAGTCCTAGTCTTTTTTTCCCCCCCCACAAACCTTTTAGAGAACCTCATGCATGCAGGCAAAGGTGATACGGTCTTTCAAAAGGCTTTAGCCAAAGACTCCAGTGAGATTTTAGTAGCCATGTAATAACAGAAGAAGCTGCCTTGTGGATTGGTAATGGGTTAAAAAGCAGAATGCAAAGAAAGTAGAAAGAAGGTAACATCACTGCTGAAGACGATTATTTGTAGTATTATTCCAGACATAACAGGGGACCAGAATCTAACTTGTTCTGGAGGTAAGCTGGGCAAATTTATGAAAAACATGGAATTATTTGGGCAAGTGGGCAATGAAGAAAAACTCTCAGTGGGAAATAGATATTAGAACTGCACATACTGTCATTCTTACCTTACAAACTGATGTCTGGTTATGGTGACTATGAGTGGTTTTCACACTTATGACTGTCACACATCCCCATGGTCACATGATCAAAATTCAGACGCTTGGCAACTGGCCTGTATTTATGACAGTTACACTGTCTCAGGGTCATGTGATCTCAGGGTCATGTAACCTTTTCCTCTGGCTTCCAACAGGCAAAGTCAAGGAGGGTAGCCAGATTCGCTTAATGACCGCGTGATTCACTTAACAGCTGCAATGATTTGCTTAAGAATTGTGGCAAAACAGGTAAAATAGGGTAAAACTCATTTAATAACTGCCTTGCTTAGCAATGGAAATTTTGGACTCAGTTGTGACTGTAAGTCAAGGACAATCTGTATGCCCTTTTAATCCCACAATTTCTTTATACAAGATTCTTGGTGAAAGATATTCTTAATGAAACACTCCTGGCTTTAAGATAGCTGGTGTTTCAAAGACCTGCCCAAAATTGGTGAGGTCAACCTTCCCTTTGCACAAACCTCACCATCTGAAGTGAATTAAACATTACAGCAGCTTGATATGGTGAAACCAGGAAGCAGCATGAATAGAGTTAGAATTCTTTTGTATTTCCAAACAATGGTTCTTCAAAAGCATTAATCACACAATGAGATTGCAAAGGACGGGGAAGTAACAGGCAATCCTTGGCAGCAATTTATTTTATTTATTTTATTTTATTACATTTATATACCGCCCTTTCCCGGAGGACTCAGGGCGGTTTACAGGGAATTAAAAACCAAAAATACAAAAGTTAAAACCAGTTTAAAAAAGATTAAATTTATCCCTGTACAAATAAAACCCCAATTAAAATAAATTAATCCTCAGCCTGGGCCAGAGAGCTTGAAGGGTCAGGTCTTCAGGCCCCGGCGGAATGAACGGAGGTCAGGGGCAGTCCTCAGCTCCACTGGCAGCTGGTTCCAGAGGGCAGGCGCCCCCACTGAGAAGGCCCTATCCCTGGGTGTTACCCGCCGGCAATCTCTTACTGGTGGGACCCTGAGAAGACCCTCCCTGTGGGAGCGCACTGGACGAAGGGAACTTGATGCTGGCAGCAGGTGTTCCTTCAAATACCCCGGACCCAAGCCATATAGGGCTTTATAGGTAATGACGTATGTCTTGAACGGTAGAAAAACTGAATGGGCCTTTGAAATATTGCTTTGGTATGCTTCTTTATTGACTAACATGACAGCATCCTACATAACTGAGCTATCAGCTTGGGATCAGTTCAAATACTCTGCACTATTCTCAAACAGAGGGACAAAAGTAAAACCCTCTGATGTCAACAAATAGGAAATGATCTTTTGAAAAGCCAATAGATTGGGGGAGATTGGTGGGGGGGGGAATCAGTTTTACTTTTTTAGAGCTTTTGGGCTTATTACCTAAGAAAAAAAGTATGTGTCTCTTCCCCACCCTCCCCCCCCAAAAAAAAACTAATTTTGTAAAAGAAAGTGACTGTTTTCAGACTGTATCCTGGTTAAAAATGAGTCATGCAACAATTATTCACTAATGATGCATACGCCCAAACCAAATACTTTAAATTCAAAAAAACTGGGTGGGTATCCAGATGCTCTCAGAAAAGGAAGTCAATGTGTTCAGCTGAAATGAGCAAGGTATTGCCTCAGCATATGTCTGTTCCATATGTTGCTTTAGGAAGAGAACAAATACATATAGTTTTGATAGATGTTGAAGGATTGGTGGGTGACAAGATCCTGATACTTATTATTTCCCCTCCAGAACAATTAATACAATGAGAATTGTTTGCAAGGAATCAAAGAAACTGAACAAATGATCTAATATATTCATTTTATTGACCTTGGAAGGATGGAAGGCTGAGTCAACTTTGAGCTGGTCAGGATCAAACTCCTGACAGTGAAATTTAGAATTAGCCTACAATACTGCATTCTAATCACTGCGCCAATAGTATATAGTACTATATACTATTGCTAAATAGTATATAGTACTATACTATAGTATAGTATATAGCTAAATACGCACATAATACTGCGTAATACTAAATACATAATACTAAATACGCACATAATGCTACCCACACACTCCTCTGCATTCTATAAACAAAGCCAGTCTCTGCCAGAAATGCTGGAAGTTGCAAGCTGATAGCATTCAGAGGTCTGCAGGTTCTTGGAGACCAGTTATGTCCCTTCCTTATCCAGTAGTTTATATATCTGTGGAGCAGAGAAATTACTCTTCTGTGTATAGGAACCATCATCATCACCATCATAGTTTTTTGAGAAGGACTCAATGGGTAGGCCAAAATATCAAACCCAGCCTAAACATCTGGTTGACTGTGCACCAACTATAATAATAATTACTATAATGAGTTTTTGGATTGAGTTGTGACTTCAGCTCAAGAGTTTTCCAGGAAAACCTCATGCTAAACAGAAGAAATCCAGTAATGGCCAGTGAGAGTAAGACAGAGAGACAACCAGTCAATCAGATCAGCCTCCTTCAAAGTCAGCTAGCTGCATATTTTTGTTCTGTGATAGCTGGAAATAGCCATCTGCTATGCTGTAATGAATAGAATCTCAAAAGCCTTATCTTTTTGACAGAACCAAGAGCTCTGTAGACCGAAGATGGCAAACAGATGCAGAGGTACTATTCTCATCACAAAAGACAGCCAATGGCACAAATTCCAAGGTGGTGACCACCCGTGCTGAAAGCAATTGGTTCCAAAGGAAAATGAGACATTTATAAATATCCCATTGATAGGCATTGAATATTTGGAAGAAAAGGCACTTTGGCTTGAGATGTTTAGGGGTTTAAAATTATGCATAATAATGGTTTTACATCTGTCCAGGCCTGAATAGAAAATGGAGGACAGAAAGAAAGAAAGAAAGAAAGAAAGAAAGAAAGAAAGAAAGAAAGAAAGAAAGAAAGAAAGAAAGAAAGAAAGAAAGAAAGAAAGAAAGAAAGAGGTACCATAAAATGTTCCTAAACATAAGATAACTTCTGTATCTGACCTATTTTTCATTTTTTTTATATGTTGGAAACGATCACAAAGTAGGAGAAAATAAGTGATGAAATTAGAAGTGGGCACTGGCTGCTCGGGAATGAGCTAATGTATCTCCCCAAGCTAGACAACGCTTTGCAAATGAGCTCCATTCTTCGGAGCAACCCAGTGCAGTAAAGAGAGACTGAAAATGATCACATAAAGCTGTAGATTAGCTTAGCAGATACAAGATCAGCCTTACCAAAAGCCTTGGCCTACTATCTCAGAAACTTGTAATTAAGGTGGTAACTGTTGTGTAGCCGGTTCTTTGCAGGCATTGAGCGAGACGGAAGATTCAAAACAACAACATACTTTATTGAAGGTCACAGAACAGAAGCAACAAGGGAGCTGCTGCGCAGCTACTGTATTTATATGGTTGGCCGATAGGCAGCGACCAATAGGTTTGAAGCATAGGTTTCCCACCCAAAGACCTACTTAGCTGGCTGGAGACAACCAGTTTGGGCCAGCTAGCAACCGTTACAACATACACGTGAACTAGCACTTAGCAATTGAATGCAAACAATTAGCAAGCAGTGCAACAAGAACAAACACTTACAACATATACAAAAGGCCAACACATTACAGTGACAAAGGTCATGGAGGAATGTGACAGGAAAACACTCAGAAGAGGGAAACTGATGAAAATGGAAACCTGCAGCTGCCACCTCCATCAAAAATTGCCAGTTGAGTTCCCTGATGTGAACTCCAGGTATCATCAGCAAGAAGTCTCACAGTGTAATCAGAGTTAATTGATAATCAAAATGGAAAAGTTTCCTGGCCTGTTTTCTAAAACTGAGCAGCTGAATGCACCATTTGTGATGCCTTGGCAGCAGAATTATATTGAGCCAAACTATGCTGAGAGATATGCTTGGATTCGTACATTTATTTATTTTCTTATTTATTATACTTCTAATAATAATAATATTATACTTATTATACTTCTAAAAATAATAATAATTTTATTTATATACCGCCCTTCTCCCGAAGGACTCAGGGCGGTGAACAGGGCAGATATATAAAAAATACAAAAATACAAAAGTTAAAAGAAAATTAAACATATGCCCAACTAAAAACAGTAAATACATATATTAAAAATGACAATAAAAACCCAACCCATCCCCCATCAGGCCAGGCCGGCTTGTTCAAATAAGAGTGTCTTCAGATCGCGACGGAAGGAGCGAAGGTCGGGCGCCATCCGGAGCTCAACCGGCAACCGATTCCATAGCTCCGGGGCGCCCACAGAGAAGGAACTCCCCCTGGGGGCCACCAATCGACATTCTCTGATCGGTGGCACCCTGAGGAGGCCCTCTCTGTGGGAGCGCACAGGGCAGAGGGAAGTTGATGCCGGCAGCAGGTGCTCCCTAAGGTACTCCGGACCCATGCCATGTAGGGCCTTAAACACCATTACCAGTACCTTGAATCTCACCCGGAAGACAACTGGTAACCAATGCAGCTCACGGAGCAGAGGTGTAACATGGGAGTATCGGGAGACTCCCAACACAACTCTCGCGGCTGCATTCTGTACCAGTTGGAGCCTCCGAGTGGTCCTCAAGGGCAGCCCCATGTAGAGAGCATTGCAGTAGTCCAGACGAGAGGTCACGAGCGCGTGAGTGACCGTACATAAGGCATCCCGGTCTAGATAATACAACTACATTTCCCAAGGATTCATGTCAGTGCAGTTAAAATCAGAACACATAACAAATCAGCAAATAAATAAATAAATCAGCCTCACAAAATAGCCAATAAAATCAAATATTAACAATGAAATTAAAACTGTGATAAATAGGAATCCATTGACCAAATATCCATCTCCAAAATGTTCTTCTGAAAAGTTCTGCTTTGAAGCCTTCCTGTAAGGACCCCATCCAGATCTCCCCTGGAAGGCTATTTCAAAGGATGAGTGACATTACAGAAAACCCTATGGACTTGGAAATTACTAGAAAAGTAAGGACTTCCAAAAATCCAGGCACCCAGCATGGGAGTGAAGTCACACAACTAAAAGTTGCAACTAAAAGTTGCAGCACATTGAAGATAACCCTTCTTCCTGGGAGAGCCCACCTGCTGTCTGTAATGTCTTTCATCTTGTATTTGTATTTTCCTGCCCATCACCCCATAGTCTTACCACCATCTTCCATATCATAATAGGATCTACCAGTGATAACCTGATCTCTAAACTTTAACCAAATGGTAGGCTTTCTGATGATTTAGTACATTGTTTGAATCCAGCCAGGGTGATTTGTAAATTGTGCTTTATGGACATATAATGTAAAGCCATGGTGGCTTATTCAGTAAACTATAGTTGTGGAAACTATGAGTTAACCTGTTGTTAGAGAAAATCCAATATACGGAACTAGGAAGAAGCAGGGAAAGTGAAAGAAGAAACAGGTGGAAGTACATACCCCATCCATTTGCTTGTAATCGTACTACCATTTTATAGTCTTCATGAACATCTTCAGGTGCATCTGAGATGATAGCTTTTGACATTATTGGTTATAGAATGCTCTGCTCCTTAAAAGTATTTCAGAAATCACTGCAGCCAGGCTCTGATTGGCAAGAGGTGAGGTTGTGGTGCTCTATGCAGTTGTCACTGTTGGCTTCAATTGTATTGTTAGGTTGATAACAGTATTATTTATTCCTAGTCAATTTAATACTTAGGGCTGAATTATTCAATGAATTATTTTTAGAATTCAGTAGTAGCTATAGTAAACACCTCCCAAGGCAGACTTTGTATTGTACAATGTTTTGTATCTTCAATTTTAACTGTATAATTACCATAGCTTTGCAGCATATCTATTACATTATACGTCAGACTGGAATACTTATCTGCTACAGTTTTTAAAATGATTCAGGTGGCATGCCCACTTAGGTATGCAAATCTGTTTCTCTGCTGGAGAATTTTGAATTCATGTTGCAAACCTGCTATTTAACTAGTTTTGAAGAACAGCAATCAAAATGAAATCACTTCACAAATGAGAATATGACATGTTCTAGAAATATTGTGCAAAATACTAGAAGAAATGCAAAACAACAAGAGGGCATAATTTAAGCAAGAAACTATAACAATGGAAATGTTGTAACTGTGATAGTAATGGAACTATTGATGACGACCAACAATATTGAGATTAGGAGAAGAGAAGGAAAACTGATTACTGCTGAGAAATTATGAGGACCTGAACATTTTTCTCAGATATCATGATGTTTTCATATTGAAATCACACTTCCCTCTTTTGATTGCTGGTATGGAATGTACCTAACTGAAAGATTCTAACCGAAGAAGCTACTAGAATTTTTACAATCCACAAAGAGGAAAGCGCCACTTTGGCTAATATTCAAATATCACACAGATGTAGAGAGGAAAGGTCTTGTGGGGTAAACTAAGAACTGAAAAATGTCCCCAGAACATTGGAATAGTAAAGTACAGAGAAGAGGCAACTAGAAAAAGGAACAGTAGGGACTGCATGAAAGGTCTTGGGGGGGAAAAAAAGGACAGAACCATGAGATACAAAGGAACTAATGAAATATTGGCCTTTAGGGTACGGAATCATAAAATATTTAAGGCCACTTGCAAACAGTAGCAAAGCAGCTGAAAGAAGAAGCTGTGATGGGACATGTTGAAAACCAAGGATCTCATTGTACATTCACCCCAAAGGCCGCACTCATTGCAAGCACCCAGAAAATTAGGCAAAGCAGATGAAACAAGATGAGGACTGTAGAGGGAACCAATAATGGTTGCTGTATTTAAATCCTGATGGAGTTATGGTAGTTTTTAAAATATATTTCTGAAAAAGGTTTCATTGTGCTGCCTCTTCGCTTCATTTACAGAATGTTAGAAATGATGTTTTCTTCCTTAGGTGACCTTTGTCTTTCCCCACTATTTCTTTCATCCTTGTTATTGTTGTTGGTCTTACAAGGAAAATGTTTGTTAAGAAGGGAAGAGAATTATAACTTTATAATGCCTCTTGACAGAGCCACCTGGAAACTCCTTACTATCTCTGGTATCACAGAGATAATGGAAACTCATGATAAAGAGCAAAAGAGCCCCAACATGTGCAGAGAGATGCCCGACAGGGGTTAAATGTCACATTTAAGGCTAAACAGCCAACTCCTTAGCTGTTTGAAAGTACATATGAGTAGCCAGAATTGTATAAATGAAGACAATGAGAAGCTTTTGATGATTTGCATCATCACGTTGAAAGGCTGAATTCTTCTTCCCTACTGCTAAAATTGCCAGATTTGCTCCTTTGATGCTTACATGTTTGGGAGTTTAGTATTTCATGCATATGGCAAATCAAATGCAAAAACAATGGATTTCAGTAGGCTGAGCCTTAATTTACTGTTGCTGCCAAAGTAACTGCTGTTTATTATTGCCTCCCACTCTGGCTGGAACAGGCCACTTGACTATCACATATACTGCATTTTTAAATGCCACATTAAACTCTGAAGAAGGTCATCTTCATTTACAGAAGCTTTTGACAAAGTGACTGATCACTGAAGATGCAGCTGTTGCTGGATGCTAAATAGATGTGGGATTATTGCTTTATTACAGCAGGCTCTCCCAGCTGCCAATCATTCTTCTTTTGGCAATCCTCCAGATTAAAACATTTGGCAATTAACGCTTTGCCAGTGCTATGTCACTTTTAACAAAGACCCCTTTGCTACTTTTGGCAACATGGGGGAGTCAACTGCTTTGCATAAAGAAAAATAGCCCTAATCTTCACTATGGACTGAGAGATCTTATATTCAACGTGCTGAGCCCCCACATCTGAATCAAACTGTGTAAGTAGGATAATCTGGCCCTAAATAAACTCCATGTGCTGCAGAAACTGCTACATGATATCTGTAATGTCGTGTGCGTCCTAAACATTTAATAGCATCTTAGTATTATTGATTTAATAGCAGCTTTCTTCTGCACCTCTAACAGATTTCAATTCCAGAATGCCCAGTTAGCATGGTAATCATACTGGTTGCAAGTCTACATCTTAGAACATGGGGAGACAGCCATGTTGGGGAACACCGAAGGAAAATGTTACAAAGGTCCTAATTTAACCATGATCTTAGTGCAATTTAAAGTAGAAGGTAATCATGCATTACTGTGAGTTGTTTGACCAGGTGGAAATGTTTACAGAACTAATGATTCATTTATTATTCAAAAATCAATTGGGAAAAGCACTTTTAAAAAAAAGGTGGGTTCCATTTCAATGAAACCAAACAAGTGCACTGTTTATTATCTTCTTGCTGTGTCCAGTTGTTGGAATTGGCAAGTGTAACTTAGCTTGTGGAGATTCATTTGAGGCCTTGGTTGGGTTTTAGTAAATGAACTTCTAGGATCACGCTTTCTGGGCTCTGCTCTGACTCTCCTCTGTTTGAACAGAACTCAGATTGTTAAAAAAAACTATCAAGCAGAGCTGAGAGGATTAGCAGGTTTATGCATTCAGGCAGGGGTGTGTGCTGAAGGTCCCTTCTATGAAATGTTGTCACCTTGAAGGACCTAGAAAGCCTGCCTTCTCTACTGGAATATCACACACACACACACACACACCCCAGAAATATGGATGGCACCCTCTTTCCTGGGATCCCAACAAGCCTTTGGAACCTGGCTTTAAGCCAACTCCTCGGATTAATGTGTTGGCAGGGATGCCTTGCTTGGGATTAATGTTGTTTTTAGTCCAGGCTATCTTGTTTAATGTTATGTTTTTAACGGTTTTTAATTATTAATTTTATTTTGTAAAATGCCCAGAATACACTGGAGTAGGTGGCTATATTAAATCTAAGTCATAATAGTTGTAATAATTTTAAAGAGCTGATGTAAGCTCCTGTGCAAGATAAATCCAACTATTTGATAAATGAGAAGTTTGGGAGAAATGCCAATAAGGCTATCCTACTTCACAGATGAGGAAAATGTAAGCAAGCCAGATACACGAAAAGCTATTACAGTATCTGAATCAGACTGACCACAAGAAGTCCATTCATAACCCAGCTTTCTGGTCTTCGTTTTCCAGCTAGTTTATCTTACCGAAAAATGAAGCTCAATTTTTTGTCAGAAGAATGCATCAAGGAAAAACAATCTCTAAGGATTGATGGCAAGGTGAGGCGAGACTGGCAGAGAAGGAACAGCCAGCAAACCAAGAGCCACTGTAGTGGTGTATAGCTAGTTCACACACACAAAACTCCACTGTGCACCAAGCATAGGTGTGCAAGTGCCAAACAGAATGAACTAACAATCTAGGCTGTCAGCACTGCATTGTGTCTAGCATTTATGCCGGCAGCAGGTGTTCCCTCAAATAACCCGGACCCAGGCCATGTAGGGCTTTATAGGTAATAACCAGCACCTTGAATTTCACCCGGAGGGCAACCGGAAGCCAATGCAGCTCGCGGAGTAGAGGTGTTACATGGGAGTATCGGGAGACCCCCATTACAACTCGCGCGGCCGCATTCTGCACCAGTTGAAGCCTCCGAGTGGTCTTCAAGGGCAGCCCCATGTAGAGAGCGTTACAGTAGTCCAGACGGGAGGTAACAAGCGCATGAGTAACTGTGCGTAGGGCATCTCGGTCCAGATAGGGACGCAACTGGCGCACCAGGCGAACCTGTGCAAAAGCCCCCCTGGTCACGGCTCCTATGTGGTCTTCAAAATTGAGCCGTGAGTCCAGGAGGACGCCCAGGTTGCGAGCCCTATCAACGGGGGGTAACACCTCACCCCCCATCGTTAGAGGTGGAATAAGTTGGTTAACCCGAGATGCCGATATGCACAGCCACTCAGTCTTGGCGGGATTGAGACGAAGCCTGTTTCTCCCCATCCAGACCTGAACCGCCTCCAGGCACCGGGACATCACGGAGAGGGCATCGCTGGGTTGGTTCGGGGTGGAAAGAAAAAGTTGGGTATCATCAGCGTACTGGTGATACCCCACCCCGAAACCACGAATGATCTTGCCCAGCGGCTTCATATAGATGTTGAACAGGAGAGGCGAGAGGACCGACCCCTGAGGAACTCCACAAATGAGAGACCTCGGGGCGGATCTCTGCCCTCCTGTCAACACCGACTGCGAGCGGCCCTGGAGGTAGGAGGAGAACCACCGTAGAACGGTGCCTCCCACTCCCAACCCCCTGAGATGCCGCAGCAGGATACCATGGTCGATGGTATCGAAAGCCGCTGAGAGATCTAATAGGACCAGGACAGAGGAGCAACCCCTGTCCCTAGCCCTCCAGAGATCATTCACCAGCGCGACCAATGCCGTCTCTGCGCTGTGTCCGGGCCTGAAGCCCGATTGGTACGGGTCCAGATAATCAGTTTCCTCCAGGAACAGAGGGAGCTGATGCGCCACCACACTCTCAACAACCTTCTCCAGAAAGCGAAGGTTGGAGACTGGACGATAGTTGTTTAAAACAGCCGGGTCCAAAGCAGGCTTCTTGAGAAGGGGCCTCACCACCGCCTCCTTCAAGGCGGCAGGGAAGACACCCTCCTTCAAAGAAGCAGTTATTACTGCATGGAACCAGCCTCGTGTTCCCTCCCGAGCCGCATAAGCTAGCCAGGAGGGGCACGGATCCAACAAACAGGTGGTGGTGCTCAGTCTCCCCATGATCCTGTCCACATCATCAGGGGAAACAAGGTCGAACTCAGTCCAGATAACATGCTCAAGACCGCCTGATTCCTCCACGTCAGACTCTGCCCAGTCAGAGTCCAGACCGGTCCGGATCCGAGCGATTTATAGGAAGAGGCTAAATTTTTCAAACATTGCCTAAATGCCCCTCCCTAGAATGACATGGTGAACGTATTTTCTCATCTGTGTCACCAATTCAAGAGAGGGCAATATAAAGCAAAAAGCACTGCTTTCTTTGGCAGCTGGTTTCATCATATTGTCACCAGAATTATGCCATTTCTATAGTTCTTTTCAGCAGAACAGCCAAGCAGTATACAACATTCTCCAGCAACTTGCTCCAATGTTTGTATTGGTGTTTTTTTTAAAAAAAATCATATATTTCTATGCAACCTCTGCTTTTATGTTTACTGTGGTTATTACCTTAATTCTCATCTCATTTTCCATTCTGTTAGTAATATATTAGAATAATAGTTGCTCTTCTTTCTCCAGTTTAACAGAGGAAAAAGGAAAAGCCCTCCAGGTAAGTCAGCCTAATGCAAGATGACAAGATGAGCAAAAAGGAACAAAAAGGTTGATTTGATTATCTTGGGAGGGGGGGAATTATTCATACCTGTCCTTTGCATCAGTTGAAGCAAAACAGAACCCCATTCCAAAGTTGTATTATTTATAATATATACTGTAGATCAATTCAGCATGATTATTCTCAAAATAATCCTTGCCAGAGGTCTTCAAGAGTTTGATGATCCAGTTTCTGCTCTGCAGATTGGTTAGTTACAACTCTACTTGGTTGCTACCTGAAGAAGTAATGCAAGTAGAAAATTGAAAGCATTTTACTGTTCTTTGTCTCAAAATGTGGGCAGGAAATATGCTCTTATTTGATCCTAACGGGCACAATAAGTTTAATTTCATATATTTTCTGACAGCCATTCTAGCATGCAAGCCCGGTTGTACAATCTAGATGTTATGATGGGAACAACAGGTCTTTGCATTTCACCATCTGTAATGTTAACTATGTCAATCAGAAAATTTCCCAGAATACCAGAGGTCCCTTGAATTCCATATCGAGATGGATTTTGTTAAGTTGGCCATTCCTTTGGAACAGAGAAATCTTTGCCCTTTTTTATTTCACAAGGAAAAGATCTTCCTATGACAAAACAAATAAAGAGACCTGTCGCTCATCCAGTATAAATAGGTTAGAATAAGTCCCACAGAATATGGCAGGCTACTTAAATATTGAGACAACTTTATGATTGTCTCATTGAAAGCCAGTTTGGTCTAGTGGTTATGGCATCAGGCTAAAAAGTGGGCGATGCTGAGTTCAAGTCTAGCCTTAGCCATGAAAGCCAGATGAGTGACTTTTGGGCCAGCCACTCACTCTCAGCCCAACATACCTCGCAGGGTTGCTGTTGTGGGGAAAGCAGGAGGAGGAAGGTATGTTGGATAGGTTCCCTGCCTTGAGTTATTTGTAAGATAATAAAGGCAGGATATAAATAAATACAATAAAATTGTCAACATGGCAATTAATAAACTATGTGGGAGCTTCCATGGCATCTCCATTTATTAGATACAGATAAATGCTAATTTTTGCATTGAATTGATGCCTAGAAGAAAGACTATAGATTGAGTTCAAAGAAGCTGCTGTGCATTGTACATTGCCATGCATTGTACATCCCTACAGTTGAATTATTCAGTGGAATTATTTTTATAGTTTCATATTTATTTATTTTTATTAATGGGACTTATATCCCGCCCTATCTCCCGAAGGACTCAGGGTGGCTAACAACAATAACATATAATAAGTACAGAAATTAAGATAAAATTAAAATTAAAGTCCTCTGTGCAATAAATTAAAATTAAAAATTAAAAATAAATTAAAAATTGTAAACATAATTAAAATGCCTGTCAGTCCAGGTCAGCCAGGTGGAAAAGGAGTGTTTTGAGGCTGCGGCGAAAGGACTGGAGATCTTGGGCCATCCGAAGCTCAGGGGGGAGCTGATTCCATAGGGCTGGCGCTCCCACAGAGAAGGCCCTTCCCCTGGGGTTCGCCAGCCGACATTGTCTAGCCGACGGTACCCTGAGAAGGCCTTCTCTGTGTGAGCATACTGGGCGATGGGAGTTTGTTCCTGGTAGCAGATGGTCCTGCAAGTATCCCGGGCCTAAGCCATGTAGGGCTTTAAAGGTAAGTACCAGCACCTTAAATCTCACCCGGAGGGCAACCGGTAACCAATGCAGCTCATGGAGCAGAGGTGTTATATGGGAGTATCGGGGAGCTCCCATCACTACCCGTGCAGTCGCATTCTGCACCAGCTGAAGCCTCCGGGTGTTTTTCAAAGGCAGCCCCATGTAGAGAGCATTGCAGTAGTCTATACGGGAGGTAACGAGTGCGTGGGTGACTGTACGTAGGGCATCTCGGTCCAGAAAGGGGCGCAATTGGTATACCAGGCGAATCTGGGCAAATGCCCCCCTAGCTACGACTCCAATATGATCTTCAACACTGAGTCGTGAATCTAGGAGGATGCCCAGATTGCGTGCTCTATCAATGGGATGTAACATCTCTCCTCCTATAATCAAAGATGGAACCTCTTTGACTAAACGAGATGTCGGTACATAAAGCCACTCAGTCTTGGCCGGGTTGCGCCGAAGCCTGTTCTTTCCCATCCAAATCTTCCAGGCAACGGGACATCACATCAAGGGCATCACTGGGTTAGTTCGGGGTGGAGATGAAAAGCTGGGTATCATCAGCATATTGATACCCAGCTTTTCATCTCCACCCCGAACCAAAAAGCCAGTTTGGTCTAGTGGTTATGGCATCAGGCTAAAAAGTGAGAGATGCTGAGTTCAAGTCTAGCCTTAGCCATGAAAGCCAGATGAGTGACTTTTGGGCCAGCCACTCACTCTCAGCCCAACATACCTCGCAGGGTTGCTGTTGTGGGGAAAGCAGGAGGAGGAAGGTATGTTGGATAGGTTCCCTGCCTTGAGTTATTTGTAAGATAATAAAGGCAGGATATAAATAAATACAATAAAATTGTCAACATGGCAATTAATAAACTATGTGGGAGCTTCCATGGCATCTCCATTTATTAGATACAGATAAATGCTAATTTTTGCATTGAATTGATGCCTAGAAGAAAGACTATAGATTGAGTTCAAAGAAGCTGCTGTGCATTGTACATTGCCATGCATTGTACATCCCTGCAGTTGAATTATTCAGTGGAATTATTTTTATAGTTTCATATGCCTATGTATGTACACATACACACACATAAGTGGATCTGTTGTTATTTAAGGAGGAACAAAAGCTTTGAAGGATTTGCAGTTCCTTCATGGGTATTTATCATGCATCAACACGATGCAACAGGCCTACATCAAGTTCCACTATAACTGTTCAGAAGCAAAGTAAAGGCAGAAGTAACAGTTGTAATTCTGAGACATTGGGAAGTGAATAATGCACAGGAACTGTTTTCTGAAGCTTGATTTTTCCAGAGCAGAATAAGCTTCTGAGACACAGTTCTTGCAAAGAGCTGTAACCATTATCTAATTATTCTATGTGAAGTGTGTGACATTTGGTGATATGCATATCCATAAATAAAGTAACTTAAATACTCAGTTGATCAAACAACCCAGGGTTCATGAAGGCAGCAATACTTACTCATCTCCAGGCAACTCTAAATCTAAGAAGGAAGGGTGCAAACTATTTGTTCCAATATTTTCAGATGTTGGTTTGTATCTTGATTCCTTGATTAATTTCTCCAAATTATAGCATTTGGCCTTATCTTTTTTCATGTACAGAATTTTTACAGCAAATTGCAAGATAATGCTTCATTGACTATGTGTACATACTCTTTTAAAAGACAGTTAAATGTGAAACTTTAGCTTGTTAAGCCTAATAGACCTGTATCCAGGGCTCCAGTCAAGTCATATATTTATTCAGGGGAAAAAATCGTCATAGATTTAGATGTCAGATGATAAAAAGGGAGACCAAGAGGTGGGCTCCACCAATTTATCATTCTCTACCATCACAATTTTCAATTGTTCATCCAATTCTTTCTTTCCACTATATGGCATCAGTACAGGAAATGTATCATTGCCCTCATCTAGGTCTTGCTTACCTATCTTGGATATACAGAATGGGACAATTCAACAGAGAACTGTTCTTTAACTAAGATGACAATAAAAAGAAAATGCCAATAATCCAGGCATTTTGATGGGAGAGCTGGTTTAAATTACAGAGACACCACCATTATGGGAATTGGATATGAAATGCAAGTATTTATCTTCTGCCTTGTCTTCAGTGCAGTTGTCATGAGGGCATCTTCTATTCCCTTGTTTTACTTACTGTTAAGACCTGGGCAGAATGTTACCCAAAAATGGTTGTACTCATCCAATTCAAGCCTTTTCCAATATTTGCTTTCTAGGTTTGTTGAACTTATAACTGTTGTGATCGCTAACTGACAATATCTTGTGAAGGTAAGTGCCACATGCTAAAATATCAAGAATCAAATCACATGGCAATTCAGATCATCTCCTTGATAACTATAAATCTTTCCATTTTGATGGATGGGTCAATATGTAGTGTTCATTACAAGAATCATAAATTTCTACCCTCTCAAATGTTTACAGTTGGCTGACTTGTTCATCTCTAAATTCCATGTTCAGTTTCTTGTTTTAAGTCAGTTGAGCATAATGATGTTATGTATCATAATATACCATCATTATTGATTTTTTAAAGTCAGTTGACCATCATTATGCTCAACTGACTTTAAAAAATCAATAACGATGGTATATTATGATTACATTATGTTGTTGTTTGTATGTACACCAAACACTTATGCACCAGAGACAAATTTGTGTGTCCAATTACACTTGACCAGTGAAGAATATTGTATTGTATTGTATTGTACTGTATTGATGCATTAGAGGACAATATAAAATAAGCCTTTCAACAAGTCAACATGTCTCATCATCATGGTTACAAAAGTATGATATACAATATCAGAGTAGTAAACCCAATGGTGGGATTCAAATATGTGAACAACTGGTTCTCTGTTTGGATGCCACTTCTGGAAGTCCATTCTGGGTCTGGGCAACAAAAAATTAGCTACCGGTTCTGGTGCAAACTGGCTGAATCCCACCACTGAATAAACCTTTTTTAAAAATTGAAGATTCTCTAAGAGGTGTTTAATTAGACTGATTAAGTGATAGCAAAAGAAGAAAAGAACAGGAAGGCTCAGAGGGCTGTTTTCCTGCAAAGGATTAGATATTGCATATGTGAATTGCCATTTGCCCATTCTACTAATGTTCCATTTGTCCCAGCCTCTTTCAGCTTAAGTTACTGTATTTGAGGTCAGCTCAGCAAAAATTGCAAATACGTTTTGACAGCAAACTTTGCCAAGGGGGTAAAATAGCATGCACTGGAAGGCCATGTTGAGAGGAAATATTTTATTTTTGAAGAAAGAAATTGCAGCACTGAAATGTCATTCCAGATTTAGGAATGGAAGAAAAATGGGTATGTGCATTTATGTGTACATATATGTAAACCAATGAACTGAATGTGAAGTTTTGAGAATCAACCCAGTACCACCAGATGGCATGGTCTACCACTAACTGAACCCCTCTTCTGGTCCTTTCAATATAAGTAATTGTGAGCTTATTATTGTAAACTATTACTTCCCTTTCCTGCTCTCTAAAAAAAACAGGGAAATCATCTCTTTTGGGAGAGAATCTTGAGGGATATAGCCCATTTGGAGCAACAGGTCCACGATCTGGGGGTTCTCATGAATTTGAGGCTTCTTCTAGAGCAGCTTGTGCAGACTATGGCCAGAAAAACCTTTTCCTAGCTCCAGCTGGTGCGTGAGATACAGAGCAAAATGGCTTGACATCTTATGCCAGGGGTGTCAAACTCAATTTCATTGAGGGCTGCATCAGCATTGCGGTTGCCCTCAAGGGGGCCGGGTGGGTATGGCCAGGGTGGGCGTGGCCTACTGGGTGGGCGTGGCTAGAGTGCATATGGCCTACTGGGTGGGCGTGGCCAGCTCTACATCGTTCGCATCAAGGGTGCCTATGGGGGCCCGGGCAGGAGTGGGACAGATTTGAGGGTCTCTGGCAGGAGGAGGGTCTCTGGGCCAGGGCCAAGGCAGTGGGGGCCGTTCCCTCACTGTTTCCAGGATGACTTCGCGGGCCACATAAAACCACTTCGCGGGCCGGATCCGGCCCCCGGGCCTTGTGTTTGACATGTCTGTCAAGGTATATCCATAGATATTATACCGGCATTTGGATAAATTGAGGCAAAGGGTTTTACCCAAAGACAACTGAGACTGCCCAGACTGATTTGTGATTGCTGACCTTTTGGGAGCAACAGCCTACTCCCAGTAGGACCACTTTCCCCAAGCTTTATTCTGACTTCTCCATCTTTTCAGTCTCAGATGTTTGACTTGAATGAAACAATGCTCACCAAGGACTGGGTAGATTTATTGCTTCTGTCAAAAATTTGAAGGGATGGGATGAAAAAATATGATTTTGCTGACATCAGTCATGGTTCTTTGATTTGATCTCACTGGAGTATCTCTTTCCATCTTATTTCTATTTCATAAGAGAACCAAGAAATTTCCCATTTCTGTACTGACTCAGGTCAACAGAGACAAAAAGGTATGAATCTGATGAAACCAATCCTGAAGCTGCACTGAAAAAAGCCTTGACAATCCTTTCCATCTCATGGTTGCTGGACATACAGCTGATCAGCTGCTGTTTTCTTCTGTGCAGCAGATTGACACCCCTGCTTTAAAAAATTGAGTGACTCTATGTATTATCATCATACAGCAGTGGAGCAGTGGGCTAATGCCTCCTTAAGTAACACCAGCTGCCTGCAATTATTGCAGGTTCGCATCCCACCAGGCTCAAGGTTGACTCAGCCTTCCATCCTTCCGAGGTAGGTAAAATGAGGACCCAGATTGTTGGGGGCAATAAGCTGACACTGTAATAATGCCGCTTGGGGGGGGCGAAAGCCCAAATAAGCAGGCATATACATAGAATGAAGGCTATTGCTAAGCACATTTGATTTGTGCTTAGACTGTAAGCCGCCCTGAGTCTTCGGAGAAGGGCGGGATATAAATGGGATTAAAATAAATAAATAAAAAATTAGCCATTGTCTATCCACTGCAGGATGAAGGCCTCTTCCACATGTTTCCAACCCATACGGTCCTGAGCTTTCTTTTGCCAGTTGGGCCCGCAGTACTTGCTGATGTCATTGACCTTTTAGGTCTCTTTCGTGGACGCTTTTTATCAAGGGGGGAGGTGATCCATTCTATGACTGTCTTGACCCACCTGTCATCAGTTCTTGTTGCTATGTGACCAGCCCGTTTCCATTTCAATTCTTCTACTCTCTTGATGATATCGTATATTTTTGTTTGTTCTCCAATAATCCATATGCAGGTCTTTCTATCTTGCATGTATATATATGTATATGTGTATTCTGAGACTTATCCAGTTTTGCAACACCATCTTTTATCCAAAAGACAGTTCCTACAATTGTTTCAAGCAACCACTAAGAGCTATTGTAGCTGTAAACTGACAGAGCAAATATTAGGTTAATTGGTCTGATGCTCTGCCAAGTCTAATCTGCCTACAGCCTAACAAGGGAGAAACCAATGCAATGGAATGTATAAGAATGAAAGTGTTGGCAAGTCACAGAAATCAATGTTTGTGCTTGTATCAATCAAATTAATAGTGGTTCATACTGGTCAACAAGCGTTCCAGCTCAAAATAAAAAGGCAGCTTATATTTGCAGCAAAAAGCCATGTATAGAGTAACTTAACAACTGATGGATTTATTATGGATCTTGTGGATAATTTCAATTAGTCCAAGTGCACATCCTTTTGTATAATAAACAGTATCTACTAGATCAAAAGTGGATGGCATATGTTTAACAACGTTAGAAGGCAACTGAAATGAGGTGGAGTGATTTTTTTGCTTTTGATTTATTTTGAGATTGAAAGTATTCCTGTCAATAGGATAGGATAAATGAGTTTGATCCACTATTAAAAAAATCACTCATCTGGAGGAATGCTCATTGAAGAGTGAAAAGTGCTGTTAACTGATAGAATTAGCAGGTGTTTGAACCAAAACTAGAAATAACTTCAGTGATCTGGGTTGCTGATTATTGCTTTTTATCTTGTATGGCTAACTGAAAAACACTCTGCAGCACTTTCTCCTCAGAAAATAATCACAGCCTTTATTAAATGCGCTGCTTCAGCCCTGACTGAAAGAACAGCATTAGGATTTGAAATCCTTGATCAGATAAAAGTTTTTAAAATGAACATATAGGGCATATAGTGTTTTAGAATTTCTCTTCCTTTTCTTTTAAACAAAAAGATGTTTTAAAAGTTTGATTTATTTAAATGCTGGTTTAAAATATAATGAGCTAAGGATTGGATTTGTTCTCACCACACCTCCTCAGGGATCTTTCTGATATCAGAAAGTGCCAGATTAGTCTTCCATTTTCAAAGGGAAAGTTTGATTACATCTGCTTTGCTGTTTGAAGAACTGTGGCATTTCAGTTCTAGTGCGGCATGGGTAGTAATGAAGTAAAATACCAAAGAGTAGCAAGAGGGTGATTCAGAACACAATAGAAAATATCACTGGGGGATACATGCTAATTTCATGTTAATATATTCTTGAATCAGCTACTTTCCTTGTGTTAACTGTCCCCCCCCCCCCGCCCCGCAATGTGCATACCACATTGTTAAGTTTGGCAAGATTGTCAAATACACAAAAACTGATATGATCCTAGTAGTAATCCTCCCAGAGTTGTTTTGTTACAAAATGGGTGGCAAACTAAATAAATAAACAGATAAATCCTTCCAATTTCCCTGTCAATTAGACTAATAGAATACTTCTGTTACAGATGTGGTATAGTGGTGAAATTAAGAGGTACCCAGCAACTTGATTATAGAAACAAAATATTGTGCTGCAGACTTAACTCACAAATTACTATCTTATACTTTCCTTTGGAATATTTCCAAGTAAGCCTAAAATGCTCTCTTTTCTAATTACTTTCCAATACAGAGAGTCTCTAAAAACAGAAGTTATAGTTCATACACAAGCATGTGCAAGTATATTTACTCCAACATCTATCCCACTGAGCTCCCACACACATTTGGACAACATTTGGGTGCTTTGTAATTAAGCATTGCAAACTCTTTTCGTCAGCACAATGCCTGGAGGTGGGACAGCTGAATTTCAGTGAGATGTGGCAGCAGTGGTTGACATTTTTCACATTTCTCATGACGTTGGTAAGAAGTATGTGTGAAAAAGGTCTTGTGGTTAAGATCACAATGTTGTGCTTAAGGTATTGAAGTAGGATTAAAGAGACATAGATTCAAGTCTGTCCTTAATGTAAACCCATGGGGAAAATTTGAGCCACTCTCATCCCAGCTACTGTATTTCATAGGGTTACTGCTACAGGGTTGTAGTAAGGAAGATTCTCATGCAGACTACCTTGAGATCATGGAGGAAAGGCAGGATAGATGTTAAATACTTTTTATTTAATCATGTATTAGTGAGTGACTGGCCCAAAATCTCCCAGTTCATCAGCCATGGTTTTCCTTTCCTTTCCTTTCCTTTCCTTTCCTTTCCTTTCCTTTCCTTTCCTTTCCTTTCCTTTCCTTTCCTTTCCTTTCCTTTCCTTTCCTTTCCTTTCCTTTCCTTTCCCCCTCCCTCCCTCTCTGCTCTCCCCTCCCCCCTCCCCCATCCCTTTCTCTTTCCATATAAGCATATGAAGTTATATGATAATTGTCCATACTTTGAATGGAGAGATTTCCCTCTTCTATAACAAATAATTAAGTCCTAGACATGAGAGAAAAGGGGAGATCCAGATGCAGATTTTACACCGTAACCACTAAGCCACAGTAGCTCCTAAGTTACCAGGCAGGCATAATTGCTTGCATTTCACAGTCCCCTGAGTGAAACAGTACCCAGATAAAGATTTAAGACCCTTATAACAGTCCTGTTATGCTTAGACATGATACATTACAACAGTCAGCAGCCACTGCAATGCATCACCAAGCAGTGCAGCAGATTAATGGATCACTGTACAAAAGACTGCAGCCACACCATACATCGTAGCAGGGAAGTCTCCTCGTAAGCCCATGAATTAACAGTCCCTTAACCAGACATTTCTAGCTGTTACATGCCAAGTCAGGAATGCCCAGATGGATGAAAGGCGATTCTGTGAATGGATCTATTGATTGTGTCAATATGCACTTATAAGGAGCAATGCTTTCACTGAGCCAGATGCAAATTAAATTGCCAGAACAGGAAATAAGATGGAAAGGAGATTGTAGTGCAGTTATGTAGCCTGAGTGCTGCACTAATAAAGACTGAATGTGATGTGCAGAGTTGTTCACACTCCATCTCTCTCCTCATCCATGCATCAGTGAGTGGTGACTTGCATAAGTGAATAGTGTCATTCCAACCCCAGAGGAAACTTTTCCAGCATCACAGTTGACAGCATACAATGCTTTTCAACTGACTCAGGGCACACCTTCAGCTGTGACTCAGAAAGCACTTGGTAATCAAATGACAGAGAAACATGTCCACTCTGAATAAGGTAGAGAAGCCTACATCCCAAACAGCGTGAAATGTTTGGAAAGCCACAAGCCACTTGTTTTCTCCAAGGGAAAATAATTTTGGCAGTTTGCTTTCTCTTTCCACGTTGACAGTGCATTTGGTCTCAAAAGGCAGGGAGTTTTGTCAAAGAACATTTGGTCAGAGATCAAATGGTGCTTTTTCAAAGGGGGGAAAAAGGGGGGCAAAGGAAAGTGTGGAATTAAAGAGTTCCATGGTAATGAAGTTGGTATTTATGAAACAACCCACACACACCATTTAAAAACAAAAACAAAAACTGGGCTCCTTGTTATTATCTGAGATGTTTAATCTTTGCTTCCCAGGACAAAAGTACTGCATTTATACCTTGTTGGTGTACTAAACCCAAATAACAGTGATGCAGTTACACATCCCTATTAATTGAGCTTGCTAGCCATCGTAATTGGTTGGTGGGTGTTTTGAAATAGCATTAATCATCAGGTTGGCAGGGAGCGTTTCTCCCCCCTCCTTGGAGGAATGCAGCCTGCTGTACAAATCTTATGTCACTGGTATCACTGATTTCAAAAGTGCGTGTTTTCTTTGAGGCACAATATATTTAATAATGCTCCAACCCTGACTGAAACTGAGGCACACCCTTCCACAGGCTGTATGAGACTTTAATTAAATTTTACTCAACCATAACTCAGTAATATCGGATGACTTTCAGATTAACTCTTCAAAGAATTGTACTGGGACAAGGAAAGGAAAACTCTTATAGTTTCTATTTCCAGAGTTTTTCTGTTAGACTGACCATTGGTCATTGATAAAATCCCCTTGCTTGCTTTACTGTATCTATGCTGACCGCTTTTGTCTCTTTGTTGTTGTTGTTTTTCAGAAAAAAGTACCTGCAATTCCTGCTAAAAAAATCCCATCCAAGTGAGCAAATGTTTTGGTGGAATTGTTTTTAATTTTTAAAGGTGAGGTTTGGAGAGCAGGCATTCTCATCTGCTCATATCTAGAGATATAATCATGAAGGAAAAGCCTAAATATATATATTTTCATGGAACTAAACACCTCAGTTCCTCTGGAATTTTGAATACACAAGCTGTTGAGCAGCCCGAAGGAGTGATTATGTTGTTTATTCATAAACCAAATAGTCTGATCAGTACTGATCAGGCAAGACTGGAATCTGTTTTGTCTCCACCTTCAGCCTTGGTGGAGCAGTGGGCTAATGCCTCCTTAAGTAACACCAGCTGCCTGCAATTAGTGCAGGTTCGCATCCCACCAGGCTCAAGGTTGACTCAGCCTTCCATCCTTCCGAGGTAGGTAAAATGAGGACCCAGATTGTTGGGGGCAATTAAGCTGACTTTGTAATAATGCCGCTTGGGGGTGGGGGGCGAAAGCCCTAATAAGCAGGCATATACATAGAATGAAGGCTACTGCTAAGCTTGTAAGCCGCCCTGAGTCTTCGGAGAAGGGCGGGATATAAATGGAATTAAAATAAAAATAAATAAAAATACTGTTTCAAGCTACTTGCTCCAAATTTTCTTCTTTCTTTTCTGTAACTCGTTCAAATTGCCTTTAATTGAATAGGAAAAATGATTATTTTTAAACATAAATATGATTTCCACTTTTTTCCCTCTGGGATTTTTGACAAAATGCGGCCTATTTAGGCTCTTCTAAAATTGTGAAAGAAAGAAAAAAATGCAGATAGTCCTTGACTTACAACAATCCATTTAGTGACCATTCAAAGTTACAATGGCACTGTACAAAATGACATGACCCTTTTTCACACTTATAACCATTGCAGCATTTCCTGGTTATGTGATCAAACTTCAGACAACTTGACAACTGACTCATATTTATGACGATTGCAATGTCCCAGGGTCATGTGATCACCTTTTGTGACTTTCTAACAAGCAAGGTCAATTGGGGAAGCTAGATTCACTTAACAATTGTGTTACTAAATTAATAGCTGCAGTGATTTGCTTAACAACTATGGCCCAAAAGGTCATAAAATGGGGCAAAACTCATGTAACAATTGTCTCACTTAGCAATAGAAATTTTGGGGTCAGCTGTGGTGATAAGTCAAGCACTATCTGTATATGCTTTCTCTCCATTTTCTCCATTCCATGAATGATTTTACACATCCCTCATCTTGTCCATGCCAGCTACACCCATTAAACAAGATCAGTGAGGATATATAAAGAAATGGAAATCATGGCTCGTACTTCTTATTAAAGGTAGTTCTGAGATGTACCCATGAGACATAGGAAATGAAACATAATTAAGGAACAAATACAAAAAATGTACTATTACATGTGAACCATTAATTGCTGTCATGTGGCAGGAAGCATCACCCACAATTTTGCACTTTTCTTTTCTTGATAGACAGTGATATCGATTCATGAAAATTAGGCCTCACGGGCAGTTTTCACACAAAATGCTTCAAGAAGATTGGGAGGAGACAGTCCATCTATTGCCTGGAAGCCTTCTCCAATCATAATATCTTTGGTCTGGGCTGCCCCATCAATGAGACTCCTTTGTTCTCGACTTCTCCCCAACCGAAGAGAGCCCGGCTTCTTTGAAATGAGCACTTCATCCCTTGACATCTGATCCTGACACCGCATTGGGGAAACTGAAGCTGTTAACTGATGATGAAACAGCAAAACTCCTCAGCTGAGGACAACAGTCTGTTGGGTCAGCAGATTCTGCCAAGAGACTCAACCAGAAAAACCAGCTGCCACTACCTGAGATGGTGGAGTATTTACCTGTTCTCTGATTTAAGTATCTAAGATGCATATGTTATTGAAAGTCTGTGTTTGAATCTGAGCTTCAATCTTTTTCCTCTTCAGCCACAATACAGGTAGTCCTCGGCTTACAACAGTTCATTTAGAGACCGTTCAAAGTTGCAACAGCACTGAAAAAAAGTGGCTTATGACTGTTTTTTTTCACACTTACAACCATTGCAGCATCCCCAGGGTGACATGATCAAAATTCAGATGCTTGGCAACTGACTCGTATTTCTGATGGTTGCAGTGTCCTGGAGTCATGTGATCCTCTTTTTCTACCTTCTTACAAGCAAAGTCAATGGGGAAGCCAGATTCATTTAACAATCGTATTACTAATTTAACAGCTGCAGTGATTCACTTAACAACTGTGGCACGAAAAGTCATAAATTAGGGCAAAATTCACCTAACAATTGTTTCACTTAGCAACAAAAATTAGGGGCTCAGTTGTGGCCGTATCTTGAGGAGTACCTGTACAGTAAAAGATCGACCTTGAAGGTTGTTGAGAGTGTGGTGGCACATCAGCTTCCTCTGTTCCTGGATGAAACTGATTATCTGGACCCGTACCAATCGGGTTTCAGGCCTGGGCACAGCACGGAGACGGCATTGGTCGCGCTGGTGAATGATCTCTGGCAGGCTTGGGACAGGGGTTGTTCCTCTGTCCTAGTCCTATTAGATCTCTCAGCGGCTTTCGATACCATCGACCATGGTATCCTACTGCGGTGTCTCAGGGGGTTGGGAGTGGGAGGCACCATTTTACGGTGGTTCTCCTTCTATCTCCTGGGCCGCTTGCAGTCGGTGTTGACTGGAGGGCAGAGGTCTGCCCCGAGGCCTCTCGTTTGTGGAGTTCCTCAGCGGTCGGTTCTCTCGCCCCTCCTGTTCAACATCTATATGAAGCCACTGGGCGAGATCATTCGTGGTTTTGGGGTGGGGTATCATCAGTATGCTGATGATACCCAACTTTTTTTCTCCACCTCGAACCAACCCAGCGATGCCCTCGCCGTGATGTCCCGTTGCCTGGAAGTGGTCCGGGTCTGGATGGGGAGAAACAGGCTTCCTCTCAATCCTGCCAAGATTGAGTGGCTGTGCATACCAGCATCTCGGGTCAACCAGACTATTCCATCTCTAACGATGGGGGGTGAGGTGTTACCCCCCCGTTGATAGGGCTTGCAACTTGGGCGTCCTCCTGGATTCACGGCTCAATTTTGAAGATCACATAGGAGCCGTGACCAGGGGGGCTTTTGCTCAGGTTCGCCTGGTGCGCCAGCTGCGACCCTACCTGGACCGAGATGCCCTACGCACAGTCACTCATGCGCTCGTGACCTCCCGTTTAGACTACTGCAACGCTCTCTACATGGGGCTGCCCTTGAGGACCACCCGGAGGCTTCAGCTGGTGCAGAATGCGGCCGCGCGAGTTGTGATGGGGGTTTCCCGATACTCCCATGTAACACCTCTACTCCGCGAGCTGCATTGGCTTCCGGTTGCCCTTCGGGTGAGATTCAAGGTGCTGGTGATGACCTATAAAGCCCTAAATGGTGAGGGTCCGGGATATCTGAGGGAACACCTGCTGCCAGCATCAAGCTCCCTTCGTCCAGTGCGCTACCACAGGGAGGGTCTTCTCAGGGTGCCGCAGGTTAAAGATTGCCGGCGGGTAACACCCAGGGATAGGGCCTTCTCAGTGGGCGCGCCTGCCCTTTGGAACCAGCTGCCCACGGAGCTTAGGACTGCCCCGACCTCCGTTCATTCCGCCAGGACCTGAAAACCTGGCTCTTCGAGCTCTCTGGCCCAGACTGAGAATTTTTAACTTTAACTGGGGTTTTTATTTTTCTCTCAGGGATTGATTTAATCTTTTTAAATTGTTTTTAACTTTTGTATTGATTTTTCTTTTAAATATCCTGTAAACCGCCCTGAGTCCTTCGGGAAAGGGCAGTATATAAATCTTAATAATAATAATAATAATAATAACAACAACAACAACAACAACAACAACAATAACAATAACAATAATAATAATAATAATAATAATAATTTCATATTGTCTTTCTTCACTAATTATTAACAAAGTCATTGGAACCCTAGTTTTATCCCTTTTCCCAAGAAACCAGCCTATGTGTTTATTTCCAAATTCAAGCCATGATGTTGCTTGTCTTAGTACAAGACATCAAGCAGACAGCAAAAGAGTCAGAGCCAGGCGTTCTTGTGTCATTGTGTTCAATTCTTTCTAGTGTCACCCCCAAGGTTCAGGTGTAGCTAAGGATTACGAGGAATGAAATGATATGAGAAAGAGGGATGCCTACTGAAGAGAAGGAGGGTGGAGCAAGCTTTCAAAATGCATAATAACGTTTCAGTGGGAACTTCTCTTGACAATAACATTAAGAAGTGGGTCATCATATAGGAAAAAGGGAGCAGTATAAAGCAACACTTAGTTTTACTACTTGTATTACTTCAATAGCCCCATAATAACTGAATATTTTCATAGAAACTGAATATTTTCTCCCAGTGTAACATTAACCAACATCTAGATAATTCTGAAACGTTAGAAAGCCTTATCTCCTTGTTGGTATTTTGGCACAACAATATTTGAATGTCTTGGATAGAAAACAGTTTGCTATTAGGGAAATGTAAATTAACTATTTGATGACTGAAGATTAGGATACTACCAACTCTTCCTGGGAAAGCAGTTGAACAAATGAGGGCAAACTGGAAGGACCCAGAAAGTTGAAATGCACAGCCACACTCCTTTGAGAGTATTTGTTAACAGGTCTGTTAGAAAATTCTTTTTTAAAATATGTGGTTTCTTCACCTCAGACTATCAAAACATCATAGAAAAAGATGTGAGTTAGCAAGATCAAGTCCTGTTTAAAATTACATGGAAAAAACTAGCTCTATAGACATAATATACTTGATTTCCTATCCAAAACCTAAATATTTTTAATAATTATTTAAACTTAGACTTTAAATCAGAAATAGGAAGGAACATTTCACAGCATGTCACTTCCACAAGCAGAAAGGTTTTAATGTTATATAAAATAATAGAATAACATTCCTGAGAATCTCAGAAATATAAACTTTTATTACCACATAATTTAATTTAATTTAATTATGGGACTTGAATGCCGCCCTATCTCCCGAAGGACTCAGGGCAGCTAACAACAATAAAACAACAATAAAAACAATGAATACAAATATTAAAAGAGATTAAATTTTACAAAGCCCCACTAAAAACCAATAAAAATTAAAACAAAATTAAAACCCCCGTCATCAGTCCAGGTCGGCCAGTTGGAAAAGGTATGTCTTTAGGTCGCGACGAAAAGACCGGAGATAACCAGTTTGTAGATAACCAGTTTGGTGTAATAGCTAAAGGCCCTGGGTTAGAAACTGTTCTGGCCCTGCCATAGGCACAAAAACAACTGTTTGACTTTGTCAATTTGACAGAATAACAGAGCTGAAAGGGATCTTGGAGATCTTTGAGTCCAAACTCCTGCTCAATCAGGAGATCCTATATTATTCCAGACAAATGGCTGTCCAAACTCTTCTTAAAAACTTCCAGTGATGGAGCACTCACAACTTTTGAAGGCAAGCAACTAATCAGTGCCAGCATTCCTCTTAAAAGGTAGCTAAAGGTCAGAGACCATTGGGAAGGCTTAGAGCAGAGGTCCTCAACCTTGGCAACTTTAAGACTTTTGGACTTCAACTCCCAGAATTCCTCAGCCAGCAAAGCCATGAGTCTTAAAGTTGCCAAGGTTGAAGACCCCTGGTTTAGAGAAGATTATCCTCCAATGGGAAAATGGGCTGAAACCAAATAGCTGCCACCAATGCTCCAGCCTTTTCAACTGACAACTAACCTCAGTATGTTTGCTCTTGCATTGTAACTGGATCCTGATGGCTACAACTACATAAATCCGACTCAATGCTAATCTTTACCCTAATCTTTATCTATTCAGCCACCTTCTATAAGCAATACATCAATTAAAATGGTCCACCTTGCTGCATGGCGAAGCAGGGTTACTAGGGCTCCTGTTGATTTTGGTTAGGGTAAATAAATAAATAAATTAAAACCAAAGATTAAAATCAAGGACACGTGGGGAGGGCAGGGGCAGAATGGGTGGAGGTGGGATCTGTTGTTACTTGATCAACCACCTCCACCATGCTATTCTCCCCATTGGGGCACTCCAGGCCAACTGGCAGAGCCAGGTCTTTAGGCCCTTATGAAAGGATAGGACGGTTGGGGCCAACCTCAGATCATGGGGGTGGAGATGTTCCAGAGGGCAGGAACAACAATAGAGAAGGCCCTCCTCCTGAACCCCGCCAGCCGAAACAATCGGGCTGATGGGTCTGAAGCATGCCTCTTCTGCCAGCACAAGTGGTATGGGCCAATCCCAGTGTATGTAATAATTGTTATTAAAATCCATCCTTTCCTTATATCGACTGCTATATGGTGCATTGCTTGTCTATGATGCTCAAAGCTGTTTCATTTCCTTACTTATCTTGGAATTCTTACTTTTTTTAATACTGTGAAAAGAAGAAATTTATCTCCCTACACCGGAGTTGATCATGACAGTCTTATATTCTCATCCATGATAAATGTTATAAAATCAGCTAGTTTTATATAGCGTGAGGGTTACATTTTATTGTGCTAGATTCAGTTTCTTTCTAGTCTGTGTCCCCAAAATAAACAACTTTATAATGATAGAAATAAGTAACAAATCTTGCCAAATCAATCTCTATATACAATAAACAGTGAGAAGCATAATGTAATATATGGCTTACTGAGGCAATTCATTTTTTAAAAAAAACAACGAAGAATAAAATAGATAGATCAGGGGAAAATGCATTATATTTAAACCCCATCAGGTTATAATTAATTTAAATATGTGTTGTATTTCTCCTCACGGTTTGTCCATCAGTTTAAGGAATAAATCATACATTATAATCTGGATCCAAAAAAGTGACAGCAGAACGGTGATTCCCCTTCTTTCTGCTTGCCCAAAGCCTCTCCTAACAGGGTGGGTGAGTAGCATGAACATCTGGGATATTAGGAAAAGCTTACCCAAGTGGGAAAATAATTCCTTTGATTAGTGTGTTCACTCATGAAATGTGTCTTCTTCCAATTTAAAGCTGGCTTCCTTTCCTCTTGAATCATAGACATTATATCCTACAATATTCAAGAAGACTGGAAAAACCTTATGGAAATGATCTTGTGAAAAAATGGATAAAAATGAATTTGTGATTTTTGGATTAATTTATTAAAAAGGTTTATGGGAACAAGGGAACCATGATGTGTAATTTGGGAGGGCAGAAATGGTAATTTACTGCTGCAAAGAAGATTAGAAGTCACTTCTTTAGATATCTTTCTCTGCCTTTTTCTTTGTTTCTCTTTTGTTCTTTCATATTTCTTTTTTCTATTTTTCTTTTTATTCTGTAATTTCTAAATCTTTACTTTTTTCTTTTAATAAAAATATACTTTAAAAAGAGAGAAAGGACTGAAGGACATCTGGAAAGAGAACAAGGACAGCTATCTTTCATCAAGCGTCTACTATTGGCACATTCCTAGATTTGAACCTGGATTTTTTGATGTGCATAGTACTTAACTTCACACTTTATATATGTGAGGTAGGTCTTCCAATAGGAATCTGTACATGGAGAACAAACACATGGAGAGAAGACTTTCAGGATTTCTAGGGCTCATGATCAAAAGGACTTTTTCCTACAGAAGCTCATAAAGATTCATACATTCATAAAGCCTATAGAGTTCATCAAATGTTCAGTTGTAAAGGAAAAAAATAAGTGACTTCGAGCTCACATGCTGAATTTATCAGTAATTTTAACATCTGAAAAACATACTTACTAAAGAATAAGATCTACACAATACATTTAACGCTACTTTAGGAAAGGCAATCAAAATGAAGCTGAGAGAAGATTAGCTGGCTACTAGCCCTGATGACACATGAAGGAACTTATGAAAACTCAAAGATGTAGTCCTCATAAAATTATGTTCATTAGAATACGAGGAATCGGAAGTGCTTGAACAATTGAACAATAACAAATACAAATGAAATTATACTACAGATGAACAAGACAAACATATTTTGAAAACATATTTATCATTGTATGTTTACCTCATCTTTTATACTATCACAGCATCATATAGTCAACATTAATTGCAGTTCTAGTCAAGTATACATTCGGTGGCAAATCTGGACTTGCTGACACATGCTGTGTGCTGACTGCTTATTACCCATTTCACCTTCCTACATCCCCTTTAGAACAGTGTTTCTCATTGTTAGCAATTTGAAGATGTGTGGACTTCAACTCCCAGAATTCCCCAACAAGCATGGCTGGCTGGGGAATTTCATCTTCAAGCTACTAAGGTTGAGAAACACTGCCTTGGAATGACTTCAGTAGAGTCACCAACTGTTTGTACTGCAACCTATTTTCAGCACTGTATTTATGTATGAGGATGAAGTAAGGAGTGTGTTGTGGCAATGAGGCTATAGCCATTTATAAAAATGTGTTTTTTAAAG
This sequence comes from Vipera berus, assembly GCF_964194415.1. NCBI lineage: Eukaryota > Metazoa > Chordata > Lepidosauria > Squamata > Viperidae > Vipera > Vipera berus. The sequence continues at coordinate 282,948,652 of NC_138202.1, forward strand.
ACATAACTTCCAACACGACAAGTTAAATCAGTCTCATTCCTGGAGGAAAAGCAACAAATCACAGCAAAAGGTCATTTTCAGGTGTACCAAACACTTTCTGTTAAGTCTTCTCTCAGCATATTCAGCTCACGTGAAGGGACAAATACTGAATTCAAAAGAGCAGTATAATGACACTTCGAGGGCCACTTCTGATGGCTTTTCTCAGCTTCACAATCCATATTTTCTCATCACAACGTCAGAGACAGGAAAAACTTTAGTATGTAAACTGAGTTACAGGCTGCTTCTAAATACATGCTCAGTCCGAGAATTCTAACAAGACCCTAACTTATAATATCTCTCATAAAGACACTCACCCACGATTTTTCTCATTTTTTTCTCTCCCCAGCAATCTGATTTAAAGCGAAGATGCTTTTCATTTTGTGCTGTTATACATTTGGTGGACAGAAACTTTTATATACGTTATCCAGAGACCTAACATGTGCTTGCCCTTAAAGGATGTTTAACTGCGTTAATTGCTTTGGACATTCAATTGCATGACAAGTTAGTTACTTCCCTGGACCAAAGAGATTTTGATATAACTAATGCTGAAGGCTCAGCTTGACTTGATGGATATATTCCAATCTTGGTTAGGTGGAAAAGACCAGGTCCACACATGAAAGTTCAATTAAGCTGATGTATTGCTAAAAGCCTATCACAGAAATCTTCTTAACTAATGGGCAGCACCAGGTGAGAGTTAGATAAGAAGTAATGGGCACTTAAGGGGGTTGATCTTAGTTCACTTGTGGCTATATAGGGATACTAGGCTGATCTCACTGTTCACTCCATCCCCAGGTTCTGCCATTCCTTCTCCTACAGTCTCACATGAATCCCACTTCACAGGAAGATGCTACTGATTCCTTATGTTGGACTAGTTGTTAATTGAGTAACTCAAAAAATGTTGTGTAAAATTGATTTCCAGAAAAAGTGACTTCTATTACTAGGGAAAAGACAATATGCCTACTGGAACCCAGAACTTGTAGCCCTAGAAAACAGCCATCTATAACCAACCAATACCGATTGCTAATTTAACCAATACTGAAGAATGGTTTGTGCTACTAATTTCATAGTCAAAATATAAATCATTCCCAAAAGCCAAGATTTTTTTTAAGTGGGAGTGAGATTTGTGTGCATCCTATAACTCTGACCATATTTACTTTGGGGTAATTTCCATCCAATTTTGCAGAACTACCTTTCTGAGTAAATATAATTTATATTGAATGGCAAGTATTACATTCTGCTTTATCTGGAGATGCAATTGACTCTCCTCCCACAGAGATGGGCAATGTTACATGGTTGCATCACTGCTAAATTATCTCTCTAGAGTACTATGCTTTCAACAGATTCCATATTAAGATGTAAATAGATGCACATAAATTACATATTTTAGTCTGCAAATCACCTCTCATCTCACTTCCTGGGAATTGAAATCTAGTCATGGATGGCATGTGCTGAACACAAAGAAAATACACACATCTAACTTTATAACAGTTTTGTAACAAGAGTGTCATGATTATGGGCAGCAATCATTCCTTTTTTTTAAAATTAGTAGCACAAACCCATATCAAACTCAGTGACCAAAGTAATATAGTGCTTTCTTTTGTGAGAAGGGATCAGAGTCCTTGGCTCACTACCAATCCCTGCAATTATTAGCACCCTAGTAAGTCTTAACACCACGCTTGATTGAACAAAGTACTCATGCTTCAGTGAGTTTATTTAGAATATCAGCAGAGAAACTAACAGCAGGTTCCACAAGCAACAACTGACAGGCTAATGATGAGCATCTCCTCTCTTTTAGGGTCACAACATTTCTTTGTCAAAGAATCCTCTGATGAGGAGATGCAGTGCCCTGAGTGAATCCTCTCTTTTTCTGCTCATGCAGAAGAAAAACTAAAGCAGAGAATGTAAGATGGGTGGGAACCAACGTGGCTAAGGACAAAAGCAACCTCTTATATAGGGCTGTTAAGGACACTGAGATTTCATCTTGGGAGACATCTGGCAATCCTTTCCGTACCGGCCCAGGGATAACTTATGCACTGTAAGAGTGAAGCAACTCATGACTTATTTATTTACTTACATCTCTAATTTGGGAGTCTTACTCAGGAGTACCTTTACCAATGCTGTGTCTAGTGTGAACAATTTCTTTTCAATCCAGTACTAACAAAATGATTTGTGGCTTTGCAAACAGAAATTTCAGCTCCTTTGGTGTTAACATAAGAAAATTCTTGTGAGTAAAAAACAACAGCTGAAATAGTCCAATATCTTGCTTTAACAGTTCACAGGACAAATGAGGAATAGGTGTTTTTTCCCCTGTTTTCTCAATTTCTAAGAAACCTCTCAGAAACTTGCTGTATCTCTATATCTCTACCTCTGCCTCTTTCATCTCTCTCTTGTTGCTATCTCTATCACTCTGTCCATCTCTACATCCATCTATCTATCTATCTATCTATCTATCTATCTATCTATCTATCTATCTATCTATCTATCTATCTGTCATGATCAGTAGCTCAAGGTGGCCAACATTTAATATTCCTTCCTCCTCCTATTTTCCCCGCAACAACCCTGCGAGATGGGTTGGGCTGAGAGAGAGCGATTGGCCGAAAGTCTCCCAATCAGCAGAATTCTATATTTCAACCACAGCCAGTATGAAGAAAGACTGATTTTCTGAATTTTTCATTATTCAGCTCATTTGCTTGGCCCTGAGTATCACTATGATGAGAAATGGAAACGCTTTATAATTTCATAAATCTCTATAACATCCACCTTATTTATGTTTTTTTTTCCTGAATGATAAAATGTCAAATATTGCACTGATTCTTTGTGAAGAAACTGTCGGGCCTGGACTCCAGACTCCAAGTTGGATCACCTGGTTCTTGCTCTTCTGTTCCTTGCCATATTTTGGTAGATGTTCCATAAATTCCTATATCTTTCGAACATGGTAATAATGTACAGGATTTCAGTAGATTCCTCCCGTCTTTGTTTGCTATTATTTGGATCAGTTACTATCTGCCCATTGACATCCTTTTGCAAACAATTTCAAGATTAGAAACTTCTTGTGAATCAGGATATCTTTTCAAAAACTGTTGTATTTACAGATGTCTTCTCTTCTTGGCAATTTCTACTGTTGCTCTGACCAGTTTAGATTCTTCTGTTTCTTGATTTTGCTAGCCTGTTTTCCCATTCATCATGAACAACCTATCTGATTTCATTCCAGAGTTCTTGGTTCTCTATCAACCATTCTCCTTGAAAATATCGGGTAAAAATTATATCAGGGAAACTGGTTTGCTTTATTCTACTTTAATGTGAGTTGAAACTTGCACGTGAGCTGTTCATGTGCTATTCCACAATTGGCTCCTGGACATGTCTTTGCTGTTATAATTGAGCTCTTCCATCTCTTTGTACCCATAATTTTATTTCTGGGGGCTCCGTGTTATGATCTCTAAGTATATAGACATTATTTTGGTTGTTTGAAGCAAAGAAAAGGGCCACTGGATTGGCAGAAATGGATAACTTGTTCTCCTACTTCATTTCTGTGTTTTAGGACACAATCCAGCTTTTCCTCTGTGCTATTTATATTATTGGCATTCCAGACTCAAATTATAAACAGAATATTTTGCTTCTATATTCTGTTAATTTCAAACTGAATGAGTATAAAACCCACCAGCCTCTTTTACTTGTACATCAGTGGTTGGAAGATAAATATGCATAACCATTATATTAAAACATTGCCTGCGAAGTCTAATCAATATTATTAGGTAATTGACTACACTGAACTCAAGTACAGTCTCTGTTGTATCTTTTCTGACTATGACTCTTTCTTCTTTGTTTTTTATGTCCTGAGTAGCAAACAATATATCTTCTGACTGGCAGTGTTCAGTTCCAATCCATTTCAATTTGCTGAACCCCTAAGGTGTGAATGTATATTAAATTCATTTCATTTTTCATTGTGTGGGTTTTCTTTTCTTGAATGGTAACATTAAAAACCAGAAGCCCCAAAGGCTTTAATGTCATAAACCACTTTAGTTCTCTGAAAGACCCTCAACTCTTCTTCAGCAGCTTGTTGCGTGCCATCTAATCTGATATTCTGGGAACCGCCCATCATCTGGCACTTTATCATCAATCATTTAATGTTCTCTATCCATGTGTGGTTTTCCTGAAAAATACTCTTCTCCCACCTAGTATGAAATGATACCTTTGTCATTGTCCCTAAAGTAATAATCTACCTCTAGCATCTTCCTACATTGCTGTTATTCAATATAGGCATCTGCTTACTTTGATTGATCAGCTAGATGCTGTTCCTACCCCAGATGACTCTGATGGAAGTATATACTGCTAGCATAAACAGTGGGATTTTTTTTACTTATCTCCCCTAAGAAAAACCCTGCTTCCATCATGAGTCAGCATATAAGGAATTGTGGCAGATGCAAGGGAGGAATGCCATTAGTATTAAAGTAGTAATATCGGCTCCTTGTTTATAGAATTTAACAAGATGATCAGTGTGTTGTACGTAAGTACCAAGTAACTTGACCTTTCATACTTTAGTGCTGATTCATTTTATTGTTGTTGTTATTATTATTATTATTATTATTGTTGTTGTTGTTGTTGTTATTGTTATTGTTATTGTTATTACCATGTATTACAAATATAATTATTGGTTCCAAATGAGGGTGCATACCCGTCCATGTTAACGGAGAGTTCACAGGGGAGTTTCGGCTTACCTTGATTCATGGATCTTACATTCCAGGTTCCTATGGAGAAAAAAATCTTTACAGAATCGGACTTTCCTTTCACCACCAGACACATCCACAGCTGAGCATCCTTTTGGCTTTGGCCCAGTCGCTTCATTCTTTCTGGCGCTACTAGTACTAGCCCTCTGTTCTTCCCCAGTAGCATATTGGACGCCTTCCGACCTGAGGGGCTCATCTTCCAGCATCATATCTTTTTTCCTTTTGGTACTGTCCATGGGGTTTTCATGGCAAGATACTAGAGTGGGTTGCCATTTCCTTCTCCAGTGGATCACGTTTTGTCAGAACTCTCTGCTATGACCTGTCCGTCTTGGGTGGCCCTACACGACATAGCTCATAGCTTCGCCTCAACAAGGCAGTAATCCATGAAGGGGATCCAAAAAGGCAGAAAGTGAAGAGGAACTAAAGAGCCTCTTGTTGCGAGAGAAAAAGGAGAGTGCAAAAGTTGGGTTGAAACTAAACATTAATAAAACTAAGATCATGGCATCCGGCCCTCTCAATTCCTGGCAAATAGATGGGGAAGAAATGGAGGTAGTGACAGATTTTATTTTCCTGGGCTCCAAGATCACCGCAGATGGGGACTGCAGCCAAGAAATTAAAAGACACTTGCTCCTGGGGAGGAAAGCCATGGCAAATCTAGACAACACACTAAAAAGCAGAGATATCACCCTGCCAACAAAAGTGCATATAGTCAAGGCTATGGTCTTCTTGCAATGTATGGCAGTGAAAGTTGGACCATAAGAAAGGCTGAGCGCCAAAGAATTGAGGCCTTTGAACTATGGTGCTGGAGAAGACTCCTGCGAGTCCCTTGGACTGCAAGGCGATCAAACCGGTCAGTCCTAGAGGAGATCAACCCTGACTGCTCTTTAGAAGGCCAGATCCTGAAGTTGAAACTCAAATACTTTGGCCACCTGATGAGAAGGAAGGACTCACTGGAGAAGAGCCTAATGCTGGGAAAGGTTGAGGGCAAGAGAAGAAGGGGAGGAGAGAGAATGAGGTGGCTGGATGGAGTCACTGAAGCAGTAGGCGTGAGCTTAAATGGACTCTAGAAGATGGTAGAGGACATGAAGGCCTGGAGGAACGTTGTCCATGGGGTCGCGATTGGTCGGACACGACTTTGCAACTAACAACAACAACAGGGGAGTTTAGTTACACAGAACTTATATCTAGATTATAGTTTTGATTTATAGGCTTTGGTTTTGTATTTGGTTGATTGGCATGAAAACTGACTTTTCAGTTGCTTTGAATGAGTGTTACTCTTCAGTTCTCTGCTACCATCAAAAATATAGTACAAAATGACAAACCCTGTTTATTGCATAACAAACACAACATTGGCTACCTGGTTTCCTGGACTGTAGGCATTGCTTGACAAGAACTACTTATCCAACATAATAAAAATTTGTACTTGCAGCATGTTTAATATTACCCTAGCCTGCCTCCTATTTATGTAGAAGAATACAAAGGATTGGCTCAAAATAGCAGGAAGCCAACAAGGAAGTTGAAAAACCTGCAAACATCAACAGATGGGAATGAGATCATAGTCTTTAGGAAGACTGAACTGACCTTTTTTTAAAAAAAATGTTGTGAAAGCACCATTTAAAATATCCCAAGATGCGGGGAAGGTAAACAATGCAAAAAAAATAAAATAATGTTTTCCACACTTCATTTATTTACAAGAGACTCTGCATTTAATTCTCTGACTGTAGAAAGCCCTCTACATTGAGCAGAGGAGGAGGAGCAATCTTCACCTGTAGGATAAATTTTAAAAATTCTCTGCAGAAGTTTAATCAGCTCTTTGCCAAGGAAGATGGAAGATGAAGGATGTGAAAAAAGGAACGCCAAGCCAGTCTTGCCATCATAAGCTCCATCATATCCATCATATTGCTAGTATGAAGCTACCAATAGACGTTTCCAAAGAAAGATGATCTATGACAGAGAAAAGTTTTCAGACAGATCTAAAATGGATATTTGTAAAATGGGACAGACTGCCATTTGCAATTTGAGTAGCATAAATGTTTCAGAAAACAACAGTGGAATCGTTGTGATCCCAGATATTTCTAACATCTGAAAAATGTAATGAAGCTGGACCCTCCATCTTCAGCAGAAGAGCCACGCTGCATATAGTCCCTCCTAGAGTCCAGATTATAAAATCAATATAAAAATGAGTTGAAGAAGCTGGGGTAAGATATAAGAACAGAAATGAAACAGAACAATCATTTTTCTTCAGTAGATTTGCACAGCGTTCTGCACTGGATGAGCCCAAAGCTAGAATTCATTTTCTAGAGGTACTTTTTACATGAAAAAAATAAAATTCTAAATGTTTCTGGCCTGAATAACAGCTTGGGATCAATCGTGGTCATAAGTCAAGGACTACCTGTATATCATTTTCCATGAGGATCACAGTCCTAAGATATTATTAGAAATATTTCTCAGTATTATTTGGGCAAGGAATTTACTTAAAGAAAAAAAATCCCTAAAGTAAATTTCAGCTAAAATTCAAACACCTTACCCAACGTTTCTAACAATATATGCATACACATACTGAAAACCACGTAAATACCTGTGACAGCTAATTCATTTGAAAGGTAAAACTAAAAATATCTCAAAATGTTCTTTCCCCCATTAACTATTGGAAAGAAGACCAAATAATTAACATAGGCTTAGATCCATAGGAACAATATCTCAGGGGCTGCCACAAAGAAGAGGGAGTCAAGCTATTCTCCAAAGCACCTGAAAGCAGGACAAGAAGCAATGGATGGAAACTAGTCAAGGAGAGAAGCAACCTAGAACTAAGGAGAAACTTCCTGACAGTTAGAACAACTAACCAGTGGAACAACCTGCCTCCAGAAGTGGTGAATGCTCCAACACTGGAAGTTTTTAAGAAGAGACTGGCCAGCCATTTGTCTGAAATGGTATTGGGTTTCCTCCCTGAGCAGGGGGTTGGACTAGATGACCTCCAAGGTCCCTTCCAACTACTACTACTACTACTACTACTACTACTACTACTAATTATTATTATTATTATTATTATTATTATTATTATTATTATTATTATTATTATTATTATTATTATTATTGCAGTAATCTGGAAGAGAACATTCAAGCTTTATTGATTTCTGAAATAATGTAAGACTAAAATAACAAATAACCACAGATAGCTTCCCTGTGGGTAAAAAAAAAGGGTGGAATAGCCTTTAACAAAAATATTTGGGAGTGTTGTGGTTTGTAACGTGCCTCAAGGTATTTGCATAAGGGGAAATATGCACTGTGACTGAACAAATAAAGCACAAATTCCAAATATCAAGACTCCTTGTGTTTACATAACAACTGCTAAAATATTCTTAGAAAGTTATCAAGAAATTCCAGAAAAACACCTGTACTGGCATTGTACTGAAATGTTTCACTCAATTTTCAGTAGCTTGAAAAGAGTCAGACTAGAACAGGGTTAGCAAAATGTTGTGAAGTCACTAAATCTGCAGAAAATCTCAGAGAGAAAACTAAAGATTTCAGACAAGCAAGTGAAATTAAGGCATTTTTATGTGAAATGACCTGATCTCCTGGGATACGACTGCTAAATCTTGAAAGACTATTTCTCTCTATGTTTCTGTATCACACATACACATAACACACACATACACAAACATTATTATTGAGACTCAAGTCTGAAAAGGTTGCTAATCTCTGAACTAGAATAAGAATATACATACAAAATATAAAATTCTGTTTGCTAGGGTAATTCTTATTCTCAGTCTGCCAAGCACAGGTGTTATACACATTTTTTTCTTTTCTTTTTAGATTTTAAAAAATCAGGGCATTCAGTTTTAGAGCTTGATATTGCTTGTTAGAGTTCTGCATCAAAATAGAATTAAGACACTACTCCTTTTTTCTGCATTTGGAAACCTGAAGCCCCCCTCTGCATTGGCTATTAACAATGCCTGGATTTGCTGTCATTATTCTGAGACAGGTCTTTTATTGTGTCAGTGAGAGATGTGCCTGGGCATTGTGAGATAGTTAGCTTACCATCATAAGTCACAATCTATTGTCAAAAAACTATTCACGTTTGGCAGGCAATTCCTGAATTCTGATTAGTAGTTCTGCATACAGAGACATATAAAAAGAGAACAGGTTGAACTTGATTTTTGTACAACACTCACTCTAAAACACAGTTTGACATTTCCCTCCAGGAATAGAATGTGCATTTGAATTAATGTATTGGTAGTACAGGATCTTTTCCCACAGCTATTTAGTTAGTTTCACAGCTTGAAAGAATGTTGATTGCAGATTCACTTTCATGCTACAGCATGTATCCCTAGCACGTCTCCACATTCCCTAATCTGTCAGATTCTGGTACATGTGGATCACTATTGAAAGTGCTTAAAACAGCAGTCATGGAAGTAATTTGAATGTTTTCTGTATTATGGACATAAGATATACAGGAAATTGAAGCATGGAGACCTTGGTGCTGAGTTTGGTCATTTGCTTGCAGAATTATAATGTTGTTGAATTGGATAGTTCATCAGATTACAACTGAGGTCAGTAGCACACCACGATCCAACACTAAGGATACAAAAAACTATTGACAGACTTGAACGATGGGCCCTATCCAACAAAATGAAATTTAATATGAAGAAAAACAAGGTTTACACTTAGGCAGGAAAAACCAAAGGTACAAGTTATATACTAGGTGAAACCTGGTTCAAAAACAGTAACTGCGAGAAGGACCTTGGAGTCCTAGTGGATCATTATTTAAATATGAGCCAGCAGTGTGCGGCAGCAGCCAAACAAAGTAATATAGTCCTTGATGATATAAACAAAGGCATAGAATCAAAATCATGTTTAGTATTAGTACCACTTTATAAAACCTTAGTATGACCACTTCTGGAATACTGCATCCAGTTGTGGTCACCACGTTAAAAAAAGATGTTGAGACGTTGGAAAAAGTGCAAAAAAGAGCAACTAGGATGATTAAAGGCCTGGCGACTAACACATTTGAAGAACAGTTGCAGGAACTGGATATGGCTAGTCTACAGAAAAGGAGGAGTAGGGGTGACATGATAGCAATATTCCATTAACTGAGGGGCTGCCACAAAAAAGAGGGAGTCAACTTATTTTCCAAAGCACCAGAAGGCAAGACAACAAACAATGGATGGAAACTAATCAAGGAGAGAAGCAACCTGGAATTAAGGAGAAACTTCCTAACAGTGAGAACAATTAACCAGTGGAACAGCTTGCCTTCAGAAGTTGTGGGTGCTTCATCACTGAAGGTTTTTAAGAAGAGACTGGACAGTCACTTGTCTGAAATTGTATAGGGTCTCCACCTTGAGCAGGGAGTTGGACTAGAAGACCTCCAAGTTCCTTTCCTTTCGGCTCTATTCTGATTGATTGATCCCATCCACCCCATAGTCCCTCAAAAGCATCATGAAGACAGTTATAGACCATCTTCAAACTGAACCCCCAAAAGTGCAGAATAAGGAACAATGACACTGCCTCTCGCAAACTCCAGGACCCACAAAAATCCCCTATGCCTATTCCATTCAGAAGTCAAATAAAATAAGTTGTTTTCCTCCCCTCATATTCTTCCTTCCTGTTATTTGCATTTGTCTGCTTACATGCAAGAAGTCCTACTCATTCTTATGAAGGGGACCCGAAAAAGCCACTGACCCTTGAAAAATCTGAAGCCTAGAAACTGGGAGGCAAAAGGGAGAAATGGTCCATCCAGAACTTCCACAAAGCTGCATTAGTGCAGGTTCGCATCCCACCAGGCTCAAGGTTGACTCAGCCTTCCATCCTTCCGAGGTAGGTAAAATGAGGACCCAGATTGTTGGGGGCAATAAGCTGACTTTGTAATAATGCTGCTTGCGGGGGCCCAAAAGCCCTAATAAGCAGGCATATACATAGAATGAAGGCTATTGCTAAGAACATTGGTTTGTGCTTAAATTGTAAGCCGCCCTGAGTCTTCGGAGAAGGGCGGGATATAAATGGGATTAAAATTAAAAAAAATTAAAGAAAAAAGTGGGAATGGCTTTACAACAGTTTCAGATATAATGCAGTTGGCTCAGAAATAAATTCATTCAGCTCTTAAGCAGAGTCAAAGATGCCTGTTAGAAACAACAGCAACTGTGTGTTCTGCCTGGTGCAGTGTCTTTATGTGTACTGCAATGCCATTATAGAAACATTTGTCTTATTCCAAAATATTCTCAGCATACAGATTTCCCTATGAAGATAAATAACCATTTCATTCAAGATGGGGCATTTGCATACACATTTCATTCATTTCATTTCATTTTATTAAATTTATATGCCGCCCTTCTCCCTGAGGACTCAGGGCGGCTCACAACAATAAAAATTAAAAAACATAGAGTAAAAAATTTAAGAGAGAATTAATACTTTTAATACTTTTAATATATTAATACTTTTCTTTTAAGGTTATAATTCTTTGCTCATTACCAACACCTGCTTTGAACAAGAAACACAAACTTTGCTCCAAGACATCACTGGTTGAACAACTTTAGAATCTAGTTATGGATCCCATTAACCATTTATGTTGTATCCCTGAACATAAGATAGGACTAGAATTAAAGACCTGGCCATAAAGCAGGTTGAACAGTCCAAGCACCATCCTAGTATCTTTCTTTGATCTACTGTACAATATGCATAACTCTCTGTGGAAAGAATTGAGAAGACAAACATTAAACATGGTTCTATGTAGTTTTAAAAAATAGGGCATTCATAATTGGCAAGTGGTACTTCTGTTCCATTTGCAATGGATTTTCTAGTAATTTTTAGTGAATCACTTTCTAGTGAAGGGATGAGACTGACTAAGATCCAGGAGAGGAACAAGTGCAGCGCTTGTTCAGAGGACCAGGTAAACAGACCTCAGCTAAGCAGAAAATTACATTCTTAGTTTGATTGTAATATTAATCAACCTTGAACCTGTTTTCATTAAGTTCCATTCATAAACAGGAAAACAAAACTCCAGAGCAGCTGTCTCTGATGAAAGCACTATCAGTCACATTTGTTTGTGAGAAGCTTTGCTAGGGACGTTTAATAATGAATAAATGAAAGTTGCACAGAGCTATTGACACTTTTTGTTTTCTTGTGCTCATTTTAAAAAATCTTGGCTTATAATTGTTTTTATTTAGAGTTTTACACATAGTGCAAGCTTCTTTAAGGTCACATGTGTGACTCCACCTGACATTGCTGAAACGAAAGAATTCTCACTTCAGAAAACTGTTTGGAAAATACTGATCCTGAGAACTGCTAATTAAACTCTTCTCCATTCCAGAAGAAAGAAAATGACACTACGTTATAATTTATTTATTTATTTATTATTTTATTTATTAAATTTTTATACCGCCCTTCTCCCGAAGGACTCAGGGCGGTGTACAGGGCAATAAATATTAAAAACGAAGTACAAAAGTTAAAAAACAATTAAATATTATGCCCGATATAAACAGTAATTAAAAACTATGTTAAAACCCCAACCCCTAACCCATCAAACCAGGCCGGATTGCTCAAATAAATAAGTTTTTAGATCCCGCCGGAAGGAGCGAAGGTCGGGGGCCATCCGGAGCTCGACCGGCAAGCGGTTCCATAGGTCTGGCGCGCCCACAGAGAACGCTCTCCCCCTGGGGGCCACCAATCGACATTCTTTGATCGGAGGCACCCTGAGGAGGCCCTCTTTGTGGGAGCGCACTGGACCGAGGGAGGTTGACGACGGCCGCAGGTGTTGCCGTAGGTAATCCGGACCCATGCCATGTAGGGCTTTGTAAGTCATTACCAACACCTTGAATCTCACCCGGAGGACAACCGGCAGCCAATGCAGCTCGCGGAGCAAAGGTGTAACATGGGAGTATCGGGAGACTCCCAACACAACTCGCGCAGCTGCATTCTGCACCAGTTGGAGCCTCCGAGTGATCTTCAAGGGCAGCCCCATGTAGAGAGCATTACAGTAGTCCAGACGAGAGGTCACGAGCTCATGAGTGACTGTACGCAAGGCATTCCGGTCCAGATAGGGCCGCAACTGGCGCACCAGGCGAACCCGGGCAAAGGCCCCCCTAGTCACAGCTCCAATATGCTCTTCTAAAGAGAGCTGTGAGTCTAGGAGGACCCCCAAGTTGCGCGCCCTATCTACGGGGGGTAATAGCTCACCCCCCATGGCAAGAGATGGAGTAATCTGAATTTCCCAGGATGCCGGCACGAACAGCCACTCAGTCTTGTCAGGGTTGAGCCGAAGCCTGTTCCTCCCCATCCAGACCCGGACCGCCTCCAGACCCGGACCGCCTCCAGGCAACGGGACATCACGTCGAGGGCATCATTGTCACCCTCCCTAAAAAAAAGTGTCTTAGGCCATGGTCTCCTCAAGTTACTTGAAAAAACTTAGACAAGAGGAGGTAGAAGCATTACTTATGCTTGCCATCTTGAGTTATGTAGATATATAAAATGGCAGGATGAAATAATAATAAATAATCAGTTGAGCACCATCAGCATTGAAAAAATCATCATCAGTCAATTGAAAAAGATAGCTTTGCTTGGAACAGCTTTCATCCTGTGATGATACATTTAACATCATGAAACAACAAGAGCCTTGGTGGTGCAGTGGTTAGAATGCAATATTGCAGGCCAACTAAGCTCACTGCCAGGCATTTGATCCTCACCGGCTCAAGGTTGACTCAGCCTTCCATCTTTCCAAGGCTGGTAAAAGCAGGATCCAGATTGTCAGGGCAATATACTGACTCTGTAAATTGTAAATCACTGTGAAATAGTATATAAGTCTAAGTGCTATTGCTATTACTGTCTTCCTATCCCAGATCCTTGGGAAGGATTCAATAGTGGACAAAAATTCCAAATCCAGTCTAAATATCTGGCTGATTGTGTGAATGTCAAATCCAGTCTGAACATCTAGCTGACAGTGCAACGAACCACTAATAATTGTTATTAGAAAGACAAAAAAAGGTCTGGATTGCAGACATTGCAATATCTGGAGACAGCAGAATAAGGTATCTATTTTTGTCATAGGAGTGTTCAATACTGTCCTTATGAAGAGAAGCATGATGTATCCTGTTTCTAAGATGTCTGACATCAAACTAAGGAATTACAAAACTTAAGAAAACAAAATTTCCAAGGTTTCATAATATTATGGAAGCTGCTAAATGTTCAATGCTCAGAACAGTAGAAAAAAGGACAGATGCTTAGAAAAGCTACTCAAATGACTCTCTGTGTATGTGAATGTATATATACATGAACACCCACCCACCAAATATAACTGGACCTTTGGAATTGCTTGTACTGTTTGGAAACAATTTATCATTGCTTTTTGATTAACTACAAGTCAAAATAATCAACTTCAAGATTTCAGACATTTATGCCTATTTGTAACTGTTGTAATATTATTCTTTAGATCACTATCTGAATATGCTTCTGTGCTTGTTCATACATTTATTTATCTCCATTAACATAGTTTATTTCATATTTTGCTGAATTTATTGGTATATGAGCTATAACCAATATTTTTAAATGTACAATAGTATATTCACAATGAATTAGACTTACTTATTAAAAACTAGCTATAACTCAAATTCAGTAGCTATTACTATTCTCATAAGCAGCTATGGAAGAGTAGTTGAGAAAGAACTGCTGTACTAATTTATGTATTAGAATTAAATTCAATTACCTTCCATTCAGAGACTAATTTTCTAGAAGCCATGGAAAGGACATGACATACTGTAGCTGCATGTTCATTATGAACTTGTTTTTCTTTTAGAAAGACACTACAGAGGAAAACATTTGGGCAATCAGGCAACCTTGCAAACTAGTGAACATTAAATGCTAATGTTCAATAAATTAAGAATGAAGAACTAAGCTGCAATCAGGATATGGAGCATGTAAACCCCACTGTTTAAAAGAATAAATAAATCACAAAGCATCCAGCAATCCCTTGAATTGTGCTCGTTTGGCACTTTAGGCCTTATATCTCATACTGGGTTTTTCCTCTAAAATTTTACATCACAATAAATTTACCACTGGCTTCTTTTTTCTGCTGAAGCACTAACACTTCTTCTAATCTCAGCTTTATTTGAGTGAAATTTTAAATATATCTTAAAATTATTGTCACCATTTTCTGGAGTTAATCATTTTCATTCCAACATGGTTAAACTTAATGAAAAATGTGTATTGCCCTGAGTTTAAATACATCTATTCTTTATTAAATTATAGCCAGGTTGGGTAATCTGTGGCCACAAGGCTACATGCATGTCTTGAACCCCATTTTTGGCCCTTGAAATATCCACTGATGGTATGATTTTCTGCCATTTTGAGGTGGGAATGTATTAAAACAGTAATGTAGGTCTTACTATAAACATAACACCAGAAGAGAGGGAGGGAGAAGAAGGGGAAGTATCCCCAAAGCTTTGAACCTCCTCTCCCAATCCCCACCCATGTAGGATATGGTCCCAACCACTCAATTTCCCATGAAAATGTTAAGTACAACTCTTGGCTATAATAAACCATATCTGGATTCCAGTCTTAGTGCTTAAAGAGGAATATACTTATGCAAGCACAGATTTTGCTGCTAGAGGCCTTTTTTCAATGAGTAACACATGCTTCCCATAGGGCTCTAGAATCCTAAAAGACCAAGGAGAGAGTAGGCTAGAGTAGGGGCTGAATTCTAGTCCTACCTTAGGCATGAAAGCTAGATGGGTGATGCTGGGGCAGTCACTCTCTTTCAGCCCAACTCGCTTCGCAAGTTTCTTCTTGTAGGGAAAATAGGAAGAGTTAGCCATGACTGACAGATCTCAAATCACCGAAGTCATAGTTATAGCACTATATTTTAACACTGTAATACAGTAGCCTTAATTTAAGATACTTTCTTAAAAAATGTTCTTTCATCATACAGGTGGTCCTCAACATACGACCTCAATGAAAGCCTAAATTTCCATTGTTAAGCAGGATAATTGCAAAGTTGTGCCCCCATTTTACAAACTTTTGAAGCAAATTGTGAAGCAAATCACTACAGTTGTTAAGTGTATCATGCAGTTGTTAAGTAAATCTGGCTTCTCCCATTGACTTTGCTTGTCGGAAGCCAAATGGGAAGGTTACAAATGGTGATCACATGACCCCGGGACACTGCAGCCGTCATAAATACAGGCCAGTGTCATGACAGACTTTCCATCCTGTGACCATAGGGATGCTGCAGTGGTGGCTGGTGGGAAAACAGGTCATAAGTCATTTTTTCCAGTGCTGTTGTAACTTTGGTCACTAAACAAATGGTTGCAAGTTGAGGACTACCTGTGATTACTTGTGATTAGCCAAAAAGGACAATTTTCAGTTTCAGTTTTCTAAAATGTATCTATCATGATTGGAAATATGTTCTTCAAAGCATTCATCAAAATGAATAACCATGACTAAAATTCCTCCTTTATCTACACTTCTCTTTCAGATGCAAATCTGGGGAGACAAGGCTTTACTTCCTGCAACCTATTTGTTGCTGGATTCTCATGTTTGAATTTATCTCAGGTATTCTTTCTGTTACTTAAGGGATCCATGAACAAGCGGGAGTAAATGTTCTTGATGAAATACACCTTGCAAATTAAGCTTAAAGTGCTGTCATGCTGACAGCTATGCTATTGTTGAAAGTTTCCGGGATTTGTAATAGAAACAAACTGTGGTGTAAGCAGGAGTCATTGCATTCCAATCCCCTGCTATGAAGAGTCACAAAATATGAAAAATACACAGTGCTTGGGGATCACTATTGTAGCTGTCAGATACTCAAAGCTGTATATTGGCTAGTACATATGCAACTCATGTAGAAGAGAAAAGAAGAGTAGTACATCTGAAAGCAGAGGTGTCTAACCTTGGCAATGTTAAGACCCATAGATTTCAACTCCCATAATTCAATTCAATTCCACTCCCAGCATAGCTGCCTGGGACATTCTGGGAGCTGAAGTCCACAGGTCTTAAAGTTGCCATGGTTGGACACCCTTATCTTAGAGGTGACATGATAGCAGTGGTCCAATATCTCAGGGGCTGCCACAAAAAAGAGGGAGCCAAGCTATTCTCCAAAGCACCTGAAGGCAGGACAAGAAGCAACGGATGGAAACTAGTCAAGGAGAGAAGCAACCTAGAACTAAGGAGAAACTTCCTGACAGTTAGAACAATTAACCAGCGGAACAACCTGCCTCCAGAAGTGGTGAATGTTCCAACACTGGAGGTTTTTAAGAAGAGACTGGACAGCCATTTGTCTGAAATGGTATAGGGTTTCCTGCCTGAGCAGGGAGTTGGACTAGATGACCTCCAAGGTCCCTTCCAACTTATTATTATTATTATTATTATTATTATTATTATTATTATTATTATTATTATTATTATTATTATTATTATTATTATTATTATTATGTTTAGCATACAGAGAAAAGGATATGGACTGTAAAATTTCTTGATTCTTTCCAACATAGGAATATCTTTTCCAGTATTATAAGGTCAACAATCTTGACAGCACCATTTTAAAAAAAAGTAGACATGAATCTGCAAGGCTCAGAAAAGTCAGACAGAGGGTTCACAGTGATCAACCTACATGACAGTTTGCAGGGAAAATCATTTTTTTTCACTCTTAAGTCTATTGTTTTGACAGAAAGGGATGCATCTAAGTCATATTATTTTAGAGAAATGTTGTTTGGCCAGCTTGATAACCAGGACAGTGGAAATAAACACATTTTATTTGAAGTTACTGTATGTCATTCCTAAAGGGACGTGGTGGCTCAGTGGGTTAGGAAGCTGAGCTTGTCGATCAGAAGATCGGCAGTTTGGCGGGTCGAATCCCGAGTGCCGCGTAGCAGAGTGAGCGCCTGTTACTCGTCCCAGATTCTGCCAACCTAGTAGTTCGAAAGCATGTAAAAAATGCAAGTAGAAAAATAGGGACCACTACGGTGGGAAGGTAACAGTGTTCCGTGCGCCTTTGGTGTCTAGTCATGCTGGCCACATGACCACGGAGACGTCCTCGGACAAGCGCTGGCTCTTCACCTTTGAAACAGAGATGAACACCAGCCCCTAGAGTTGGAAATGACTAGCACGCATATGCGGGGGAACCTTTACCTTTACTATGTCCTTCCTAGAGATGAACCTATCCAGGAATCAGGCTTACCATCAGGAGCTAATAACGTGTTAATGCTTGTCAGATGGAGGGTGTCTTTCCCACTATATGTAAGAGGATCCTGATTAAAGCTTCATATAAACAAACAAAAATATATTTCTTCTAGATAATAATCATCCAATATCTAATGTATCATTCTTGAACTGCTTCCTTGAATAAATAATGAGTTGTCAGCTCTTGATGACTTTTTACTGTAAAAATAAGTTGAGTCTATTTCTGATTTGTCCTTTGGACAAAGATAAGACTTGGTTACACTGGTGGACAATTTCTTCAAAGGAATGGGGGAGCTGAATGCAACCTGTTACATTGCTAAGCCCTTGGTGACTTTTATTTCACTTTCTTACATGCCCTCCTCCTCCTCTTGTTCATATACAGAAAGCATGCAATCTACATCCTAAAATATACATAAGTAAAGTCCCCAACTTCCTTCCTGCCCATGGGTGATGCAAATGGGGGCAAATGAAAACACATGCCTGATGATGTAATCACACAAATACTGTACTGCAATGCATGAATGTTCATCAGATGTTCTGATGCAAGTATGTCATTGCAGAGTTTGTGTGATGGATGTGAAAGCAGACATTCCATCACTTGGCACCATCATGGTTGTGGCTGTTGCTATTTCTGCCCTCCTTTACTTGTCTTGCAGATTTCCTCACCCCCTCCCTAATTCCTTTCTATTAGGTGGCATAAAGACAACAGGAAATATTCCTGACTTATCCATGGGAAATTCCAAATAGAATAAATCACAAACCACAGTGCGGCATTTTGCAGGTGCCATAAAAGGTGTTCACAGGTGCAAGTTATATTCCTGCTCTAAATAGTCCAATGAAGACCTCAGTCTAAATTCAGTTTTTTCTAGGTCCACTATAAATTGACCCAGTGACCTAGGCAAATCATGCGTTATTTTTACACATATTCTAGAAACAAAATCTGTTGCCAGTATATAGCCCTGCCTACAATCCAGACTTTAGAAAGTATTTCAGCAGAATATACCACACTTTCAAAACTGTTTTTTCAAGTTCAACATGTCTTTTTTTTTTAAAAAAAAGTATACACTCCAAGCCTATAAATTATAAAGTAATCCCTTGTTCCTCTCCCAAAAGCCCAGTCTCATTTAGACAATGAGTTTACCAATGACTCACTGACTTCTTTCAAATAACTATTGTGAAGATAAATAAGATAAGGTGACACGGTCACTGTACTCTGAACTTTAGGGACAAAATGCTTTTTCAACACACACAGACACATACACACACACTCATTAAACTTTAAACTTGATTTCATAAGCAGGGCCAAAAAATAAAATGAGCCTGCGTCTAGGGAACACTGCCTTTCCACTTTCAAAGCTTCCCTTTTCTTTGGCACAGGAAATCACAGGAGCTGTTTGTAAGCAACTGCTTGAAAAGCTTCATAGGTGTGTCCACTTCTCTCCTTTTATGGCCTGAGCTATTTTACACGAGCTACACAGGACAGGATGTCAGCTTTTGCAGTTTTCTGCCTCCAGAAGGTCGCCAAATGTTTTGAACTGATTTCTAAGAGTTTCCCTCGACTGCTTCAGATAAGAGAGAGCATTTCATCCAGCAGGTGATCCATCTGAGCTAGCCAAACCATGTCATCCTTCCCTCTGCTTGTGCTTTCCTACACAACTCTTCTATGGCTTAGCAGGGAAGATTAAAAACAACATAGCAACCTCCAGATCACCTCTTGAAAGTACAGAGAAAGCCAGAATCAGACTTTTGGATAGGAAATTCCAGGAGTTGCAATCTTAAGACATCTGAAGAGTCCCAGGTTGAAGAAGGCCACCTTGGAAATACAGATCCTCAGCGATTCCATAATTTCTAAGGTTTTTTTTTTTTTACTCCACCTCAGGAGCTCATGTGGCATACATTCACGGGATAGTTCCTTCTTCACATTTTCTCCATAACATCTCTGTGAAGACTGGGAAAGATCGGCTCAAACTCACCCCCACAACTGAGGGTCACTTTGAACCTAGATCTCCCCAGCCTTATCCAATACTTTAATCATTACACTCTGCTGCCCTCTGAACAGAATTCAGCACATGCCAGCTTTCCCACAGCAACACGTTGCATTTTATTTCATAGACATTGATTTTTAATAAATAAATAAATAAATATACAGAATATTTGTTCAGTTGAACTTCACACAGAGCTCTTCAAGCGACAGACCTTTGGACTTAGTCAAGAGAAAAAGATGATAAAGACCCCTTGATGAAAATGCTACGCATGGCTTTTCTGCAATGCATCTTTCACAGTCATGGAGTCTGAAAGCTCTAGTTATACTGAGATAAAAATGAGACACTGACAGATTAAAAAAAACAGTCTCGGCTTGCTCTCTGCTTAACACCGTTCTGACGAAAGAAGAAAAAAGTAGCAGATAAATGGATATAAATTGGCTTGGCAGCTAAGTTTGCTGGATGCAGACTTTTTCCTTCTGTTTTTAATTTCTTCGTATTTTTCTCCTGTTGCTTTGACAGTCATTTTGTTGGCGCAGTTTATACATTTAAAAAGGGACGCGGTGGCTCAGTGGGTTAGGACGCTGAGCTTGTCGATCGGAAGGTCGGCAGTTTGGCGGGTCGAATCCCGAGTGCCGCGTAACAGAGTGAGCACCTGTTACTCGTCCCAGCTTCTGCCAACCTAGCAGTTCGAAAGCACGTAAAAATGCAAGTAGAAAAATAGGGACCACTACAGTGGGAAGGTAACAGCGTTCCGTGCGCCTTTGGCGTCTAGTCATGCTGGCCACATGACCACGGAGACGTCCTCGGACAAGCGCTGGCTCTTCGGCTTTGAAACGGAGATGAGCACTGGCCCCTAGAGTCGGAAACGACTAGCACGCATGTGCGGGGGAACCTTTACCTTTACCTTTTATACATTTAAGAAATAAGTTTCTGTGTGGAAATTAATGGCGCCATTTTCTTTTCCAGGACTGGAACCATTATAGATAATGCAGGGCTGACCGAATGAATTCTCACTAAAAGCGGTTGCTCAGCCCTGCTTTTTCCTAATGACCAACAGGCTTAACTGATGCTGAATGCTGCTATGATCTCCACAAACATTATCCTGAGACACCCACATAAATAAAAGGGTGATATTTAGCCAACAGCATACCTTCTCATTCAGAATAATTACAAATCATGTCAAGGTTTGAAAGAGATGCTGAGCTAGCTTCTCAACTTTTTATGTTTGGTGCAAGATGCTAGCTACCTATTTCTAGATTATTACATGATGAGAAAGCTTGATAAAAGAATAATGAGCTGCTCCATCTCCACCCAAACAAGGATGCCAAACATTTTTTTCTTCTTGCTATGGTCTGTTCAAGCAATTTTGTTATTATTTGCTACCGTTTACTTCAGTGGGTTAAGAAAGGAACCTGCTTGCAGATTGTTTTTAAAAGACACGAACTAAGTACAAATGTAGAATTAATAACAATTGAAATAGAGGAATGTTTGATATTTTCTATGATAAAGAGTATCAGTTCGCTGCTCTGTATATTGCATAAGATGGGTGAGCAGCATGTGGAATTAGAATTATACTGTAATTCGCAGCAGACCTAAGCCACCTGATTGATGATCGTTGACAGATGCAGTCCACCAACATATTTCTTGCCCATTTCTGCACATACAATAGTGGTGATTAATGCTAATGTTTGCATTTCACTCTTCATTCTAAGATGACCCAGACCTTTGCCCAGAAGGAAGTCATTAAAATAAATGAAACCATTTAGCAAAACTAAAATGCATTAATTAACTTGGAAACTAATTTGAAATTTGATCATAAGAAAATTGTTACTGGGTGAATGCATAGATAAACAATGTTAATTTTTTGTCTGAAACTAGATATGTGTATATGTGTATATATAAGGGGTAGTCTATCCTTGCCTAAAAATGAATTCCATAACTGAAGTACCACATTCAATAGCACTTGTTTGAATCAACCTATTGTTCAGACCATTATGAGGGCATCCTCAACATCATTGAGGGATGCAGTGTTTTAAGTAATTGGGTTCCAAGCAATTTAAGGTTGGAATATCAGCATTGAAGCTTACAGGCAATTAGTGCCACCCATATTTCCATTCTACACCATCCAGTCACAGCTGAAGAAGTTTCTTGGATGAGAAGTGAAATGTCTTCAAAGAGAAAAAAGAAAGTCCAGTTGCCTGGTGAAAAAGCACCTTTGGGACAACCATGACTGAGAATCTCCATAGTGTAAACCAGTGTAACACAGGCAGAGGGCATCTATAGCTTTCCAGATAGTATTCCTGACTCTCATTATTCCTTAGCTTTGGCTGGGTGGCTGTAGCTTCTGGAAGTAGAAGCTCAAACCTGGCTAGAAGACAATGAGTTTCCCGTTCCCAAAGTAACCAATATCTTGGAAACAGTGGAATGAGAGGAAACCACAACTGCTTTAAGACCTGATTAGCTCAATTGGTTTTAAATAGCACTAAGAATTTGCTGGCCTGAATCCTAAATATATGCAAATACAAATATTAGTTTTATGGTTATATAACCTTCCTGTGATAGTAAGTTTCTGTTTACATAATGGCTGAACAAAACATTAACTTTTTGTAATACAAGAAGATGGGGGATCAATATAGAATCAGCTGGGTTTTTTTTCCCCTGGAGAATGTAAACTGAGATATACATAGCACCCAGTACAGCCTGATAGTAACACTACCCGAACACTAAAGCTGTGATTCTCAACCTTGACAACTTTAAGATGAATGGACTTCAACTCCCAGAATTCCCCAGTCCACACTTCTTAAAGTTGTAAGGTTGAGAAACACTGCTTTAAAGTCTATACAGTCTGCATTCATCTCTGGCCTGTTAAAGGATCTAGGAGAATTCTACCAAACTTTATGTGGCTGTAATGAACACAAGCAGCTATGGATTAATGATAGGATGTATGTGGGATGTAAAACCATGAATTTAAAGGTGTATATGAGAATAGTTTTAATTTCATAAGTTACCACATAATGTGCTTGTTTTTTTAAATGTAGGTGTAATAGATGTAGGTACAGTAGAGATAGCATCAAGATCTGGGCCACAACATTATAGGTACTGGGAGGTAAAAGGAATATTTTATTCAGATTAGCTCCATATGGACATGTAACAATCTCAGCACTAGAACATCATCACTGATCTGTGTAGCACCTAATACATCCATGAATAATCAATATTTACTTCAAAACACACCTTCGAGTATTTATTAAGCTGTAGCTTTCTTACAAGGGAACATCAACATTTAAGGAGACAATGCTGCCCTTTATACTTTAGGAATTTGCTGCAGCAAACATCAGTGTGATGGTTTTATAGATATACTTGCCACTGATATGTACTATATAAAATTGGTATCAGAGGAATATGAAAGAGCAGGGTGTGTTTCTTATTTTGACCAGCTGTCCCTATGCTCTTTTCAAATGGAAACAAAAAAGCAAGGCAAATCCATTTGATACTGTGAGTTCTGATGAAGTTGTGGTATTTCTCATCTACAGCAAAATGGAACTTTTCCACACAGCTGAGAGAGTCTTTCTTGGGCTATGAATTTCTCAAATAAACTTGATGAAATAATTTTTCAGTAAGTAAATCCATAACTCATTGTTGAAAAGAAAGATTGTGCTTATGTTTAATGATGGTCAATAAAACAAAAGCAACAATTAAGAAGTAACAGGGAAGGCTTTCTTCCAGAAACAGTAAACACAGTGTAGATAAAAAATAGACTTTAAAATCAGTGTTTGCACTGGGATGGTTTAAAAGCAGAAGAGAGTTGGCAAGAGTAAGGGTTAGATTTGGGAGTATTTCATGAATACTTTATCTCTTGTCCGTCAGTGATAAGTGAATGGCTTCATACCATTCCAGTCACATCATTACAGCCGAGAAAATAGAAACAATGAGATGACAAGTTGATTTGCAAGTTAAACCTTTTGCTGATCTAATGTGAATGTGCTCTTGGGTTAATTATAGGAAACTGATAAACTTGGTCTCATTCCTCTGTGCCAAGATGTTGCAACAGTTTTATGAATAAAGCTAATTTGGGCCAAGTGAGCTGGTGCAGAAATAAAAACCAGATATCAATATCAGGGGGCTAATTTTCTTGGGGTGGGGATTGCCTCCGAGTCAGCCTTGGCGCCTGGAAATTGCCTGGACAGGTTCCTGAAATTTTCTTGGCAAGATTTTCAGAAGTGGTTTGCCATTGCCTCCTCCCTAGGACTGAGACAGATCCAAGGTCACTCAGATGGCTTCATGCCTAAAACAAAACTAGAACTAAATTTTGCTGACTTATAGCCTGGTGCCTTAACCACTTCACCAAACAGGAGGTTATATATCAATGTACCAGTAATATCTCAAGAGAAATCAGATTGTCAGACTAGATGGCACAAAGAACAGGAGTTTTTCAGCAATACAGTAGCCATCTTCTATGGAATCTCTACTCAATGGCCGTTCAATTCACCCCTTCATTTAAAATAAAGATCTTTTTTTGTTTTCAAGAAGCTTATATCTCATAAGCTTTTATTGGAATACTGCTGAAAAATAATTTCAGTCATATGGATCACATCTGGAAATACACATATTTTAAACTTAAGACATTTTTTTCTTTATGAGGACTGTGCCTGTGCAAGAGTGTGGATATATACACACAGAACCCATAATTTTGTTGCCTTAATGTCAGGAGTGGCAACACAGGTTAAACAGCTTCCTTTTAACCAATACAGAATCCTACAAAACTTGTTTAAGCAGAAAAGATTAAATATATAGGCATCAAGTGAAGATCTCTCCTTCAGTCATACATTTTGAAGAAATTGTACTGATAGTGTCTAATCTAGGTGTTTCATTCATGTAGAAAATTTTATCAACAAGTGTTTAAAAATACTCCTTTCTTATCTTTGAATAATGTGGCCATTTATGAATATTAATAACACTCAAAATTCTTGATTGTATGTTTCATAATTGAAAGTAAAACATGCACAAAAGCTGATATCAATACATTTTAGTTCATCCCTGGGAAAACAAAAATTAAAAAACTGATATTGACAATGTTATCACTTGAGACAGCTGTACTCAGCAAATTCTAATTTTCAAAACTGTTTGCAAAATTGTATTGATGTTTCATGGGCAAACCAAATAGTTGTGGTTATTGGCTTTGCTGTTCTCTCTGTTTAGCACAGGGGTGTTCAAACATGGCCCTTTTATGACTTGTGGACTCCAACTCCCAGAATTCCTCAGCCAGGCAGGCTGAAGTTGAAGTCCACAAGTCATAAAAGGGCCAAATTTGAAAACCCCTGGTTTAGCACATTGCCTACATTAGAGGCAGGAGAGGATCGGCAACAGGAAGAACAAATTTCATTTTTTATTTATTTTATTATTTGTTAAATTTATTTGCCACCGATCTCACCATGGGGCTAGGTGGCTTACTAAGAAAAAGGAAGAAAAATGAAAGGAGTGTGAATGGGAGTAAAATAAATCAATAGAATAATGGAAAAGATGGGTGAATGGAGAGCAGAGAGCAAAGTGGGGGAGACTGAGTCTGCAATTCATGCTGGAATTGTTTTCTTTTGCTCAAGGATGAGTAGGAACCACCTTATCTCAGTTACGGGACCAAAGGGAAAAGGCTCTCTATGACTTTTTTTCTCTCTCACCAGGACCATTCTGCTTTTTCTTAAAACTGGGAGCTATAGCTGAGGGGGCAACAATGGTGAAAAGAACAAGAGTGGAACTTATCAAACGGAAAAGGAATACATGATATCTGGATTGTTATGAGATAAAATCAAGTAGTGCCTGAAACCAAACAACAACAACAACCAAGCTGAGGACCTCAAGACAAGGGAAAAGACATCACTAAGTTTTGCACAGCATAATACAGTACATGCATGTCCAAAATCACATAATACAGTAGCTCTCACCTTCAGTGAAACAATTCAGTGAAATTCCAGAGCAGCAGTTGTGATCCTCTGTTAGAACAAAAAACAAGAGGTCTTCTGGTCCCTTAGAGCAGCAGCCCCAAACCTTTTGGGTGCCAGGACCGGTTCCATGAAAGGCGGTTTTTCAGCAGACTGGGGGGGGACATGGTTTCGCATGCTGCTTGGATCCCACGTGTGCATGGATGGGGCTTCACTACTTTTCATGGCCCAATTCCTGGAGGGTTGCGGACTGGTGCCGGTACACAGCCCAGGGGTTGGGAACCCCTGCATTAGAGTTTATCACATTAATTTAAACACAAATGTTTATTTATTGCATTGGATCAAATGATGTGCAGTCCTTTTCAAATCTTGGCAAAACAAAGTGGTTATCCTTTATTGTCATAAGCTGTTCTGTTCCAGTAATGAACAAAAACGATCCTGTTAATTTTCCACATACAGATAGAGTACAATCCTGAGCTCATAAGGACTCTAATATTTTCCAATATTTGGTATTTGTTTTGTTAGTCTGTTTTCCATTGAAAAGACAGCAGTATTGTTAGAAAAATAGCACAGTGATCCTTTGTCATACAAGTATCACCAATTCAAATTTCTTAAAATGTTCTTTAGCATACTGCTGTTCGAATGGGCAAACTCACTGCTGCCAGTTTGACATGGCCAGCTCACCACGGCCAACTTACCATGGGACAATTTGCCATGGCCAGTTCACCACAGGAAAATCATCACAGGCCAATTCAACAATTTTATTTCATTATATAAAATAATTTAAAAATTACTTACATTTTTGTCATTCACATTTCATTTTGTCCTTCCTTTTGCATCCTTTCTCTAATGATTCTATTTCACCATTTCTTTGATATTAAGTAACTTTTGTCCTGCGGCAAGGTGGCTGTGGCGAATTGTCCCATGGTGAGCTGGCCATAGTGAGTTGGCCATGATGAGTTGACTGTGGCGAGTTGTCCTAGAATAACTTGTCATGGGAAATGTATTAAGTATGTCAATGGAACAGTTTCTTCATCATATACAGAATCCTTGGCCTAGGGCAGGAGTAGGCAACCTTGGCTCTTTTATGACTTGTGGACTTCAATACCCAGAATTCCTCAACCAGCCATGCTGATTGCATTGACTGTATTCAGTTTTGCAACCTTTTTTGCAGTGGTCATTAAGCAAATGCCACGGTTGGTAAGTGAACACTGCAGTCGTTAAGGAAACACATTGTGCACAATGGGCATTTTTTTTAATGGAAACTAGAAGTAAACCACAGTCATGTGACCACAGGACACGGCAAACAGCCATAAATCTGGGAAAGTTGCCAAGCTCCCAAAATGCCATCACAAGACTGGGGTGGGGGTGGGGCAGCCATCAGAAGTTCAAAACTGGCTCCTATGTACGTCTGGGGAGCTACACTGTAGCTCAAGGACTGCCTGTTTTGTTGTAGAAGTAACATGAGGAAAACAAGAGCCTGCTCTCAATAACATTATTAAGCTGTACTTCCCAGGCAACCACAAATGAGCAAAGTTTCTAAATGACTCAATCCAATATAAAATCATTATTCCATGAACACTGCTGGAAGTGTGTAATCTTTTGAAGGGGCGGGGTAGATGGTGAAGTCAAAGAGGAAAGGACTTAATAAACAAATAGTTTGTCTGGAGCCAAACAGAATGAGAATGCAAGGTAAGGCTCTTCTTGTAAAGGCCTCTCCTGCACAGCTTTTATATAAGTGAGGCAATGCCATTTGGATTCACAGAAGGTCATAATAAACTCTCTCCACAAATTACACTACCATTTTAAGACTGAAACGTTTAAACCATTCCTCTGACTTGTGCCTACACTAATAACAGAGTTTTACATTTGGTGCCTTCTAAAGAGTGCATATAATCAAAACAATAGGCAGGTTTCAGTGGATGCATAAACAGCTGCTTCAAGCCAAACCTTGGGTATTACAGAAAGCGTGCAAGATAATGGTTGGTTATGCGAACCCAGCTACACCATGCAAATCAGGCAATGGAAAACAAAGCAGAGAGCACAGCTATATATCATGTCCTGTCACCATCACTTGCCCATCTAAAGTCTATTTAAATACCCTACTTTTCCTTATAACCAAACTTCAAGTTTTGTTTCACTCATCTGTTCTACTGTAAGTAATACTAATGCCAGTGTTTGACGAGCATATACAGTAGGTACATGATTTCAGAGAAGATTGGGAGCATTGATAAACAGTGGAAAAATACTGAAAGGAATGAGCTACATAATAGGAAATGAACGGGGCTCTTAGGCATTCAGCAGTGAGAAAAATATAATTCATCAAACAAATTTATCCATAAACATCCTCAAAGAATCCAAGAAAGCCTTTTGTTTTCACTCAGTGCCTCGAATTGAAAAGTAACAAGGAAGTTGTTAAGCAATTCACAGGCCACAATATTCAATCTAATGTATTATAGGTTAATGCAGGGTTAATTACAAGTTGCATCCATTATAGCAGTTATGAACACTTTGATCAAATATCAACTTGGGTGAGCGGGTGGGGGAGACACAATTAAATCAAATATGCCCTTTCCTGAATCTGTGATAAAATAGGTATTTTAACATTTTAAGATGTAACCATAGTCTGTATGATTCCAATGATCTGGTCTGATCTGATCATGAAAAAAAATGTAATTATTGCTTATGGTAATAATTAATACAATTTTCTATATTCATATTTTAGATGTATAAGGCCATCCAGTTCAACACTATTTATGGGCAACAAACAAAAACAAATGCATTAAAGAAATAGCATGGGAAAGAAACATACACACTACTCAAAATGGGCCATATATTTCACACCCTGATCTATCCCAGAGCTTGGGGGCAAAAAACAAAAGAAAACACAAACAAATAGCTTTTTGATGCAGTGTCAGGGCCATTCAGACTTCTGAGGGAATGATATTTGTATTAATTTTAATGCCTATTTTTTCAACAGCTGTTTAACTTATTTATTTTTATAATATTTATAACCAGCCCCAATCCTAATGGATTCTAGGCAAGGCCCAATGAGGTAAAACAAAAGCATTCAAAACATGTATAAATAATAGAAATCAGCAGCAAAACCTGGTACATCAAAAACATCATTCATTTGACTTAAGTGAAGTGCCAAACTATTGCTTGAATTATGTTGTTTTAGTTTATTTTCAAAGTATTTGTAGAGGAGGGTGCATTCATATCATCAAAATGAACTCAAATATTTGTCCATGAATCTCTTAACACTTCCAACCTTGGAATTTTGGAAAACTGCTCCTATCCCTAAGACTGACTTCAAAAGTGTTTCTTACCTTTTGCTGAGACTTTGTGTTTTATCTTTGGCTTGGCTTTCAACAAAGATAAGGTTGTAGTTGTATACTACTAAACTACAGCTTAACAAGTGACCTTCTGGCCTAATATGCACTTTGTGTGAAGCCATAAAAATTGGGCAATTCAGTGATTCATGAGTAGGCATGTTGTACAAGCAAAGCTCATATCTCTGCAAGCTACTGGCTGCTCCAGAAATGGGGCAGTGTTAACTGGACTTGGGGCAGGTCCCCACTAAGACTTCCTAATGTCTTCCTAGCATCACCTATCATGAAGTTATCATGGACAGTACAGGAAGTCTTTGTTTAGCAACTGACTTGTTTAACAACCATTTGCTATTAAGATGGTGATGGAAAAAATAACCTTGTGACCAATCCTCACCTTTATGACCTTTGCAGGTCTGTAAAGTGATGGAAAGCTGAAATAAGGTCATAAACACAGTAGCAGTTTCACTTAGTGACCAAGTTGCCGATCTCAATTGTGTTAAACAAGGACTACCTGTACTACAGAAGTATGTTAATTTTGCTTATATTCATTAATAGGTCAGCTGTTATATCAATCAAATGATTTCCTTTTTAAAGGTTTTAACCTACAGTACCAGCTTAAATATAAAATGCGTTATTTTCTATATAGGCTGGGAATTTCTGATCTTTCACAGTATTTGGGGAAATTGAAGACTACCTTGTTTGTGGTTTCAGTTCGCATGTCAATAAAGCAAATGGCAGTGAGCAAAAAATAGAAAAATGTTTTCGATTCCTGTGATTGTAGCTTATTGTTAGAGGGAATATTTAACTTTCTCCACAAATACTACCAATTGACCTGAAGGTTGGAATTGAACATTTGGCATCCTGTTTAATGCATATAAATCATACAAATGCATCTGCACACATTGAAAACACCCATTCCTTCTAATAAACTTAGTGGAGGACAAGATGTTGGCAAGTTCACCAGCCGTTTATCAGAAAGTAGATACACAAAAATGTCCACGAGCTATATAGCACACTATAAACTATATTGACTGTTTGCACAGCAAAAGTTATATGACGCATTAAACTTTATATGAAGAGACTGGTGATGATCTGATAAACTCTCATCTGTTATCTTTAAGAAATTCAGGAGATCCAAGAAGTACTGTACCAGACGATTGGAGGAAAAACAACTGTTGCCCCTATCTTCAAAAGGGGGGAAAGGAGAAACCACATAGCAATACTGTAAATCTAATGTCAATATCTGGGAAGAGTCTAAAGTAGATCATAAAGTGGTTTGATCTGTATGCAGTAGGAAAACAGTGCCACAGAACTTTGTTAACAACCGTAGTTTTGTCAGGATGGGTTTTGTTGTTGTTGTTGTTATTTTTAATCACCGGGATTGAAATGGACTTAATATCCCTTGATCTTAGCAAAGCAGAATCTCAGAAACTAAGCTTTATCGGGAGAGACTGGAGGAACTGGATGCAATTAATATTCAGGAAAAGAAAATGACCAAGAAGGACATAGTAGCACTATTCAAACAATTGAAGGGATGACATATTGAAGCATGCCAGAGTGCAAATAAAGAATTGTGGCTTTAAATTACAAGAAGGCAGATTCCCGCTCAACGGTAAAACCCCCATAGTTTGATAGTGAAGCCAATTATCATAGGAGACAGTAAATTTCACTGAGTGTTTCCTAGCAGAAGACAAACATCTTTCTGTTGGGATGGCTTTACATTGGAATTCCCTTGAGCAAGGAGTTGGATTCATAGAGCCCCTTCTATCTCTATTATTTTGTGATTCCTTCTTTAGTACTCTTTTCTCCTAAAATGCTAGATTCTAGAGTCAAATCTGAATCCTATAAATAATAGTAAGAGAGAAAGGCAAAGGAATCTCTGCAGATTTTACTCCACTAGTTGGGCCAACAATAGGGGGTGGTGCTCGTCTCCCTTTCAAGGTGATTGCGCCAGCGCTGTCCAAAGACATTTCCGTGATCATGTGGCCATCACGGAGTACCGTTACCTTCCCACCAAAGTGGCATCTATTTATCTACTTGCATTTGTATGCTTTCAAACTGCTAGGTTGGCAGGAGCTGGAGCAAATACAGAAGCTCACCCTGTCACGTGGAGCTCAGCTCTTGAACTGTGCTGGCAGCTTTCAAGCTAACAAACCCAGTGTCTTAACCACTGAGTTGCTCCATAAATAATAATAACCATCCAATATACCGTATTTAAAATCCAATTCTTCAAACTGACACTTATTGCTCAAAAATTCATAGGTAATTACTATGGTGCCTCGAGAGAACAGAACTACTTCAAGTGGTTATATTGCTTTCAATGACTCCTCAGTGAATATCTGAAAACCTAGTTTTTAAGATTGATACAGTTCTTAATTGAGAATATTTTCCAGATTTAATCTATGCCCTTAATCCCAGATTTCTAGGAATTGTTTGTCCATGATTACACAAAAACAAGCAAAAAGTTTTGTCTTCTTGTTGCTTCACATACTATATATGTAATACCTGGCACTGGCATGAAAATCAGGGAAAAGTCTGAAGTCCGCGGAGACATGGTTCAATTTAATTAAGCCCCAAATTATTTTCTTAGTATAGTCACACACATCCTTTCAAGAAATGCACAGATTGTGAGAACACCATTCCTACATATCTCCTTGAGAGGACAGAATGTGTTGGGGGAAAAAGTTGGCACCTCTGCATGGAGTTGGCTTTGAAGACAATCCAGAAATGTGGTGGCATTCAGAGTTTTGGATGCCCCAGGCTTCACTCATGTTACACCACTGCTTTGTGAGCTGCATTAACTTTCAGTTTCTTTCCAGATATGATTCAAGATTCTAGTTATCATTTTTAAAGACTGAATGGCACAGGGCAAATTATTTGCAGGACTGCGTCTCCCTGGGCACATCTGCTTGTTCCACTAGGTCTGATAGGATAGAATAGGCCCAACAGAGACTTCACTTCCTCAGGGTCTTGCGGAAGAACAGGGTAGAACAACGGCTAATGACCTTCTTTTACCGGTCTACTATAGACAGCGTCCTCTCACACTGTATTGTGGGTTGGTATGCTGGCCTGACAGCAGTGGATAGGAAGATATTACAGAGGGTGGTGAGCACAGCACAAAACATCGTGGGTTGTCCCCTGACACCACTGGATGACATCGCCAGGGTTCGCTGCCTTGGATGAGTGAGGAAAATTCTCAGGGATGACTCACAACCTGGTCGGTACCTCTTTACTCTCCTACCATCGGGCAGGAGATACAGGAGTATAGCCAGCTGTACCAACTGGCTGAAGAACAGCTTATATCCATGGGTTGTCAGGCTCTTGAACAGGAAATAACTTTATGTATGATTGACTTGCGAGGCCGGTGTGTTGTGTGCAGTTAGCTCACATGGTGTAATAAGATGGTGGATTTGTTGCCACTGTGAGTTGTGTGGGGGGGGCACGAAGGGAGGCTCAGCCAATCTCAATGTATACATGGTTGTACTTTGACAATAAAGGTTCTTTCATTCAGTCCTGTTTCCTTTTCTTAAAAACTATCATTTAGTGAGAACTAGGGACCACAGCTTTCCAGTAGTGGTCTCTGCATTTTCCCAAGATCTAGCAGGCTCCTACCTACCTAGCCTTCTGAAAATCCTTGATGATCTGGCTTTTTCCGTGTTGAGGGGTTGCATGAGACTGAAGACAAGTAATATTGTTGGAGGATAGATGGGGATGTGTTGTGTTTGGGAGCACTGGAAGTTTCTATGTTGATTTTTCTTTCCCACCCCCCCCCCCCCGTTTTTATTATGACCTGCTCATGATTATATTGCATAAGATGGGCAGAGTTATAAATCTTAGGAAGGAAGGAAGGAAGGATATTGCTTTTAGGCCATAAAAATTACCATGTGGAATGAAATAATGTCTTATTTTTGTTAAGACAGACTTGGATTACCCGGTCATTTATTTTAGAAGACTACTGCATCTAATCTTCCAAAATTACCACACCCTTTAGTAACAATATATTTTTCAAGCAAGTGTAGGCTTTTTTTTAAATAAAGAAAGGAACCTTGGGAATCCTGGCCTCCAAGAACAAAGAGATGCCTTGTGCCTCTGTCTCCAGACATTTGTAAAGAGCACAAATATATCTGATCAAATATTTTAATACATCCCTATACTCGGTTGTTAACAGCGAGACGGCAGATTTTATGAGGTACAAAATTATGCTTCTACTAAGTGGATATTAGGAAAATCCCAGAGTTTGGTATTTCTAGATGTTGCATTAGAATTCCTATAATCTCTAATAAGTCACTATTGATTCCAAGTGGATGAATGCTACAACTTTTCATTAGTCCATTACACGGTGAGCCACCAGCTTTAGGCAGCTTTTTTTTTGAATTATGGAAAACCAGTAATGTATTAGTGATTTTATGGAATATTTATGATCTTGAGGTAAAATGAAAAACTTATATAATCTGAAAAATAGACCAGAGAATGTTTATTTTTGAGTAAGGAGAGATGGCTGAGGGATTTTTTTGTTTCAATCTCAAAATAATTTATCTTTTGCTGATTATAACTTGTTTAGATTTCTTTAAATGAGAGATTAAATGATTTTTAAATTCTCACTTTCTTGATTGTGGTGCAAAAAATACTTGCCTCAGGTATATATCAGATAGGAATGGGCTTTTAGACAATCAGTTTGGTATCTGTAGGAATAGTGCTTACATATTTGTGAGGGTGGTTTTATTTTTTTTTAGTTAATACTCAATCTGCTATTCATGGCTTATTTTTAGAGTTTTCTGATTTATCTGGTATCTATTAGTCATAGTGTGCAATTTGAAAAGCATGAAAATATATATATTTAACTTCTCACCACAAGTTGTTTAGAGCAATGATATTAATGCTACAGCTTGAGTATACAACAGTTATTTTGCTCAATAGATGGAATCATTTTGCAAATGAAAATACAGATTTTTCTTTAATAGGGGAAAATAATAAAATCTGATCCCTACTCAGAAGTAAATCTCACTATTTTCAATTATGCTTACTTTACACTAAGTAAGCATAAGCTTTCGGTAATTATGTAGGAACAGTTCAAATAAAGGATAATTTAATTGTATTCAATTATTCTGCTCCAATAACATTTCTGAATCAACATAATCTAAATTTGCAGTCCTACTTAAAGTAAAAACTTAATTTTTTAAAGACTGTATAAAATTAACTTCTATTGCTGGGCTAGGATTACTTTATAATATAAAATAGTTTCCCAAAGAATTCATGGACCCTCCCAGAAATCTATTTTTGTCTCATATGATAGGAAAAGGTAAAGATGAAAGGAGGGGAAATTGTATTGCCAAATGTAGGTAAGAAAATGTTCTCTAGGAACAACTACTATATATCAGAAAAAGTTCAGAATCTAGTGAAAACGGAGAATTTGAGGGTAAAATGTATATTTACTGAAAGAAAAGGGAAAAAAAAAATAGCTGGCATTCGGTAAAGCCACTAATATCAACAAACCGACATCCTATCACTACCTATATTATATACTATGTGAAAGAACCACAGACCTAAGTACACTGGCACTGAGCAAGGCAATTAACAATTTGTAAGCTATTTTAGGCATACTGCTAAATTTATTCCAGAAAAACCTGTTTCACAACTACTATGGTTGTTTCTGTTCTTTTCTGTTTTGATTTGCAAAGGTAGATTTAGAATATAGTATTAAAGGCCTATAATTCAGTGATCCAGACACCTAAATTTTGATGTCAGCTAAAATTCTACATATCAGCATTCCTTACTCGCAACAGTCTGAAAATTTGCATCATGACTTAAATGGCGTGGAAAAATATGTTCCTGAGTACTAGAGTTTTTTAAAATCTACATTTTGGACCAGTTAGTGGTCGAGAAAGTAGGTCATTTTACCCACTATCAAAATCCATCACATTTTTCTCAACAAGGAGAAAAAAAAATACATATTGTATTCTACAAAACCAATACCTCTGGCTAAAGATAACAGTATTTTAAATATGATTCTACCTGGCCTATGCAAAATAGTGTTTATTAAAAACATACTGGAATAATTGATTAAATAAATACATGTGTAAATAGTAATGACAGCTCCTTGGCTTGTGTTTGTATTGGTTTTAATAATTTCAGATACATCTATTATTTGAATTGAACTTTTTAACAGTTATTGATGCTTCCTCTGAGTTTTTATTGTAGAAACAACAATTGTTAAGAAATTTCAACCATCTTTGTGAGTAAATCAGGGCCCTGTCCCGTAATTTTATCTACTAACTAGAACCCTCCATACGATATACCATTTTGTTCAATAAGCTATCTAGCTCCCTCACCCCACCTACCCCCCCAGCCACTGGTCACCAAAAAAACTGAAGGGAATGGCAGTTTTAAGTGGTTGTGATTGATCACAATTGATCAACTTAGAGCTTTTCAGTATGTTGGAGCATACTCATTTTAACAATAAATATTGTTACTTCATCATTTTGGGGGGAGGTAATCTAGATACAGGGACATGGTGGCTCAGTGGGTTACGACGCTGAGCTTGTCGATCGGAAGGTCGACAGTTTGGCGGGTCGAATCCCGAGTGCCGCGTAGCAGAGTGAGCGCCTGTTACTCGTCCCAGCTTCTGCCAACCTAGCAGTTCGAAAGCACGTAAAAATGCAAGTAGAAAAATAGGGGCCACTATGGTGGGAAGGTAACAGTGTTCCGTGCGCCTTTGGCGTCTAGTCATGCCGGCCACATGACCACGGAGACGTCCTCGGACAAGCGCTGGCTCTTCGGCTTTGAAACGGAGATGAGCACCGGCCCCTAGAGTCGGAAACGACTAGCATGCATGTGCGGGGGAACCTTTAACTTTACCTTATTAGATTATATTATCAGGCAAAACTGCTGCAAGAGTCTATTACTGTTGTAGATACTGCTAATATCTATCAATATAATTTCCCATTACAATTCCTGTCAATGTATAAGTAGATAACTAGGGTTAAAAGAGAAAGCACAACTATGCTTTTCCTTTGACAATGTCCTATTATTTGAACATTCATTTTAAGAAAAATAAAAGAGACAAAGTGATAAACATCTCACAGTTTCTAAGAGTAACTTTATTTGCAGAACTGTTACTAAAGGTTTAAAATATAATTAGAATACATTCATTGGTAAAGGATTTCTAACTAATCTCATCCCAGATCAAATACAATTTTAACTACTTAGTAGTATTCAGCAAACATTTAATTTTCCTGTACAATTGAAAAGAGAAAATTAATTAGATCACAGGGAACTCTTATGGGATTTAAGCAAATCAATATAGACTTTTTGACTTTCAAGCAATAGTGAATACAAGAATCTTTTCTCTGCTGCATTTAAAATGGTAAGGTCTTGCTTTTTTCTCCTTGTTCTGATTGCCATCATGTGCAAAGCTGTCATTGCTACGCATAGATTTTCCTTACTTTCCAGGAATCTGAGAGAAAATATAGTCACAACAAGGGTAAATACAAAGATAAGGTGCACACCACTAGCATTTAGCTTGGAACTAGTAGTAGAGTATGCTGATAACAGCATAGGTATCTAGCTATTATATGAATGCGATTCACTTGAGCTCTTTCATTCTGGTTGGGTATGTGAAAATACATGGTAAATACCTTGTTGTGGCCTCTTCAAAGGCACATGCCAAGTTCTTATGCATAGCCCTCAGGCAAAATTCTCCCCTGCCCTGACTCATGTGGAGGGTTGCAGTGGAACCAATTTATTCAGCTTTGAGTCAAAGGGAGTTTGATGTACCTTACATATGATTAAAAATACAGTGAAAACACTTACTCATATCAAGCAACAATGCAGCCAAAACAGTACTGAACATTAACTGTTTTGATACCACTAAATAAAACCTCAACATCTTCAAATATATTTGGATGAGAAAGAAGGCAGAGGATTCACTGGTGAGGTATCTTCGCCAGTGTTATTTTTTTAACCATTTATCACTCTTAGCAACATTATAGGCAAGTGGTCTCCATGCTACCCTGTCAAACACAGCTTCTTTCAATTGTTGGATGCTCATCTTGGTATCAGATCTTTGCAGCTACTTTGCCCATTTTTTTGGGGGGGAAAAACGTCTAGTTTTACACTCCAGTATAGGAGGGGATCTATGAAAAGTCTTTTTAAGATGATGACCTAGCATTTATTTTATGGGAAAGAAATGGGTCACTATCAGAAGCACAACCTTAACAGAAGACAAAAGGACAATTATCAAGAAAATGGAAATAAATCATGTGCATCCATAACTGAATTCCTTGCACTTTATTGAGTGTTTAAGAAGCTTTCAGGATAAAAAGTAAAAAATGTTAACTTTTGACAGTTTTACTATTCAAAAATTATTTTTAAAGCTTTCCAATATCAATGCATTATAGATTTCCACACCCCGGAACACGTAATTTCAAAGTTTATAATTGCGACATAAATTTACAGGAAAAAATGTAGAACACTGGAAAAAACATATATATTTCTCAGAGTCACAATAAAATAGAACTAAATTCATTATAAATTGATGAACAATTGGTGCACAGATGGAACTCTTTGGAAATACAATCAT
Source organism: Vipera berus (assembly GCF_964194415.1). Lineage (NCBI taxonomy): Eukaryota > Metazoa > Chordata > Lepidosauria > Squamata > Viperidae > Vipera > Vipera berus. Next base: position 282,986,404 of record NC_138202.1, read on the forward strand.
TACTGGAATTTGGCCAGTTTTGTTTTGTTTTTTTGCTTAGAAAAATCAATTCTTAACTTTTCTATATTTGTATAACCATTTTATTAATTTGATAACAGTCAAATAATGAAATTAATGAATGAGTTGGTATTTGTTTAACCTGCCTTTATATCAACAGACTTTACTGAGTATTTAAAGATATAGGCTCAGAATAATGACAGAAGTGACTGGAACTCAGAATTCCACGTCATATTTCTAAGAAAGGATCATAATTAACTTAAACATACCGTCTGTCCAGTGATAGTCCAATTGATTACTCTAGTAAGCAATTTAATTTGGACTTTCAATCTGCCCTCTTTAAGCAAATTAAAATAATTAAAATTGTGTACAAGTGACTATAGGTTTCTCTACTCTCATTTACTGTTCAAGGTGACAACTCATTCTACAAACCTGCCTAGAGGATGGGCATGTACATCATCTTGCTTACATACTGCTCATCTTTTAGGTACCTAATGGATAAGCATGTATTAACTTCAAACAAGACAGTCCCTCAGCTGCTTTTTATATTATATTGCTTGTGCATCTGTGAACATAAAACTTTATTCAGGTTTTTTTGGCCCAAGGCACCTGCTGCCTACCTTTGTTTTCCACAGTAAGCTTTTTGAAATTAATCAATTTGAAATATCTAGTTTATTCCATGTATATTAGGAAATCTGGAGTATTTTCAACTTTGAAGACCAAGCTCATTTACTCACATAATAAAGTTAAGTTGTATCACCCCCATTTTACAGAAATAGGAACTACACTTTATAATAACCTCATTCCAAAATTGCATATTTTTTCATGTAGGATTTTTCAAAATATTTTCTCTGAAATTCTTTCTGCTGTTTTAGGAAGGACAGGCTTGATCAAGAGAAAAAGTAACATCAATGACGGTCAAAAGTTCCCCGACCTATTCGAGTTCAATGGAATTTAATCCTGTGACATTAAAAACATGCAAACAATTCAGCAAAGACCTCACTAAATTCAACCCGATTAATCGGACAGGTGTAGTGAGGATTGTTGCCAAGAACATTCATTTCACGGTCTATACAAAACCAGACTTTTCTTGTAGAAAAATGGAAACAGGATATGGGGAGACTTGCCCAACTCCTAGCAAGGTTCCAGCATAGTGAAAAGACTACTTTATAAACACGGGTCTAGCACGTCCTGTTCTCCGCATTGTGGGTGTTTTATTCTTCGGCGACTCATCGCAGGTTGTTTGCAGCCGCCCTTTCGGGTTTGTTTTTTTTAAAAAAAACTGAGCAACTGAAACAAAACAAACCCGAACGTAACTCCCAGGGCTTCTTATCCGCAACCTCGTCCTCCATGCAGACCCAGCCCCTTTCAGTCGCCTCCCTTCATTGTTCCTGCAGCTTCGCCTGGCTACCGCGCGACTCTCCCCGTCCACGCGGATTCAAACTCAACGCCCTCAAGTGCTAATTTCTCCTCTTTACATAGACAACACAGCCAGACGCTTTGGGAGGGGAGGAGGTGGGAGCGATAGGCGCTCAAGCTGCTTTCCCAGCGCGCCCTCGCCCGCTCTTGACCTGACATCGGCGCGCGGATGCTTTCCTGGAGGTGCGCGCGCAAAGGACCGAGTGGGGGGGAGGGGAAGAGGAGGTGAGCGGCGTTCGTGACGCGCTCGTGATAGAACGGCGGAGCGGCCGCGCGCACGAAACGGTGTCTCTCTCTCTCTCTCTCTGAGAAAAGGCGGGGAGGAAGGAAAGGAGACAACCGGGGCGGGGAGAGAGGCGGCGGCGGCGTTGTTCCGTGAGGCAAAGGAGAGACGCTGCCGAACAGGAAGCGCTGCCACCAAACCTTAGAGCCGCTCGGTGCCTGCGCTGAAGCGAAGGGGCAAAGTCTAGGCTTCGCGAAGAAGGAGGATTTTGCTCGGCGAGGAGCGGCACCAGAGGACTGACTGCCCTACTGCCTGCCTTCCCCACACACACACACACACGCACACGCGCACGCACGTATCCCGCCATCCGGCTTTTTGTGGTGGTGGTGGTGGTGAGGCAAAAAAGACATATTCGCCGGGAACTCCGTGCCCGGGCCGTCACGGGCCCTCCCATCGTGTCGGTGGCTGTGAGAAACCCGGAGGACGGCCGAGAAGGATGTCGGGCGGCGGTGGCGGTGGTGGTGGTGGAGGAGGAGGAGGTAGCCGCGAGGAGGAACGGCGCAAGCTGGCCGATATCATCAACCACTGGAACGCGAACCGGCTGGACCTGTTTGAGATCAGTCCCCCCACTGAGGTGAGAAATACGAGAAAGGTTGTTTTCTCTGACGTCCCTCCCCCCCCAACTCCCCGCTCTTTCCCGTCCGGGTTGTGCTGTTGTTGCTGGCCGCTTCCCCCCCCCACACACACACTTCAACATGCACACATGCCCCAGCTCCCCCCCCCAACTTAAGTCCTGCGGACGCCTCCATCCTCGCCGAGGGGAAACTCCGCCCCTTCCCGAGGTGAGAGACCCGGCGGCTTCCCGGGAAAGAGGTCCCCCTTTCCTTCGCCTGCAGTGTGCCGGCGCCTTGGGGTGGAGGGGGAGGTCTGGATTTGGCTAGAATTACCTTTTTGATTAAAAAGTGACCTGCCTCTGTCGGGGGGTGGGGGTGTCTCGGTCGTTCTCGGGAGGCAATAATCGACTTCTACCTGACTCCACCACGTCTTTTAACGCCTGCAAAATTTGCCAGTCGTAGTAGTCATTTCCACCCGGTGAAGAAGGGATTTCGTGTTGTAAGAGGGAGGACTCGGTGCCTTGGCTTTACCACTTCCTCCACTGGCCCGTGGTCGTGATTCTCCACGTAGCCCGCCCCCAATTCCCCCTGGTTTTTCCTTCCTTCGCTTTGGAGGCATTGCCGTTCTTGTTACAGGCCTCGTCCAGCCACTGCAATCCCCGGATCAACCTTGTGTTTCCTTTCAGTGATTCCCCAACTAGCACTTCCTGACTCCCTCCCCTGCACTTTTTCCAATACAGGTAGTCCTCAACCACAATTGAGCCCAAAATTTCTATGGCTAAGGGAGACATTTGTTAAGTGACTTTTGCCCCATTTTACAACATTTCTTGCCACAGTTGTTAAGTGAATCACTGCAGTTATTAAGTTAGTGACACGGTTGTTAAGTGAATCTGGCTTCCCCATGTATTTTGCTTGTCAGAAGGTTGCAAAAGAGGATCATGTGACCCCAGGACACTGCCACCATCCTAAATATGAGTCAATTGCCAAAAGTCTGAATTTTAATCATGTGACTGTGGGGATGTTGCAATGGTTGTACGTGTGAAAAACGGTCATAAGTCACTTTTTTCAGTGCATTGTAACTTTGAGCAGTCACTAAACAAACTGTTGTAAGTTGAGGACTGTATTACGAATATTACCACCCCTTTGTACTCTTTCTATAGAAGCATGATTTAAGAAAGTGCACACAACAGAGTTTATTCCTTTTTAGAAATCTCAGATTAGTAGGAAGTGTATCATGATCTTTTAGACACTTAAAAATATTCTCAAGGACATAATTCAGTATGTGAAATAAGAACTGGTTTTGTGAAAGTATCCAAGGTCAGCTGTTGAAGAGTTTCATGCAGTACATTTATTTTAAAATTAAATTTTGACATCCCAATTGATTTTTACACTGATTACTTGTGTGTGGAGATAAACATTGAAAACATTGAATCTGTTCAAAATACTATCCCTAATATATATACTTCAACAAACATAACTTCTTAATTTTAAGAGGTTCTTTCAAAATATTGAAAAAATGTTTTATTGGAAAGCTCAATGAATAATTTTTTATTAAATCTCTGTTTAAAAACAAAAACTTAAAAAAAATCTTAAAGCCACACCTAATTGCTGGTGCTGTTATATTTTTAACTAGTTGTGAGTGTGTACAAGTCTGATATGAGAGATGATGAGTCAAGAATTTTAAAAGCTGTTTTTCCCTGGACAAAACAGAGCTATGATGCCTGCTTATTGAGTAGAGATTTGTCACATGCCTGTTCCCAAGATAACAAATGAAATTTGCATTTGACTGTAGTTGGTCTTCAGTTGTTAATGGAAGCCTTCTGATAAATAATATCTAATATGTTAAAATTATTAAACATAGACAGCTGAATCTGGTTGTTTTCGAGTAAAACACTTGTTAGTTTATTTTAAATACAGTTTGATTATGTTTGTCGATTTTTTCCTCATATGACAGGTTACAAACTGAAAACTGTTTTAGATTAGCAGTTCAAATTTTATTGTGATAATTCCTGCTCAAAATGTATTTTTCAAGTTAAATTTGGCACAGGTACATAAATTGTCATTGTCTGAGAAAATATTACAGGCAAGGGTGCAGTCTTTGGAGAACTTAAGTTCTTATTACAAGTAATATTTAACAATGGATTTTAGTAAAAAGGATAGTTCTTTAGGTTTCTTGGCTGCCTTTTCCCTGAAACTCCAATATTTGTGCAATTTTGATTTTGGTTTGCTTTTGTAGAACAGAACAATGCTTTTATTTCTTCTGTACAAGTCACCTTGTACATTTGTATTGCCAAATGTTACCTAATGCAGCGGATATGTTAGATTAATATGATGTGTGATTACGTCTATACACTGGCCACCATTCTTTGCATGCTTGTATTTTTAAAAGAATTCACTTAGCAACATAGAACCATTTCAACATTTTATCTAATGGAATTTCCTTAAACTTAAGCAATGCTGAACTTGCTTTCTTTAACATGAAAGTGGAGAAACACCTGTATTGTCATGGTAACTAAGTTATTTCCTGTTCTCTGTCTTACAGACTTCATGACTTCATTTCTGTTTGTACCTCATCATTTAATTCATCCATGCATAAATTATGTTCCTGGACCACTTTTATTTATTTATTATAAGTGCTTTCATACCAATTAAAGTGCATGCAAGCAATTTACCCTTATTGACAACAATACTCTTGAACAATACATACACCCACACCCATAGGTAATTGATAACAATAGTAACAGTTAACAAAATAAAAGAAGCAGCCCTCATATATCCCAAGTACTGTACTTTTAGTAACTTCTCTGAATATTAACAGTAAGAATGGGGATCTTATGTCCCAGGTGACTACAGGTAGTCCTTGACTTACAACTTCAATTGAGCCAAAAATTCTCCTATTAAGGAGACAGTTAAGTAAATTTTACACCATTTTATGACCTTTCTTGCCACAGTTGTTAAGTGAATCACTTCAGTTAAGTTTGTAACATGGTTGTTAAGCGAATCTGGCTCCCCCGTTGACTTTGCTGCAACCATCATAAATATCAGCCAGGTGCCAAGCAACGATTGTAAGTGTGAAAAATGGTCAGTAATCACTTTTTTCATTGCTGTTGTAACTTTGAATGGTCACTAAATGAATGGTTGTAATTCGAAGACTACTTGTAGTCCCACAGGAGAGAAGCCCTGGCAAAGAATGTATGCTTCTGAATTCCTTGCAATATGTCACACCTAATGAGAACTTTAAGGTACAGGCTCTCTGTGGCATATTTTGCCTTTATCTAATCTTTCTCCTCCCCCAGCAGTTCTATCTTATTCCCTTAGCCTTCATCCTCCAGCATTTTTATTTATTATAATGAATGTACGTTGTGAAAAGCATAGTACAGTGTAGACAATGTATGGCATTCTGAATGTTGCTGAATTGCTACTACAAGCATTTTAGTTATATTTGTTGGATTGGTCACTATTGTAGGTCAACAATAGGTGGGTTGCTATTGAGTGTTACCTACTCCCAGTGATGTACTATTAGTGACATAGCATAGTGCTTCCTTAAGGAACAAAATTTGCAAGCTCTTTTCAAAAGGGCTTCACAATTAAATACAGTACTGAATGATGCTGAATTATTCATTTTACAAAAAAATCAAAAGTCAAGATTTATATTTCACATAGAGATTTTCAAGTATTCCAGATTTTGTTCTTTAGAATAATAGAATAACAGAGTTGGAAGGGAAGAGGTCTTCTAGTCCAACCCCCTGCTCAGGCAGGAAACCCTGTACCATTTCAGACAACTGGTTATCCAATCTCTTCTTAAAAACCTCTAATGTTGAAGCATTCAAACTTCTGGAGGCAAGTTGTTCTAACTGTCAGGAAATTTCTTCTTAGTTCTAGGTTACTTCTCTCCTTGATTAGTTTCCATCCATTGCTTCTTGTCCTGCCCTCAGGTGTTTTGGAGCAGGGCTTTTCAACCAGTGGTACAGGTACCACCTGTGGTACATTGGTACCTGGCAGGTAGTACGCGACCATCCTAGAAAAGTGGTAGCGGGGGAGGGGAATGAGCTGAACCTGTGGCAGCACTGCACAAGCCTGAGCGAGAGACAGCTGGAGCTGCAGGCCTGTCAGGGCTCAGCGGAAGCGCCAGGATCAGCACCGCTTTCCAGCTGATTGGTGCTTCTTCGGGGCTGTCAGGGCTCAATGGAAGCGCTAAGATCAGCGCCAGGCTCCAGCTGGAACTCGGCGCTGATCCTGGCACATCTGCTGAGCCTAGAAGAAGCGCTGATCAGCTAGAATGTTGCAGCATCCCCAGGGTCTTGTGATTTACATTTAGATGCTTGGCAACTGATTCATATTTATGACGGTCACACCAGGGTCATGTGAAGTGACCAAAACCTGCTGCAACCACCCAGCAGATGGTGGGGAATAAAAACCAAACACCCCCACCCCACCCCCGCTGTCAATCCTCAACAGAAACATTCCCAACAATAAAAACCTTGGACAGGAGGAAGAGCGCCGTTGGGCAGGCAGGCAGGCAGGTGTCTTGCTTGGGGGGCACTTTTTTCAGTGCCATTGTAACTTCGAACAGTCACTAAGCGAACGGTTGTAAGTCGAGAACTACCTGTACTTCATAACTTTTTTCCTTTTTTTTTTTGGTCATCAAGTTTTTGACACCTTGCTAGGCGACTGGTGGTACTCGGATGTTGCCATATCCTAAAAGTGGTACAATGGGTGAAAAGGTTGAAAAGCCCTATTATGGAGAATAGCTTGACTCCCTCTTCTTTGTGGCAGTCCCTGAGATACTGCAGCACTGCTATCATGTCACCCCTACTCCTTTTCATTAAACTAGACATACCCAATTCCAGCAACCATTCTTTATATGTTTTAGTTTCCAGTCCCCTGATCATCTTTGTTGCTCTTCTCTGCACTCTTTCTAGAGTCTCAACATCTTTTTTACATTGTGTGACCAAAACTGGATGCAGAATTCCAAGTGTGGCCTTACCAAGGCATTGGTGTTAACACCTCACATGATCTTGATTCTATCCCTCTGTTAATGCAGCCTAGAACTCACAGTTACTACTATTGAGCGAGGTACCACCTATATTGTACATGTGCATTTGGTTTTTCTTGCCTAAATGTAAAACCTTACTTTTTTCACCATTGAATTTCATTTTGTTAGATAGTGCCCAATGTTCAAGAGTGTCAAGATCCTTCTGTATCTTAAGCCTATCTTCTGGAGTATTGGCTATTCCTGCCAGCTTGTTGTCGTCTGCAAATTTGATGAGTTCCCCATCTATCTGCTCATCTAAATCATTAAATGAAGATGTTGAAGAGTACTAGGCCTAAAACAGAGCCTTGGGGTTCAGATACAGTTCCATTGAGGACTACACATTGATATATGTTTTTCTTTGTGATTCTTACTATGTTCTAGAAAGCATAGTTATATATTAAACTTATAGAAGTTAAAATTAAGAACTTTTACAAAGTATTTCATATGATGTTCATTGATAACTTGAATTAATTTATATTTTTTTCAGGAAATATAACTGACACAGAATAAAAAAGGCTAATGATTTTTTAAAAAACAAAAGTAAGGAAAGTATAACTTCCCAGATATTATTGAAGTACAATTTTTATCTCATATTAGACATGCTGGATAAGGGCAGTAGAGTTGAATAATATTTGGATGGCCTTATATTTTCCACTCCTGGAACAAACATACATACATACATACATACATACATACATACATACATACATACCAAAAGAACTAATTTCAGTATTCTTAAGAATTGACATACCTGTCTGAAAAAGAAAAAGACAGATAGGCAGAAATCTTAACTAATATACTCCATTGTTTCCTGCACTTTTTAAAATGTTTTATTTTAGATTTTCTTCCTCTAGCTATATGTTCTTAAAAGCTGAACGGCAGGTAGCATTCAGCATGGAATACTATTCTTGCTGCTTAGCAAATCCAAGCAACAGATTTATCATACTTTCTTTTTTAGGTTGTTTTACAGGCACAAGATAACAGGAAAGCAGAACTCTGTATTTAATGTCTATTCTTGCTCTCCTGGTCAGGGCCCATTTCAAATATTGTGCCTAGTATTCCAGTTGGAACAATTTTAAAGAAGATAGTTAAAAGTATGAAGACTAAAAACTGAAAAGAAAAGGAATGAACATAATACTTTAGTGTTGAGAAAACTTACAGAAAACTAAATAACATTGCACTTTCAAAGAATTTTTTTCATATAGAAAACACTATCATTCATCTGTTATCCAAAATATTTATTTCTTAAGTTACAAGAAGGGGTGGAGAGTAAAAGATGACCTATCAGTGCCCCTTTCCCTAGCTAATTGACGATGTTTGAAAGAAAGTGAGGCTGATCTATAAATGTTGAGAGGCTGCAGAGAATCATATGGTAGACCTGTAGTATCTACTCTGATAAGGAGTTGGAATTACTTGTCCTCCCTCATGCATAGCTATGCTAATTTGGGTTTTTGTTTCTGCCATCAGCAGAATTTTACACACACTTCATTTTCAGTCGTATTTATTTTTTAAATATTTATTTATTTCTATCTTGCCTTTTTTAAAGTATTTTTACAAATAATTCAAGGCGGTTTTCTCCACAACAACCCTGTGAGGTGAATTGGGCTGAGAGAGGGTGACTGACTCAAGGTCATCAAGCTGGTTTTCATGACTAAGGTGGGACTTGAACCCACATTCCTCCAATTTCTACACTAGTGCCTTAACCAATAGACCAAACTGACTAACCCAAGGTCACCCGGTTGACTTTCATGGCCAATCTTCACCTGTTCACTTCCTCAAACAGGCCAAGGGTAGGAGATCAAGGTAAAATGGAGTTCTCTTTCAGAAAGTTTTCAGCAAGAGAGGGCTTGCTTTCTAACTGCAACCGTGTTAGACACATTAGCCAATCAAATTAAGCAGCATTTTAACATTAGATAACCCTCATAGCTGATTAACATTTTCTGTGATTTAGGTAGTCAAGGACAGGAATTCAATATCCATTTATATATTGCATTCTAGCCACTGTGTGGTGGCACAGTGATTAGAATGCAATATTGGAGGCATAGTCTGCTCACTGCCAGGAGTTTGATCCTGACTGGCTCAAGGTTGACTCAGCCTTCCCTCATTCCGAGGTCAGTAAAATGAAGAACCAGATTGTTGGAGGCAATATGCCTGATGTTGTAAAATGCACAGAGAGTGCTGTAAAGCACTGTGGAGCAGTATATAAGCTAAGTACCCTGTTGCCCTGAAAGTATGGCCTACCCCGAGAACAAGCCCTAGCTTGATTTTTTGGGGGTGGGCCTAATATAAGCCCTAGTTTTGGGGCAAGGCACACCTAAAAATCAAGCTAGGGTGGTGTGTGTGTGTGTGGATCTGCTCCATGTGCCCCGCACCCGCTTACCTTGTAGCCAGGTCTCTCCTCGCTGGCCCACTTCTTCTGCGGCGTTTTTTGCAGCCAGGACTGCATTTCGCAGACAGAGGCCTTTCACCGCAGCTGAGAATCGAGCTATGGATTCAATCCATAGCTCGGTTCTTCAAGAGATCTGCAACTAAGGACTGAGCTATGGATTGAATCCATAGCTCGGTACTTGTCTGCAGAGGCCTTCCAGAAAGGCTTGATTGTAAAATGCAGGCTGGAATGCAGCTGCAGCATGAAGCTGCTCCTTCATTCCAAGAAGAACTGGGCTGTCTGGGTGGGTTTGTCAGTGCCGGAGGGGAGTAAAGACATCCCCCAAAAGTAAGACCTGGTGCCTCTTTTGGAGGCAAAGAAGAAGAAGAAGAAAGACCCAGTCTTATTTTCGGGGAAACACTGTAGTATTACTACTGTAACACTCAGCAGTAGTACAAGAGGTAAATTGGCAGCTAGATATATATTGGGGAAAAAATACTTTCAGCTTGCTATTCTGGGTTGGATAGAAAGCCGACGTCCTTTTCAGTTTTCATTAGGCAACAACAAAACTTAACCATTAGAAAAATAGGAGGAACTATAATTGTGTTTCTTATCTCCACCGTTATTTAATGAAGCTCTTTGTATTTTAAACTGTTTCTTCCTCGTCTCCTGGCAAACTCAAACTATATCCAAGTGAAGCTTTTGGTGAGAAATGTATTTGGTTGACATTGTTTTAGGGCTGAGGTATGTTTCCTCATTAGGGACTCTAGTCTAGGGCTTAATGACAGGACTGATGCACATAGCTGTACGGGTAAAGATTCCTTAAAGACTCAACATACCAAAATATCCATTGTCTCATAACTTTTTGATACTTGTTTCTACTATTTAAAACTCTATGATTAATTAAAAACTGCAGTTTTTAATATATACAGAAATAAGTTGTAAATTCTCTTGTATTCATAAGTTATCAATAAAGAACATATTGGCAGCATTTTTAATCATTGTGGGGGCACTAATGACACTGACACATTATTACTGATATTACTTGCAATTTATTTAAAAGAACGTATTTGAAATGTAATTGTGGACTGATGCAGACTGACAGTCTTAAGGTTTAATTGGTAGTTTATGACTCACATTATATGCAAGAGTTGATTGAAAGAGGTTATATGTAAAATAGCTAGGGGAGGGAGGCAGAAAGAACAGATATGTGGCATTGTTTTGTTCTGAACTTTCAGTGTGAAAACTTTGAACTGTGTCAAATCATTTGCCAAGAAATCTCATTAATTTATATTACCGTAGTTTCCGGCGTATAAGACTACTTTTTAACCCATGAAAATCTTCTCAAAAGTCAGGGGTCGTCTTATACGTGCTGAAAATTTAGGGACAGGGCTGGCTGGAAAACCTGGAGCGGATCTCCCATTTAGTCTGCGCAGGGAAAGCGGGACCAATTGGAGAAGAAGCTGCAGTCTGTGATTTTTTACAGGCTGGGGTCTGAGCGTCTTTTCTTCTAAAGTTGAAGAGCAGCTGTAGTATATCCCAACTTGAAAGGCAGGTGGGGAAGGCAGCAGCCAGAGCAGCGGCTTAGCTCTAAGAACACATTTGACTCAGGAACTGGCCGGGCTGGCTGGAAAACCTGGAGCGGATCTCCCATTTGGTCTTTTTTTAAAAAAAATCCCATTTATATCCTGCCCTTCTCCAAAGACTCAGGGTGGCTTACAATTTAAAGCACAAATCAATGTGCTTAGCAATAGCCTTCATTCTGTGTATATGCCTGCTTATTAGGGCTTTCACCCCCCCCCCCCAAGCGGCATTATTACAAAGTCAGCTTAATTGCCCCCAACAGTCTGGGTCCTCATTTTACCTACCTTGGAAGGATGGAAAGCTGAGTCAACCTTGAGCCTGGTGGGATGCGAACCTGCACTAATTGCAGGCAGCTGGTTTTACGTAAGGCTCTGCGCAGGGAAAGCTTTAGAGTGAATTAGGAAAAGTGAAAAAGTGAATTAGGAAAATAGGGAACGGTTGCTGGAATTGGGTATGTGTAGTTTAACGAAGAGAAGGGTGAGGGGTGACATGATAGCAGTGACCCAATATCTCAGGGGCTGCCACAAAGCAGAGGGAGCCAAGCTATTTCCAAAGCACCTGAAAGCAGGACAAGAAGCAATGGATGGAAACTAGTCAAGGAGAGAAGCAACCTAGAACTAAGGAGAAACTTCCTGACAGTTAGAACAATTAACCAGTGGAACAACCTGCCTCCAGAAGTGGTGAATGCTCCAACACTGGAAGTTTTTAAGAAGAGACTGGACAGCCATTTGTCTGAAATGGTATAGGGTTTCCTGCCTTAGCAGGGGGTTGGACTAGATGACCTCCAAGGTCCCCTCCAACTTCTTCTTCTTCTTCTTCTTCTTCTTCTTCTTCTTCTTCTTCTTCTTCTTCTTCTTCTTCTTCTTCTTATTATTATTATTATTATTATTATTATTATTATTATTATTATTATTATTATTATAGTTTAATCCACTTGCACTGTTTTATGTTTACATGTTTGATGACAAACAGCCTTATGTTTATAAGTGACAGTTTTCCTACTAAGCACCTGCATGTCATAAGCATTTGAATTAAAATTACCATATTAAAATCAAATCTGATGTTTTTTAATTTTTATTTGGTGTGCATTGGAAGAGGGGTAGTCTTATACGGCGAGTATAGCCCAAACCCTATAATTTAACAGGAAATGTAGGGGGTCGTCTTATACGCCCAGTCGTCTTATACGCCGGAAAATACGGTATTTTATGGAAGTTTGCAAAAAGAATAAAACAAGTGAATTCTGGATATCATAAATATGTTGACGGCTTTTGAAATATTATTGTGAAATTTTATTTAATTGAACATAGTAATATTCTTTTCCATCTGAAGTTTTAGTTGAAATTGCAATTTACAAAAAGACAAATATCAGTTAATTGCATAAGGAAATTGACTATATTAAATGAATAAGCAAAATAAATGATGTGGTAGCCTTTTTGAATTAAAACATATAAACATTGTTTTACAAATGTTGAATATTATTTTCCACTAGAACTATTCATGATATGAATGATAATTATTTTTTCAAAATATAGTCTAGTATAAACATAATTTCTGAACTTTGGATACTTTACCATTAACCTTGTTTCATTATCAAGCAAAAACAGTTTCTTGCCAAAATATGCAGTGTATTATGGAAAAATATTTCAGCAGTGGATAAGTTTAGAGGTCAAAATGTGTGAGAACCACGGTTCCGGTAGTGCTGCCGCGCCGAATGGCGGCGTTCTGAAGTCGCCCGATCCTAGGAAGCATCAAAACGCCCGGAGGCAGCAAAAATCAGCTGTTCCGTGGCGCTGGAGCTTCTCCCTCGGGAGAAGAGGGAGAGGCGAGCCTGCCTGGATAGAGGTAGAGCTCCCCTGCGATTCTCCCAAGTAGTTTGGGGGATAACAGGGTGAGCCCCCTCGGAGCCCAGGCTTTCTCCGCTCCCAGGACGTCTTCGCTCCAAAAGGAGTGGAACAAGACGCGACAACTACACCTGCTGCTTAGAGGGGACTGTGAGTATTTTGTTTCTTTGGAAAGCAGGCAGAGCAAAGCAGGAAGATCTGAATTTTTAAATTGGATTTCAACTTTAACTCAGTTTCATTATCTTCTTCAAGTTTCAAGTTTGAAATGGAGTAAAAATGGCGCTGGAATGTTTCTCTCCTGTGTGAAGTGACTGTGTTTGAAAATTGTTATATTTTGCTACAAAGCAAGAGATACAATTTGCAACTGACTTTATCCAGTATCGGATTTTGTGTATTTGAAAGCCTGTTCCCTATTCTTCTTATTGAAGGTTAAGAACTTTGAGAGAATTGTTATTTCTTCTTCCCTTTTTTTTTCTTTTTGAACTTTGATTCTGCTGGGTGAAAGAGGAAATTGAAACTTAAGAGATGGTTGCGAGACGTGGGGGAGGGCCTCCGCTTTCTAAGAATGTTATCTCCTCACCTATACCACAAGAGTTTTCTAGATTTTTACTCGAAATTATATTCTAAAGAGAATATACAAGCTTTAGATGTAGACAAGTATTTACAGGGAGCTCATTTTCCAAGACTTTCACAAGAACAACAACTTGAGATGAATTGCCTAATTACATCAGAAGAAATTTTTTTAGCTATTAAACAGATGAAATTGGGCAAAGCTCCGGGAACAGATGGATTAACAGCAATTTATTATAAAAAGTTGTTGCCTGAAATGATTGAACCCTTAAAGATTTTGTTTAATGAAATTCAGACTGGAGGCGCAGTTCCTCCATCATGGAGGACAGCTTTTGTATCGTTGATCCCAAAGGAGGATCAAGATCTTACTCAACCTAAAAATTATAGACCTATATCGCTTTTAAATACAGATTATAAGATTTTTGCTAAAGTATTGGCTAATAGATTAATGCAAGTTTTGAAACAAATGATTCATAGTGATCAATCGGGATTTATATCTGGAAGGTATATGAAATATAATGTAAGACAAATTGTTAATTTGCTTGAATATTTGGATAAGAACAACCAAGTCTCAGCAGCATTGATATTTTTGGATGCAAAGAAAGCCTTTGACCAATTGAATTGGCAATTTTTATTAAGAGTTGTTGAGGAGATGAATTTTGGAGAAGGTTTTCTACATGCTATTAAAGCTATATATCAACAACAAACTGCACAAATTATAGTTAATGGGGGATTAACAGAGACTTTTAAAATTGAAAAAGGTACAAGACAGGGTTGCCCCCTATCACCATTATTGTTTGTTTTAACATTAGAGATTTTACTAATTAAAATTCGAGAGTCCTCTTTGATAAAGGGAATTAAAATAAAACAGAATGATTATAGATTGAGAGCTTTTGCTGATGACTTGGTTGTGACAGTATCCCAACCGTTACAGTCGGTTATAGACTTGATGGAAATTATAACTCAGTATGGTAAGGTTTCTGGGTTTAAGGTGAATAGTAATAAGACTAAGATATTATCCAAGAATTTATCTATGAGTGAAAGGGATATGTTATCTAAATTAACAGGTTTTGAAATAGTGAAGAAGGTTAAATATCTAGGAGTATATATTGCAGCCTCAAATGTAAAATTGTATAAGAATAATTATGAAACACTATGGTTGAAGGTACAAAGGGACTTAAATAATTGGAAAAAATTACAATTATCGTTACTGGGAAGAATTGCAGTTGTTAAAATGAATGTTCTACCAAAGTTTCTCTTTCTGTTTCAGATGATACCTATATTGAAAAAGGATGCCAACTTTGATCAATGGCAGAAGGGTATTAACGAATTTATCTGGGCGGGGAAAAAACCAAGAGTTAAATTCAAGATTTTACAAGATGCCAGGGAAAGAGGGGGACTCAAGGCGCCGAATTTGAAATTGTAGTATGATGCGGTTGCCTTGACCTGGGTTAGTGATTGGCTTAATCTAACTAACAAGAGAATACTTCATCTTGAGGGATGGGATTTGGTATATGGATGGCATGCATACTTGCTTTATGATAAGAAGGTAGACAGGGCTTTTAAATCCCATATTCTTAGAAGTGCTTTATTGCGTGTCTGGAAAAAGTATTATTATAAGTTAAATTATAAAATACCGATTTGGGAAATTCCTGGACACGCGATAGAGGGCGTATCTATGGGAGTGAGTATGGATATGGTTTCTTATAAGGAACTACTTAGATTGCAAGGGAATGATTGGCAACTTAAACCAGTAGAGGAGTTAAGACAAGAAAACATAAGTTACTCTTGGTTTCAATATACCCAATTGAAAGCTAGGTGGAAGTCAGATCAAAAGGTTGGCATCACAACTACAGATCAAAATTTAGTAAAGCAAATTAGAGATTCAAATTGTGTACATATAAAGAGGATATATAATGCTTTAATTGAATTGGATTCGGAAACGGAACTGGTTAAAGACTGCATGATAAAGTGGGCACAAAATATTCAGGAACCAATTTCGTTGGACACCTGGGAGATAATTTGGGTCAGAAATGTTAAATTTACCCAGGCTCAAAATTTAAGAGAAAATTTTTATAAAATGTTTTATAGATGGCATCTGGATCCCAAGAAGCTGTCCAACATGTATCCTAATTTACAGTCTAAATGTTGGAGGTGTGGTAGTTTAGAAGCTACCTATTTTCACATGTGGTGGACTTGTAGAAATATAAAAGCTTTTTGGATTAAAATTTGGTGGAACATTCAAAAGATTTTTAAGAGAAAGATGAAGTTTTCCCCGCAATTGTTTTTATTGGGCATTGTTGTAGATTGTGATGTTAAAGAAACTAACTTGATGTTGAACATGATAACGGCAGCACGATTACTGGTGGGACAATATTGGAAGAAGGATAGTTTGCCTACTATAGAAGAATGGGTGTTTAAAGTTTCGAATCTTGCAGAAATGTCTAAGATTTCTGCTTATCTGAAGGATCATTCACAGGAAAGATATATTTCAGTTTGGAGGAGATGGATAAATTATATTCAAAACAAATATGGGACTAAAAAGTACCATTTAGCTTATGAGTAGATTTTAGTGGGATATTGTTATTGGTACGTTGTTTGTAGTTAAAGCGCATTATGAATTTGGTTAATTGTATATTATGCATAATTTTTATTTAGAATATGATTATTGTAACTATAATCCTGTATTTAGCTCTGGGAAGTGGGGGGGAAGTGGGTGGGTTTGGGGTGGGAGGGATTTGGGGATATATTGTAAAATTTTGTTTTTGTAAAACTCTTTAATAAAAAAAAATGTGTGGGAACCACATGTGAAATTGGATGGGATTCATATGTCTTTATACAGGTAGGCAAATTTTAAAAAATAGTCTCTATTGTCCTCCAACTCAAAATGTCACATCATCATAGTTAATATGCTTTGTCTATTGAATATGTGAGTAAACATTATTGCTATCATAATATCTGATTACTGTATCTGAACATTTTGTGAGGTAGTTCCTCAGATAATAAATAATTGAAGTTAGATCTACAAGAAAGAATCACAGTTAGTTGTACTATAATTTTGAGGGCATCTTGTGAGTATCCTCACAAAATGCCTATTATTTGATGGACAAGTAGGATTTTTGTGATGGACAAGTCCAGCTTCAAAATACTCTTTTACTAGAGCATACAGAGTGCTTGCTACATTTCTTCTTTTTTTCTTTTCCCCTAGTCCAGTAGGTGCACTACATTGGAATTGGTTAGTTGTCAGGAATAGTTATTTGTATTTCAAGCCCATGGACACAAAATTGTTTATTTCTGATTTAATTCGATTGAAATCAGTTGGCATACATTTGATATTAAATAGTGAATGTTAATTGTATTATGGGCTAGAATTCATATTATTTAAAGCTATTAGGCACATAGAAAACCTATCTTCACTGGATTTTGCTGATAAAGATTGACTGATGCAGCATTTTGATTTTGTTTTCTGTACCTAAGAGATGAGCTATGAGGAAAAGAGGGATTATGTTTTATTTAGAGTTGGTGATATACTATTAAAATTGTTTTTACCTGCTGGGATGAAGAAAGAAGTTACCGTATTTCTGTTTCCTTTTCCTTTTTTCTTTCTTTTCCTCTTTCACTTCCCCCTTTTGTATTTTTATTTGCATTTTTTGTAGTTCGTATTGACATATTATTTATATGAATTATTCTTAATAAAATTATTTGGAAAAGAGTAATCATAGAAAACCTTTGGAATAAATACATATTTATTTGGCAGCAGAAGTTTTTTTCCTGTTATAAATGTCCTATCAAATTGTTCTTCCGGATTGCCACTTCACTGGTAGTTCTTCAGTATGCCATTAGATTTATAAAGCTATTACTACTAGTTATTGATAAAATAATCCTTTAACAAATAATTTCTTCTAATATTTCTGCATCTGATTTGCTTCCATCAATGGAATTGATAAGTAGTGTATGGGTTTTATACATAGTATTCAAATGAAACCAGTAGAGAAGACTGTGGGATCAACTTTTCCAATTCTAATTATAGCATTTATATTCTGATCTTTTTGAAAAAAAAACCTCTTACATTGAGTTTACATCCATTTTAACACCCCAATTTCCACTTAGTTACAATAAGGGTTAAAATTTCTAAAGACATAGGTAAAGGTAAAGGTTCCCCCGCACATGCGTGCTAGTTGTTTCCAACTCTAGGGGCCGGTGCTCATCTCTGTTTCAAAGCCGAAGAGCCAGCGCTTGTCCGAGGACGTCTCTGTGGTTATGTGGCCGGCATGACTAGACGTCAAAGGCGCACAGAACACTGTTACCTTCCCACCGTAGTGGTCCCTATTTTTCAACTTGCATTTTTACGTGCTTTCAAACTGCTAGGTTGGCAGAAGCTGGGATGAGTAACAGGCGCTCACTCTCTTACGCGGCACTAGGGATTCGACCTGCCAAACTGCCGACCTTCTGATCGACAAGCTAAGCGTCCTAACCCACTGAGCCACGGCATCCCTTTCTAAAGACATACACATCTTGAAATTATGTGATGTGGAACACTAAGTAGTATCAAATGAAAATCAGTAACTCAACAGGGAGAGCATTCTCTTACCTGGTCACGTGTACCAAGAATGGTCTCCCTTATGTCACCATACAGAAATTTGGTGGGAGGTGCATGCAAAATAGGGCAGGAGGGGTCTAAACAGGACCTAAGCATTGTAGATTTCCTACACCTAGTCTATAAATACTAACAGATTTGACCTGGTTTTATCAGGTAAAATATATGTGTGTGTGTGTGTGTGTGTGTGTGTTAAATGTTTATTTAGATTACCTTGCTAGGCCCCAAACATGGGACAAATCTTATTTCCTGTTTCAGCCTAGCCCAAGGCCATCCACAGGCAGTGGTCACAGTAGTGACAGCTCATATTTGTGTAAATTTTTTTGGATTGCTAACAAAGAGTTAAAGGGAGACTGATATGCATTTCAAACTTATTAGTTGAGAACAAATAAGTTTGAAATGCATGTCAGTCTCCCTTTAACTCTTTGTTAGCAATCCAAAAAAATTTACACACACACACACACAAAGTATATTCCCTCCGTACTTGTGTAGAGCTTCAAATTTAAAGGCAAAAGGTATATTATCAGCAGTTCTTTAAGCCAAGTGAGATTTTTCCCAGGATTATACTGCAACTTCTGGCTCTGGAAAAAGGATGCATCTGACATTTAAGGAACTAAACATGAGCTTCAGAGATCTCCCTCCTCTTTGAATGCAAAGCACTGTACAGACTTCCTTCCCTAATTACTTTCCTAATTATTGAAAGAAAGACTCAGCCATTCACAGTGCCTGTAATTTACTGGGTTTCAGTTTAGTCATTGTTCTTCATTTAGCTCACCTTCATTTCCCTAGGCTGATCCTGATGACTTAGATGATACAGAGATATTACTGAAAAGAGATACTTCATTAATACATTGTTATTCGTTATGTATATATATCTACTGTATTAAAACTCTTCTTTCTTGTAATGTTTAACTGGGTAAAACAGTACAACTTGGTCAGAACCTTTTGAACCAAGGGACCTCAAATGGCCTAATCTACAGAATGTGTCCAAAATCTGGGACACATGACTAGCTAGAATTGAAATTTGCAAATTTTAATTAAACATTTTATGACATAAAATTACCATAAAACAATTTATGACATAATATAAAATGTCATAAAATATTTCTGTACTTATGTTTGTGCTAGTTCAGTATGGGATATTTTCAAGCCACATACTTCTGAACAGGCTTTTCCACTGAAAGCAGTACATTAGAAGCTCTGTCATTGTTGAAGATAGCAAGGAGTCTGGTAACAAAATATTTCTGAAAAAATGACCCAAAGGGTCAAGGATTGCCTAATTGAAATTAAAGCTAAGTGGATAAACAATTGATCTTTTCCTTTGAAAATAAGTAGGACTTTATGCTATAATCCTATTTACCATGGGGGGGGGAGAGAAATAAGAAACTCCTTAATTTTAGTTCTGCTGACAGGTTACATAAATTTTATTTGGGATCAGTTGCCCCTTTACCAAGGACTCTCCATATGCCTCACTTACAGATGGCTCTGAAGAACACTATTCAAGGGAACATAAATATGCGAGCAGATATTAACATTGATCTATTCAAGATTTAGGGCTGCCATTAAATATTTTCTTATTTACTGCAGAGGGGTGTGCCCCTTTATTAATGTGATGCTATACTGGATAGTCTAGAAGAGATACTTTTTAAGATTACAGAAGTATGTGTGATTATCTGTTAAAATGAATGCTTTAAATTAGAGGCTGGGAATATTTTAGTATTTAAACGCAAGCAGCATTTAATATTTGAGGGCGTGAGGATGGTTGTGACTAAAATTAGTGGGAAAGTATCATATATGTGGGCAACAGCATAATTTTCATTAATTCTTTGGTTTTGTTAAACTTCTTCAAGGGTTATTTACCATTTTCATGTGTTCCCAACTTCAAAATCATGAAGAAATATAGCATTCATTTTTTTTCAGTGTGCTCATAGAAAAATGAGGAAAATTTAAAGAGATAAATAAGATATAGATTGTACTCCTACTTTAATTATTTGATTCCAAAATATTTTGGATGTGGAGGATCTAATCTTAAATCTTTTTTAAAAAAATACTTGCAGATTATTGTCAATGTATTTTAAAAAAATATAATATGAAAGAAATTGGTTCAATGAAGAATCTATGCATTAACTTCTTTTAACTGTGCTTACAGCTTATCTGCTAGAATCACTGGAGAAGTGGCTGTGTCTGCGTAAAAACTGCAGAATTAAAACAACAGCTTTTTTTAAGCAGGAAAGCTATTTCCGTATTAATACAATAAAGTTACAGTTTTATTAAACTAACTGTTATTCAGAAAACTCTGTAAAATTACTTTTGAAGGTGAATATCCCAAACTTGAAATTTTACGATTTATTTAGCAAAACAAAATAATAAGGAAAACTTTGTATTTCCCTAAAATGGTAGTTCATACAATAGTTTTACTGGTGCCATTTCACTGCTAAGAGTGACATGGAATTATGATCATAGTTAGCTTCATATTGTCTTTAAATTTATTTTTTTTAGTTTGTAAGTGTGTCTGAAAATCTAGGTTTACTTTTGCTGCATTTCAGCATGTTTATTCTTCATGGAGCTTCCACTGCTAAGGAACCTATGCTAAGTACATTCACCCAGATACTAATCCTAGCTAAACAAAACAAGCTCTCTCTCCATCCTCATAATTACCTGTGAATTAAGGGAAAGGGGGGAGGTTATTTTATATTGGCTGAGGAGATGCTGCTATTAAAAACACATAATGGGAAGGAAGTGAAAATGTCTGCAGACCATTGAAAATTAACTGTCAGTTGAGGGGAGTTGATGGCTTGTGGATTTTAAGCGTCTCCTAATACCCAAATAGAACTTCTATCATTTTTCTTTTATTGTTTCCCTTTCTCTTCTCTTTCCAGCATAGCTAACCCTTTCATTTGCTTCATCTCTTTCAGCTTTTTGCTGCTGCTTGCTAGAAAAGAAATAGGAAATATGTTTCTGTGTACTTGATATGTCTTTGGAGTGATTTTTGATAAATAGTTGCATACACAAAGTACATAGAGATGGGCCATGTGACTGTCTTTTTGCTGGTTGGGGGGTGTGAGTAGAAATCTTGCCTGATTTGGGAGCAGGCTACAGTGGGCAATTCTGGGTGAGCAAGGTGAGAGGAGAATGCAAATTGAATGTACTTAGTGATAGAACACTGAGGAGTGAATTGGGATGAGCAGTTAGCGGTTTGTTTTTTAACTTACTTGTTTTCTAGTCTTCTTCAGAGATCGTTTAATTCAAGAATCTATTGTTGTGGGTTTTTTCTTTCTTTCTGGGCAGAGGATTGTACTTGATAACAGGTCCATCTTACTTTTGAGCTGATTATTAACCCCAAATGTTAGGATAAGAATGTAAAGTACCAATGTAATGTACCTTCATGAGCATCTCAGTTTGATAAATGCTACTAGAAAGTATCAAGTTCTCTGTTTGCAGCTACAGCAGTCACAATGCTGTTGATGGCAGGGAAGATTATTGAGGGCCTGTTTGTATTAACCAGTAACCTTTCCACTTTTTGTCAGTCTAGTTGTTATGATGTTTTTATTATAAAAGGATTGCTAACACTTCTGCTTTTTTCACGTAGAACACCTTCAAAGCTCTAGTAACATTTCATTTGGTGAAGAAAATGTTTTAAAACTTAGGTTTGTTGTAGCATTGCTTAGTAAAACTATTCATAATGTTCTTAAAAATATTGAATGTGATGCAACTGCAGTTTGTTACATTTGTTGAAGCTTTTTATGTTGCATTTGTTGCTGTAATTAATACTTGCCAAACTTAGCATCTGCTGGGAGAAGTAGAGAATGAAATTATTTATGTGCACATCGAATTGCAGTCAATAGATATGTTATTTTACATTGTCAGCCTAAATATTGCATTGAGTTAAAATCTAATATAATTCTGATATAATTGATTGGGTATCTTTTGAAATATATCATGAAATTACCTTAGGGCTATTAGAGTGCTTCTGGTTGCAATCCTGAGGTTCCACATAATTGCTTTAAAAACTGACTGCCCCTCATAGTAAAAACCACTTTAGCTATATTAACATGGAAAAGCCAAAGAATTATTTGATGAACACCGTTTACTTACTTGAATATTTGGTTAAGATTATTGATTAAAATAGTTTATTTATCATGTTATATTTTTCTAATACAGTTGGTTTGAAATAGAATAGGTAGTTATGTACACTCGATCTTGAGATTTGTTCATGTTTGTTGTTATGCTACTTACTGCTTAGGCAGAATTAAATTATCAGAGTCTCTTAGTTATAACATGTTATCACAACAAAAAGTCTATTTGGTCCACATATATGAATTATGTTCTGTCAGAATTTAAAGTGGCAAGAGATTTGACTGCTTAAATTAAGCAATTATAAAAACTGAAAACAATTTTGTAAGGCTGTTAAAATAGTATTGCTGTGATTTTGCTAAAATTAATACATTCTAAGTATTAATTTTGAAAAATCTGAATTATATATGTTCAACTTTACAAAGTAACGCAGAGAATAGAAGCTCTGGCCCATTGAGCCTTGAGCAAAGCTTCAGCTTTTCCAATTTTCCATAACCTCAACAGGAACAACTGTGTCATTCACAGAACACTTTTTCTTCATGAGAGTTAGGAACAAGGCATTTGGGAAGCAGACAAGACTACCAGGTCCTGTTCCTCACTTTTCCATATCCGAATAAGTTCACCAGGTTTCCACCAACACCCATTTTGTCAAGTGGTGGTTTACTTGTGTCTCATGGGAGTCATGCATCTTTTAGGATGATTAGTGCACCAACTTTCTGTGATCAGCACTAATTAAAACATTGATCTCACTGGAAATGAATACAAAGAAATTTCTTGAAAAAATATACAAGGCTTAAAAACAATAATAGCTTATGATTCCTGGTTTTTTGATGTTAAGATACAGTTCTCAAATTTAACTTTTCAACTTCTATTTTGAGCAAGGATTTTTTTATATATAGTACCACTACAATTGAAAAGCATTAGGAAACATGGCAAAATGTGTCTAGAGTGTCTGTTAAAGTAGTAATCTTTGCCAATTTAGTATTATATAATTTATATGTCCCCTGGTTCTTCAAGGATCTAAATAATCTTTCCATGAAAAACACTGAAATTTAAAACATGATAGTCTCCGAGAAGTTTTAGTTTATCCTCTGCCTGTTATATTGATCTGAAACTTACCCATTTCATATCAAAGTTTTCCAGTTTAATATTCTTATACATATAGTACAAGTAGAATATTCCCTGTATTAATATACTTTTCTACTTAGTGTAATGCAATTAATTGGTCTAAACAATCACATTTAAGCTATTTTAATCAAAATGAATCAAATTAACTTTGTTTATTTCATTGCAGGATCTGGAATTCCATGGAGTTATGAGGTTTTATTTTCAAGACAAAGCAGCAGGAAATTTTGCAACAAAGTGTATCCGTGTGTCTAGCACTGCCACAACTCAGGATGTGATAGAAACACTTGCAGAAAAATTCCGGCCAGATATGCGAATGTTATCATCCCCAAAATATTCACTTTATGAGGTGCACGTCAGTGGAGGTTAGTGTATTCTATTTGGGCTCTTAAAAAAGAAATGACAGCAGTGGAAAAAATAGACTTCATAAAGTATCTTGTTTTACTCAATTTCAGCAGCTTAACAGTTGAGAAAAAGAAATTGCTAACTGGCAGTGGTATACTAAAACTTAAGAATGTCAAAATATGTACCAGTAAAAACGTATGCAATCAGAACATTCTGATACCTTAGTAAGTTTGTGGGCTCAAAAAAATTCTCAGCATATTTCATTGATGTAAATCTTACATTAAGTTTTGAAGGATTGAAAGCTTATTCAAAGATGGGTCACTTTAGGAAACATGCCTGGAATATTGGGACTGTGGCTATGAACATTTTTTCCCCCTAAAGAAGCCATTACAGTTCACGAGTGTACAGTAATAGCATAATGATCGTCTGAATGACGATTTTTAGTAAGGCGCTGGCCTAGAAACAGGAGACTGATCTTTAGTCTTCTTTTAGGTTTGAAAGCCTGCTAGATGACTTTAGGCCAGCTGCTCACTCCCAACCTCACAGTTTTGCTGTTGTAGGGAAAATAAGAGGAAGGAATAGTATACAAGTTTGCCTCCTTTAATTGCATATAAAAAGGTGGGATAAAATCTAATCATTATCATCATCTGAAGTCATTTATGCTAAAGAAATGGTCCTTGAAATTGGGCTGGAATTTTTAGCTGGCACAGAATATGATAATCTTCCTCCTAACAGGAATAGAAAGGCTCGAGTGCAGTAAATTTTCTTTCAGCTTCAGTTTGTTTTGAGAAACCATTCAGGATACCAATATTTTTATAAGACACTTGTCTAATCCAAGGTTAGCAGAGTTAGAGATAGTGCTCCAGAATGAGCCATTTTATTTGATGCCTTTTGAAATGGGGCCTTCTTAAAGGCACTTTTCCTTAGGTAAGTGAAATTTGATTATTAAAAAAGTGGACGTTCAGATTATTTTCTTAATCATTGTAGGAAGATCATAATTGAAAGATATTGTAGGTGAAATAATTTTCTTATTTGGGATGTATATGTATTTGGTGAGATAGATGTTTTGGCAAAAGACTATATACAGATATTTATGAAGTGGCCCTGCCCCATATGTTCCTGGTTGTGCGACCCTGCTTATTAAGTTGGGGTCTAGGGATCGGTTGGGACTGTTGCTATTATACCAACCTCCCTGCTTCTTAGGAGCCTTCCTACCTGAGCTCCTTTGACTCCATTTCTGGAGTTCCTCAAATTTATAGTTTTGCAGGATTTTAATCTGCCTCCCCTGGAATGGATTCTGATTTTTTTTTTGGGGGGGAAGAGATGGGTTGTTCCTTTATCTTATAAAGAGATTGTGGTCTGCCCCCTGCTCAAGATCAATAAAGTGCTGCAACCCACTTTATTGGATAATTTTTATCCAATATCGCACTCCCTTGCTTGGGAAGGTGGTAGAGAAATTTGTTATACCACAGTTTCAGAGGGCCTTGGAGGAAACAGGTTGTCTGGATCATTTTTAGTTAGGATTCAAACCCAGGTATGGGATAAAAACAGCATTGGTTGCACTTTGGGATGTACTTTGGCATGGGTGACTGAGGGTAATGCATTCCATCTTT
Organism: Vipera berus; assembly: GCF_964194415.1. NCBI lineage: Eukaryota > Metazoa > Chordata > Lepidosauria > Squamata > Viperidae > Vipera > Vipera berus. Next base: position 283,011,809 of record NC_138202.1, read on the forward strand.
TGCCCTTCATAACCTCTGAGCTTTCAATACCATCAATCATGGTAGTCTTCTTCATCAGTTCAGAGGACTTAAGAGTGGGCAGCATGGTGTTATGCTGCATCTTTCAGGGCTAATTCCAACTGTTGTTGATAGTGGAGGACAAGTCTCGTTCTCGGCCCCTACTATGTGAGGTGCCGTAGGGTTTGGTGTTTTCTCCTCTCCTTTATAACATCTACATGAGGCTGCTGGGTGAGCACATGTGCCACCATGGGCTGAGGTACCCAGTCATATATTTTCACCCTGGGGGTTTAAGCAATGCTGTGAATGTCTCATCCTGGTGACTGGAGGCTGTGGGACTCTAGATCAGGGGGTGTCAAACTGCCGGCCCGCGGGAAGGACGCGTCATCTGGAAGCCGTGCCCACCCCATTGCCAGCAACAGCAAAACAGTCCCGATACGTCTCGCGACATCCCGTGACGTTGTGAGTTTGACATGTCTGATATAGATGGAGAACAAGAGACTTCAGCTGAACTCTGGCAAGTGGCTTTGGCCTGTGGCTCTAGGATTTTGCCATCTTTGGTGCTGAATGGGATTTCAGTATGTAGAGACATCCAGTGGGCACTCTGAGGATCCTCCTACTCCTACTCAAGGAGTAGGGAGTTGTGGGTAGGAAGGCTTTTGCACAGCTTTGTCTTGTGTGCCAGTTGTGTCTGTTCTTGGATTGACTTACAGTCACATGCCTTGGTCACCTCCAGATTGTCTATTGCAATGTACTCTACATGGTGCTGCTCTTGAACAGTATTGGGAAGTTTCAGCTGGTACAGAATGTGGGCAGCTATGTGTATTCCTAGAGCAGTGCATGTTACAGCACTACTCTGAGCTGCACTGCTTGCCCTTGGGTCTAATTCAACATGCTGGTTTTATTTTTTAAAAGCTTATATGGCATGGGGCAGGTTATTTGAAGGACTATCTTCCCCAATTATATCAGCCCAGCCCACTAGATCTGGCAGATAGGCATGTTGTAGGTACCAACAGCTGGGGCAGGGGGCTTCGTTTGGTGGGTCCTGGGAGACATGCCTTCTCTATCACAGCATATACCTTATGGAACATTTTCCTCCCCCAAAGTTATATTAGCCCCATTGCTTTCGATATTCTGAAAAATCATCAAGTCTTGACTACATTGTCAGACCTGGGACTCCCAGGCAACCAAAGACTTGTTCAGATGGCTCCGTTGTTGAGATGGCCATTTTTATCCTCCCTCTCTTGTGGTTTGTATCTTTCATTTTTATTATATTTATTATTAAGGATGTTTATATTGTATATTTTGTTTTTATTTATTGTTTTTATCTGATTGTTATTTGCTGCTCAGTGGGATGGGCAGCTATACAAGTTTAATACTTAAATAAGTGTAATGATTTAATTCCTATAAATATATGGACTGTCTTATCCACACCTGTAATAGACTCCCCTTTAGACTTGTACCGGTAGGTAGAAATGGAAGAGCAATGGCTCCCTGTTCTGGGTCCACTTTTCTGTATAGGAGAATTTTTTTTGGTTTTTTAGAGAGAGAGAGGGAATAGTTGCCTCTTTGCTTACGCAAAAGGACTCTGAGAATTTAAAAAGTACATTCAGTATGTGTGTGATAAAACTGATGGATCTTATGTAATACTTTGCTGATAAATAGATGAAATGCTAAAACTCAATGCTACTACATTCTTATATAAATACTGTTTATCAATTTGTGAGCAGGAAGAAATAAAACATTAATATAGAATAATCAACTTTGTGGTTAGCACAAAGGAAAGGCATATTTGAGCATAAGAATTGTACGTAGGCCTCAATATTATCATACAAAAACAGAAACTTTCTACAGACTTTTCAAAACATGCATTAACATCGGGTACTGAAAGTAGTTAGACCTTAAGCCAGACTCTGTGTTTCTTTTTAAAATGTCTTTCTTTTCCCCTTTTTGTTCAGGTGTAACAACGTGCAATCATTAATACATTTATAGCATTCAGACTGTAATTTCTAAAATGTTTAATTCACCATGTTTTCTCTTTTGGAATATTTACATTTATTTTACCTAAAATCTCTTTTTAACAGATTAATAGAGGTATTCATTATTCCCAGCAGTGTGTTTGTTGTATCTAAAAATATATAATCAAAGTAACTCAACTGAAGCAAATTACATTGTGTAATTGAAGTAGCAGGATGATGTCATTTCAAAAAAGCAAATTGAGGCACATAATGAACACTGTGCCACATTTGATACTGAACCTATATGCCAAGGTCATCAGTATAGTCAACATTTGGAGGGAAAGCACAAGGATGTTGTGTTTTGATATTTTTTTTCTGGACATTTCAATGAAATGGATTATGGGCTTCATCTGAGTTGGCTCGGGAGTTCATGGCTTCCATGACGGCCATGGACCTGACGCAAGTAATTTCGGGACCGACTCATGAGGAAGGCCACACCCTTGACCTAGTTTTCTTATCTGGACGGTGGTTAGATGATCTTGGTGGGGGCTCTCCAATTATTATGCCCCTGTCATGGACCGATCATCATGTCCTGCGGCTGGTCTTCCGTTTTGCCACCCCCCGCCGTGGGTATTTGGAACCAATTAAATGGTACCGCCCCAGACGCTTAATGGATCCCCAGAGGTTCCAGGCGGCGCTGGGGTCCCCACCTGCCTCCCTTGCTCACAGCTCGGCAGATGCCTTAGTGGAAGCCTGGGAAAGGACGGCCACTGAGGCTCTTGACCGAGTTGTACCCCTGCGGCCCCTGACCCGGTGCAGATCCCGTCGAGCTCCATGGTTCTCTGCGGAGCTCCGGGAGATGAAGCGTCGGAGACGGGGCCTAGAGAGCGGTTGGAGGTCCAGCCGATCCGAATCCGACCGATTGCGACTAAGAACCTACATTAGGTCTTATCTCGCTGCGATAAGGGAGGCGAGGTCTAACCACTTCGCCACCCTTATCGCGTCCGCAGATAATCGCCCGGCCGCCCTGTTTAGGGTGACTCGCTCCCTCCTAAATCAGGAGGTGAGGGAGGATCCCTTGCAGGGTCGTGCCGAGGAGTTTAACCAATATCTGTCGGACAAAATCGCTCGGATTCGGACCGGTCTGGACTCTGACTGGGCAGAGTCTGACGATCAGGACACGGGCGGTCTTGTCGATATCACCTGGGAGGAGTTTGATTCTGTGACTCCGGAGGAAGTGGACAGGATCATGGGGAGGCTGAGCACCACCACATGTTTATTGGACCCGTGCCCTTCCTGGCTGGTCTATGCAGCCCGGGAGAGGACACGCAGCTGGTTCCAGGCAGTTATATCGGCTTCTCTGAGTGAGGGTAGCTTCCCCGCCGTCTTGAAGGAGGCGGTGGTGAGGCCTCTCCTCAAGAAGCCTGCCTTGGACCCAGCTGTATTGAACAACTTTCGTCCTGTCTCCAACCTTCGCTTTCTTGCGAAGGTTGTTGAGAGTGTGGTGGCGCATCAGCTCCCTCTGGTCCTGGATGAAGCGGATTATCTAGACCCGTACCAATCGGGTTTCAGGCCCGGGCACAGCACGGAGACGGCATTGGTCGCGCTGGTGAATGATCTCTGGAGGGCTCGGGACAGGGGATATTCCTCTGTTCTAGTCCTATTAGACCTCTCGGCGGCTTTCAATACCATCGACCATGGTATCTTGCTGCGGCGTCTCAGGGGGCTGGGAGTGGGAGGCACAGTCTTACAGTGGTTCTCCTATCTCCAGGGACGTTCGCAGTCAGTGTTGGCAGGAGGGCAGAGGTCAACCGCGAGGTCTCTCATTTGTGGAGTTCCTCAGGGGTCGGTCCTCTCGCCTCTCCTGTTCAACATCTACATGAAACCGCTGGGTGAGATCATTCGTGGCTTTGGAGTTGGGTATCATCAGTACGCTGATGATACCCAACTTTTCCTTTCGACCCCAAACCACCCCAGTGATGCCCTCAACGTGATGTCCCGTTGCCTGGAGGCGGTTCGGGTCTGGATGGGGAGGAACAGACTTCAACTCAACCCCGACAAGACTGAGTGGCTTTGCATACCTTCATCCCGGGTTTATTCGGACATTCCACCTCTGGCTATGGGGGGTGAACTATTACCCCCCGTAGATAGGGCTCGCAACTTGGGAGTCCTCCTAGATTCACGGCTCACCTTGGAAGACCATATAGGAGCTGTGACTAGGGGGGCCTTCGCCCAGGTTCGCCTGGTGCGCCAGTTGCGGCCCTATCTTAGCCGGGATGATTTGTGCACGGTCACTCATGCGCTCGTGTCCTCTCGTCTGGACTACTGCAACGCTCTCTACATGGGGCTGCCCTTGAGGACCACCCGGAAGCTCCAACTGGTACAGAATGCAGCCGCGAGAGTTGTGTTGGGAGTCTCCCGATACTCCCACGTTACACCTCTGCTCCGTGAGCTGCATTGGTTGCCAGTTGTCTTCCGGGTGAGATTCAAGGTACTGGTAACGGTGTTCAAAGCCCTCCATGGCATGGGGCCGGAGTACCTTAGGGAACATCTGCTGCCGGCATCAAGCTCCCTGCGCCCTGTGCGTTCCCACAGAGAGGGCCTCCTCAGGGTGCCACCGATCAGAGAATGTCGATTGGTGGCCCCCAGGGGGAGATCCTTCTCTGTGGGCGCTCCGGAGCTGTGGAATCAGCTACCGGTAGAGCTCCGGATGGCGCCCGATCTTCGCTCCTTTCGTCGCGATCTTAAGACGTTTCTGTTTGTACAAGCCGGCCTAGCCTGATGGGGATTGGTGGGGTTTTTTATTTTTGGTGTCTTAATTTTATCTTGGGGTTTTAGAATTGTATTCCAATTGTTTTAACTGGGGCAATCATTTAATCTCTTTTTAATGTTTGTATTTACTATTTTATTCTGCCCTGTGAACCGCCCTGAGTCCTCAGGGAGAAGGGCGGTATATAAATATTATTAAATTAAATTAAATTAAAAATTAAATTTAGAGTGGATGATAGTTTTTCTGGTTTAACAAATTAGCACTTTAACCAATTTAGTCTACAAGTTTCATTTAGTCATGTTTTCCTTACTGTTTCCACACCTTTTTGCTTTGTCGCACCATATTCATTTTTAAACTTGTTTTATTGTTATGCCCTTTTTGTTTTCATCTCTCCCTCCCAATGTTAGAAGACATGTCAAGCAATTTATGAAGATAAAAGAGTGACAAATACATGTATAAGAATTGTAGCAAAGCACTTTTCTTTATTTATTATATTGTGAAGACTGATGAGCTAATTTGTAAGTAAAAAGCCAACGTTTTTCTTCCTTCTCCCAGTCACTAGAAGAAATTTAGATTTGATTTTCATGAAGCTACCATGAGCACAACTAATGGGACAGTCTAGGGCAGGTTTCCCCAACTCCTGGTCCGGAGAGTGCTAGTAACTGGGCTGCGCAAACAAGCAAAACCCCATTCATGGGATGCAGACAGCATGCCAAACCATTCCCCCTCCAGTCCACAGAAAAACCTGTCCACAGAACTGGTCCCTGGTGTCCGAAAATGTTGGAGGCTGCTGGTCTAGGGAATCCTCTCTAGAAGCAGTTGCAGTGTGCGCAAACTTTTTCGATTTCACCTGGTTTAGTCAGCACAGAAACTCAGAGGCTACACCTATAATTAGGAATGCAGGTGTTACTTTTCCATGTCATCAAATGACGCAGAGAATACAACTAGTTTCCAAAACAAGTTAATATGCCAAAGATTCAAATACCTAATGATGTACTACATGCAATATTAAGTGAGCAGATTTACATGTACATGTGAGAGTTTTCTCTTGCTGTTCTGCTGCCTACTCTCTGGAAGATTTAACATTTGGAGAATAGGCCACATCTCCTACTACGCTTTTAAAGAAGACCAGAAGTTAGTAACCTGATCTCCAACAGTTGGAAGACAAATACGTATCTTCTATAATAAAACAGCCAAATTTCACTCCCGTTACCATGTTGCTTTTTCTTATTTTATTATAGAGATACGCCTGCTTTAACAGAAGGTTCTTGATACAGAGAAGCTTTTCATCAATCTTATATTGTTTCTGTAGTTTTCTTACTACTGTTTAATCTACATACATATTTTTGTAGCATAATAAACTGATACAAGACAATTCCAAAGGATTTTTTCTATAATCTATAAAATGAGTTTCTAATTTAATCTCTTATTGACATAAAGTTGCCAGTGTTTCTGAAGTAGAATATGATATTTCTACAAAGACAAGAAAACTAAATCACTATTTTTTGTCTCTTGGCTTAATAGAAAAAGTTCAGGTTGGTATGCGTCAAGGTACCAACAACCAAGAGGAAATACTTGTTTTACTGGTTTATTACGGTATTTAACTGACTGATTTTTTTTTCATGCTTGAAAGAGATTATAGTGATTTATAATGATCTGCTACTCTATATTTGACACTGATTGATTGATTTTGTGTCATTGGGTCATTGTCGGCTTTTACTGACCATATAGATTTTATCCATGATGATCTGTCGCTAACCTGATATTCCAGTGGTACACCCATTATTACTGTACGTCTATCTACCTTGTTCTTGTTCTTCTTCTCTTTCCTAGCATTAGAGCCTTTGGTAGAGAGCTGTGTCTTTGCATAGTTTGGGTCTGGTCATTTGTGCCTTAAGTAAAAAACTCTGGATTGATTAGTTTGAACATCCATTTGTTTGTTTTTTTGGTCATTCATGACATTTTTAGGAGTCTTCTCCAACAAAAAAAATCAGAACAGTTTTGCTTCTTGAAAATCCAACTTTCACTGCCAGAGAGTATCCCAGGGAAAGTGCTTGCACTAGACACATCATGGCATGAGTATCTTTTCATGGCTGCTTTGCTAAGTGCTAGTCTGTTTTCTTGACTTCATGTTTTTATACACATGATCCTAAAAGGCCAAAGCTATCATTTCAATATCTTCATTAGCATTTCTAAAACTGATTGTTGTACCTGATGTGATGATTCATTTGTTTTTCTTATACTTGATTTTAGTCCATTTTTTTTGCCAAAACTATTGTGAAATATAGTCACATGCTCTTGAGATGCTGCAAATGGCCATAAATGTGGCTGTGTCACCAAGCATTCATAGTTCTGTCATGTGACCAGTGGGTAGGGCAACTTGTAGAACATTGGATCCAGATTGTAAGTCCGATTTATCAGATCAGTTGTAACTTTGAACAGTTACTAGATCATTTTTGTTTGTTTTCTTTTGATTTTAGCTGATAATAAACCAAGTATTGAATGAATTGATCGATTGATTACTTAGTTGTAAGTCGAGTACTTGTAGGGTCATAAGCATAACACAGATCATTGATATTTTTTTCCTCCAAATACAGAAAAAGAACACGTTTCTTCCTCCAATCAATAATAATAATAATAATAATAATAATAATAATAATAATAATAATAATAATAGTAATAATAATAGTAATAATAATAATAATAATAATTAATAATAATAATAATAATAATAATAATAATAATAATAATAATAATAATAATAATAATAATAATAATAATAGATGTTGGAAAGGACCTTGGAGGTGTTCTAGTCCAACCCCTGCTCAGGCAGGAAACCTATACTATTTCGGACAAGTGATTGTCTCTAGTCTCTTCTTAAAACCTTCCAGTGTTGGAGTATTCACAACTGCTGGAGGCAGGTTGTTCCTATATTCCAGTGATGACGAACCTTTTAGAGACAAAGTGCCCAAAAACCGCCCCGCCTCCAACCCACCTCCACTCTGCCCGTCCACAGGGCCACCCACTGCCTTCACGGCCCACCGATTGCCATGGTGGCCCAGCAGCGCCATGGCGGCCATGCCTTCTGTCCGCACCCTGCAGCATCATCTGTGTGCGACGGGGCTCAAGGGCGGAGTCTTGTCCCCTCTACCCGGCTGCCATGTCCTTAGCTGTGCTGCTCCCCGCGGGCCATGCTCAGGGGCGACTCTCCTCCCAGGGGCTACTGGTGAGGGGGCTGCAGGGGCAGTTGGGGCTGGGGCGATGGCGCGTGTGCCACAGAGACGGCTCTGAGTGATGCCTCTGGCACGTGTGCGATAGGTTCACCACCACTGCTATATTCATTATATTGGTTGAATAAATAAGGGGAGAGTATAAGCCTTGTTTCACTACTTTACCAACCATATTCTGTCCATACTGTAGCTTCCTGATTGTATATATGTTTCTCATAAGGACAATGAGATGTTCTGTGATCTATGACACCATTAAATATTGATAATGAAGCTGTTTATTTAATTCTTGGTTAGTTTAGGAACATGTCTTTTGAATATTAATCAATAGATGTTTTACTGCAATAGTTACTTGAATAATAATTAGTAAATTGAAGTTTAGATAGTTGTATCAGCTAGGTTTACAGCAAGCAAGTTTTATATCCCATTAGCTTAATAATTTTTAAAAAACTTAAAATGATTGTTCATTCTTAATTTTTAAATCTTGTGCTTATTAAATCTGAACGGTTAATAATTATATATTATTTGGTTGATTATTTTTTAATAGATGAATGACTAAAAACAAAACGACCCCCTTGACATTATTAACTTATGTTGTCATAGAAGGAGACGTTTCTTAAGGTTATGGTGGAAAAAAAGGCTAGTAAATTAAAAAGGAGTGATTTTTTCCCCCCACCACTTACTGAAGAAACGCTGATATATATAAAACATTTCATTGCATGTTTAATTTTTGGACAACTACAGCTTACCTTTGAAGTTTTAAAGACTTTAAATGTTCAAAGCAAGTTTGTTTTAAAATAAGGTGCTTTTTATATTGTTCTAAGAGTATTCTCCCAGAATTCTCAACCAAAAAAATTGTGCTTCCTGGAAATTTTGAAAATTGTCCTAATACACCTAATGTCAGGTTAAAAATGGTTGGTTCAAATTTCAATTACTAACAGTTTATTCATTTTGATAACTGAAAGACTTGACAGTCTTCCGTTATGGTACAAGAGCAGTCTATTAACCTAATGTGTTTGCTGTATCATTTCTTGGCTTCTATGTTCATTGTCAATATTCTGCAGTGATTGATCTTGTCTTTTTTCTCTTACTTTGAAGAAGAAAGAAGATTGGATATAGATGAGAAGCCTCTAGTTGTACAATTAAATTGGAACAAAGATGATCGTGAAGGAAGATTTGTACTTAAGAATGAAAATGATGCACTTCCTCCAAAGGTAAAAAGCAGCAATGTTCTTCAATGTATATATTTGAGCTGCGTTTGTGTGTATATATGAGTTTTCTGTGTTTATAAAAATTAACTTTGTATATTTGAGTTTTCTGTGTTTGTAAAAATTAATTGTCTGCATGTTGTATTTTTTTTTGTACATCCCCATTTGTAGTCCATGGATGTGCTTTTACAGGTAGTCTTATGCATGTTGGCACAGTTGTATTAGGCAGAGTGTGTGATTTCCATTCCATTTTGTTTCTGTTAGAATAACTTTTCAAATTAGCCTGTTAATGCTGATTCAAATACTGCTTTTAGCCAGTAGTAAATTTTTGTTGGAATGGAAATGTTTTCAGTGCTTCTGAGGATCTTCGTTATATTTCAGCTCAAAAAAGGAATTTTATGTAATACTTAACACTCAGTTAAGGAAATTTTTGTTCATTGTTGCAAGTTAATAGCCATTCAAGGTTGACCATAATAGGAAGCCACATTATAAATGCTAATACTGTTCTTATTATAAAGCTACAGTAACATATTGAGAGCGTGGATACACATCCTTGATTCCTCCCTTTATCTTCATGAAAACTATAGAGGATTCTGTCTGAGGTGCTTTCCCAGATTACATTTTTGCCCAGATTTAGAATTCTTTTATTTGACATTGTTGTAGTTGTGTTTCTTCCTTCTATTCCTCAAACTTATATCTTCTGTCCATTACATAAGTGGAAGATTTATGTATATTGTATTATTTCCAATAAGAAATAAATTATAACCAAACACAGGTAATCGATTCATGTAAGAAAAAGTAAAAGTTAAAAGCAGTTTTAATACATTATAAACCAAATGAATTTGTTTATTAGTAAACTTAAATTCTGAGGTATGTTTAGCTAGATTATGATTATCATGAAGTAATTATTTCTATTATGATGTGTCTTGGGTTTTATATAACTGTAGTAGTCTAATGTTTACCAATTTGGCACATTCAGATTACTATGGGAACAGTTATTTTTGTGTTTCTTTGAATATAGGAAATGACATTTTTAATGGTTAGTAAACTGACTAATTCTTATATTCTGATAATTAGGCTGATAAACAATATATTCCTGAATTATATCTTATGTATTGATGTTTTATAATAAAAATCAAGGGGGAAAAATCCAGGTGTTCCCCACTATAAGTATTCTTTGCTAGTTGTCCTGAAAAAACTCTTTTGGCTATAACATACTCAGTTTGTATCTGTGAATGTCGATTAAAGGTCATCCACACTTGCGTGTAATACTGAACAATAGACTGGCAAATCCAAGTAAACTGAACCAACATAAAGATAGTCCTCGACTTACAACAGTTTGTTTAGTGACAATTCAAAGTTAAAACGGCACTGAAAAAAATGAGTTATGACCGTTTTCACACTTATAACCATTGCAGCTTCCCCAAGGTTAGTGAACTAAATTCAGATGCTTGGCAACTGGCTCATATTTATGACGGCTGCAGTGTCCTGGGATCATGTGACCCCTTTTGTGACCTTCTGACAAGCAAAGTCAATGGAGAAGCTAGATTCACTTAACAACTGTGTTACTAACTTAATTGCAGTGATTTACTTAACAATTGCGGCAAGAAAGGTCATAAAATGGGGAAAAATTATGTAACAAATTTCTTGCTTAGCAAGAGAAATTTTGGGCTCAGTTGTGGTTGTAAGTTTGAGGACTACCTATATTAAGCTTATGTACACTCTTTGAGGGGCACAGTGGTTCAGTGGTTAAAGATGCTGAACTTGTCAGCTGGAAAACTGACAGCCCAGGTTCAAGACCTGAGCGCCTTGTGACTGGGTGAGCGCCTGTTCTTGCCCCAGCTCCTGCCCACTTAGCAGTTTGAAAGCATGCAAATGCAAGTAGATAAATAGGTGCCACTTTTGTGGGAAGGTAACAGTGTTCTGTGTACCTTGGGCTGGCTTCCTCAGCTAAAAAACAGGGATGAGCATTGCCCCCTAGAATTGGATATGACAAGACAAGGGAAACCTTTTTACCTTATATCCCTTTGATAATTTAATGTCTACAGAAACTCCACTCAGGTCAAGAATTCTGGTTTGAAATAAATTCTGAGGTGTTGGTCAAGAATAATGAAATTGGTTTGTTAAAATAATCAGAACTTCTTTTAAACAAGAATCTTTGATTGAAAGATGACACTGAAGCTGAATTCTGTCAAAGTAAAAAATAATCGCTCTCTAGACAGTGATTTTGGAGACTCATGCAACTGCATCCACATAGGAATAAACTGGTTCAGCCTTGTGAATGAATTGTAACCATTCTGTGTTAATCATCTTGGTCAAACGTTGAGATAATTCTTGCTGATCCTTTGTCAAATGCATAAATGACAGTTCTTATCACCATTGACATTTACAATTGAATAATGTTGCTTTGGAAAATAATACAACTAAATGAATCACATAATACTAATAAAATTGACATGTTTCAGAAGGCTCAGAGCAATGGCCCTGAAAAACAAGAAAAAGAAGGAGTGATCCAAAACTTTAAGCGGACCCTGTCAAAGAAAGAGAAAAAAGAAAAAAAGAGGCGAGAAAAAGAAGCACAGCAACAAGCTTTAGACAATCATGGGCCATTTCATGGAGATGATATGTGAGTCTTAAATTAAAAAAATTACAGGAATTGTTAAAAAACGTCTTTTAAAATTATTTTACTGATTGTTTCTTACCACATAACTTATTGGTAAAAAGTTTTTTATGTGCATAACAGCACTTCCATTCATAAATACACTTGCCAAGCATCCAAATTTTGGATGCTGCAGTAGATGTAAATGTGAAGAACTGTCATAAGTTGCTTTTTTCAATGCTTTGTAACTTCAAATATCACTAAACAAATGGTTGTAAGTTGAGGACTACCCTATTTTTTTATTCTTTTAATATGTAAGCAGATATTAAGAATTATGATCACCTTTTTTTGTAATAAGTTTCCACATGTGTGCTCTTCATATGCATGTATGATCATCCCTCAATATTCTTGGGATTACTTTAAGCAGAATTTTGGGGGGGAAATTGAAATCAAGCAGGTTTCTTCTTTTCTCTTAGTGATCCATTTTATATTGCTGGATCCTAGAACTATTTGTCACAAGAAAATTATGATAATGTTCTAGAAACTGGTTGATGAGATGATAAGCTAGTTTGGGGCGCAGATAGCTGGTTTTGTCTATTAATTATTACAATAAATCACTGCTTATCTGACCAGTGGGTAAAGTACCTTTAAGTAACAGGTACAAGGAAAAGTAATATGTACTTGCGTATTTTGAAGAATTCTTGAAATTTCTTTTGGCAGTGAAAATTCTCGTCTTGCAGCAGAAGTCTACAAAGATATGCCTGAAACCAGTTTCACTCGAACAATATCCAACCCAGAAGTGGTAATGAAACGGCGGAGACAACAGAAGCTAGAAAAAAGAATGCAAGAATTTCGGAGTTCTGATGGCAGGCCAGATTCAGGTGAAAGTTTAGATTAAAACCGAAGAATTTATTTTATGCGTTAAGGTTGGTTGTCTAGCAAGAGTGTACAAAAATAAGCATTTTCCTTGGCAAGTGAAGTTTTCTTCAGTCAGAGAACAGTGTGTAATATTCATAAAAACCTATCTTTTGAAAATACTAAGGTTACCCTTGGGAAATTAGAGGCTTATAATTATGTTCATTACAATTATTAATGAAAGCATTGCTTTTGCAGAAAGTCATGTTATTTTGAGAAAGATCTTTTATTTTGAAATTATTGTTGGGAATTCCATGAAATGTATGAAAGAAATCAAATCACATTAGCATATATATAACTTGAATTAATAATTTATTTTTAGGTGGAACACTAAGAATTTATGCAGATAGTTTGAAACCAAATATACCATACAAGACAATCCTACTGTCTACTACAGATACGGCAGATTTTGCAGTTATTGAGGCCCTGGAGAAGTACAGCCTAGAAAAGGAAAATCCCAAGGATTATTGTATTGCTCGTGTGAGTAAATTAATGAAAGAAAATAGTGTCAAACTAATTAACTTTTCTCTGAACATTTGCAGTCTTTCAATGCTATCTCATTTGAATTTTATATCTGCTATTTAACATTAATACTGACAAGAAAGCACTTTTATTTCTTAGCCAATACACAGTAAATGTTTTGTCTCTGATTTGATTTGGCTATTAGTAGCCAAGTAGTAATGTAAAATAAGAGTTATTCTGGACTGGTTAAATTAGTTAAATGATTTGTTTTTCCTTGCTTTAATTTCTCTATGACTCCCAGAGCAGCTTTAATAAAGCAATACGACATAATAAACATATCAAATAAATAAGCTGTTTTCAAGATAATTCTTTTGAAATAACCTTTAAAGTTTTTGTTGGGTCCATGTTCAACTTGCGTTATAGAGGAGGTAGCCCTATAGACATTAAAGAGTTGCACAAACACATTTATATTTAACAAAAAAAGTAATTCCTTTGCTTTTTCCATCTTTCTGCCTCTTTCACCCTTTCACAATCTTATATCTTCCTCAGATGATCCAAACTCTATGGATTTTGCTTTAAGCATGTGATATATAGGTGGGAAGGAGGACCTTACTATTCTGTTTTACTTAGTAAAAAGATGCATAGTGCCCTGACTTGAGATTATTAAGATGAGCTAATTCTCAATTGTCTGCTGATTGGAGAGGCAAAGCTAAAAGAACCAAAGACACAGTGTTCACACTTCAGTCATGTTATATCTCTTCTCCCTTTCCTACTTTGTAATACTGAAATTCAGAAGGATGAGCTGTGCTTAAAATGTCCTTGATTAGCAAATTAAACTGAAGTATAAGCAGAGTGTAGATTGAAACATGTTATTATTACAAATAATATGGACATTTTCTATCTTACTTATACCCTGCCTTTTCATAGGTTATGCTTCCTCCTGGTGCTCAACATTCTGATGATAGCGGTGCTAAAGAATTTATCCTTGATGATGACGAGTGTCCACTTCAAATATTCAGGGAATGGCCAAGTGACAAAGGTAACTTTAGTTTTTTAAAGTATGTAATCCAATTGAGTGACTATTTTGACACAGTACTATTAGTGAGCTGCAAACAAATCTAAAGGGTTTGAGATTTGTGCCTAGACTTTTGAATAAATAGGAAAACTTTTTTGAAGCACCTGAATCTGGACTGAGGTATTGTAAGTTCCTCAGTGACTGAACGGTCAAACTCAGAAGTCCAAAGTGTTTTGATGGCCTAAAAGAGAGAAAGATTGTATAGTGAAGTTTGTGTAGGTACATTCTGTAGCACTAAATAAAAATTGGTAGTAATCTGAATACAATTGGATTTTGTAATGAAGCTGCATGTGATAGAGAATTAATTTTAATTTTGTAACTTTGTAATGAGACAATATGACAGCCATTGGCCATTTAGTGTAGTTAATTTATGCTTCTGTTTCTCAGGTCACATTCAAATGATCTGTTTGTGATTCTGTATTTTAGGAATATTAGTCTTTCAGTTAAAAAGGCGGCCACCTGATTATGTCCCAAAGAAACTGAAGAAGCAAGTTGATGTAAAACTATTAAAAGGAAAGGAAAGAATTGATAGGTCTGGTTATGGCTCTTCTCTTCCACCTGAGAAACTACCTTATCTGGTTGAACTAAGTCCAGGTAAGAATTACGTTATTAAAATATTATTTGCATTTGGAATGATTGACTTTCAGAATTACTCTTGACAATTTCTGAGAGTTCCAGTCTGGAAGGTTTGTCTCCTCAGAAGGAATGCCTGCCACAGAGCGTGAGATTGGGGGAGGGTAGTCTGGAGGGTAGGGTGCAAGAGGCCTCAAAGTGATAATTACTTGATTCAGACAACCAAACCCTACTATTGCTGGAGATCCACTGGGTTGGACGAAGTACAGTGTGGCCAGGCCACTGTTCTTCCTGGAGGGCATTGCTTGATCCAGTGTGCCCATGTCTTGCTGGGCAGCATCTTTAGTGCCTACAAAATGGGCCAAAAATCATTTGGAGGACAGAAAGAATGACTCAGAGGGCTATATGCATGAATTTATTTTACAGTTTTACCTTCTAGCTATCTAGTCAAATATTTATGCCTAATTTAAATACTGGACTACTTTCAAAGATTATCATCAGAAGAAAAATAGCTATTTCTTAGATACTATAAGTGGTTGTACAAGAATTCATATGGTGGGAATAAGTAGTGAAAGTACTTCCTCTTATGTAAAAGTAACCAGTTTCACACCGCCCATTATTTTATGTTGAAGTTTAACATGGGCCATTGTAGAAGAGAATATTGCTTTCAGATGCAATCAAACACCTTTATATTTTAGTCATTGTTTCATAAGGTGCTACGTGAAATATTAAATTATTTCCCTTATAACGTTAGAGCCACATGCCATTTCTGTACTTCTAAATTCCTGCTTTTATAGTTTGCTAATTGATAATGGATTGTACTCACTTATTTTTGCATGATCACCGATAACTTCTACTTAAAGTGGAGCAAGTGTCTTGATTTGTTGAAATACTTGGTTTGTTGAAAGATGATTCTGAAGAATGATTCTTCTCTGAGTGTCCATCAGGTATATTTGACATGTTTACAGCAGTAAAGAGATTAATTTTAAGGAGATAAGGACAGGGGATTGAAAAAGGAAAGTACATGAGATATTCTGTATGAACAATGTGGTCTTTGGAACCCTAAATTTTAAAAACAAAAGTACAGGACGGTTCTTTCATAAAGCATTAAATATATAATGGTGCATATTTTTAAGGATTATTGATGCTATAGCAGGGGTCCCCAACCCCACTGGTCCACAGCCTGTTGGGTACCGGACTGCGCAAGTGGCAGGCGATTGCACGAAGCTTCATTTGCACTTGCGTCAGAGCTAGGTTGCGTGCATGAAACCATCCCATCCCCCAGCTGCCGCTTCCAGTCCATGGAGCAAGAAAGATTGGGGACCTTTGTACTATAGCATGTGGGAATGAACAATACTACTTAAGAAACTTTGTGACATCATGAATGGTAATGGACTTGGATGTTTTTCATCAGTAAACTCACCTTGGGCTAGCCACAAATTTGACCAGTCACAAATTCTCAGCCTAGGCCAAGACATCCCAATATTTTCACACTGGGTGACATTTGAAATGCTCGGCATGTTATAGAGCTCTCACTAAACAGCTGGCAATGATGATTATGGTCAGTTATAAATTACCCTTTTACCAGAAGACAATGTGATGCTGCTGCTCCTGATCACTACTACTACTTCTCCATCATGCTGTCTAGTTTTACCTTCTTTTTTCTCTCTCCAGGCTTATTGTACTCCCAAAAAATTTGGGTGTATATTAGATGAAAAACTTTATTTGAATTAAAGATTATACATGAGGCTTTAGCATTTTATTTCTGCAATATGCTGCTTTTTAAATTAAAATAATAATTTAAAAAATCAAATAAAATATACCTTGTCTGTGTATGTCAGGGAAGGTGTCTATAGTACCTAGGGAGAAGGCTGACCCGTACTGTATTTTTCATTTTATCTGATTAAAATTATGTGTTTTGGGAGAAGAATTGAGTCCAAAAATGTATGTAAGTGAAGAAAAACCTATTGGAAAAAAACAGCATTGCACAGTGTTAATATGTATCCAGGTTTTTTTGAAATGTTGAAAGTTCAGGAGTAAAAGAATCTGGATTCTTTTCATATCCATTTTTATATACATAGAGATGGGTATGCATACATTAACACGTGCATGTGTTATATACACAGTGTGATGTATATCTTCATCCAAATTATCTTCCTCCACATTTTACTAAGGATTTTAATGGAATTCTTTTCCTACAATATACTTAAAATATACTTCATGGATTAAACGCATAGTATCTTCTTTGCTTAAATAAATGTGATTTTTGATGTTTCTGATTAGGAAATGTAGAAAAATGACAAAAAGAAAACTAATCAGTTGATTTTTTTGGTTTGCTTGAAGATTTCCTTAAAACTGCAGTTAACTGAATATGTACTGGATCTGCTAAGTTGTTGAGACCACATAATTGGAACTTTCTTTTTTCCCCATCTGAGTTTATAACTATATTGGTTTCTGGTCTGTTCCCAAATATTATCCAAACTGTTTATCTGTCCCTTTTAAGTCCCTATATACGTGGGGGAACAAATACTTGAAGAGATTTTTTTTTCCAACATCAAACCTCTCCACATGCTGAGATCACTTTTGGAGGTCTCTCACAACGTCCTTGCAATATGAATTTGAGAGTGGCAAAGACATAAACTGTTTTGATGTTGCCATCCTGAAAGTTAGAATATTTTCCTCACATGTAGTTAGTTGTCTTATATTCATTCTCACAGAAATAAATGATTTAGGCTGCCATGAGAAATTGATTAGGCCAGAATTGCCTAGTGAGCTGCACAGTTCATATCTTTGTCAGTACACTAGTGAAAGCAAAATAAATTTGTATTTCTTTCAAATGTGATAGGACATAATGCAGGTTTTCTCTGCATAAGATACAACTTTCAATATAATGTACTTCATGCATGACAGCATTCTGATATTTTGTTATATCTATATCTGGAAGAAATAAATCTTTGGTGGATATATAGTTACAGGACTCTGTGCTTAAATGTATATTACATTATCCTGGTGTAGTTGTAAAAAATAAACGAAAGACAGAACAGTGAGTATAATAACACAGAACTGTAACATTAATTATTTCTTATCTGTATACAATTACCGCCTTTTCACTTTGTTTGACGATTTTTCTGTGCTTTCTTCTAGCAGCTTGTTGCCAACTACTTAATCATATTAATCCATCCACAACACCAATGTCTATGTATTGTGCAGTTTTTAAAGTTGAAAGTATTAAAAGCACTGCATCCTTTTAAATTGAATCAGTGTTGGTGGCTTACAGTTTCACTCTTTCCTATCTTTTCTTTTCGCTGCCCTCCTCCGCATGTTCTGCATGGCATCTGTCCTGCCGATGCTGCCTTCACCTGGGTCCTGTGCATGTCTTTCTAATCCCAGGGAGAAGGAATCACTTTGCCTACTACAACTATCCCAATTATGAAGGTAATTCTACTATTTAATACTGCTGTTTCACACTAATCACTAATATTTTGTTAGCAAAAAAAAAAAAGCTTCTCTCCGTTTTGATAACAGACCTTTCATTTTCTTTCTTTTATTGCTAAATAGTAAAATAAAATTGTTCTTTCTCTCATAGACACCCAAACATGGTTAGGAAATATGACTTTTAAAAGATTAATGTGGTTTTCCTATTTGTCATTGATAATTTCAATATATTGGGACTTGGGTTATTACCTTTTTAAAAAAATTGTGTGTCCACAATCAGTGATCTTAGTCTTTTGTATCATAAATTTCACCAATAATAAATTCCTCACAAATATAGGGGGAAAGGCACACATTTAGGGGGAAAGTTTTCCATTTGTGTATGTATATGTATGTCTTTGTGTATGTGTATACACACACGCATGCACATACCCCTTTTTTCTTATATTTTCTTATATTTTTATTACTGTAACTAAAATAAAAATGAGAACTGATCGGGTCTGAAGCAGGACTTGCTACTGTGGGAGCAGTCTTTGTCTGAACTCAAACCAAATTAAATAATGAGAGCTGTCTAGTGCAAAACAGATTTTTATTTTTATGGTTCCTAATCCCAAACAGTAAGTCTGTTCTCAGACTTGTAACAAACTGCTGAGCTGATTAGTTTTATATGTGTATAACTTGAATTTCAAAAATGGAACATTCTAGAAATAGCAATAGCACTTAGACTTATATACCGCTTTACAGTGCTTTACAGCCCTCTCTAAGTGGTTTACAGAGCATATGGCCCCCAACCATCTGGATGCTTATTTTACTGATCTTGGAAGGATGGAAGGCTGAGCCGGTAAGAATTGAACTGCCGAGCTGCTAGCAGTCAGCAGAAGTAGCCTGCAATACTTCATTCTAACCGCTACACCACCACGGCAACTGAAGAATAGCAGTTTCCCAGAATTACCATACCCTGGAGGGAAATTGGAATGTTTGTGTGTTTCCTAGGCTTGCACTCTGTTTCATTTGCATTAGCGTTCTTAATATACCTATTCCTAGTTTTTGATGCTGAAGATCGAGGCACTTTTAAATCAGCTGCATGGAAGAAAGAGTATAACCCAGACTTATGTTTTGTTACACAAGATAAAACCAAACCTGTACCTGCCTCTCGGCGAGTGCTACTAACCTTCCCCCATAGCCAACATAGACCTATTATCATTAAGACAGGAATAAAGATACCTATTATCAGATCTATACCCCGACCAAGGTGGAACCTAAAGATGGCTAATTGGGAAAAGTTTACGATGGCCCTTGAGAACATAATAGGACGTATCCCAGCAGTCAGTAAAAGCTACTATCACTTTGTCGGAGCAATTATGTCAGCTAAAAAAATCCATCCCACGTGGCTTCCGTAAGGAATACATCCGAGGATGGAACGAAACCTGCGAAAACCTGTACCAAAAACATCTAGAGAATATGTTATGCTGAGATAGCCGATGAACTTCTTTATAACCTTGACCTGGTGAGCAAACTACGTCTGGATTAGACTTTAAACACTCAAGCAGGAAGGCATGGAGCCTACTGAAAAAACTGGGAGGAGGCCAACCAACTCAACGTAAACAACAAGAGATTACTCCAGATCAAATAGCAACTCGAATTGTCAACTTAACCAGAGTACCCCATGATAAGAAACACACTAAATTAGTGAAAAGAGAACTAAAGCACTTAAAAATTTTGTGCTTGCCTAACCAGGAATATGCTCAACCCTTCCAAGTGGCTGAAATAGATACTGCCCTGAAGAATGTCAAAGCTGGAAAATCTCCTGGTTTTGATGGAGTAATGCCTGAATTTATCATCCACTCTGGGCCTTGCACAAGAGAATGGCTGGCAAAATTCTACACAGATATCCTAACTTCCAGTAAGCTCCCTCCAGAATTTAAGAGAACCAAGGTAATCGGCATATTAAAACCTGGGAAAGAAAGCAATAAGCCAGAAAACTATCGCCCCATTGCTTTGTTAAGTGTTTGTTATAAACTACTTAAAAGGTTGATTCTTAACAGAATTGGACAGAAAATTAACGAACAAATACCGATTGAACAGGCTGGGTTTAGATCTTATTGGAGCTGTGCTGATCAAGTCCTTAGTCTTACTAGCCACATTGAAAGCAGCTACCAGAATAAATTGAAAACATCTGTTGTATTTGTGGATCTCACAGCAGCATACGATACAGTGTGGAGGGATGGACTACTAAGTAAATTCCTCCACGCTGTCCCTTGTAGGACCATGGGCCGCCTAATAAATAACATGCTTTTAGCAAGGACCTTTCAAGTTATTATGGGTGATAAAATTAGTAAGCAAAGACACCTGAATAATGGACTCCCCCAGGGCTCTGTACTGGCCCCATCTTTATTCAACTTATATATTTCCAATATACCACCTACGCTAACAACAAAGTTCTCTTATGCTGATGACTTGGCATTAGCATATAGCCACAAGGACATCGAAGTTACAGAAGGTGTACTAACAGCCGACCTTACAACTCTGAGTACATACTTCCACCAATGGAGGCTAATCCCAAGCGTAAGTAAAACAGTCACATCATGTTTCCACCTTAATAATAAACTGGCAAAAAGAGAACTCAATGTATACCTAAATAACAAATTGCTCCCATATGAGGCAACACCAAAATACCTGGGGGTTACCTTAGACAGGACTCTTTTAAAAAACATATTCAGAATTTGGCTGCCAAGGTTAACAGCAGAAACAACATTCTGCAAAAACTATGCGGAACAACTTGGGGAGCTTCAGCCCCAAATCTTCGATGTGCAGCCCTTGGGCTTTGCCACTCTGTAGCGGAATACTGCGCACCTGTATGGATAAACAGCTCACATACAAGGCTTGTCAATGTTCAACTCAACCATACGATGATGGAAGTATGGAGTAGCTATATCTCCCAAGATATTTCTGAGCATATTAATCCTAATAGTATACCTCCAGGATTTAATCTACCCCGACACATATGGGTGTCATACAGTAGAATTAGAACGACTCATGGGGTGTGTGCCGACTCTTTGTATAAATGGACAAAGACATCTTTAGCGCAATGTGATTGTGGGGCTCCCTGACAGACTATCCAACATATAGTGAGGGAATGCACTAATAGAAAATACCCAGGAGATTTCAAGGACTTCCTCTGCGTAACAACGGCAGCTACTGGCTGGATTTCCAAACTCGACATTAAACTCTGAAATGTTATTTCTGTTTTCCTCTTAGGTTTTATTATTGTTTCTTTTTAATTGTTTTAACTGTTTTAACTTGTAAATATGAAGTGCTTTTAATATTGTGTGTGACCAGCCATACGCTAAATAAATAAAGCGTTCTTAACATAGGATTTGGCTGATCTGCCTTCCTAGTCTTCTCTTTCTCTGCTATGACTCTTTGCTTATTTATAGAGGCAGTATGCATCCCAAGTAAGCTTTGTCTGCATGCTACCTTGACATACAATATCCTTATTATACTATGGATCTAACTGTTTTGTCAATCTGCTTGTTTACTTGGAGCTTAGATAATGGTATTTAGTACTACTGTAGGATTAAGCCTTCGACTTTTATAGCATAGCAATGTTGAGAGAACCAGTCATAAAAGTACTAAGTTTGGCTCTGTGATTATATACCAGCTTCTGGGAGAATTTGCTGTCATGGTGATAAACTGAGAAGGACCAGCTTATATTGGATGTACAGAAGATAGTTTGGCCTTATCACTGGCCAGTGTTTATAATAGGAATAGAAATAGAAATAGAGCTGGAAGGGACCTTGGAGGCCTTCTAGTCTAGCCCCCTGCTCAAGCAAGATGAACCTATACCATCTCAGACAAGTGTGTGTCTAGCCTCTTTTTAAAAAACTCCAGTGATGGAGCACCCATGATTTCTGGGGCAAGCTATTCCATTGGTTAATTCACTGTCAGGAAGTTTTTCCTTAATTCCAGGTTGCTTCTCTCTCTGATCATTTTTCAACCATTGTTTCTTGTCCTGCCCTCTGGTGCTTTGGTGAATAATGTGACCCCCTCTTCTTTGTGGAATACTGCTATCATGTCTCCCCTATTTCTTCTTTTTTTTAGACTAGCCAAACCCAAGTCCTGCAGCCGTTCTTCATATGTTTTAGTCTCCAGGCCTTTGATCATCTTAGTTGCTCTTCTCTGATTTTTTCCCCATAATCTCAACATCTTTTTTGTGATACGGTGACCAAAATTGGCTGCAGTATTCCACGTGTGGTCTTACTAGGGTTTTATAAAGTGGTACTAATACCTCATGTGATCTTGATTCTGTGTCTTTGTTTATACAACCTAGGATTGTATTAGCTTTTTTGGCTGCTGCTGCTGCACACTTTTGGCTCATGGTTAAGTGATCGCCCACTAGGAATCCAAGGTCCCTCTCACAGCTACTGTTTTAAAGTCAGGCCTTGCCCAATCTGTACTTGTACCTTTGATTTTTTTTAGCCTAAATGTAATTTAATGAGTTCCCCTTCAGTTCCCTCATCTAAGTCATTGATGAAGATATGGAGGAATACTGGGCCTAAGATGGAACTTTGTGGTACCCTACTGCTTACTTCTCTCCATGTGGATGTAGTGCCATTGAGGCCCCAGTGGTTTATATTCGTCAAGGTCGGATAGGTGTTCTCTTACGATTTTCTTGATTATTTTAATTTTTGTTTCTAATTTGTCTTTTGCAGTGGATTTTTTTGGGGTATGTTGGGCTATAGTTTCTTTTTGTGTGAAAACTGATGCAAAGTATGAGTTAAGCAGCTCTGCATTCTCCCTGTTGCCTGTTATTTCCTTGCCAACTTCTCTCTTTAGTGGACCTACAGCTTCTTTGTTAATCAAAAGTATTTAGTTTGGGCCAAATATCTTGAATCCATATACTCATTTCTACTGTAATTCCAGTAAAAAACTAAGGATGGCTTTATTTTGAGTCCAGGACCAAAAGCACCTGAAACCACTGATGGGACAAAAATTAATATGAGTGAGAAAATATTTATTTTATGCTTTTTATGCCAGGGCTACAAAATTAAATGGGGTTGTAATTCACGCTGACTTATCTATTCCCTAATTTGCAAAAAAGCTAGTATAATTTGTCTTGATTGCATGAGAACATTACCTGTAATCAATAGTCTGCTTTTTTTTTTTAAAAAAAAAAAGAAAAATTCCAAAATAGCATTAACTTATCCTTCATCATATAGGGAAAATCTAAATATTTTCTTGTAGAGTTTTGTTAAGTGGTTTGAATCATTTTGACTACATCTAGCATGATTAAACTTGTGTTTCAAACTTGTTTTTATGGTGATAGTGCAGGTAAACTAATCAGTCAGTTTAAGATTAATTTAAAAATCACTTATTCTTGAAGGCCTCAGAGAGGAAATACATTAATAAAAAAGCATGCTGGGGAGTTATTGCTTATTCATAAAGGTACGGAAGTGATGGTCTGTGAAGCCAGAATTTAAGTGGCTTAGTATGTTTAGGAAAGTTGAAGATAGTGGCTATGGATGGAGTGGAAACTCTTCTGGTACTAGTGGGACTGTTGGCAACTTTTAAGAACTTTGACCACAATAGTAGTGGAGGCTGGAGTAAATGCAAAAATGGCTGGTGAAGAACAGCCCTGCAAGAAGCAGGATCCTAGACATGTCAAAATCAGTCTAGCAGCTGGAGAAGATATGAAGTAGCTATACCCATTTAGCAACAGCAGCTGTGATACTGCTGACCAGCTGTTGATCAGTTACATTTGCTTACTTGGAAGTACAGCCAATCAACTGTTTGGTGCTAAGCTGCAGAATGGTGGAAGAGTGGATGAAGTCATATATCAGCTTGGGTTAGATATCATCAGTATGTTGATTTTACACAGTTCATTTCAGCCCCTAGTTGCCCAAATAATTCCATCTAGATTCGATTTCCATTTGTAGATGTGAGGATATGAGTGGGAGGAATATAAGTCTCATTTCTAATAAGACTGCATGGCTACATGTTTTGAAGCCTCTTGAAGACTTTCTGTGTTTGGTTCTGAGGTCCCACTACCTCAGATAATAACAGACTATAAAATAGTTGTTTGCTGTTTGGGGTTCCTCCTGGATTCATGACTTCTCTTTCAAGTGCAAGTGGCCATCATGGCTTGGAGGCTTTTGCAGGAATTTATCCATAAATTATGCCCATTCCTAGTTCAAGAGGCCATACTTAGTCACCCATGCTTTGGTCAGTTCCCATTTGGATTACTGCAATTTGCTCAACATGGGACTGACTTTGAAAATCATTTGGAAGCCACAGCAGAGTGCAAAATCTGTTTGCCCACGTAACACTGTTGTGACTGCACTGGTTCTCAGTGAGTTTCTGAGAGTGATTCAGGGTGCTTAGTTATCACCTTTAAAGCCTTCAGTGCATTTGGGCCTGGTTATTTGCAGCCTTGCTTATCTCTGATTCTTGCTGCCAACCAAGAAAGATTGATTCGATTGATATACCGTGGGTCCCATTGCTGATGGGATCCAGAAACATGCCTTCTTTGTTTCCATGCCTGCCCTTTGAAACATTCTCTCTGGGATTTGGATGGTCTCAATCCTGCTTGCTTTTCCAAAGACAGTAGAACTCTGTTTTCCCCAGGCAGATCTTGTGAGCTCATTTTACAGATTATTTTTGATTGTTTAAAACCATGTGTTTTTATTTTATTGTATTATCCTTTTACAGCTATTTTTGCTAGTTTGTTTTCTTTTTTAATGTCATACACAGCCTTGAGTTGCAGGTTGAGGGAATGCCTGTATAAATAAATATTGTCAGATAAATTATGCTCATATTTTTTCTTCTTAATGTCTATCCTAAGACCTTTGCTCTTCTTATTATTAAAGAGAAAGGCCTGCCTTTTTGTATCACGTTCTTTTTTTCCATCAGCATTCAGAGGAGAGGCTGGATTAGTAAAGCAACCATCTGATCTGTTGAGTCTCAGAATTATTTCAACTCTCTACCTTTACTGGTACTTTAGAGAAGGAACAAATACAGGGTCAATTTGAATTGCCATCTCATCTTTGCTAAGGCATTTGACTTTATTTCTATTTAATATTTAATACAAGAAGCAATTCAGAAAGAACCAGAGTGACAAGCAAGAATGGATCCCCTAATTCATTGACAAAGTGGACTGCTTTCAACTATTGGAGATTATTGGAGGTGACAGTAGAAAGTAATGATAGACACATGATCATGGGGAGTGAATGGAGGGTCTAAAAATAAGTGATATGTTTTACTCCTAATTCCACCATCTGTTTCCCTTTAGGATTAAGAATAACCTCTATAGGCTGGGTGAAAAGATGCACATCTTTCTTGTTTCAAATTTTTACTGTGATGATTCTGCTTGGGGGAATGTATCAGTGGGTATCTTATTTATAGCTCAGCCTCGCCCTTACTGTTGCTACAGATAGTTGGGGTAGATTATGGCAATTTTGAATTTGATAAGAACTCCCAAATTTAATGTATCAGAACTATCCTCCTAAAAATATTTTGGATTCTGCAGGACTGGAAGTTGACTAAGCAATTTACCAAAATTCAGCATCTTCTAAGATTCTCCCCTGATGTTTTCATCAGGGTAAGGCATTTGATAAAGTAGATCACAACCTACTACTTGATAAGATAGAAAAATGTGGGTTAGACAGCATCACCCCCAGATGGATTTGTAGCTGGCTGACTGGCCGTACTCAGCGTGAATGGAACCGCATCTACATGGAGGGAAGTGTGTAGTAGAGTGCCCCAGGGCTCTGTTCTGGGCCCAGTGCTCTTCAACATCTTCATCAATGATTTGGATGAGGGGATAGATGGGGAACTCATCAAATTTGCAGACGACAACAAGCTGGCAGGAATAGCCAACACTCCAGAAGACAGGCTTAAGATACAGGAGGATCTGGACAGACTTGAACACTGGACACTATCTAACAAAATGAAATTCAATGGTGAAAAAAGTAAGGTTCTACATTTAGGCAAGAAAAACCAAATGTACAGGTATAGTATAGGGGGTACCTTGCTCAATAGTAGTAACTGTGAGAGGGATCTCAGAGTCCTAGTGGGCAATCACTTAAATATGAGCCAGCAGTGTGCTTCAGCTGCCGAAAAAGCCAACACAGTGCAAGGTTGCATTAACAGAGGGATAGAATCAAGATCAAGTGAAGTATTAATACCACTTTACAATGCCTTGGTAAGGCCACACTTGGAATACTGCATCCAGTTTTGGTCACCATGATGTAAAAAAGATGTTGAGACTCTAGAAAGAGTACAGAGAAGAGCAACAATGATGATTAGGGGACTGGAGGCTAAAACATATAGAGAACGGTTGCTGGAATTGGGTATGTGTAGTTTAATGAAGAGAAGGGTGAGGGGTGACATGGTAGCAGTGTTCCAATATCTCAGGGGCTACCACAAAGAAGAGGGAGCCAAGCTATTCTCCAAAGCACCTGAAAGCAGGACAAAAAGCAACGGATGGAAACTAATCGAGAGAAGCAACCTAGAACTAAGGAGAAATTTCCTGACAGAACAATTAACCAGTGGAACAGCCTGCCTCCAGAAGCTGTGAATGTTCCAACACTGGAAGTTTTTAAGAAGAGACTGGACAGCCATTTGTCCGAAATGGTATAAGGTTTCCTGCCTGAGCAGGGGTTGGACTAGATGACCTCCAAGGTCCCTTCCAACTTTATTATTATTGTTGTAGGGAAAAAGCTCAACAAATTAGTTAAAGCAGCAGATTACAGCATATTTGTAGGTTTTGTATAACACTTGTAGGACTACAGATGCAATATATTCTATAATTGTTTAGTTACAAACAATGTTGAGAGAAAGTAAATGAAAACTTCAGTTTTATAACCATAATTTCATGACACACTGTACAATAATCTTATTTATTTATTTATTTATTTATTTTATTTTATTAGATTTATATACCGCCCTTTCCCGAAGGACTCAGGGCGGTTTACAGGGCATTTTAAAAATCACACCAATATAAAATACAAAAGTTAAAAGACAATTACAAAGATTAAATTATCCCTGAAAATAAAACCCCAGTTAAAATTCTCAGCCTGGGCCAGAGAGCTCAAAGAGCCAAGTCTTCAGGTCCCGGCGGAATGAACGCAGGTCAGGGGCAAGTCCTGATTAGTAGGTTCTTAGACTGAAACTCACTTGTATAACTCCTTCCATCATTTTCTTCATAAATTCTTTGGGTATCTCAGATTGGAGATTGTTAATTCCTGATGGAGACAGTTAAACCAAATAAAATAATGTTTAATATTTCTCTTGTACTTGGAGCATTTCACAAGGATCCACTTGCACATCAGCATAATTCCATATGTAGCCAGAGGAACCTGGAGGTTAAAAGAAATATAGACTGCTTCACTAAACTCCCCATTTCAGTTTATTCTAAAAATGGGATTTCAAATAAAGGTTTGAAAGGTTTATTAATTATAAATTCCATCCCTTGGGTAGGGTGCTACATTAACTCTTGCTATCTTAAGGTCAATATTAAAAAGGCAAGCTGGAGAAATTGAGCAACATTGTCTGGAAGGACATTCAGCATAGTTTTTGGGGAAAATACAATATTCTGGAGCTTCTTTACTGGACCAATGAATGTTAGATATATCTAATTATTTAGCCAATCTTAAATATAAATCACTGCTTGGGAGATAATTTATATTAGAATACCTGTAACCATTTAAAAACAGATTTCAATAACAATTCTGTCTCCGTCTATACGTCTATCATCCATCCATCCCTTGGTTTTAGATTTTTCTGACATTAAATATATTTCTGTGGCCCAATTTAACTGTATTTGTTATGTTAATAATTACCAGAAACACAAAACATATAAAACTCCCCCTCCACCGCATACTTGCATTTTCCCTTTCCTCCCTCCCTCTTTGGTGGTTTTGGCTTTTTCCTGCTTTTTTCCCCCTCACCAACACTTTTGCTTTCCACATCTGTGTTTCAAGGAATCCAGAACAAAATAGCCCTGTTTCAGTCTATATTCAGACCAACATTTCAGTTGGATCATGAATTATTCTCTGGATGCAACAATTTTTGCATAAAGTGGTTTGAACACCCCTTCTAAACAGTTTATTAATAGCTCCTCCTGCAAGTCAATGGAATCCATGATATTCACCTACAGACAAACAGGCATAGAGAGGCATAAACCTGGTTAGAGGCACTTCTGCTTAGTATTTACTTACTTTTAACAGAATTGGTTGGTTTACTTCAGTGCAAATGAGAATTTTGCTTAGGATTACTACTTTAATTTGTTGTTAGATTGAGATAACAATTTAACATTGAATAGAAGTTACAGCAATGGAGTATATATTACAGTATTGTTTTCTAGACATTATTTTATCAAAATTATTGACATGAATATTGCCATATCTATGCACTGCAAATCTTCAAATAAAAATATTTTTTGAAATACAATGATTGGGCATCCAGAATAAATATATGGCATTTAAAGAGATATTTTGCATATTAGGGATCACATACCAAAATCACATAATGTTTCTGATCTTTTAGGATAATTATATTTTGTAACTATGTACAATCAGTCAAATGGTAGAATTTATTGATATAAGGCAGGGGTATCAAACTCAATTTTATTGAGGGCCGCATCAGCATTGCGGTTGCCCTCAGAGGGCCAGGTGGGTGTGGCCAGGGTGGGCGTGGCCTACTGGGTGGGCATGGCTAGAGTGCGTATGGCCTACTGGGTGGGCATGGCCAGCTCTACATCGTTCGCATCAAGGGTGCCTATGGGGGCCTGGGCAGGAGTGGGACAGATCTGAGGGTCTCTTGCAGAAGGAGGGTCTCTGGGCCAGGGCCAAAGCAGTGGGGGCCGTTCCCTCACTGTTTCCAGGATGGCTTCGCGGGCCGCATGAAACCACTTTGCGGGCCGGATTCGGCCCCCGGGCCTTGTGTTTGACATGTCTGATATAAGGCATTTTTACATAATTCAGGATGAATAGATGTAACTAGTTCTCATCTTATAAGTGATAATTTGAGAATTCATATGCAATATTGTTCCATTAAAAACTAAAAACTTCTTAAATTTTTTTAGAAACCAGGAGGCTGTCAGTTCTAGTCACACCTTAGCATGAAAACTGACTGAGCCACTCATTCCCTCTTAGTCCAACAATAGTGGGCTAACAGTGTTGTTATTGTAGAGAAAATTGGAAGGAGCATTATGTATGTTCACTGCCTTGAGTTATTTGTAAAATAAAGGTGAGATAAAAATCTAATAAACAGGCAGAAAGCTGTGCAGCTTGTTCTCCCACATTTGGGGAAAGAGAAGATTTCTTAAGAAGTGTTCTATTTAATCTTTTAATAGTACACAAATGAAAATATGTACAGTGGAAAGAATTAACATTAAAAGCACTTTTCCTTCTGCAAAGGAAGAAAATGAGTGCTAGCAGAAGAAAGGGATGATTCTCAAGAGGCGCCTTTTTGGTGGCACAGGGAATAATTGATTTTTAAACATAGTTAAAATTAGTTTTGAAGGGGCATTTGACATAATACGGGGAGTCTTAACCTATGCCCAGAATTAAGGTCGCATGTTGTGCTGGTCATTAAGTAGATCACCAGCAACAAATTTCTTAAATTGTGATCGTATAACTATGAGGCATTGCAAATGACTTTAATTGCTGAGTGCCCAAAATGCAGTCATGTCATTCAGGAGGATGGGCAGCATCAGAACTTTGAAGCTGGGTCATGAGCAGTCCTGGAAAAGTCCATGGTAACAGTCACTAAGTTACTGTTCATTAAGTCAAGTGCTACTGTATATGGTTATGTCTTTAAAAATCAGTATCTTTTGTTTAGTTTCATGATAAAATTATCTGTTGTTACAGATGGGTCTGACTCCAGAGATAAACCAAAGCTCTATCGTTTGCAACTAAGTGTGACAGAAGTTGGTACAGAAAAATTTGATGACAACTCCATTCAGGTGAGCAATACTATTTTGAGACAAATAATTCCATAAAAGTTGGGTTCAAGTTTCAGAGTATTAAAGAATTATGTCTGTAAGCCACATTTAGCATATTTGGACAAAAATGTAACTGGTTGCAAAATACAGTGGGGAGGCAAATATCTTTGTGACGTGTAATGCAAAATTTCTAAGTGAGGCAGGGCATACAATGTGAACTCTTCTGTAACATTGCAATGCACAAAAGTCTATTGGAACATTTAAAGAAGATGTATTATGTTGAGTGATGCTGGAGAAAGGCTAAATTCTTAAATTAATAACACAAACTTGAGCAGTATTTTAAAATGGTTCTTTGAAGCCATTGTCAAATGCTTCTCATAACCATACACTATACTAATTTGAGAATATAGTTTTAGTAATAGTAGGTACCTGAAGAAAAAAACACTAATATTAATAGTTATAAACAACTGTGTATTCAGTAAGTGGGAAATGAGACAATCTTGGAGACTGTTCAAGGCTAATACAGGTGTGTATTCTGTCATTTTGAAATGAGTCATAAGGATCTTGGCTTTATATTTTAACTATTCTTGTATGAGAAGTTTTGATCACTATTTGTAAAAAGCCCACCAAATAATAGTCTGCAAAAAATGTGGATTTGCAAATTAGCATTTATGTCTCTTGATCCAGGCTTGTATTCTGATCTGACGGCACTTGTGATTTATTTTAAGTTGTATTCAGAAGTATTGGATTCCTAATGTGGCAAATGAATACTAAGAGGATAAAGGTCCTCAAAAGCCTAAAGAACTGTCTTGTATTACTTAATCATGGCTTAGATTAAATTTGAATAAATGCAAAATATAATTTTGTTTTTGTTTCAGCAATGACTTCTAAAATACTTTTGTATCATTTTGTTCAGTGTTCATAGATTTTGTCAGTTCTGGGTTCTGTCTTCATTAAAACATTTTGCTATAATTACTTCTAAAAATAATTCATAGTCACAGAAATAATGAAGGATACATTTAGGCAGGAATTATTGAGTGAGAAAAGTATCAGTTCAACATATCTTAGCATAAATGAATAAAAGTATAAACATTGGTTGGAAACATACTATGGAACAGATCTCGTTTCAACTTTTCAATCATCACTTCTTAGTAACGTGGTTTTCAGTTTGCTTCAAGATAAAAAATAACTGATTTTTTTTTAAAGTGAATTTTACTGCTACATTTTGGTAGTTAACAGGTATAAATTATGGTATATTGAAATAGGCTACATATTAATAAAACGTAACTTTCTATACAATAAGCATTCTTATTGGAAAGGAATTGATCACTAATTAATTGATCCCACTACACTCTAAAACTGTTCCGCTTACATAATATTTGATTGATGAGCGGTTATGTGCCATCAATTTGCAACAATTTCTTTAATAAGAGAAAATGGATGTCTCTTTGAATGAGTTATGTAGATGATTGTATATTTATTAGTTTTAAAAAAAAATCCTGATTTTTTTTGCTTTTGCTTTGATTATTTGTATCTTCAGTTATTTGGTCCAGGAATTCAGTCACATCACTGTGATCTTACTAACATGGATGGAGTTGTTACAGTTACTCCCAGAAGCATTGATGCTGAAACTTACGTAGAAGGTCAGCGGATCTCTGAGACCACTATGCTGCAAAGTGGTATGAAAGTTCAGTTTGGGACCTGTCATGTATTTAAATTTGTGGACCCCATTCAAGATCACATTCCTAAAGGACGTCTAGATGCAGGTCACATGGTCAAAAGTTCACGTCTCAAATCTGGGTAAATCCACAGTTTTTAAGAAGTAATCCCAAATTTAGAAAATTATTTAAGATGGTGAAGGT
The DNA here is from genome assembly GCF_964194415.1 of Vipera berus. Classification (NCBI taxonomy): domain Eukaryota; kingdom Metazoa; phylum Chordata; class Lepidosauria; order Squamata; family Viperidae; genus Vipera; species Vipera berus. The sequence goes on from NC_138202.1 coordinate 283,043,831, forward strand.
GTATCAATGTTTAATGTCATGTGCCAACTAATAATGATAATCTGCTCTTCAGTAATTGTCCTCCATTGTGTGAATTCTGATGCAGTTCACACTTCTTCATAATTAGAATAAATATTAGGATTTTGATAATACTGTACATTAGCGAAATCAATATATGCATTTATATTTTACCCTTCTTATGGACTATTCAGACACCTAATGACAACTAAAAGCAATATAAGGTGATGCCATTAAATGTTACAAAGAAGAGTTATAGAAGAGGGCAACTGTAGTAATTAAAATGGAATTTATTTGATAGTGGAACTAATATCATCATAAAGAGGGTCTTAAATAATTGATGGCAAAAAAGTCATCTGAGTGGTAGGAAGTCACCTACCTTACAAGGTAAGGAATTGTACAATATAAGCATACTCCCAAAAAGCTGTTTTCAAAAACAAAAGACCGACCCTATTTATCAACTTTTGAGACTGGCACTTTGCCAATGTTTAGCATCTCTGAAGTTCATCTTTGTCTAAGAAGGATACTTTTTTGCTGTAAAGTTCAGTTATTCAATTAGAATTGTACATCTTCTGTTTAGATTCCAGTGTTCAATCCTGTACCTATACCTAAAATTCACTTTATATCAGTGGAAGAAAAGAATCACCTATTGACAATTGCTAATTAAGTATTTAGATAGTTCTCTAAAAATAACGCCATAGCATTTCTGTCTTGAAGTAAATAAATAAATTAATAATAATCATTGCTAGCAAATTTACTGGAAGTATGACTATCACTTTCTCTTCAATCCATCTGAAAAAGAAATCTGAAATAGTTGTGGAGGAATAGTATTTAACAGTATTTTACATTATCTGAAATCAAATTTCAGAATGAGTGATGCCATGATACACTATTTAAAACACTTTGTGTAGCATTTCTGCACTGTATCTAAGATTGACAGAATAACTGATAAACAAAATGTTCAGGCTTGGAAAAAATAAAAGTTCCCTATATTTAGCTAGGTAGGAAAGTAGGTAGATAGGACTTAACACATTTCATTTTGAATCATATTGAGCATGTAGAGGTTTCCACTTCAAGTGTGAATATGTTTTGAGCTAGGGTCAGGTCTGTTTGATCCAAAGATACTTTGAAAATGCCCAGGATATTTCACAAACTTGAAATGTGAAATTATATGTTGAAAATAGTTTGAACCGAAATGTGCACACCCTTTCTTAACACTTTCAGATATTTTATACTTTTATGTGAATCAAATACACAGTGAATTTGCTAACAATGATAAAATACTGAACAATTGTGTAAGCATTGTTTGTATTATATATGCTTGTGTTTACTGAATATTCCTAATCATCTAGTTCTTGAATGTATATTGCCTTCTCAGAGGTGTACAAGAAACTACTTTTGATTTGGAAGGAGACATCCAAAGTGTAACAGGATTATCTACAAGCAAGGTAACAGTTTATTAGTCTGAATACCATGACTACTATCAGACTTAACAGTTGATACTTTAAATATTTAAGAACACAGGACCATCTCAGTATAACCATTCACTTTTCTGTTTAGTGCTTTGAATGATTTGATGATTTATGTTCACATTGATTTGTCTAACATTTTCATAGAATTTATGCAAAATAATTGGAAGGAGGTTTGTAGCAGCTGTATTATTGGAATACCATATGGGAATGGACAGGCCACCTTCAGTGGGAACATTTACTTATTTGGTTTTAGACAGTGATACATTTTCAGAAAGCATGTTCATTATTACTAGATTTAATAAAATAAATCTTTAAGAAACTTGTGAGGATTCACATATTTTATATAAAAATTTAATTCCACTAAAACTTTTGGATATGTTTCGTATGGAGCAGAGCATCAATAGATTGGACTGTGACAGAATATCAACTTCAAGCACAGCTGAACGAAGCGTGGTGAAACCAATGATCAGAATAGAACAGCAAGATTATCACAAACAGGATGGCAGGTACCAAAAATACTTTTTAAAATTTTGTGACTAAAATTTACACAGTGTTATTTTTAAATTAAAAAACAACAACAGACAAGTTTGAGAAGAAAGTTGAAAATATTTTTATGGAGAAAACTAAATACTTTGAAAGGTCTTTCCAAATAATATGTTGTATAATCTTTTATTAAGAGCTCATACTAGTAGTTTATTTTAAAATCTTATAGCCATTGCAAATCATGGTGTGCCACAGGTTCTGTAGAATACAATTTTTTTGTACTTGTTATAATTGGTTCATACTTATCTAGCATCCTCCCTATAGACTTTCTTTCTGAACAATTCCTAATCCTTCTTGCATTTAAGATCATATGGTGAAAGGGAGCAAACGGCTTGTGTTCAGTTCTCAGTGATAGCACCAATGTCTTGGGGTGGTCAAGGTTTTACTTCTTTGGATCCCAAATGTGCTTTTTCATGAGGCAACTGGACTTTCTTGTTTTTCTTTGAAGACATTTCACTTCTCATCCAAGAAGCTTCTTTAGCCCTGACTGGATGTTGAGGAATGGCAGACAGCTGGTCATTTGCATCCCTGACTGGATGTTGAGGAATGGCAGACAGCTGGTCATTTGCATTCTTCTAGATTCAGCAATCCATCTGCATTTAAAAGACAAAAGCCACTCTTTCAAAGACAGCAATGTCCACATTCTAGACAGAGAGGACTGCTGGTTTTAAATGGGTCAAAGAGGCCATCTATGTCAAAACTGAAAAGCCTTCTCTCAACAGAGGGGGAGGGATACGACATCACCTATCTCCAGTCCAGAACAGAGTCCTTTCAGCAGTTCCAAGAAGGCTCCACACCCATTTGCACTACTCAGGTGACCCTGATAACACAGATAAACTTCCAGGTGGCCTCAATGACTCTCCAAGATAATGCAAATGACTAGCTGTCTGCAAGGAGTATAAATCCTTCCATTCCCCACCATCCAGTCAGAGCTGAAGAAGCTAAAGGTCTTCAAAGAAAAACAAGAAAGTCCAGTTGCTTCGTGAAAAAGCACCTTTGGGATAACTATGACCTGGATGACTGAGAATCTCCATAGACACTTCTTTGGATCACAACTAATTTGAAATAGCAAAGGTGCTTTTCAAAAGGCAACTGAACTTTCTTGTTTTTTTCCTTGAAAATTTTTCACTTCTCATCCAAGAAGCTTCTTCAGTTGTTATGGCTTACCGGACTGAAGAAGCTTGGATGAGAAGTGAAACGTTTTCAGGAAAAAACCCCAAGAAAATCTAGTTATCTTTTCAAAAGCGCTTTTGGGACAACCATGACCTGCGTGATTGAAAATTAGATAACTAATTTGAAACATTCCAAGTTCATTTGTTTTGTTACATGCTTGAAGCAACCCTTCTTTTCTGGGCAGCCTCCTTTTAAGCAAGAGGTCCTCAACCTTTTGGGCACCAGGGACTGGTACCATGGAGAAAGATTTTTCCACGGACCAGAGGGATGTGGTTGTGCATACTGCTTGCATGTATCCCGCAGATGGAGCTTCGTTTGTTTGTGTGGCCCAGTTGCTGGCATGCTATGGCCTAGTGCCTGTCCATAGACCAGGGATTGTTTTAAGCCATGCTAAATCTAGTATTATGCGAGAAATAAATTAAAGCTGGCAAATGCTATTCAGCATTTAATATTTCTGTAAGTACTGTAATCTTCACCTGTAGATTATATTTCTGAAATCAGTCAAAACAATAACATGTTAAAAAAAAGCAAAGGTATCTGGTGCAAAAGATAGATGCAGTGTAACTCTCAGAGTAATAAATTTGTAGGAAACCATGATCACATTAGTTAAGATGAGATTCAGATCATGTACATTCTGCAAATTCCTAATTAAGTTGCTGTACATACATTTTTAAATTTCTCAGTATTTTGATCACAGTCAGAATCTCTTTCAACTGTCTACTGAGGAATATTATTGTGAGGCTAAAATTAAGGGAGAAATCCATGTAAGATTCCTTCTATTTCTGGAGAAAAGATAACATAAAGCTAACGAATTTAAAAATAGACATCATAATCATATAATAACAATATTTACTATTTTCAGTGACTCATAACTTATTACTCAGCCAAATTAAAACTGCTGACCTAACCCCCAAACCTTCATATTTTGAGATTCTCTTGTTTTCTACCCGTACTACCTGAACCTTTACTTCTGGGTACTGTGGCATACTGAAATCTGTCAGATGACACTACTGGATGAGCTATCTGATCAACAACTCCCCTTTATGTAACACTTTTATAATACAGTTTATAAATTAACCGCTCCTTCATTTTTGTTTTGCCCTGGTTATGAGTTTAAGTAACATGATCTAATTACAGTAGACGACTGTCTTGAACAGTACATTGTGTGCTGCAAATGCATTAATAATGCAGACTTTCAATTCAAGTAGGCTTGCTGTCTTTTCAGCAAGTGGAACCTCGGTGAATCTAATAATAAGATCAGGAAAGTAAACAAGATATATTTCCCGCGCCCCAGTGTTTTTGTGTTTCATATGTGTACAAAAGATGTATACAACCATGAAACAAAAATCTTTGAAAAAATCTCTATCTCTTGAAAGTGAAATTAATTTGTTCTCTTTGAACTGGATTTCTGAAGATCTGCTTTCTGCCTCTAGAATTCAGGATGCACATGGTCCAGAGTTGATACTACCTGCAGGCGTTGAATTCAGAGAAAACTGTAAGTATGTATTTTTATTTTTATTTAAAAAATAAGGCTAACGACAACTTTTATTACAAACTGTTTTATTTTGATAATACGATATACTGAGAGTTGACTGCCTATACAGTAGTAATGATATAAAAATAATCAGTGTTTAAATTCATGTCTGTAAGTAAACTTCTGGTTTCATATGATCTGGGATATAAAATCCAGTTTGAAAGCACTAGTTTTGTCCTGAATTTTGTCAAAGCCCGGTTATTCGGATCTGCTTTAGTTTACAAGAATGAACTTTCTAGTTTAAGATAGATCTACTATGTTATATATTTTAGAAAGCAGTTGCCCAAGAAAGATGAAATTGATTAATCTGCAGTCATTTTGCCAGTCTTGCTAGCAGTGATCATGGGCATCAAATACTTAAGGCAAAATGCATGGTTTTGACTATCTGATTAAAAAAAGAATAATTCCAAATCCATGTATAAATTTACTCAGGAATGTTACTAAATTACTTGTCATGTTTTAGGTTAACAGTGAGGAAAATTCATTTAAATTATTGTGGTGGACAACGTTGTCCACGGTGTCGCAATGGGTCGGACACGACTTTGCAACTAACTAAGAACAACAACAACAACAATAAAGATTTATTAAACTCCTTTTTGCATTTACTTGCCTGTTATTGCCCATTACTATTTAATTTTCAGTAATTTAATCTTGTAAAAATATTTTGGTATTAATGTTTGAAACATGAAAGTGATCTCAATAATTTAATTTGGGTATTTCCTGAAGTGGTGTCTTACTATTGCTTCTTAGATATTTCAGTTAAGAGTTAGCTTATCCCTTTTTTGTTTTTGTTCTTCAGCTGAGGATTCTTTTTTGTCTGCCATCATCAATTACACCAATAGTTCAACAGTTCATTTTAAGCTATCACCTACTTATGTTCTGTACATGACATGTCGGTATGTATTATCAAGCCAGTACAGACCTGACATCAGTCCTGCTGAACGAACTCACAAAGTCATTGCGATAGTCAACAAGATGGTGAAAATGATGGAAGGAGTTATACAAGTGAGTTTCAGTCTAAGAACCTACTAATCAGGACTGCCCCTGACCTGCGTTCATTCCGCCGGGACCTGAAGACTTGGCTCTTTGAGCTCTCTGGCCCAGGCTGAGAATTTTAACTGGGGTTTTATTTTCAGGGATAATTTAATCTTTTTAATTGTCTTTTAACTTTTGTATTTTGTATTGGTGTGATTTTTAAAATGCCCTGTACACCGCCTGAGTCCTTCGGGAAAGGGCGGTATATAAATCTAATAAAATAAAATTAAATTAAATTAATTCTTTTACATCCACAAAAAGACCTCACTTTTGCAGGATTGTTTTTACCAAGTTGCGTTTATATTAGAGATCATAAGCACAGTTTGTTTTGGATATCCTAATGCCATTTGTAATTGTGTATGAAATAACTTTAGTTGTGACCAAACTGCAGTTAGACATTTGTAATTAATCTACAAAAAATATTGAAAATGTTTTTAAGAACAGTGATACTTCTTGATATGGAATGGTGAACAAAGATATAATGATCTGTTATAGTGTTAATATTCGTATGTTTTGTTGGTAGATCTCTAAAATATATTTCAAACTGTCTTCAAATTTTGTTTGAATTATCAATATTGGTTCAGTCTTATGGAATATGATGGCAATCATGTTACAATACTATCATATTTTATACTCTATCTTTTTAATGGAAGTGGCTGTGAATAAAACTCTGTTCACAGATGTTTCTGCTGATGGCTGTGGGTGGGCAATTCCTCCTAAAAAATGTGGGCTGGTGGGTCATCCCTCCAGAAAAACTGCTGTAGAAAGTTGCTGAAAAGATGTGGGTGGCTGCAGTGGGAAGGAGGTGAATTGTGAACTGTGTCCTTTTCTTCAGCAAGATGTCAGTCATAGGAAGATTTATGGAATGAAAACTCTGGACCAAACTATTGTCCATATATGCAAGGACAATTATTATTGACAATAATAATAATTAAATATGGCAAGCTTTTAAATATAAATAAGTAGTGCCATAACTTGAGCACCACCCAATTTTTTTATATTCTGTGTCCAAATAATTCCATTTATATGAACAGCATATTATTTCCTAGTTATGCAGCCAATTTATTAGTGTTTCAATTTTCATTTTCTTTTAAATTGTCCTGTTTCTGTCTTCACATGTCTCCTGTTACTTTAATGATACTGTAAATTTGAAGTATGATTCTGCAAGGACTAATGTGCACAACTGTTCAATAGAAGCCAGTAGAACACTTCTCACAATGGGCTATCAACTTATTTAGCAAGCTTAGCTGCACTGCCTCTTACACTTTGAGGCAGACACTTGTTTAAAGGCATTTTGTGTATGTGTTTGTGTGACGGAGCTTTGAGTCAGTTTTCAACTTCTGATGATTGTCTGAACTAATTCCTGCTAGTCTTTTATACATAGATTTAAAATATAGGTAACATTTTTGCATAATAAAAATAATCTATAATGATTATTTTGATAATCGAGTACATCTCTATTTTCTCCTCAAAATTCAGATTACATGAATACCACAGGATAACTAGTTTGTTAGGTCAGGGACTATAGCACTAAAACCCTTTTATTAAAAGCCTGTAATGGTCAAGAATGGAAAAAAATCATGAATATCACAAATACCCTATTAAACAAAAATTTATTAAATGAAAGAACTTTACTGTGAAGCAGAACTGCTTGTAAAAAAAAGGTTACAAATGGGGCCTATTCATTTTGGCAATTAATTGGTAGCATTTTTATTAACCAGAACACTAATATTTTATTTTGTTATTGGCTTGGTATATAATTTTGTTTTAAAAATTTTTGTATCTACAATGATGCATCGTGGGGACCCATTCCACTGTGAATACAACAATCCTGTCCCTTTCCTCTCATTTGTTGCTGAGCAAAAATTTATTTATTTATTTATTTTATTTTATTACATTTATATACCGCCCTTTCCCGAAGGACTCAGGGCGGTTTACAGGGTGATTAAAAAACCAAGATACAAAAGTTAAAAACAAATTTTAAAAAAAATTATATTTGTCCCTGCATAAATAAAACCCCAGTTAAAATTAAGATTAATCCTCAGCCTGGGCCAGAGAGCTCGAAGAGCCAGGTCTTCAGGTCCCGGCAGAAAAAATATTGTTCCTTTTTTGCTTTCCCTTCTCTTCTCTTTCTTTGCCTAGGAGAGAAATGTTGTCTAAGTTCTTACCCAGGAGACACTCTTGTAGGGTGGACCAACCTGCCCCCCCCCCCTTAGTCACCTCTTCTCCTTTCGTGCACAATTTCAGTTTCATTCTTTTTTCCCCCCAGTGATTTGTTTTGCTTGATAGGAGATTCTTTCAAACAGCAACAATGTGTGTGTAGCCTTGGCTGAGCAGAGAGCCCACTTGGCCAGGAAGCCTGTCAGCTATGGCCAAGGTGAGCTGCTAAGCCACTGCTCCTTTTCTTCCTGCAGCACTTCCCCTGGCTTACACCGTGAATGTTTGTGTGGTTCTTAAGTCTCTGACCTTGCTGTGAAGTGTTGTTTCAGCGGTTTGGAAGTAGTATTTGGAGGCATAGAAAATGACTTTCAGTGAGGAAAAAAATAAGTGAGACGTTAGAAAAAATAATACAAGAGTGACTTATGAACTCCTCGATTCAAAGGCTAGTGAAACAAAAAGTGTGAATTTTTGAACAAATTCATTATTTTGTTTTGCAGTAGTTTTCATTTCTCTTAATAATACTGTTATTAGCTGTTATGGCTAGTGTGATGAAGAACTGCCAAGGTAGAAGACTTTACTGGCTTCCATGGACAGATTTAGATATTATTCCATGCAGGATTATACCATTGGTATTAATGCATATATATAGATTGGCTGGAGGAAAAACTTGGGCTTCCTCTAAAATGTTTCTCGTATATATCTGTCTTTTAATTTTTTAGTTATATCATGTTCCCCCAGTGAAATGTTTTAATGTGACTGAGCATAAGTCTTGTGCTTTCATATTTTAGTGTTTCATTTCTAAAATTGTCATGATTGTTCACAAGTTTCTTCTGTTTGATTTCCTTCGTTTTTCTCCAGGAGGTAGACCAGGTTGATCAGGTAGGATATATTGCTGGGAACTGATCCTAGCTATGTTGGCTTAGCTCAGTTTCTCATGCTGCTTCCATGTAAAATACAATATTTCTACAGCTGGATTGAACATAACACTCATTCAGCAACTGGAACATGCAGTACTAAAATCCTTTTTTGACTGCGCAGCCTATCAGCATTTCATAATTTCTGCTTAACGCACTTCAGTACAGAGATGCAATGACAAAAGTTCTTTTCCTTCCTTTTTTTTGTTTATTTTGTCTGTGGTTCTGTTCTTTGGATTTCATCTGAGGTTGCCTGGCCTAGCATTTGTGGTCGGGAAAGTGTGAGATAGACCAGTACTTGATACTGCTGGTGTCACAGCCAGTGACTAGGCAGTATCTGGGTGACAGTGTGTATTAATGAATGTGTGCTCACACAGATACAGATTACCAGATAATGCATACATTTAAGCTTTCAACATTTCATGACAACATGCTAAGTCCATTTCATTAATAGCATTTGGAAAATTTAATACTTTATCATTCAACTTGCAATTTAAAGCAGTTTGTAACACGCACTATTTATTATTTACACTTTCATTTAAGTTCTTTGCAATTATCTGGTATCTGAGACCTGTTTGGTTATTAGTTGGTACTGGTCTATCTACAGAGCCTTTGACAGAATGAAAGCTGAAGTACAGATGGATTTATGTTGATGTTTACACCCCTATTTCAATATTTGCAGAAACAGAAGAATATTGCTGGGGCACTTGCTTTTTGGATGGCTAATGCATCTGAGTTGCTAAACTTTATTAAGCAGGACCGAGACTTAAGCCGAATCACATTAGATGCTCAAGATGTTTTGGCACACCTAGTTCAGATGGCATTTAAGTAAGGAAAACTAATTTATGCTTGGGGATCAGTTTTACTTTTTCTTAAAGAGGAGTTGTTTATTCTGATTGAATTCTAAATCTGTATGGAAACAAAGTAATGTATGTTTCTAAAAGTGTAAATGTCCTGATGTGTATTCTTTCTATTTTTTAAAATAATATTGTTACATATACTGGCATAGTTACTATATTTATTCTGAAAAGCTATAAATGGTATGGTTACAAAACAAACATTCAGTTTGGAGCTGTAAGGAGTATTCAGGAATATTGGATTAGCCATTGTATTTTAAAATTAAATTAGCTCCCCCCACCCCCAGACAACCTGAAATTTAAGGTACCTTCCTATCCCCAAAAAAGAAAAATCAGGGGGGAAAAAGTTAAATATATGAAATTCCTGTCCACCTTTCCTAACTTGTTAAGTAGGGAAATCAATCAGTGATCCCCCCCACCAAAATAGTTAATAACAGTGCCATTAAATAATTAATTTGAGATACTAGTTAATTTTTTATCAGTTTATGATGGCCAAATTTCCATACTTTACTCAATTTTAGTGCTGGAATACTTCTGTATCTTGGAAATAATATAGTAGATATTTCATAACTTGTGAATATATGTATGTGTTTGTGCGTGTGTGTATATATCTATACATACACACATTCAGTGTGCGTGTGTAGGCTACTAGTATACTTGTTTGAAAATAAACACCATTGAACAACGGGACTAATTTTGAGTTGGTATGTATAGGGAACATCTATGAGAACTAGATTTTCTGTTTGTAATGAAATTATTTTTCATAGCACTACAAGCTTGAACTTATTTACCTGCTATTCATCAGTTTCACACAATTTACTTTTTCAGATACTTGGTCCACTGTCTTCAGTCCGAGCTTAATAACTATATGCCTGCATTCCTTGATGATCCAGAAGAGAATAATTCTCAAAGACCTAAAATAGGTTAGAGTATTTTATGTTATATTAGTTATAATGTATGTTACCTTAACAAGACTGTGATAGCATAATACGCATATGTTAGGAAATCCTGCCTAGTATGTTCATGAGCAATAAGAAATATTTTATTTACCTAGGGAAGTTGGTCGCTTACTAAAAACCAGATCGTCCATTACATTATTGTTTGTGTGATATTAGAATGCAGTTATTAATGTAAATACATTCACTTACATGGCTGGGCAGGGGCAGGGGCCGTCAACATAAATTTAATAGGAGGCCCCTGATTAATTTTTTATTGAAATTTTTTATGGGGCTAGGGGGAGGGGTGGGAGGGGGTGGGGGTTGTTTGGCTTTGGGGGGTGGCCGATCAACCATGGCTCAGGCCAGGCTTGGGTCTGACCGCGCGGGGGGAGAAAGGGGTGTGGTTGTCTCCGGGGCTCTGGAGCGGGTCGTGGGACTACCGATTCCCACGACGGGGAATGGCAGCTGGTGGATAAACAGAGGGCCGTATCGTTACCGGGGGGGCCGTCCCCGCTATTTGCAAGCGGTGAGGCGCTCCGACCCTCTGCTTTTTCCCCGAGGTTCCGGGAGCGAGGATGTGCAGCCTCCTGAGCTCCGGCTGGTGTACCTGAACGCCAGGTCCGTGGTTAACAAAGCTCCCCTTGTTAGGGATTTAGTTGAGGGTGAGCACGCGGACCTGGCTTGCATCACGGAGACTTGGTTGGGCCCAGAGGGTGGGGTCCCTTTGGTTGACCTCTGCCCACCAGGTTTCCGGGTGCTACACTGGCCACGAGCTCAAGGTAGGGGTGGGGGTGTGGCGGTAGTTATCAGGGAGACCTTATGTCCACGGGAGACCACCGTTCCTCAGATAGTTGGGTGTGAGTCTCTCTTTTTGAGATTTGGTTCGGGGGCGCAGTTGGGCTTGCTGCTGGTGTACTTTTCACCTAGTCGCGCAGCGGCAGCCCTGCCCGAGCTGCTCGATATCCTCTCGGGGTTGGTGATTGAGTTCCCCAAACTTATAGTTTTGGGGGACTTCAATCTACCATCCCTGGGAGGCTCATCTGAGCTAGCTCGGGAGTTCATGGCTTCCATGACGGCCATGGATTTGACGCAAGTAATTTCTGAACCAACTCATGAGGGAGGCCACACCCTTGACCTGATTTTCTTATCTGGACGGTGGTTTGATGATCTTGGTGGGGGCTCTCCATTTATTACGCCCCTGTCATGGACCGATCATCATCTCCTGCGGCTGGTCTTCCGTTTTGCCACCCCCCGCCGTGGGGGTACGGAGCCAATTAGATGGTACCGCCCCAGACGCTTAATGGATCCTGATAGATTCCAAGCGGCGCTGGGGTCCCCACCTGCCTCCGTTGCTCACAACTCGGCGGATGCCTTAGTGGAAGCCTGGGAAAGGGCAGCCACTGAGGCACTTGACCAAGTTGTACCCTTGCGGCCCCTGACCCGGTGCAGATCCCAACGAGCTCCATGGTTCTCTGCGGAGCTCCGGGAGATGAAGCGTTGGAAACGGGGCCTAGAGAGCTGTTGGAGGTCCAGCCGATCCGAACCCGACCGGTTGCGACTAAGAACCTATATTAGGTCTTATCTCGCAGCGATGAGGGCGGCGAGGTGTAATTACTTCTCTGCCCTCATCGCGTCCGCAGATAATCGCCCGGCCGCCCTGTTTAGGGTGACTCGCTCCCTCCTTAATCAGGAGGTGAGGGAGGATCCCTTGCAGGGTCGTGCCGAGGAGTTTGGTCAACATCTGTCGGATAAAATCGCTCGGATTCGGACCGGTTTGGACTCCAACTGGGCAGAGTCCGGCGATTAGGACACGGGCGGTCTTGTCAATGTTATCTGGGAGGAGTTTGATTCTGTGACCCCTGAGGAAGTGGACAGGATTATGGGGAGGTTGAGCTCCACCACATGTTTATTGGACCCGTGCCCTTCTTGGCTGGCTTATGCAGCTAGGGAGAGGACACGAGGCTGGTTCCAGGCAGTCATATCTGCTTCTTTGAGTGAGGGTAGTTTCCCCACCGTCTTGAAGGAGGCGGTGGTGAGACCTCTCCTCAAGAAGCCTGCCTTGGACCCAGCTGTGTTAAACAACTTTCGTCCAGTCTCCAACCTTCGCTTTCTTGCGAAGGTTGTTGAGAGTGTGGTGGCACATCAGCTCCCTCTGGTTCTGGATGAAGCGGATTATCTAGACCCGTACCAATCGGGTTTCAGGCCCGGGTACAGCACGGAGACGGCATTGGTCGCTCTGGTGAATGATCTCTGGAGGGCTCGGGACAGAGGATATTCCTCTGTCCTTGTCCTATTAGACCTCTCGGCGGCTTTCGATACCATCGACCATGGTATCCTGCTGCGGCGTCTCAGGGGATTGGGAGTGGGAGGCACAGTTCTTCAGTGGTTCTCCTCCTATCTCCTGGGACGCTCGCAGTTGGTGTTGGCAGGAGGACAGAGGTCGACCCCTAGGACCCTCGTTTGTGGAGTTCCTCAGGGGTCAGTCCTCTCGCCTCTCCTGTTCAACATCTACATGAAACCGCCGGGTGAGATCATTCGTGGTTTTGGAGTTGGGTATCATCAATATGCCGATGATACCCAACTTTTTATTTCGACCCCAAACCACCCCAGTGATGCCCTCGATGTGATGTCCCGTTGCCTGGAGGCGGTTCGGGCCTGGATGGGGAGGAACATACTTCAACTCAACCCTGACAAGACTGAGTGGCTGTGCATTCCGGCATCCCGGGACATTCAAAATATTCCATCTCTTCTTATGGGGGGTGAGTCCTTACCCCCCGTGGATAGGGCTCGCAACTTGGGAGTCCTCCTAGATTCACGACTTACTCTGGACGATCATATAGTGGCCGTGACTAGGGGGGCTTTCGCCCAGGTTCGCCTGGTGCGCCAGTTGCGGCCCTATCTGGACCGGGATGCCCTGTGTACGGTCACTCATGCGGTCGTGACCTCTCGCCTGGACTACTGCAATGCTCTCTACATGGGGCTTCCCTTGAAGACCACTCGGAGGCTTCAACTGGTACAGAATGCAGCCGCGAGAGTTGTCTTGGGAGTTTCCCGGTACTCCCATGTTACACCTTTGCTCCGCGAGCTGCATTGGTTACCAGTTGTCTTCCAGGTGAGGTTCAACGTTTTGGTTATGATCTTTAAGTCCTTACATGGCATGGGTCCGGGATACCTCGAGGACCACCTGCTGCCGGCGTCAACTCCCCTCCGCCCTGTGCGTGCCCACAGAGAGGGCCTCCTCAGGGTCAGGAAATGCCGACTGGTGGCCCCCAGGGGGAGGGCCTTCTGTGTAGGTGCTCCGGCATTATGGAACCAACTGCCGGTTGAGCTCCGGATGGCATCGGACCTTCGCTCCTTCCGCCGCGGGCTCAAGACCCACTTATTTGAACTAGCTGGTCTGGCCTGATGGGGGAATATGGGTTTTTTTAATGGGTTTTTTACTATTTTATCGTTGTTGTATTTTAATTGGGCATTGGTTTAATTTCTTTTTAATTTTTGTACTGCTATTTATATATGCCCTGTGAACCGCCCTGAGTCCCTCGGGAGAAGGGCGGTATAGAAATCGAATAAACTAAACTAAACTAAACTAAACTTAACTATAGAGGTATAAATAAATATAATAATGATCTAATAGGGTCTTACAGTAAAGTCATATGTAACTTCATTGTGGACAAAAGATACTTTACATAAACCTCAATGGTTTATATTATTTTGCTGAAACTGTAAATAGTAGAATCCTAAAATATTGTAGAATAGGATTTAGATGGTAGCATTACTAAAAAAATTGTGTAAAGTTTAGAAGATACTCAGCTAAAGTTTGATGGGATGGGATGCCCAAGAGTATAGTTTTGGAATATCCCAACAGTAAAATTTACTGTGAAGTAATGAATAACTATACATCACCAGTGGATTCCTTAATTATCTTGTTTGTGACTCAAATAGGAAACATGTGGACTTTAATTTAGTATAGATTGTATCTGCAAATAAGCAAAAAACTGCTGCTCCTATGTTTACATACTGTTTATGTTACAACTAAGGTAACAGATCTGGCAAGTTACCAATAATATAATACTAATAGCCAATTGCTTGTTTTTGTTTCTGAGAGTCAGAGAGGAAGGGAAAGCAGTAAAGGATTAAAATTATAAAAATATATTTTTATCCATATCCATTTATTTGTATTAATTATGTATCACATTAATATTAAAAGTTTATAATATAACAATGTAGTATAATACATATAGTGATGTAGTTCAGTATTATCTTTCTGCAGTAAAGATTTCCATGCAGACTTTAGTTTTTTATATTAACATAGTAGTTCTATTTAGAATTTATTGCTAAGTGAAATGTCATGTGTAACTTTTTTCTTGTAGATGATGTCTTGCATACGTTAACTGGAGCCATGTCCCTGTTGCGACGATGTAGAGTGAATGCAGCACTGACAATACAGCTTTTCTCCCAGCTATTTCATTTTATCAACATGTGGCTTTTTAACAGATTGGTTACTGATCCAGATTCAGGACTGTGCTCACATTATTGGGGAGCTATTATTCGCCAACAGTTGGGTCACATAGAAGCCTGGGCAGAAAAACAGGGTTTGGAGCTGGCTGCTGATTGTCATCTCAGTCGGATAGTACAGGTAGGTATTTGAGTACTTTGGAAAAAAATTAATTCAGTCTTTTTGGGGCACATACATCAAGTTGTATAAGACACCCTAAAGTCACTTTAATAATCAGCTTTAGGAAATTAGGAAATCCCCATATTTTTTATTCTGTTCTGCCATATTATTATCCCTGTTTCTGTATCATAATCTGTGGTGCCTTTGTTGAAGGTTCTTAATAGGATGGGAATGATTAAGAACTATTTAACTGTGGATCTAATTCATATGAGTAGATTTCAGAATGAGTTAATCAATCTATATAGTATATGGGATTCCATAGTGTTTCATTTGTGCCTGTAGCTTGCCTTTATATATTCAGAACTGTTGGGACACTTTGTCTAAGTATGGCTGGTTTATCTGTGCAGTTTTAATAGGCTGCTCTGAAAAGTTGATAAATCTAGTAAATTTCCTAATGTTACTAGTTTTCTGTTCTTCTAGACCAGACAGTTAGGCCTTGGATTGTATTTCATACTCTGTTCTATACTATATTTACATTTTATTATGCAGAAGCTATGCGGATTCTAAATTGGTGTATGCTTTTGGTAATTGGTTGGATAAGTCTACATAGCATACTTTGTGATATCAACATTATTTTGTAATATTTCAAATTATCAAATTAATATTTATCATTTCTTATTACGTTGTATGAGGACTCATGCCTTGAGCAGGGAGTTGGACTAGAAAACCTCCAAGGTCCCTTCCACTTCTGTGATTCTATGATTCTATTTTTCTGTTTTACAGTTTGGTGGCTCTGTATACAAACAGCATGAAACAATTTCTGACAAAGCCCCTTCTTTCTTTCTGCATCTATCACTTTTAAGTTATGGATGGAAGTTTCTGGGGGCATTGTTTTTGTTCTTTTTCCTTCCAAGTGGAGACGGCATTGGTCGCGCTGGTGAATGATCTCTGGCGGGCTCGGGACAGGGGCTGTTCCTCTGTCCTAGTCCTATTAGACCTCTCAGCGGCTTTCAATACCATCGACCATGGTATCCTGCTGCGGCGTCTCAGGGGGTTGGGAGTGGGAGGCACAGTTCTTCAGTGGTTCTCCTCCTACCTTCTGGGGCGTTCGCAGTCGGTGTTGGCAGGAGGGCAGAGGTCGACCTTGAGGCCCCTTGTTTGTGGAGTTCCTCAGGGATCGGTCCTCTCGCCTCTCCTGTTCAACATCTACATGAAGCCTCTGGGTGAGATCATTCGTGGTTTTGGAGTTGGTTATCATCAGTACGCTGATGATACCCAGCTTTTTATTTCAACCCCAAACCACCCCAGTGATGCCCTCGACGTGATGTCCCGTTGCCTAGAGGCGGTTTGGGTCTGGATGGGGAGGAACAGGCTTCGACTCAACCCTGACAAGACTGAGTGGCTGTGCGTGCCGGCATCTCAGGATATTCAGAATATTCCATCTCTTTCTATGGGGGGTGAGCTATTACCCCCCCGTAGATAGGGCTCGCAACTTGGGGGGTCCTTCTAGATTCACAGCTCTCCTTAGAAGATCATATAGGAGCTGTGACTAGGGGGGCCTTCGCCCAGGTTCGCCTGGTGCGCCAGTTGCGGCCCTATCTAGACCGGGATGCCTTGCGTACAGTCACTCATGCGCTCGTGACCTCTCGTTTGGACTACTGCAACGCTCTCTACATGGGGCTGCCCTTGAGGACCACTCGGAGGCTTCAACTGGTGCAGAATGCAGCTGCGCGAGTTGTGTTGGGGGTCTCCCGATACTCCCATGTTACACCTCTGCTCCGCGAGCTGCATTGGCTGCCAGTTGCCCTCCGGGTGAGATTCAAGGTGCTGGTTATGACCTATAAAGCCCTACATGGCATGGGTCCGGATTACCTACGGCAGCACCTGCTGCCAGCATCAACTTCCCTCCGTCCAGTGCGCTCCCACAGAGTGGGCCTCCTCAGGGTGCCTCCGATCAGAGAATGTCGATTGGTGGCCCCCAGGGGGAGGGCGTTCTCTGTGGGCGTGCCAGACCTGTGGAACCGCTTGCCGGTTGAGCTCCGAATGGCCCCCGACCTTCGCTCCTTCTGGCGCGATTTAAAAACTTATTTATTTGAACAATCTGGCCTGGTCTGATGGGTTTGGGGTTGGATTTAGTTTTAACACACTTTTATTATTGTATTATATTGGGCATAATTATTTAATTCTTTTTAACTCTTTTTTAACTTTTGTATTTACATTTTGATATTTATTGCCCTGTACACCGCCCTGAGTCCTTCGGGAGAAGGGCGGTATAAAAATTTAATAAATAATAAAAAAATAATAATTTTCTGTTACTGGATAAATTTGCATCAGAACTTTTCTGCATGGCTACAACAAATCCTACTGACTTCTTATACATACATAGTGCAGAGATAAAACAGTTTCCTGCTTGTATCACAGTGTCACAGGATGGCAGCTATCTGATATCATACTGACACAGAGGTAGAAGCCATTATAAACCTAGGCAGGAAAATTACCTCCATCTGTTTGTTGACAGTCAGAACTCAAGCAAAGACACATTCTTAGTCCTTGCTAAACTGAATGTTTTCAAGCTCGCTTCATATTTCTGTGAAGAACGTGGGAACTTTTGATAAGGGAAGTTAGCAAAGGGAAATGATTAAGCGCAATTTTCAGTGTAAATGTATGTGAATGCAATATTACTGCACAGTGACTTTGAAAACCCTTTCCTGTTGGGTCCATCTTCTGGCAACCAGAAAGGCATGTCATGGCAATCTCAAGTATTATTTATTGTTCCATATATGTTGGATAAGTGGTAAGACAGGATGTTGTACGGCCAAGTGCCAGCCTCAAATATATTGTGTTTCCCCGAAAGTAAGACCTATCCCAAAGATAAGCCCTAGCTTGATTTCTGGGGTTGGGCTTAATATAAGCCCTACCCCCCCCCCCCAAAAAAGAGCCTTGGTGGAGCAGTGGGCTAATGCCTCCTTAAGTAACACCAGCTGCCTGCAATTAGTGCAGGTTCGCATCCCACCAGGCTCAAGGTTGACTCAGCCTTCCATCCTTCCGAGGTAGGTAAAATGAGGACCCAGATTGTTGGGGGCAATTAAGCTGACTTTGTAATAATGCCGCTTGGGGTGTGTGTGAAAGCCCTAATAAGCAGGCATATACATAGAATGAAGGCTACTGCTAAGCTTGTAAGCCGCCCTGAGTCTTCGAAGAAGGGCGGGATATAAATGGAATTAAAATTAAAATTAAATTAAAATTAAAATTACCGTAAGTCCTAGTTTTGGGGTGAGGTGCACGCCTAAAAAGCCAGGGCAGGGGTGGGAGTGGGGTAGCTTACTGTTGCAGGCTTACAGGCTTCCCATGGATCAACACTTGTGTCTCTGGCACACTTTTTATGCAGCCGAAGGAGCAGCTTCATTCTGCAGCTAAGAATGGAATTCTGGTGTGCATTTTGCAGTCAGAGGCCTTTCCGGAAGGCCTCTGCAGCCGAGAACTGAGCTATGGATTCATAGCTTGATTCTCTGCTACAGAGGCTTTCCGGAAAGACCTCTGACTGAGAAATGCCCGCCAGAGCTCCATTCTTAGCTGCAGAATAAAGCTGCTCTTTCAGCTGCAGAAGTGGGCCGGCTGGGCGGGGCTGTTGGTGCTGCTGCCACGAGGTGAGTGGAAAAGATCCCCCCCCCAATAAGACCTGGTGCCTCTTTTGGAGGCAGAAAAAATAATAATAACATGGTTGAGAAACATGGTACCTAGTTTTAAAAATGTCTCTTGACCTCATGGACCTCATAAATTATGAGATATGTCTCTTGAGGCTGTTTTATTAACTATTTTATTTAGTTATTGTGTGATTATTTAAATAATATATGTTTATTACTTTTATATTTTGTGAACCACTTCAACTATCCTTTGGATGAAAAGAGAATTTTTTTTAAAAAAAATCATAAATGTGAACTATGTGCAAAGTAGGAGTTACTTAAGAATTTCCTTAAAACAGTTTTTGGTATAAATTTGTCTGACAACCTTCCATAGAAAGGTGGTAATACGCTGTTTTAATTTAGCTTGGAATGAATTTATATTGTACATCTTACAGTTCATTCCTAAACAAACCCAAATGGTGGGGAACAAACAAAACTCAAGCATTTCTGGTGACTAGGTTGTGATGTCTAACGTTAAACCGATCCATGACAAGAAAAAATCAAGCCATATTTTAAGTGTCCAGTGGTTATGGTATGCTGACCGACTGAAGACGAAAAAATAAGACAAAGCATAATGCAAGATGAAAAATGCACTGTTTCAATATTTTATTGAGGAACCTAGGTAGTGCTAAATCAGAAGCATTTTATCTATATTATAGTGTCCACTGCTATATAGATTAATATCAAAGTGGATTTACTTATAATCCTCTCTTTTTTCAGGCAACTACATTACTTACCATGGATAAGTATTCTCCTGAAGACATTCCTAATATTAATAGTACCTGTTTTAAACTCAATTCCCTACAACTGCATGCATTGCTACAAAATTATCATTGTGCCCCAGATGAGCCATTTATCCCACCAGTAAGTTAATCTTATCTTTTAATTAGGGGGGGTATTTTTTTGCCATTGATACATTATAATAATACCTTGATACTGCTCACTTAACCATTTATTCAGCTATTGTTTGAAGTTGCAATGTCATCAAACAAATGATAGTTATGACTAGTTCTCAAAGTTGCAGCCATTGCCATGCCCCGGTGGTCACATGATTAAAATGTAGGGGCTGCCAGGAGATATGTGGGGTCCTTACTGGACAACAGTTCAGTCATGGCCTAATAGCTGCAGCCAGGACTACTGAAATTACCATCATTAAGTTATGCAGTGCCATGATATTTCGCCTAACCACTTCAATAGTAATGGGAATTCTGATCCCAAGGATTGCTAAGCAAAGCTTATCTGTGTTTAGTGTATCTGTTTCCTAGAACAGTCACCAGAGCAGTGTTTATATCCTAAATATTTTCTTCCGGATGTTTAATACTCCTGAAATATCTCTTATCAAATGAATTAGTCTTCTTAACTGAACAGTGAATATCTGCATCTGAATCAATAACATGACTAACTCCAGACAGCAAAAATGTAGAATTCCCTTGCCTACATTTCCATGTATAATACTGTATATTTTTCCTCTTTCCACCAGGAATTAATAGACAATGTTGTAGCTGTTGCAGAAAATACCGCCGATGAACTAGCTCGTAGTGATGGTAGAGAAGTACAGTTAGAAGAGGACCCTGATCTTCAGCTTCCTTTTCTTCTCCCAGAAGATGGTTACTCATGTGATGTTGTCCGAAACATTCCAAATGGATTACAGGAATTTTTAGATCCACTCTGCCAAAGAGGTTAACTTTTTTTTTAAAGTTCGCATTTATGTAGAAATTATATGTCAGCCCTCCCAGGTAAACCAGACAGGAAACATGACTAGATAAGCTAAATCTACTTTATACCTTCAGACTTGCAAAATTCTGTTAATGTAGCCTTTCAATAGCTACATTAACAGAATTTTGCAAGTCTGAAGGTATAAAGTTCCCACCACCGGTTTTAACTATCTGATCAATTAGGGCACATCCTTCTTAAGTTTCTTTCCCTGACCATTAAGCAATTGCAGGCTACTTCCTCTAGGCAGCATCTTTTTATCTTGTCCCCGTCAGTCATCTACACATTCCATTACCCAACCTATTTTAATGCATTGGTTGTTTTACACATACCTCTTGAGGCACATCTTTATTTATTATACAGTTTTAGCTTCTTAGCTGATTAATGACCACAATAAAGTAATTTATTTATATTTTAGTTTCTGTTTGGTCCAATATCCTTATTACTATTTTGTACGCCACCCAAAATCTATGGATTGGTGGTGGTGTTGTTAGCTGCGAAGTCGTGTCCGACCCATCGCGACCCTATGGACAACATTCCTCCAGGCTTTCCTGTCCTCTACCATCTTCTGGAGTCCATTTAAGCTCACGCCTACTGCTTCAGTGACTCCATCCAGCCACCTCATTCTCTGTCGTCCCCTTCTTCTATTGCCCTCGATCTTTCCCAGCATTAGGCTCTTCTCCAGTGAGTCCTTCCTTCTCATTAGGTGGCCAAAGTATTTGAGTTTTAGCTTCAGGATCTGGCCTTCTAAAGAGCAGTCAGGGTTGATCTCCTCTAGGACTGACCGGTTTGATCGCCTTGCAGTCCAAGGGACTCACAGGAGTCTTCTCCAGCACCATAGTTCAAAGGCCTCAATTCTTTGGCGCTCAGCCTTTCTTATGGTCCAACTTTCACTGCCATACATTGCAACTGGGAAGACCATAGCCTTGACTATACGCACTTTTGTTGACAGGGTGATGTCTCTGCTTTATGGATTGGTGTAGGTTACAATAACTGCAAGTAAATAAATGCATTTATCAAGTTGATGCCCAATTTTTTTTAAAATAATGAGTCCTTTGTGGAGTGAGTTTTTGGGAGGTCTATAGTGTTCTAATTAATTTATTTGAGCATACGGAATATAAGTCCTGTTATCCGTTAACATTTTCATTTAGGGTTTTGCAGGTTAACACCTCAGCCACGATCACCAGGAACTTGGACAATATATTTTGAAGGTGCAGATTATGAAAGCCATCTGTTACAAGACAATGCAGATTTGGCAAGTATTCATATTGCAGGAGAAACAACAAAAATGGATACTTTAAACTATGCAATGAAATATGACATTTGTAGTAATGTGCATCATGGTAAAAATTAGAATGTAGAATTCTCCAACTTTGTCTTACAGTAGAAAAAAAGCATTCTCTTAATAAGTCGTTGCTTTTTTCTTATTCTTTAGTATTGGAACAATAAGACAGTAGGATAACTTCAAGTAAAAAAATATATTATTTCTCAGAAATTATTTCTCTACCCAGTTCTCAATATTTTCTTCTTATTTTGTTTCATCAGGCTCAGCCATTGAGGAAAGAACCTGAAATAATCACTGTAACATTAAAGAAACAAAATGGGATGGGATTAAGCATCGTTGCTGCAAAGGTACTAAATGATTTATTGGTATGAAACTTGTTACTCAAAGTGATAACAATAGCTCATGTGTGAAGCTTAATATGAATAAATATTGGAGGCAGTCATAGATTAAGATAAAGTTGAAAAAAATACTTGGTGAATTTTCTTTAAAAAGTTTTCACTAATGCTGTTATAGCAACTGTTTCATTTTTCAGGCAGCTGTACTTTCACCACAGACAGAAGAGGGTGTCTCCACTGTATTTTAATAAGGAGGCTGGCTGGTATGGGAGCAGATGGTGATGCCCATCATAATATTTCTTGCTCTTTAAAGAGGAAAGGCAATGCAGTCTGACTAGGTTTTTCTGTTAGAAGTAACTGGAATCTGTTAGTGTGAGAGAAATGGCATTTCTCATGTGGAAATAATAACAAGTACCATATATTTTATGCCATTTTCCACATGAGAATAGCCTTTCTTAATCCTGAGACACTTGCAGGTCAGCTTGTTCTTTACCTCATAGATGACTAAAGGTACAACACCAAAAGCTGAAAATCAGTTAAAGATGCAAAATGGCTGCTCAGATGAATGGGCACATATTTCTTCCTAAGATTCCATGCGTCTAAGCTCAGCTCAACACAACAGGATTTTTTTGGATATTGGGTTAAGATGAACACTTCTTTCTCACAAGCATATATCTGTTTTGTCTTTCTTGTTTCCACTGCCCCTTGCTTTTGAATTAGAGACAGTTTTGGTTGATGTCAGTTGGAAGTTGAAACCCTGATCAATTTAGCTAAAACATGAATAGATGGTTATAGATTAGAAACTCCCTCCCTCCATATTTTTGTCAACAAAACTACATGGATGTGTCCATGACATTATCAGGTTGTATTCATCTTACTAGAGCCTTTACTTTTTAATTTATCTCATTAGCTATACATCTATATTGTACAAGCAAGAAAGCCTTGCTTGTTGATTTTGTAGCAACCTGAGCATAATCTAAAGTAAATTCTTGACTCACCAGTTTTCACCCACCAGATGGTGCAGTTCTCCAGTACTGAAAAATATTAAATTCATGTAACTAAAAAATAAAGTACCTCTGATGCAATGTAATGTTTGAAACTTCATTTTTTCAGATTATTCTGTAAATATATTTTTATTTATAGGAACATATGAGGAATACAGCTTTGGTGTTATTAAAAAAAGCCCTCTACCTCTGTTTATTTGGGCATTTTACAAACTATGTAGGTGTCTTCATATTAGCTGTAATACACCAGTGCAATCCAGATTTCTAACATCTAAGAAGTTAAGGATTTATAACCATAATGGGCAGACTCCATTACAGTGTTAACTTGAAGACTACTTGTATATTCTTTTGCTGCAGATAAGTAGGTCTAATTCTCAGTTATTTAAAAAGGCTGTGTAAGAATACTGACATCTTTGAAGGAAGGATCATAATTCTGTGACTTTTCTATAGGTAAGTGGTGGATTAGTATGGTCCAGTTATTAAGATATTGGACTAGAATCTGGGAAATTCAGATTCAGGTACTGTATGCCCTGAGTCATTAAAGCTTAGTAGACATTTAGGAAGCAGTTTCTCTCTCTCTGGCAGTTACCTCACAGGTTTGTTTTGTGGAGGGAGCAAATTGGAGAAGAAAGTGTTATGTATACAGTGTTTAGTTCCCAGAGAAAAGATGGGATATGAGGAGTGAAATAAATAGCACATAGTTTACCAAGTTCCACAAATGAAATTTCTTGTTATTGATTTTTAAGGAAGAGTTTACAAGGATGTTGGTTTGACATTTATTTCTCTTAAACAGTATATAAATAATTTCTAAATTATTCTGGCAGTGATATTGCTTTTGTGTACCACTTAATGGGCTATTTTTTGTCTCAAAAGCTATTGATTCACTGAATATTTTGCATTAAGATGCAAACAGAACATGTTGTAAGGTCATATCTGACTTCTATGAGAGTTTGGTTTTGAAAAGTTCTTAGTGTAATTTTATTAACAACTGAACAATTTCACTATCTTTTTGAAGCAAGAGAAAAATTAGCTTGTTGAATGAGACAATGGAATAATGTATACGCTTGATATGTCTAGGCTCCCTAAAATTTCTATTACCTAATTGATCACTTAGATTGATTAATTTCTCTTTATTTACCAAGAAACAAGTTCTGAGAAAGATTCAGCAGGGAGTCAAGATTGTTTTATTCTTACAGCCAAAATTCCTCTAGTAGAGAATTAAAACTTAATTAAAGTAACCTTAGTAGACGAGAAGTATATTTTTCTTTTTGTAATTTTAATAGGATTAATGTATAATCATCTTAAGTATTTTTAATACCTCTTAAATGTTCTGTAATAAAGAGTTGATAAACATCAGTCTTTCTGCTAAAGTGATGGTACTTTTAGGTGCTATTATCTAAAATTAAAGAAGACAATTTTTGAAAAGGGATATCGTTGGTCTTCATATATTCTGTAGTGGCATTTTAGCCTTTGAGAAATATCTGGCAATTTGAAATTGTTGACTTCATGCCTTGCCATTGAGTAACCAAATGCAAATTGTTGGCTGCTTTTTAAAACAAATTTCTGAACTCACCAAATTTTTAACCAATTCAATCACTATATCGCTGCTAAAGAAGACTACTTCTAATTCCTAATATTCCTGAAATAATTACTACAATACCCAACCACTTTTTAGTTAATAGGGGATTAACCCAATCTATTATTAATGGTGAATGGCAGGGATGTGGTATTGGATCAAACGTCTAAAAAGCCAGATGTTTCTGTTAGCATATTGTTTACAACATTGGCATTCTATATGAGCATAGCCATTCTGAGCTGAAGGGCAATAGTTATAATTCCAGTCTCTTTTGAGTGGGTTTTCTACTCTTGCTGTGATGATTTCCATTTGCTGACATTTAAATGGTTGCTTGCCAATAATAGTACCAAGAAGCACACTTTGGGTGGCAGAAATTGGATTATTTGGGGTTCAGGGATAATAATACTCTGAGAGTGAGGGCAAAATTTTAGTAGTATTATGTCTAAAATAGGTTTTGATGTTAAATGCTGCTTAACTTCCAACCACACTATGGTTACATTTTATGAAATCCAGATGAGTTGGAAGCAGTGTGTGCATGCAGTTTACTTTAGAAATATATCACTTGGGGGAGGAGGGAGGGTGGGGAGGAGCCAGCATTTGATTTCTTCAAATCTGAGAGCCAGCACTTTACTTCCTGTTTAATTTGGATTTTCTATATCTTGTACAATAGAGTGATTGATTTTTTTCTAGGCAGTATCTTCATTTTAATAAAGCTTTTAAATGAAAATCAGAGTAGCAAAGCTGTGTATGAGTTGGACTATTATATCGATTGTAGCTAGTGTTGATAGATGTTACGCAGCATCAGTTCCTGGCCAAATTATCCTGCTGGGTGTTTTGGAAAATCTAGCAGACTGAAAGTTGTGCTTAAAGTCTAAGAAACAAGTGAGGAGTTGTATTTTCTGGAGTTACAATGTGGTTTTCAGTTGTTGGAAGAACAGAATCCTTGGTAAGTCTCTACAGCGAAAGTTTCCCTATAAACTTATACTTTTAATGTTCTTCCTAATCTTCCATTTAATCTAAAATTGTTTGGCAAATTTAATTTTAGGAGCACTGCTTTTATAACATTACTATCTATTTGAATTTATGGAATTAAAAAACAAATGAATTATACATAAAACCTGTTCCTATTATCTGATATTAAATGAAAAGTACAGTGGCAGGGTTTAATTTCTGTAACTTGTAAATAACAATTGTTATATTAAGTGTTGAAAAATCAGGTCTAATTTAAGCACTTTGTGTTGCTTGATAAAATGGATGTACTATTTCAATCCTGGACATAAAAAATGAATAATTTGACATTAATAAATAAAAGAACGCTTTGCAAATGTTCTCATTTCATAAATTTCATGTAAGTAAAATAAATGTTGGTATCATTTGATTCTGATGTTAGAAAGCAAAAATATTTTAAAATGTCTTAACAGGTTATTTAATAGATTGACAACAACAATTTTAGCTGATCACATTTGCTATTCTTTGTTTTCAGTTGCTTTTACAAAGAAAGAGTAAAGAAAAACAATCAGTTTACAATGATTAAAATTGTAAAGAAAAGTGGAAAAAAATTAGTGGGAAACTTGAAAATATGTTATATTAAATAATCTTAAAAAGCCAAACAAAAAGGCTTAACCTTATCTATGCTCTCTCTCTCTCTCTCTCTCTCTCTCTCTCTCTCTCTCTCTCTCTCTCTCTCTGTGTGTGTGTGTGTGTGTGTGTGTGTAGGTAGATGTCTGTCTCCATGTGTATTTTTATGTATGGAACAGTATAACGAGAAAACAGCATAATGCTAGGCATGCTTATTTGTAGGTATGTGTATATACACCCACAATAACTGTTTAACATTCATAGCTGAAGCCCTATTTTTATTCCAATTCATAAAAAAGGTACAATTGCACTTGACTTCTAAACTTTCCTCTTTTTAAAGTGCTTGATCACATTTGATTTTTTTAATTCTGAAATTTGTCTTACTTTTCCTTTCAAATTGTTGTACTTAAAATTTTCAGTTAATATTACATTTTGTTTAGTAACCTCTCTTGAAAAATATTCAGAAGCTGGAAATACAGTATTTGATCACTTGTTTTTTTAATCTCAGAAATAAGTGACCATTGTACACACACGATAAATTCATTAGATGGAAATAAGCCTTTCCTCAAAATTTATAACAAGCACTCACCTGAGGGAGGGAGGGAGGCAGGCCATTTTCACTGGAATTGCTTCCTCTGTACTTCCTTGCATCATCTAAAAGCTACTTCTACTGTACAGATTATTAGGAAGAAATAGGAAATTAATAACATGACTTTTAATAGAACAATCTTTACTATTTATAAGGAGCTATTGTGAATATTTATATTTTATTACATCAGGACTTTATAAAAGTAGTGGAGTTATATCTTTTTCTGGTTTAATTCTGGAGGGAGTAATTTTTAAAAACCCTTTGAACTGATTTCTTTGTCACTTGAATTGCTGAGTGTTCGTGAAAATATTTTTTTCATTGTAATATTAAAACATTCCTCTGACCATTATCCTACAAGCTACTTGGAACTCTTCTCCAATGTTACACATCAGATTTCTGCTTATGAGTATTAACCTTGTTCTACTCTGCCCACTTCACTCCAACTGACTTAAATCAAGGTTTACTCTGCAGTATTTTCAGTGAAAGGGATAAGGATGATACATGCTAAGCTTGTGCAATATTTTTCTTTGGATTTGATGAAAAAAATTATTTTGGAGCATGTAGAGATGCTCATGTACTTGCCTTATCAGCAACTCCTTAAAAGTACTGTGAGCTTTCACTAGGATTGTTGTGATGCACCAGTCTTCAATCCAAAATGCTGTTTCTAATAAAATACTTCAGAGATATTCTTCATCGATCTTCAAAGGATGCTGCAGGGACACTTGTCCCCTTATATGTTTATTAAATACTAAGGTTTGTGTAATTCTGCACTATCATCTTTCTATTGTATTCATCTGAAACGCCAAAATGTTCAAGGAAAGTGGCATCATATTCTTATTGAATATTATTTTATTGTTATTAATCTTCATGGGAATTGATACAGCCTTGGTGGAGCAGTGGGCTAATGCCTCCTTAAGTAACACCAGCTGCCTGCAATTAGTGCAGGTTCGCTTCCCACCAGGCTCAAGGTTGACTCAGCCTTCCATCCTTCCGAGGTAGGTAAAATGAGGACCCAGATTGTTGGGGGCAATAAGCTGACTTTGTAATAATGCCGCTTAGGGGTGTGTGTGAAAGCCCTAATAAGCAGGCATATACATAGAATGAAGGCTACTGCTAAGCTTGTAAGCTGCCCTGAGTCTTCGGAGAAGGGTGGGATATAAATGGAATAAAAATAAAAATAAATAAAATACATTCCATTGGTAACAGCTATTAGGAAACCTTTAACAAATAGATTAATCTAGTGGCTATGGGTAATTTCTCTGTGAAAATGGTCAACTTACTCATCATCAGAGTTGATTCAGGTGATTGATCTGCTGCCTTTCTTCACCACCATTGCACATGTGACTTTCCCAAAGCTGTATACTTGGTGTAAAAAAACAACCATCACAGACATCATATGTCATTTTTAGACTAAATATATTCAGAGCTTTTTACTTAGGAAGATTGTTGGAAACGTACACAGGTTGTCAGAAAGCTCCATAGACTATCCAGGAATTAAGTGTTTGCATTGACCTCTACTGCAGCAAGGAGCAACTCTATTGCAAATGCTACTCCTTGCACCCCAGCTTCTGTAATGGAAATTTCTCATACTTGATATCCATAACCAAAAGAATAAAAAATACAATAGACTTAGTTGCCAAAGGTCTGAATTAAGAGCCACCTGACCATGGAAATAACATCAGACTATGCTAAATCCCTCCGCCCCCTAGAATTGGACATGACTGGATAGGGAAAACCTTTACCTTTACTTTTAGGAATATTTACCTCCAACTTTATAGACCGACTTCCAAATATGCAATTTCTTCCATTCCAGTCTGAAATACAAAAAACAACAATAGTGGTTATCCTTGTTAGAATTCTTAAAAGTCTGTAAAATGCTTTATACTTAGTTGAGATTGCTTTATTACTGACACTTAGATGATGCATAAGATGATGGTAAATTCCATAAAAGTGTGTAAAATATTGCTGGAAGGAATATATCTCTCCAGAGGTTGCTAGCTTGAATTCCGACCATTGCTCATTGTTAAGCAATGCTACTTATTTCACTTTGTTGCTAAAAATGTGTTGTCTATAATATATTTATAGTTAAGGTTGCTACAACTCTTTGAAAACATATTGTGATCCATTGTATGGATATTTGGAAATAAGAGAATCTAAATCAGTTACATCACTCTCTTATAAAATGTCTTTATGATCCTAGCCTTACTTATCTTTTTTTGTTTTAAAAAAATTGCTTTATATCTTTTTAGGGTGCTGGTCAAGATAAACTTGGCATCTATGTCAAATCTGTGGTAAAAGGTGGCGCTGCAGATGTGGTTAGTAATACTTGTAATTATTATAAAAAATGTTCACTTAGTCTTTTAATTTCAAATATTTCTAAACTGCATGAAATCTGTTTTCATGCCATGTTAAATAATATAATTCTGTTTTGTCAAATATGTAAACAGGATGGTCGATTGGCTGCAGGAGATCAGCTGCTTAGTGTGGATGGGCGTAGTTTGGTTGGACTTTCTCAAGAAAGGTATATCATACTCTGGAAATTGTAAACATAGTAACAGATATTGGTGCATTATGTAAAACAGGTGTGACTTGTTTGTTTTCCATATTTTTTCTTCTTAGCTATTTTATGTTTCTTCATCATTGCTCAATATATTATTAGTCATACCATAAAGGCTGAAATGCATCATTTTCATCCAGAACACTTTTAATATAAATATATTTGGTGGGGTCTAGGACAATTTTTCGCAGCCATTTCGCTGTGGCCATCTCATTGCAGCCAACTCACCATGAACAATTCCATGTGGGATAACTCAGTGCCATAAATGTTATGCACTGCTGTTTCTTTGACATTATTTCCACCCCATGTGGAGTTGCCTGCAGCAAGTTGTTCCACGGAGACTTGGCTGCAACAAGTTGTCCCACAGTGAGTTGGCCATGGCGAGATGGCTGTGGCAGATTGTCCTATTCCATATATGGTGGTGCTTAAAAGTTTGGGAACCCTTCTGATTTTTCAAAATTATACTTGTTCATTTATTTATTGTGGAAAATGGTCCAAAGCTGCAATATTTCTGCCTGATAAATATATGTGGGCAGCAACGTATTGTTTCCAGTGTCTTTTAATCAGTTCTTTGCAATTGGTTTGGAGGAATTTTAACCCATTTCTCCTCACAGAACCACTTCAGCTCTGGGATGTTATAGGCTTCCTTGCTTCAGGTCCTTCCTGATGAGGTTACTTTCTTACTTGGATTTTGCCGTTCCCAAACATTAACCTTCTTCGCTTTAACTATTCTTTGGTTGTTTGACTTTTGTGTTTTGGATGATTGCCTTGTTGCATGACCCACTTTCTTTTGAGCTTTGGATCACAGACAGATTCCCTGACATTTTTTTAAAAAAGATTTTTATCCCGCCTTTTATTTCATATACAACTCAAGGCAGTGAACATGCTAATACTCCTTCCTCCTCCTATTTTTCCTCTAACAAAAACTCTAGGTTGTAGGTTGGGCTGAGAGAGAGAGTGAAGGCCCAAAGTTACTCAGCCAGTTTTTCATGACTAATTTGGGACAAGATCTACTAAGTCCCCTGTTTTCTAGGCCAGCACCTTAAACATTATACCAAAATTCCAGTAGAATTTGCTGGTACAATTCAGAATTTATATTCCATCAATGATGGCAAGCCATCCCTGTCCAGAGGGAGCAAAGAGGCCTAAACTGCTTTGATACTGCCACTATGTTTTACACATGGAGTAAAAATTCTTATGCTGGAGTACAATTTTTATCTTTTGCCAAACATAATGCTTTTTATTTAAGCCAAAAAGTTCTATTTTGGTCTTATTCATCCATAGAGCGTGCTTCCAATAGCTTGGCTTTTCCACAAGGTCTTTCACAAACTGTAGTTAACAGTGTTCTTTTTGGAGAATAGTGGCATTCTTGCAACACTGCCATGCACACTATTGTTGTTCAGTATTCTCCTGATAGTGACTCCTAGGACTTGTGTGAGATCACAAGATCATAGGTCATATTTATGCAGAACTATTGAAACACAAAGGGTTCACAAACTTTTAAGCACAGTTGTAGCTTGCAGTATTTCTGGAAGTTACGAAATGTATGAAGCATAAGCATAACTGCTTCTCATATCTGTCAGTCTGTTGAGTAGGAGATAATTGAGTAATATACCTGAGCATTGTATTGCAAGCTGTAGTACCATTATTAGAATTTTAAGGGGAATTAGACAACTTGTGACTCATTGGATCATTGTTTCATTTTCTTACCTAAACAGAGAAACAGAATGACCACAGGACAAAAATACAGTAGGAATGGGAGTGACTTCTGACTTCCTGTCAACTTCCCCATTGATGTTCCTTGTGGGAAGCTGGCAGTGAGCATCAGAAATTTCCCTTTCCTTTCCCTTTCCTTTCCCTTTCCCTTCCCTTCCCTTCCCTTCCCTTCCCTTCCCTTCCCTTCCCTTCCCTTCCCTTCCCTTCCCTTCCCTTCCCTTCATGAAACAGATGGAAACATTTAGTAGTATATAAATAACCTCTTGCTGGTTGTGAAAAAGATATGGCGTAATCCACTTGTTTTTACTATGATATTCCTTATAGAACCCAAAGGACTGCACTAGAACTCAAATATAGTGCCAAAAAATCAGTTCTTGTTCCTAATATGCAAATATTCATTGCTTATAAATGAGTCTTGGGCATATCTTTATGGGAAATAGATAAAAAAATGAACATTTCTTTTCAGGTGGTTTGTACCCAAATCAAATATTAGAATATTTTATCTAGATATGGAATGAAACAGGACTTTTCTGTTTCAATTATAGACTAAACTACAGTTGTTTCAGGCAGAATTTTGGGGGCAGAAAGGAAGAGAACAGAAAAATGTCAAAGGCATCAGTAACTATAGCTGAAGGCAGGCAGGAAAGAGAGGGAGACAGGAAAGAGAAGGAAGATCAAGCGATGCACAGGCTAGTAAAATATTCTGAGCAGCAGAAGTGAGAGTACAAATATGCTTTGTACTTACTTACTTACTCCAGGATCCTTGCAAGTTTGCTTTGGCCAAAACCCAAAGCGACAGGAACATTCTGATTTTTTTTACTTCTGCGGAACTTAGCCAGATAGAAATTATCTGCTGGAATGACAAGGATTTGATGTGTTTCTTTGTGTTTCTTTTCTATTTTGTAAACAGTTCTATTACTTACCGTATATTCATTGTGCACATTTTTCTACTGACTAAATGCTTCAAATTTGCTGTGTCATAGTTTGTTACTACTAATTCTTGCAAACTCACCATTATATTTCCAAATTTACTCAGAGCTGCAGAACTGATGACAAGAACAGGAACAGTTGTCACACTAGAAGTGGCAAAACAAGGAGCTATTTACCATGGTTTAGCAACACTATTAAATCAACCGTCTCCAATGATGCAAAGAGGTAAACAACTAAAATACATCTGTCCACATATGAAAAATATATATATATATATATATAGAAATTCAGTTTTAAAAATTAGTATAAAAATAAGGCCTATTCAAGTACCTAGTGCGTAATCTGACATGCTCATAGCTCTCTCCCTCAAGAAGACTAAATTAAAGACCTAGTTAAGTTCTGCTCTAAGCAGTAACATGGAATTGGCTTGCCACCTCCTTTTTCTAGGATGTTTTTCCAACGTTCCAGACTAGCCTACTATTGTAGAATTGTCCAGTGATCTTCATTTGGTACAAACAAGTTTTAATCCTGGAAAACCTTTCAGCATCCATGGCAGGACTTACAAGTATTACTTTGCAAGGATTGTTACTCTTAAAATCTTACTGAATTCAATGGGATGCTTAGTCTTAAGGATTTTCCATATGGGATTATCCTCTTAACTGAGTGAGATTTATATCCTCAGAATATTAGCAACACTCCTTTCTCAATTTGTTCTTAAAAGGGAATTATAATGAATTGATGAAAAAGGAGAGATTTGTGTTGTAAAGCATTTTTTGTTAAGAGGTTTTATTTAAAGATGTTTGTTTTTCTAATATTTTTTGGCATGTGTAAAATTAGTCTGAAGACAAATCTGTGTAGTCTGCTACTGTTGGTGTGAATTTTAGCTGTTCTTCAAACTCTCAAACATTGCTTTCCCCCCCCCCCAACTATAGAACATGATTATAATTTTAATAGAGAAACTAGGAATATAATCCGGAACATTAAGTAGGTAGTATAGACTGGAGAAAGTCAAGAGCATACCATCTGAGTTCTACAGGACCAGGAAATGCAAGCAAATTTGCAACTACTTTTTTTTGTCTGCCTGATTCTATTTTATATGAATTTTGGTTTTTGAAACTGCACATATGAAGAAGGTTAAGGGAGAATTTAGAAATGGGGTCTCTCCTACCTTCATTGCAGACCAGAAAATTATTATTATTCATTCTCTCTCTCTCTCTCTCTCTCTCTCTCTCTCTCTCTCTCTCTCTCTCTCACACACACACACACACACACACACACACACACTCATTGTTCAGTTTCAGATCGCCGTGGCTCAGGTAAACCCCGACCAAAGAGTGAAGGTTTTGAGCTATATAACAATACTGCTCAGAATGGATCACCTGAAAGCCCTCAGCTGCCTTGGACAGAATATAATGAACCAAAGAAGTTACCAGGGGATGATAGACTGCTGAAGAATCGAGCTGATCACCGATCTAGTCCCAATGTAGCAAGTAAGCAAGTACCAGCTTTTACAACTGTTTCTGTGAATTAACACCTGAAATAAGCCTAAAGGGATTGGAATTTATATAATTAACTATCACATAAATTAAATTGGTAAAAATGAAATTTATTGTCTTAACTAATTATTTAAATAACCTTATTAATTATTTAAATAATCTATATGGCTGCACCCACTTAAACACTGACCCTGTATAGTGTATCGCACAGGAACTCAAAGCCCAAGGAAAAAAAATTTACTGTCCTCCTGATGACTGATAGGGTCAGAGGCAGTCACATCTTATTTATTTATTTATTTAATAATATTTATATACCGCCCTTCTCCCGAAGGACTCAGGGCGGTGAACAGGGCAAGAATAAAAATACAAAGTTACAAAAATTAAAAACGAATTAAATATATGCCCACTAAAACAGTCAATACAATTAAAACCCCAATAAAACAACAATAAAAAAAACCCCACCGATCCCTCATCAGGCCAGGCTGAAATGCATCAGGGGGAGACTGTTGCAAAGGGCTGGCACCACGGTGGAAAATATAGCTGAAGAAACGCTAATAAATCCTGGGCCTTGTTTGAATGTTTATTTTGCATTTGTTAACATTTAAATCTGCTTGCTTTCAATAGATCAGCCTCCAAGTCCTGGGACCAAAAAGGCTTATACTGGAGGAACTACAAATAAGATAACTTCAGTGTCTACTGGAAATCTTTGCACAGAGGTTAGAAGTAGTAAAAAAATCTTTACCTGTGAATATTTATAAAATGTTTGATATTATTTTTGACATCTGTAAATGATCTTTCCATATTTACGCAGGAACAGATACTACCAGCTAGACCTGAAGCATATCCAATTCCAACACAAACTTATACCAGAGAGTATTTCACATTTCCAGCCTCCAGGTCTCAGGATCGAATGGGTCCTGTTCAAACTCAATGGGCAAGTTATGAAGAAAAGCCCCAAATTCCTGCTGAAAGTAATCACTATATCAATAATGCAAATCAGGTTAGAAATCATTTGCTTCATCAAATTAGTAGTTTGGGGATTGTGGGTAGAATAAGAATTATGATGACTAGGATTGGTCTAGTATTAAGTTGTTGTAAAAAATACCTTCATATTTTATTATATTTTGCTATTCCTAAAATACAGTATTTGGCCAGCTTCTAAACTAGAATCCTGCAGTCATTTATATTATGTTTGAAATCTGCTGCTTTGTTTGTATTGTGTTTGAAAACCTATCAATTTATATTTGGATTTGATGGTTGAAATGCAGAAGAATACTGCTATATATATATATTTTAATCACATTTAGAGCTTTTGAGAAAGAACTGCTGTATAGGAATAAGAGTATGTTAATTTTTACAAAGTATAGAATGCCTGGTTTATCTTTGTTTTCTTTTAAGATATTACTAATCTGTCAATGCATTTTAATCATGTGCATTGTATTCAGTGCTTTTGGACTATTAGAGCATAAGAAATGCATTCATTGAAAACAGCATTTTTAGGTCATAAATTAAGGTCTTTGAAAGAGAAGTACAGAATGTTGCTTTTGTTCAGAGCTGCCAGCTCTTCTATCTGGTCTTTTTTGTATTCAAAATAAATTGTTGAAGTACACAACAAGGCTTGTGAAGCTTATAAACGGATTAGAAATTTTCAGGTATTTGGTATGTTATTATTACATTTCTGTACAGCTGTTGTATTTTATATTTAATACTGCAGATATTCACAGCAGCACAGTATCTTTTGACAATTGAGCATTTAATAAGGAATTTATAGTTAGTTTAAATTTCAGTATTGCAGAAGTAAAAAAATGAATAGGAGATGAATAATAAGGTGGGATGAACAAATAGTTCCTTTTTCTTTGCAATATTGGTATATGTATCTTTGTGTGTGTGTAATTATACTAAACGTTGCCAAAGCAGTGGGAGGAATGATGTTAGTTATTTGTATAAGCTCTTAGACCTAAATATTTCTGGGAGCACAAGTTGTAAAAGTGATACTAGTTTGGCATTATTCTGAAGAAAAGTATAAAGCATGGATTCTGCTGATGTTGAACATGTGCCAAGATAGTGTCAAAATCTTGTCTCAGGTTGCTTTAGGGTTTGTTTAACTTGATTGGAATGAAAAGCTGAATGTAGGGTTTCAAACTTATAATGTATACCACTTGTTAAAAGCTGATTTTTAAGAACAAGTGAGTAAGCATTTCATCATCATTATGCAAAGGTAATAAACTGCCATTTAGTTCTTGCAGTATGGCATATTAATATGTGGAAACTAATGTTATATTCTTTATTTTTTTAAGCGTGTAACACGTTCTCAAGAGGAACTACGGGATAATAACATTTATCAGGCAGACCGGAATCAATTAGAAGTTGCCATGCAAAAAGATATGGAATATATGGATAGAAAATCAGATAGCGATCCGTGGATGAATTCTTCTGTGGATTCTAGCACATCAAGCCAGGAGCATCTAAACAATTCCTCTAAATCTATCCCCTCTGGATCTTCTTTAACCAAAACTGGACCTGGCCGCTGGAAAACACCTATAGTTACTCAACCAATGTTGCTGGCAGTTTCTCAGTCCACAAGGACAGACCTTCCTCCCCCTCCCCCTCCCCCACCCATGCACTATGCCGCTGACTTTGATGGACTGCAAATGGATTTACCTCTCCCACCACCGCCTCCACCTGCAAATCAGTTGGGGTCACAGTCCTCTCAGGCTGCTGCTGCTGCTGCAGAGCGCAAAAAGAGAGAAGAGCACCAGAGATGGTATGAAAAGGAAAAAGCGCGCTTGGAGGAAGAACGAGATAGAAAACGTCGAGAGCAGGAAAGAAAACTGGGGCAAATACGTGCACAGCCACTAATGCCGGCTCAGTCGTTGCTTCCTCCTCCTCTTCAGCAGGGGAAAGCAGAGAAACCTTCCACCCTGCAGAGGTCTCATGAGACTGTCATCAGAGAATTGCAGCCCCAACAACAGCCCCGAACCATTGAACGAAGAGATCTCCAGTACATCACCATAAGTAAAGAAGAGCTGTCCTCTAGTGATAGTCTGTCACCTGATCC
Source organism: Vipera berus (assembly GCF_964194415.1). Taxonomy (NCBI): domain Eukaryota; kingdom Metazoa; phylum Chordata; class Lepidosauria; order Squamata; family Viperidae; genus Vipera; species Vipera berus. The sequence goes on from NC_138202.1 coordinate 283,080,589, forward strand.
CTGGAAAAGAGATGCTAAGGAGAAACTGGAGAAACAGCAGCAGATGCATATTGTGGATATGCTAAGCAAAGAGATTCAAGACCTTCAAAATAAGCCAGATCGAACCGGTGAAGAAAATGACCGCCTGCGCAAGCTCATGCTGGAGTGGCAGTTCCAGAAACGACTTCAAGAGTCAAAGCAAAAAGATGAGGATGAAGATGAGGAAGAAGATGATGACATTGATACTATGCTGATTATGCAACGACTAGAAGCTGAGAGAAGAGCAAGGGTAAAAATGAGAGAACCCATTTAAAAAATGTATTTCATGGGCTAAAATTCCTGCATACTGCTACCATAAATAAAAATTAGTTATAACTACAGGATAAATGAGGACTGGACTCTCATAATGTCCCTGTCTTTCATTGCATATAATCAAGTTGACTATTCTGATTTGTCAGTTAAGTGGTGTGTTGCAAGCTATTACCTAGAAATTGTCAGGGGGAGGTAACCTTTCAAGTTCCTTTTTTTTAAAAAAAATCCCTATTAATATTTTATAAGTTTAATTTGTATGCTGCATATGTAATATTCCAGAACATTAGTGTAGCTTTTTTAATCTTGTCCATTGAAAGCTGTTTTAAATTTTATGTTTCAACTTTTAATAGTCCATAGCATAACAGGATTTGGAATTTTCATTCCAAAGAGTAATGATTTTGTCTTTACCAGGAAAAATAGCTCTTTAATAAATCTACTTCTAAGAATACAGCTTCAAAAACAATCCCATACTTTTTTTAAAAAAAAACATATAGACTCTGTACTAGGGGGCTGTATAAATAACACTGATGGATGATCAAATTATAGCAGCAACTTGATTTCAAGTGAGTTTTTTTTTACAGCAATTGCTTTCTACGTTATGCTTCTTTTCCTGTTTTTAAAAGCTTTACTTTCCATTGCTGCTTTTAACGCATTTTCTTGCTAAATGCATAGCTTTGTTTTTATTTATTTTTTGTTTGATTAAGTTTTTTATACTGAAAATTAGGTAGATAAAATGAAAGTAACAACTATCCATGGTGTTGTTGCTAGTTCTACTTGTTGTCATTCAACTTTTTAACTGCATGGATAAAAATCTACATACTGTATAATTTTTAAAACATTTTCATCATTATTGAGCAGTTTGACCTGTTTTCAAACTTGCACCACGTGCTTTGTTAAAATCTTTCTAAATAGTTGCAAAATATATCTTGTATTTGTTTTGCACAGTTTTAGAACTCCCATTAGATTTGCTTCTTATTAATGGTAAATTTAAAATAATATAGCCACTTGGCCATTTTTCCACAATACTCTGTTCTCCTGATATTGTGTAAATCTTTAAGCACAAATAGATGAATTAACAGAGTTTACAGAAAATATTTTTTTAAAAAAAACTTTTCCTGATTTATCTTAAGAGATTTGCTAACATATTAGACTGTCACATTGGCTTTTATTTTTATTCAGTTGTAACGAATCAAAGAAAATGCTTTTGGCATAGTGCAATCTAAATTTACCCTTATTTTCACTGTGCATCTTTCTTTTTCCTTCTCTTATTACCTGCAGCAGACTGCTTTGCCAGCAATCTCTGTTCTAGATTTGGTATGTTCTTATTTCTTTCTCTTCGATGCTTTTCCTTAATACTTTTTTCTTTTTATTTTTAATTAATGATAATCCAATATGCATTGGATATTTGTTTATCTTTAAAGTGCTTCAGGGCAAGGAATAGTACATTAAATTAGCGGTAAGCAAGAGACATCTGCCTAATGCTTGAGGAATGCTCCTAATTTTTTTTTCTCCTACTTTTCTTTTAAAGTTGTATTCTGCTTGCATATTTTAATTGTATATCGCTGTGAACTACCACAGTTAAATGAACCACATTTTAACAATTTATCATTAGTTTGAAAACATTTTGTACAGGTGAGTTTCCATTGTTCATTTCCCCATGCTTTTTTTTAAAAAAAAGTCTTCCCTAAATCATATATTTTAATGTATTTTAGCATTCCAATATATTATTTGTCTTGTCCAAGCTTTTGATAATTTGGCATTTACAGTTTTAATGATTGGGGTTTTGGCATACAACTTTAGGGTCAAACCTTTGACCTTAGAGGATTTAAAATATTTTTACAAAAAAATATTTCAGTCATTGCTGTTAACTATATTGATGGAACAGTAGAACTGTACGTTACACTAAAAGCATCAAAATATATATGAATAGTTTTATAGTAATTTCATGTTGTATCTATTATTTTATTAACTGAAAACAAGATGTATTGTACTGATCAGTTTTATGAATCTATTATGACAAAGGTGTTAAAGGAATCAGATCTGGTTAAATCACTCAGTGCAATATTCAGTTTCCCTTCCTTAAAACTAATAATTTTGAGTATTAAACTGCAAACCATAAACATTACAATTCAATGACGTAAAGAGTTCTCAGCATCTAGTTCATCCTTACTGAATTAAATATATTTAAAAGTGCAGTTGGATCATGACACAAGAAACCTATCAAATGGAATATTTAAAGATTTTACCTCCTTCCCTTTTATAAAAAATAGCAATTTAGTTTTTTCCCCCTTTAAAATAACACCACTTGGTGCAATGCTTGGAATTACAGTATAACTTAAGCTGTTTTAAAAAGTGTGGGACAGAGTCCAGTAGTTCTCCTTTATTCTTTTGTAACACTTCTTCTAACAGGTGTTTAAAGGAGATGATAAGTCATTTTTTGATAAGTCATTTTTTGAGGAACATTTTTCTGAAACTGTTTAATTTCCAAAAGATGTTTGATAATCTAAGATTATTTGAACAGCTATAGATCCTTATTTAATGTGATTAAATATTTGCACTTTGAAGCATGGATTTTCATTACTTTTCCTACTTTATAGAGATTCCAAATGCTCCTTTGCAGTAAAAATATTAATATATGGAAAAAAAACAAGGCAGCTTAAATAGCTGATATATTGAGTTTCCTGTCAAGAAAGAATAGAAGCTTAGCATCGACTATAATTTGCACATTTTCCCAGGAGAACAATTGTAAACCATATAGTTTGAACTATAAAAGCAATGTCCCAGAACAGAAATACCTACAAAATCTATAGCATGGGTGTCCAACCTTTTGGCTTGCCTGGGAACTGTCTTGGCTGCATATAAAATATATAATATAGTTAATGTATATAAATCACATAAGGTTAAAATTTACAATCTTATTGGGCCACATTACTAGCTGTTCAGGTCCACGTGCAGCCCCTGTGCCACAGGTTGGGCACTCCTGACAAAATACATCTCCTTTTTGAATTTCCTTTATAATTTTTTTTTCCCAAATGCAAAAAAAAAATTTTTCCAAAGAGAAAATAATAATTATTTTTTTTAAAAAAAAAGTTCCTTTTCAACAGCAATGGGGATTTTTTCTTCATGAAATATTATTTCTGTCTTCAAGAGGATCTGAGGTAAAACACAAGATATAAATCTTCCTTAGTTGCAGGATGAGGAGCGCAGACGGCAGCAGCAGCTGGAGGAAATGCGCAAACGGGAAGCGGAAGACAGGGCCAGGCAAGAAGAAGAGCGTCGTCTCCAAGAGGAGGAGCGGACAAAGCGAGAGGCTGTGCAAAAGGTTTTACTTAAGTCTTCTGTAACTTGGTATACTTCACTTCAATTGGTTTGGCCCGCTGGTGTTAGCTGTAATATTACAAGGTTATTAAGTCTTCAACAAAGCTTGGGACAGAATTGTAAGCGGCGGCTTTTGTGGCTCTTAACATGTACTGTGTTGAATTCTGTACGCTGTTCGAAATAAAAAGCCAAGCTGACCCTGTTTGTAGATTTCCAATTTAAGAAAAAGCACACAAAATTTTTTTTTATTATTCTTCAAGAGCCTTTGGGAAGCAGGTGGTATATAAACTAGTAAATAAAATCCAAATAAGATTATATGAAGCTGGAAGAGTACCAGAAAAAATTTAAGGACCTCAGATATTAAGCATAATGAAAGAAAATCAAAATGAAATCAATTCCAGGAAGTAAGTCTAAAGGGTTACAATTACTTTTAAAGCAATAAGAATAAAGTTACAAGTTATGAAATCCTATTTTTATAAAAGGTAGAAAGAAAAGCTGTCAGATTTAGAACAGTAAAGAACTTAATTCAGAAGAAACCACAATCAACTACTGGACAATGGCACTAAGTGTGTTTAAATAAGTGGGATTCATTATACAAACAGAAGGGAATGGATAGACAGTGGTATGATAATGACACATTTTTGTTGGTAGGAAAAAGTTTAAACATGAAGGATTCCCAAGAAAAATATTAGCTTATAATATTAATTATAGTTTAGGAAACAGGTCACCAGTACTCCTTCATCTTCCCACCACCACCATTGTTAATTTTTCATGTCACTCATATTTGATACTATGTGATACCATTCTAATGATTGAAATCTCATCCATTTTTTGCCAATGATAAATATTTGAAAAAATTGAAAGCTTAATATTAATGAATGAAACTATGGTTAGGCAACATACTGAACTTCACTATCCTCCAGACATTCTGCTAGTATTCTATTAATTTAAAGAGAAGTGAGGAAGTGACATTGAAAATAAAAATGGAGGTGCTAGAATCCCAGTGTTTTGTATGGAAGTAGACCACTGGCTACCAAGAAAGGCAAAGGTAAGCAGGGCTGGGAATTTTTTTTTCTTAGAAATAGTGATGGAGAACAACTTCATCATTCTGGTAAATAGACATCCAATGTCTAGTCATGGGCACCATAGCTTCCATTTTTTAGAGTGGTCACTATCTTAAATATGCTTTATGGCTTAAAAATGCCTAACCCTCTTTTAAGGAAAAGAAATTGGATATAAATCAAGCCATGATTTAGGAATGCTCCTTCAGCGGTGTCTGTCTTTGTGCATAAATTCCTATATTCCGTTTAAAGAAAGCAAAACATCATCATCAACAAAAAGACTCTCATTATCTCTGCTCTGCATGTTTGGTAAAGTTACATGTAAAGCTGACCTAAGGCTGACTACATTCTTCCTCAGTGCAATCCTTTCTGCTTTGTATTTATAATGCCAAGCAGGGAGATGGATGTACATTCATGTAATTTCAGACATCAAACTGTAATTGAGAGTTTAAAGCATCCTGGCACTCAGTACAAGAAGGTTTATGAAGTTGTTGGTATTGAATATCCCTTGTTTTAATGGCAGCATTTTTTGGTTGCAAGGTAGACTGTCACATTTCGTTCTTTCTTTTCATTCTCTTCTTTCTTGATATTCCCTGACATTTTAATAATTTATTGCAAGTTTACTTTTCTCAGTGTAAATATGTATCCTATCACCGAATAGAATCCAAAGGTGATTCTGTCGTTTTCTTGATGTTCTCTTTCAACCCTGAACCCTCAATTCAACCTGAGCCAGAAATATTCTCTTCTAAAAATGGTTCTGCTGACATCAAAAGCAGGAAGGATTCCGCTTGATTTCTTCTATTCTGTCCCACTCCTGCTCTCAATATCTGCCTCGTAGATTCTCCTTCCTCTTAAGAGGCAGTTGGAGAGAGTGGATTTCACCCAAAGTTCAGAAGTAAGCCAGGGTTTTAGAGCAGGCAATGCGATTTTCTTCCTTGATAAAAAGAAAAAGCTATCCAATTTTTTTTAGTGAAAATTTCCGTGCATGCGCTTGGTATTTGACATTTGCTGATATCTTTTTGTTCCCTTTGGCTCAACAGAGGCGACAGGAAGAAGAATATTATAATCGCTTGGAAGCAGAGAGGCGCCGCCAGCATGATGAAGCAGAACGGCGATTGCTGGAACCCGATGAGCCTGGTCTGTACAGACCTCCGCTTCCACGGGAATATGAATTCCCCTCCCCACCCCTTTCATCTAATGCTCCTCCTCCCCCACCTCAACGAAACACTTCTTACCTCAAAACTCAGGTCCTCTCTCCTGACACGATTTATACTGCCAAGTTTGTTGCATACAGTGATGAGGAGGAGGAGGACTCCTGTCTAGCAACAGGTCAGGATAAGTACACCAGTACAAGAAAGTCTTGCGGTGACCTTCCTCCTGTTCCCCCTAAGCCACAGCAGCCCTCCCGCCAGCCACGCCCAGCCTCAGATGGCCTCTGTCTGTCCAACTCATGCCAGCCCTCCGCTGTCAATGCCAACAGTACTGCTAACAAAATGAGCCAACCCCCTCCCCCACCACAAAAGCCAAGTTTCATCAATCCCAGCAACACAAAAGGTAGACGGAATATTTTAATTTACAATCTCTCTGAAACTCTCTACAAATTTCCCACTAAAGTACTCTTCTGAACAAAATCACTCTCCTGGGCATGGTGATCCAACTCTCAATCTGATTTGTTGCTATAAATTTTACTTTAAATCTGTCCTTTCCATTTCTTTATCAAATTCTATAATTCTTACTTTCATACAATGAAAGCAAATGATTTTCAAAATTCCACTAAAAGTACTGTTGGGTTTGGCTTTTGATCTACACCTCTTTCATTCACCACTTATTTTTATTATTATTCATTGGTCCATGGTGCTTTCACATTTCTGAGGTACATGTTTCTTGCGATAAGGATACTTATTCACTGTGGGAAGCAGTGGGCTTTCTGCTTATTACTTGCCATGTAAACAGTGTGCAAAAGGCTTTGAAAGTATATAAATCAACAATTACATTTGAAGTGAAACATTACTTGGGTGTCTGTTTTAGAAAAAACAAACAAAGTAGATAGGCACATTTTTATGAGGTTTCTACTATACATTGCTCAGTACTCTCCATTATTCATGTTGTTTTGCTTTATTCTATTTACATCCCTTACTTTCCTCTTTCCCTTTCATTGTAAAATATGTTACTCAATAATATTGGCCACGAGTAGATTCACTAGAATTCTGATTTCAAAGAATTACAAAGCTTTAGGTCGTAACTGGTTTATGCTTTGACAAGAGACAAGCAAAAGTCAGATTATTGGAAGAAGGTGGAGCATTAGTGAGTTTTGGGAAGCTTGCAAGATATTTTGCAGCTGCAGCTGCTTACTATATTTTCCTGTATAGAAGCAAATACTTAAGCAAAAAAAGATAGTAAAGGAATCATGGAAATCTAGTGGACTATTGCTCTTTCTATAATAAAACAAAGCAAAATAATGCTGCTGTTATTATAGTTAAAAATGAGAAACTTCAGAATTAACATTCACTTCCTAAATGCAATGCTTCCCCAGGCAACCAACCACAAGGGAATCTTGGCAATAGATAAATTTTGCCAATCCTTATTTCATATTTTGGAAATGCTATAAAAATAGATAATGTTTATAAAACAGTGTAATATGATAATATCACTGTTAAATAAACCCACAACTGAATGACTGCACCCAGAAGTGCTTATTAATTGCTCCACTTCTGCTTGGAAGTATTTGCATGGCAGACTCTATCCTGGGCCCCATTTCGGTCAATATTTTCAATAGTGACTTGGATGAGGTTGCTGAGGGGAGTCTTTAAGAAAATTTGATGATTACACAAAGCGATGAGAAGTACTTTAGATATAAGTGAGAACATTTTAAAAAGTCTAAAAAAGATTGAGCATTTTGATGAAATGAATAGGTGGAATTGTAACAGAAATTTAAAAATTCCCATTTCAGTAGGAAAAAATGCAAGGCATATTTGTACAAGCTGTTAGCTAGTGGAACAGGCTATTATCTGAAGACCTTTGCCAGACGTCTTCAACTAGAAACTAAATGGTTATCTGACCTATCTTGCACTGGGCAGAGGACTTTACTAGATTATCACCCAAGTCTGTCCTTCTGTACCTAATAATTGTTCATATATATAAACAAGCTAAGGGTTGTTACTCAAAAATGCCATATAAATTTTTGTTTCATCTTACCTCAATATTATGCATCCCTACAACTATTTAAATATTTTTAAGTGTATAAAACAAGTCATATATTCCTTTTGAACTTTCAATCTTCTGTGAAGGATGTCTGCCTAAAGTAAAAAGCTCTTTGCACATAATGCAAAATCACTACGCAGCTTCTCTCTTCATCTCATTTAAACTCATATTGCTGTCCTTAAATGAATGTATGGCAAATTGTGCTTCTGCAAAATTAAACTTTCCCAGCTCCTTCCATTAGATTGTTGGGATTACTTTAGAAGACTGGTACTCCTCAATCTGGGAATAAAATGTGAGCAACTACAACTAATACTAATGTGGATAAGCTTCTATATTTAAAGACAAGCTTAAAATTGGGCATGAAGCAAGATTAATTTCTAACCAACATAGTATTAATATTCTGAGTAGTTTCCTTAGAAGTTTACCTGACTAAATTCAGTTTCATACTTAATTCACTAAATTCATAATCTCACTAAATTCAGTTGGGATTTCTTAGAAGTACCCATGCATTGAGTTCTCTTTAAGTAATTGTTGGGCACCAGTCTGATATTAAGTACAGCTTTATACTGCTGAAATCTATGAAATATTTTAAGTTCGATAACTGAATAAGAACTACTAATAGAAGGAGAATATATATATATATATATATATATATATATATATATATATATATATATATATATATATATATATATATATATATATATATATATATATATATATATATATATGCTTTTGTGTTGAACAAGGCTTACAAGAAAAACACATGCAGTATTTAAAAACTAAAAAAACTACTTGAAAATTCAAATGTTTTGTGGAAATGGTTATATTTAACCAGTACAAATAGCAGAAGTGAGAATCTATGAAATGTGGGGGATGAGTTGATCTTTCAGATACAAATGATGTGTTTAATCTTGTGGCCTTTAGTGAAGATTCATCAGTAGTGTAAGAGTTTTGCTATTTTTGCTGTTTGTTCATATGAAAGCAAAGTAAAGGTGCAGTGCTGCAAAATGTATACAAAATAGAAATTTTAAAAATAGCATTTCTTAAATAGGCATTGCAAAGTTACTGATTCATTGTGGACATCTGCAGTTAAAACAATATATTGGAAAGTTGTCATAAGGCTATATTCTCAAATTCTGTATATTTGAGATATCTTATAATGTAGTCTTTGGTAGATATATAGGCAATAGTTCCTGATGTTACTGGATATGTTTTCATTTAGTCTTCTTATAAACAGGAAGGCTAAAGCTTATTTTACAATTCTTCATCCAAACTTCACTTAAACCACTAGAATTTTGGCAATCTATATGCAAGATTTGGCAAGTTTGGAAATTTATTTCATATATATTTGATTTCATTTATATTGTCCATGATGAAAAGTTGTCTTATGATAGAAATATTTGCCATTATATTCAGTTTTTAATAACATTTTTTTCATTTCTTATAAGGAAGCTGGTAGTGTTAGGAGATTAGACCTGAAAGTATAAAGTAAGATCCATTTAAAGCACTGCACCTTTTGAGGGGAAAAAATAGTTATTGTTATTGTTATTTTATTTTTACAAAGGCTCAAACTACACTGGATCTACTGGAGCACTTGCAGGTTCACAGGAACCTTATTCAGACCTAAGAGAGAAGAAATTGAAAAGGTAAAATGGAAATAAATTTGCTTTTAAATGCTGATTTACTGGTGTAAGTTATTACATATACTCCTGGTTGATATTTAGGTAATTAAATTAAATTTAAGGTTTTTAAAGATCTAAAATATTTTTAAACATAGCAGTGCACCCAATAAGAACATTTAGAAAAGATTGAAAGATTTTATAGTAATGATAGCACTTATAAGTGTCTGTATGGTGTATTGGGTAAAGTGTTGGACTGGAAGCAGGACAGCAACTTTTAATTCATCTTTAACTTTAGAAGTTTTCTGGGTAACTTTGGTCAGTCATTCTCTCTCAGTCCAGCTTAAGTCATAAAAGAGAAGTTGTGAGAGGAAAAATAGGTCTTGTACTGTGCTTGCATATAAGTGCACACAAAACAAGAAGCTAAGTATCATATTAAAGTCAATACTGTGTTTCCCCAAAAATAAACCCTACCCCGAAAATAAGCCCTAACTTGATTTTTACATGTGCCCCCAATATAAGCCCTACCCCCAAAATAAGCCCTACTTAAGATCCTGCCCCCTCCATTGCACCTGGTTGCATGAGATGGGGCAAGGTGCATGGGTAAAAAACCAAGCTAGGGCGGGAATGGGGGGATGGATCTGCCCCACGTGCCCCGTACCCACTTACCTGAGGACAGTTACAGCCAAGCCTCCCATGCCCCGACACCTGCCTCTATGGCCCACTTCTGTGGCTGTTAGCGCACATAGTCCCCGGCCTCTGTTTCACTGTCAGAGGCCTTCAGGAAAAGCCTCTGCAGCCAAGAAACAAGCTCCAGATTGACATGCACTGCACCCTCCCCCTCCGGCCTCCATTTCACCGCCTTGACGAAAAGGCTTCAGAAAGACCTCTGAGAGCGAAACAGAGGCCAGGGGAGGCGCCGCATGGATCAATCCAGAGCTCATTTCTCAGCTGCAGAGGCCTTTGCTGAAGGCCTCTGCCAACAAAACAAGCTGAGGGAGACTCACGCAAAGGCGGTGAGCAGCCGCAGAAGTAGGCCGGTGAGGCGAGGCAGGTGTCGGAGCATGGGAGGTCTAGCTGCGGCAGTCCTAAGGTAAGTGGGCAAGACATTCCCTGGTGCCTCTTTTGAAGGCAAAAAATATATATACGACCAGGTCTTATTTTTGGGGAACAGGGTATTTGTAATCTTAACATGATGTAGTTTATATGTAGAAATCTAGAAACAGGGCATTGGAATCATCTCAAATGTGAATCCACCCTATATAAAATATTTTAGATTTCCTAATAGCTACACCAATGTTTAACAAATGTCTAATCGCATGAACAATTTAGTGATGAAAAATGGTTGTCTAATACTACTGTTTATTTAGTAATTAATCTAGCTGATTTTTAAAAAAAGGATGTGAATGTTGTATAGACCAAGCTTAGAAAAGGAGTAGCTGCACTTAAAATATAATGTATTTTTATAACATTGAATATTTTTTATATTTGTTGCAGTCAAGATACAGATTTACCTGGTGCACCAGAGAACTTGACTTTCCGGGAACGACAAAGACTTTTTTCCCAGGGTCAAGATGTGTCTAACAAAGTAAAAGCTTCTAGGAAATTAACCGAATTGGAAAATGAATTAAATACAAAGTAGGATAACTATCAACTTGTCCATTAATCGGAAAATCTCTATGGAACTAGAGTTGGGGCAGTTCAAGGAGAAGAAGAATCTCATACCAAATGAGTTTTTTCTGTCTGGACTATTTCTTTCTAGACTGTATGTTGCAATAGCAAGAAAATCAATTATTTGCCAAGTGCTTGTGGTTTATACAATTGAGGCACTGTAAAATATATTTTAATTAAATAAATCAAGTGTCATGTCCTTTTCCACATCATTGTCCTTTAGCTGCTTTTGGAACTGTCTGGAATTGTTGCTTCCTAGTCTTTAGAAAACATGTAAACATCTGTTAAGCAGAAAGAGTGGCTGTAGCTTGAACTGCCTAAGTACCACTGGTTGTTGCACTGTAGGTTTGATACAAGTGTAAGGTAATGTAAACTTTTAAGAGATCTTGGGAGCTAGTCTTTCAGATTACTAGCATAACAGTGAACACTAGTATTAGGAGTCCAATTTCTATAGATAAACCCTTGCTATAAACACACTTGATTATTAGAAGTAAAAGGGCTCCATTATCATGTCCATACTAAGCCACACGGAGTAATATATGTACATCTGGATTTTGGACATTAAATACTTGACTTGTTTTGATGGCAGCCCAGCAATGTAACAAGATATGCATCCTATTTTTCCCACTGTCTTATCTCTTCTTACACTGAAGTATTAATCACTTCTAAAACTTGAGTTTTGAAACATTGATAAGAATTTAAAAAATAAGTCATATTGGACACTGGGTATGATGGTGTGTGCGCGTGTGCGTGTGTATGTCTCGTTTTAAAGCTGTTTTGAAATTTCACACTTTAGCAATATGGAATAAACTTCATCTGGTAACTCCTTTGTAGCCAAGATAAAACCAAAGTTATATATTCACAAACGGACTAAAGATGTCAATTATCAGTAGCAGGCAATTAAGCACTACTCGCAGGGAAAATACGGTTACTTGTGGCTGCAAAAGGAAAAGAAAATGCCTTTCACTGAGAATTTCCTTTGAGGGAACCTGGCAATATTCTGATGGCATGTCATCAGACATTCGTGTAGAAAAGTGCTGGTCAAGGTACCTCTAGTTTGCTATTGTTCTTTTTCTTTATATTGTAGAAGATGTTGGCAGTTCAAGCTATTTTACACACTACGTTGCAGGATTATTTAATTTTTAGATGGTTGAAATCTGTTTCAGCTATATGTATATAGCTGATGTTAAGAATAAAGACCTCATCTTAGTTTGTTTTCGCATTGTGTGATCTTTAAAACAGTATATTATATTGTGATTCTAAGCAAATTTTCTATTTGATAAAGTCCTTAATTGGGTTTTAGATGATTTTTCTGTATAATATGTTCTCTTTTAAATATATATTTAGGGAATTATGCACATTTCCAAATGCGGAGGGTAGACTTTACTGCCTTAGAAATCACTTTTAATAAGAGTTGTATGATAAAAAAAATAAATGCAAGTTAATGATAAAATTGGAGTGTAAATATTTTTTTTACATAGTTCAGGTTTCTTATTTGAAAGTGTTCTTTTAATTTTCACCTGTTAAATATGAAGTAGGAAATTAAATTGGTTGAAAGTGTTAATGAAGGATTGCATGCTTGTTATGTCTGTTATTCAGGGGAAAAAGGAGGTGTCCCCCACCAATTTATCTTGAGAACACTAGATATTCTGTGGCTGGAATACTGTTGCTGCTAGAATTTAAGGAAAGAAATATTACTTACTGTGGAGTGGATGTGAACACTATTGGGCAGGGGTGGGCAACTATGGCAACTTTACAACCTGTGGATTTCAACTAGATTCCTGAACCAGCCATGCTAGCTCAGGAATTCTGGGAGTTGAAGTTCACAGATCATAAAAGGGCCATAATTAGCCACCCCTGCTTATTGGGCATTCAAGCCATGTGAATATGAATAAAAATGCTTTTCATAACTATTGGTGCATTATGGAGAAAACAACATAAGAACTGCTGTGGTTTCCCATTTCTACTGTATTTCACTTGCAACCTATTTTTAATAAACTTTGTATTGTATTTAACTTTGCACTGTATAATGTCTGATCAGGAGTATTTGTTCATATTATTCAGACATATTTTCTGTTGCAATATTAACACTTGCTAGATATTATATGGGAAAATTCAAGCTATTATTCTATGGATAATTAAAATGACATTGATCTATTTTTGTAGCTAAAGATTTTGTGAAATATTTGATTTCCAATGCACACAGTCTTTATTAGATCTTTGGAGTTTCCTTATGTACATCTTCCATCTAAACACAAAATATGGCCAAATATAAAAAAGTAAATCACAATAAAGCCTTGTTAAAGTTAAATAACAACTAACAATTGATTTAAAGATCTGTAAGGCAATCCAAAGTACATACTTCACATGTAGTATTCTATATAATACTTGAACTTGAACAACTAAAGATGTTTCAGTTGTTCAACTGGTGGAGCAGTGGGCTAATACCTCAAGTAACACCAGCTGCCTGCAATTAGTGCAGGTTCGAGTCCACCAGTCTCAAGGTTGACTCAGCCTTCCATCCTTCCGAGGTAGGTAAAATGAGGACCCAGATTGTTGGGGCAATAAGCTGACTTTGTAAAAATGCCACTTGGGGGGCCCCGAAAGCCCTAATAAGCAGGCATATACATAGAATGAAGGCTATTGCTAAGCACATTGATTTGTGCTTCTTAGATTGTAAGCCACCCTGAGTCTTCAGAGAAGGGCGGGATAAGGTTGACTCAGCCTTCCATCCTTCCGAGGTAGGTAAAATGAGGACCCAGATTGTTGGGGGCAATTAAGCTGACTTTGTAATAATGCCGCATGGGGTGTGTGTGAAAGCCCTAATAAGCAGGCATATACATAGAATGAAGGCTACTGCTAAGCTTGTAAGCCGCCCTGAGTCTTCGGAGAAGGGCGGGATATAAATGGAATTAACATAAAATAAATTAAATAAATTAAAAAGAAATATGGCTATTTTATAGCATTTAATAGCTATTGGCAATAAATTAAAATTAAAAATCAATAAACTAATACTTATATTTAAAAATCAGCAATATAACATATGCCTGCATATTTTAAATCATGCTTAATTTCTGGGAAGGTGGAAAAAAGCTGCTTCTCTTTCCAGAATGTGTGTCTGAATGCTTTAGCAGGATAGCTCTCCTTACAGTAATTAATATCGGATGCATAACTTACTGCTGTATCAAACTGAATGCTCAGGCATTCATGCCCAGTGCATTTCTTCAGCACAGGAAAATAATCTATGTACCTGCTTTTCAGTTCTCATGCTTCTGACTGTACTCACTTGTGGTAAGACAGAAAATGGTAAGATAAAATAATGTAAAAAAAAATGGGAGCAGAAAAGAAACGGAATTGTGTTTCTAATATACTTCATTTAGTACATTAGTTTAATAAAGGTAATGAATATCAATGTTTCTTAATTTCTTAAATTAGTAAACAGTGCTATTGTAGATAGAGCACATACTTTCCTACATATTGTAACACAGGCATCTCAAACTTGCGATGTCACATGATGTCGCACGACACATCGCGACTCTTTCCCCATTGCTGGCAATGAGCTAGGTGCGGTTTCGGCATGACGCATCCGGCCCACAGGCCAGCAGTTTGACATGCCTGCCGTCATGTTCATAATTTTACGTCTATTTTTAAAATTTAAGAACTTTGTCTAGCCATTGTTTCTAGCCTCAAATTTAATGTTTGTTTTAGAATTACATTTCTGATAGTGATTACTACTTGCTTCTTTACTACAACCAATGCCTCCATGAAATACAAAGTTATCACTTTATTTTATATAGACAATACAAAGCTGCACTCCTTACTAAAGTCATAATAAACCCCAGGTGCCAAAAATGCCTTTTCATTAAATTTCCCAACTAGAAGAATAACCTTAAAGTTGCTTGACCTTTTAGTGATTTGCTTATAAGAAACAACAAATCACTTATTTTTATTGCTATAAAGTCCTTTGTGATATTACAGAAATTATGCAGAAGTATTTCCCAAGTCAGCCATCGGAGAAGATGATACTTTTTTTGTAACAAAATGCTTGAAATAATCAGCTTCTTCAGGCATGTGAAAACCTTTTTAAGAACAGCTCTGGCCCTCAAAAAAAATGCCAGCAAATATTTTTTATTAACCAAAGCAGAAAATTATTAGACATACAGAGCTTACAGTGTGTGTGTCTCTGTGTGTGTATGAGTAACTGCATGATATTAGATGTTAAATAGGAAGTTTGTCCTCAAAAGTTCAGCCCTTAATACAGAAACATTCGTGTATCCCACCTGTAGTTTGTTTATTCATGTCAGAAGCATCACAATTTAAAAAAGCATACTATATGACATAAAATTTAAGTTAACAGCTGTAGATTATTAACACATTTCATTGCAATTTAATGGCTATTTTCCATTTGCTGTAGAAAATTGTAGAATTTAACAGCGTTCATATTCATGTCCCAAGGAGTTATTCAGATCTAACCAAACGTCTCTGCGAGCCTGTCACCATAATTGTGAATCCTAAGTAAGTTTGCAGCATGAGCGATGCATTTCATCTCTTTCTCCAGTGACAACAACAGATCCATAAACTACAGCCCTAACCATTATGCCCTGAAGGGAGACCTTGTGTTTCATAGTAGGCATTTTCAATCTTTTTCAGCTAGCAGGCATACTTAGAATTTTAAGACGATATAGGGATATTGGGTAACTTAGAGGAGGACATATAAATGATCACTTCTGTACAGATAATTTCAATAATATCAATAATGCATCAACCATGTGTATGAGTTTGAAAAAGTACCTGCTTATGCTGCAAATCAGAAACACAGCATCTGCTGTTGAATGTGTTCATTCTATTGCATCGCCTGCAAGATGGGATAACCACCACTATGGATATGTGTCTTAGTTTCTTGTGCACCTGCCTCAATCTTGTGGCTTTCAGAATCCTGAGGGACCACAATGAAAATTTGAGAAAGTGCCAGGATGGAGAAATGAGATGGCTCCAATCAAGACAAAAACCGTAGCATATTTAGAAATAGATCTTAAAACTGCATTTACCTTCCTATTTTGCTCTGTTGTGCCAGCTTGAAGGGGAGGTTAAACTCAAACCCAAGCAATTTTACCTTCTTCTCCAGCGCCCTACTTCTGGGGAAATGGATGGGCACAGTTGATTCTTAGATTAAAAAATAATAGTTTTCCGCCAGGGGGGAAAAAAAGGTGTAAACCTAGATCTGCAGTTTACTTTTGGAGAGTAGTTGGTGGCATCGAATAAAAACTGAAGTGCTGCTAGGGAACCTTGTCCTGCAGCCTGCTGCAGATAAGTGGGAATGATGGGTTTTGTTTTGTTTTCCCCTTTTAGTACTATCAAGTTCTTGCAACAGCAGTGAGGCTCCTTCTCTTGTTTCCTAGTTTACGATAGCTGGAGAAACAAAAGAAAAAAGGCCAGGGAATACTGGGGTACACCAGGCCTGATTGTTTCGTATCTCTGGCCTGTTTTCTCACACAGTATTCAGCAATTTCTCCTTTAGGCACGGGGAAAACAAGCCTCATATGGAAATGTTCATTGTCTACTTCAGGAGTCTTCAAACTTGGCCCTTTTATGACTTGTGGACTTCAACTCCCAGAATTCCTCAGCCAGCATGCCTGGCTGAGGAATTCTGGGAGTTGAAGTCCACAAGTCATAAAAGGGCCACGTTTGAAGACCCCTGGTCTACTTGAAAGCGACTACATGCACCCTAAGGCCTTTGGAAGGATTTATTCAAGGCTGGTGCTACCCCACCGATTCTTCCTAGCAAAAAGCCTCCCGATCACCAGCGCCCCCAAAAAGGCACGCGCCAGGCTTCCCAAGCCATCTCTTTCGAAGTTCCGTGTGTGCCGGCGCGCTCCTCTGCCTGAAGCCCGGCGGGTAGCTATAGCAACCCCCGTGAAGCTTAGTCTTGGCTTGTGATTGGATGATTCAAACGGCTTTCCTTGAAAGCGGAAGAAGGAATGAGGAAGGTGCTCCCTCGGCTTCGACTATCCGGGATGGTCAGGCTCCAAACGAGGAAGCCCGGCAGTGGGGTTAGCCCTAGTTTTGTGTCGGAGCAACAGATTCGGCAGCTGGAACGGAAGCTGCGAGTGAGTGTTGGCATAGATTAGTGTCATCAGGCAGCAAAACTACCCATCTAGGTAGTCGCTAAAAATCCACACCAACTTGATGACCCATAATCCCTCCATCAATGGTTAGCTGCCAAAGGGAATCCTCTAGTCCAGGGGTAGGCAACCTCGGCTCTTTTATGACTCGTGGACTTCAACTCCCAGAATTCCTGAGCCAGCATGGCTGGCTCAGGAATTCTGGGAGTTGAAGTCCACGAGTCTTAAAAGAGCCGAGGTTGCCTACCCCTGCTCTAGTCTAAGCCTTGGAAGGAGGTAGTGGAACATAAGGTGTCTTTAGATATTTGAGGGAGGGAGTTAAACCTAGGAAAGCTGGGGTCTTTTGATGATCTCATCTCAGTTTCCCGATTTTCTCCACTAGTATCCTTCAGTTGCATTGCCTTACAGGGAACTATGAATTATTAACATCTCTTCACGCAATATTTCTTTATTTTTTTACAGTTTTTTTTTAATTTAAATAGTGAGGATAATGATTGTTTTAGTATTTATTAACTACCTGTTTTTGGCTTTGTTGTGCACTGCCTAGAGTCACCTGTCAAGAGATGGCAGTTATATAAATTTGGTAAATTTGCATGGGCAAATGCTAATGGGGGACTGTAGACCCAACACATTTAAAAGGCCTTGAACTCAAAAAGGAATGGTGGATGATGTTACTAGTCTCCTGGAGTTGCAAAGGCCAGACCTCCACTCAGTGGTGGGATTCAAATATGTGAACAACCGGTTCTCTGTGTGGATGCCGCTTCCGGAACTCCATTCTGGGCCTGGGCAACAAAAAAAATTAGCTACTGGTTCTGCCGAAGTGCTGCGAACCTGCTGAATCCCACCACTGCCTCCACTTGAGAACTTCAGGTTCACAAACTCTAACATGGCTAAGACAAATAGGACTCCAAAGGCGGCTGGCTGGGACAAGTCATTTGAATCTTTAAATAAGTATTTAAAAGATCCAGTGAGAGATAAACCCAATAACAGAATACATGTAAACACATCACCCTAGGCTTTAGGATTTCTATTAAGAAGGGACCCAGGTTCTTTGATGGAGTGATTGGTGGGATTTAAGATATGAAAGGCTGATTAATGCAATCACTGAAGAAAGATTATAATGAGCTATTTTGGCTTGTGGCCTCACTCATTATACTTGTTTAAGTTCAGGCCCCTCTGAACTGTGTTTTGTCAGGCAAAAGAAGAAAGGATAATTGTGCTGGAAACAGAAAATGCCCTTCTGCATCTCAAGCTTGCAAAGGTAACAACATTTTCAATTCTTCAACCTCTTATTTCGCACATATCTTTTTCTAGACTTTCCAATTTAAACCATGAGCAAAGTCCAAAACAGCCTATCTGTTTTTTTAGGTTTCTTTTCTTCACAGAGTGGCTATATTTATCAAAAATAAATTTTTATTTTTTTAAACAAAATCTACAAAATCCCTGATTTTGATTATGGACTTACCTGAAATGTATCAAAACTGATTGCTGTTTGTGTTGTGATCTAACAGGTGGTACCTTGGTCAGCAAAGCACTGAATAGACATAGATTAACATTCATTTTGCACTGCCAGTTTGAATGCACATCCTTATCTGTGCAGGTGATTACTGTGTGTTTTGGTAATCCTCTGAAAATGCAGTTAAGCGTAAGCAGATTGAGAAAACATCTGTTAGCCTTCCTTCCCTGACTAAAGCACTAATAATTGTATTTAATGACTGATCCAGTTCTTGGTTTAAAAAAAATCAACCAGCGTAGGTATGGATGTGGATAAAAATAAATGAAACAAGACAAAAAAAGTCTTCCCAATATTTAAAGTTATTTTCTCAAGCTTGGTTACCAGTTAGCTTACCCCAATATTCAGTGTCTGGTTTGAAAAATCTCAAATCCAGATTATTGATACTGAGCAAGTTGGTTTTTTGTGCTAGACAACTGCTTCATTATTCCCACTAATTAAATATTTGTATTTAATAAATGTGGGGAAAGTTTGGCCACAAGAAAACGGAGAAACTTAGTTCAGTGCTACTGAATTTGAGCCAGATATATGGCCTGAGTCTGAATTAGACCAAGAGTCCATCTGATTCATCATCCTGTTTGCAAAGAAATCCTCTCTTATTTGTTCCAAAACAACATGTTCAGAATTCTACTGCCTCTATGTCTGGTGTACATGCAATGTGCATATGATCTGGCAGAGCTGTTATGGAACAACGGATAGCTGGAAAATGTTTATTATTATTACTTTATTTGATTTATATAGCTGTCCATCTCAGCCAAGTGACTCTGGAAATGAAGCATGCTTGTGAATGCTGATAATATAGCAAGCTTATTCATGGCTGATCTGCTCAGAAGTGATTAAAAGTGAAGTCTTCTCAATTTCCAGCTGTCCCTGGTTAGCTAATTCTGTAGAATACAGCAGAGCAGAAGGAGATGTTACTTACATCTGTAATTGGAGATGTAGTATCTTGTGAATAAAAAAGATTTTATTTTGTCATTCTGGCAAAAAGCCATTCATTGAGTAAGGATTTTCTTCTTCCTTTTTTTTTAGTGATTTAAGCTACAGTCTTCTCACCTGTGCGTTCCCACAGAGAGGGACTCCTCAGGGTGCCACCGGTCAGAGAATGTAGACTGGTGGCCCCCAGGGGGAGATCTTTCTCTGTGGGCGCTCCGGAGCTATGGAACCAGTTACCGGTTGAGCTCCGGACGGCGCCGGATCTTCGCTCCTTTCGCCGCGATCTGAAAACATACCTGTTCGAACAAGCCGGCCTGGCCTGAGGGTGGGATTGCTGGGGTTTTTATTATCATTTTATTGGGGGTTTTATTAATGTATTTATTGTTTTTTATGGGCATGTATTTAATAACTTTTTAATTTTTGTAACTTTATGTTTTATTCTTGCCCTGTACACCGCCCTGAGTCCTTCGGGAGAAGGGCGGTATAGAAATATTAATAAACGAAACTAAACTAAACTTACCTTCCAAGAGCATTGCCAGCTCTTATTGCAATGAATTGCCCTCAGTTTTATTCTATTGAAGTTGAGGAATTTTGATGTTAGTCAGGGCTCATAGATTAGGGAAAAATGACAAGAGAAAACATTATCTTTGTTTGCAATCCACAGATCACATCAAAAGAATTATATTACAAAGCTCAGCAAAAAAATTACTAGGGTTTATAGCCATAATAAATGACTGCATCTTCTCATGTACTGAATTCTAACTTAGTGAGTTCCATTGTTTTCTCTATATGTTTAGGATTTTGTTTCAAAAATCCTGCGCTTCTTTCCTTGTCATAAGCATGCTGAACTCAGCTTTGTCTAATGGATGCAGGCTCAGTTACAGGACAGAAGGATCAGGCTGGATAGCTGGAATTGCCAGCTTTCTATTGTACAATACATGCATAATTGCTATCAACAAAGAATTGGCTTTAAATGTAGTGTCTACATAGCACCCTTTACCTTATTCAATCTGCATTTTTCTTTTTAAGTTTGACCTTTAAGTTAAGAGTCAACTGGGTTTTTTTCTCCTCTGTGCAAAGCTATAAAGGGTTAATGTGCCCAATCTAGTGTGTTTGTACATTCCTCGACAATGAGGTTATAGCAAAAATACCAATACAAGGATGTGAATGAATTGCAAATGAAATGTTCTGGATTGGAAAGAAAGAATGAGTAGCCAACTGGGTTTGGTTGGTTCCATTGGTTACTCCAATTTAATTGGTTCCATTCATGATTACTCCCTGGCTCTACCTAGACCAGGGGTCTTCAAACGTGGCCCCTGCTGAGGAATTCTGGGAGTTGAGGACCCAGATTGTTGGGAGCAATAAGCTGACTTTGTAAAAATGCCATGGGGGGTGTGTGAAAGCCCTAATAAGCAGGCATATACATAGAATGAAGGCTGTTGCTAAGCACATTGATTTGTGCTTCTTAGATTGTAAGCCGCCCTGAGTCTTCGGAGAAGGGCGGGATATAAATGGGATTAAAAAAAAGTCATAAAAGGGCCAAGTTTGAAGACCCCTGACCTAGACTGATTCCTATTGTTTTGCTCCACTCACTACTGATCACCAGTTATTCCAGTCTGATACTTTGATTTCTTGGCTGTTTAAGATTTACAGAATCCCTAATAATAGAGTTGGAAGAGACTTTGGTATAGGTGGTACCTTGCTCGATAGTAGTAACTGTGAGAGGGATCTCGGAGTCCTAGTGGACAATCACTTCAATATGAGCCAGCAGTGTGCTGCAGCTGCCAAAAAAGCCAACACAGTGCTAGGCTGCATTAACAGAGGAATAGAATCAAGATCACATGAAGTACTATTGCCACTTTACAATGCCTTGGTAAGGCCACACCTAGAATACTGCATCCAGTTTTGGTCACCACGATGTAAAAAAGATGTCGAGACTCTAGAAAGGGTACAGAGAAGCGCAACCAAGATGATTAGGGGGCTGGAGGATAAAACATGTAGGGAACGGTTGCTGGAATTGGGTATGTGTAGTTTAATGAAGAGAAGGGTGAGGGGTGACATGATAGCAGTGTTCCAATATCTCAGGGGCCGCCACAAAGAAGAGGGAGTCAAGCTATTCTCCAAAGCACGTGAAGGCAGGACAAGAAGCAACGGATGGAAACTAACCAAAGACAGAAGCAACCTAGAACTAAGGAGAAACTTCCTGACAGTTAGAACAATTAACCAGTGGAACAACCTGCCTCCAGAAGTGGTGAATGCTCCAACACTGGAAGTTTTTAAGAAGAGACTGGACAGCCATTTGTCTGAAGTGGTATAGGGTTTCCTGCCTTAGCAGGGAGTTGGACTAGATGACCTCCAAGGTCCCTTCCAACTTATTATTATTATTATTATTATTATTATTATTATTATTATTATTATTATTATTATTATTATTATTATTATTATTATTATTATTATTATTGTTATTATTATTATTATTATTATTATTATTATTATTATTAGTCCTCTGGGGGTTGGAAATTC
This sequence comes from Vipera berus, assembly GCF_964194415.1. NCBI lineage: Eukaryota > Metazoa > Chordata > Lepidosauria > Squamata > Viperidae > Vipera > Vipera berus. Next base: position 283,102,844 of record NC_138202.1, read on the forward strand.
TGGGAGCTGAAGTCCACAAGTCTTAAAATTGCCAAGATTGGACACCCCTGCTATAGAGGCATAGAAGACATTGTAGATTCTAGAGAAAATGCTTTGAATCTTCAGTCAAGCTCAGTATGATACAGTTCACTGTCAGAAAGCTTAACAATTAATTTTATAGTGATTATTATTATTACTGCTTTTAATATTGCTGGATTTTTGAAAATTTCTAATTCTGAGACTACTTACCTTCAGAGTAACGTGTGTTTATTTTTCTTAAAAGCAGAATCAAAGAATAATTAGGAAGAGCTCAGCAGAACATAATTTTGCTTATGGCAATAATACGAAGAAATTTTGTGGCACTGCAAAATCCATTGTAATCCAGCTTTATAGAGCCATGCAGGTAAAGAGTTTAATTAGAATTGGAAAGGTTCAGCATGTTTCAAATTGTCAGTCATTTGAGATAGTCTGGAACAAGAACCCAAAACCATGAGTACTAACTTTAGCTTTATTGTTAAGATTGCAGTAACAGAATCTTGCATGTCTGAAAGCACGTATCCCCCCTCACCTTTACTTTCCAGCGAACTAAACAAGATCCCTTCTGAGATGCTCTCTTATCTGGCCATTGTGCTGGCTGCATCTCCTTCTCCTCCTTACTCTCAGGGCTATTCCTGCAGACCATTATATAAACTCTGTACGTATATGTAAGGGGAGAAAGAAGGGGGGAAAAAACCAGATCCATAAATAGACCTTGAATTTTTATGACCTAATGTAACACCATCTCTTTATGTTTGTGATGTAGAGACTAAAGCAAGACATGCAGAGTCTTCGTTTGTCTGCCCTTCAATTTTCAAGGGATATGCACTATCAGGGTGAGAGTTTTCTCCACCAAGTTCTACTCGCTGTCGAAAAGCTACAATTACAGAAGGAGACTATGGAAAGTAAGAGACATATTCTGACTAAAGTTGATCAAGCAGACATTTAGAGGACTGACCCGCTGACTGGTTGCAACAACTTTTTGAACTGTTGGCTTGGAATTCTGGAAGCTGTTGTTTCAACCATTGTGGAAGGCATTTGGTTTGGGAAGGTTGTACCATAGAAGATCTGTTGATGCTAGGACCTTATCTAATGCAGAATTTGTGGAGCAGAATAGCAAAATAAAATGAGAAGCAAATAGTTTCCCTTTTATTCGGGATATGTCATGGGGTGCTTTATCAAGCTTTATCAAGTTGTAGAGCTAGTGCAAAATTAAATGATGATGGAAAGAAATTCCACAGAGCATAAGGATGGTAATGGAAGATTCTACTATTTGACCTGCTTTACAAGTACATTAATGTTGAGACCTCAGATAAGGATCCATTTTATTTACCATCCCATTCCCATCAATAGGAACCAGTTTTTCTGGAAGTTCATGAACAAAGTCCAGCATACATTGTATACATATGTGATGTGATTGTTCCATTTAAACTTACTCTGATGTGAATCCACACTAGAGCTTAGTATTATAGTTCAGTCCAAATCACAATGACTTGTTCAAGAAAACACAGTTAAAAATTCTAATTTGTGTGTAAACTCATACCGTATAGCCAAATCTTTTACATGCTTTATGAAATATATATTGTTCATCTTTGTTTATTACTTGTAGAATTTTGCATGTAATCATTTCAGCTCTATTTCAAATGTTCATTGAACATTTGTGAAAACTTATTTCTAGCATTTCAGATTAAAACACTGGAACTTGAGCAATCCTTGCATGAAATTAATGAGAGATATATGAAAGAAAAACAAAGAAGCAAAGTATTGCAGAATAATCTACTTGTAAGTATCTTGATAATTAACAATGTCTGAATAGAGCTGTGTGATTATTTTGGAATTCATTTTTACTTTATTAACAATTATTTCCCATTGCCCGTTAATCGTCATAGGCATCCAGAGGGGAAGAAGGCAAATAACAAAGTATACATTGCAAGGCAGATTTCATCTTTTGTACTTGTGTCATGACATTGCATGCAAGTGTGTAAAGAAAGGACTGAGTTTGCATTGTGACATCACAATGAACATTTTGTCATTGTTGTGAAATCCTGGCTTGAATCTTAGGAAGTAATCATTGGGATTTTTTTTCAACAAATTACACTTAAGCAAACTAGAGGTAGTCCTCAACAGTTCATTTAGCAACTGTTCAAAGTTACAAGACTGGAAAAAGATTTATGATTGTTTTTCACATGACCGTTGCAGCATCCCCATTGTCACGTGATCAAAATTCAGATGCTTGGAAAGTGACTCATATTTATGACGGTTGCAGTGTCCTGGAGTCACGTGATCACCTTTTGCAACCTTCTGACAAGCAAAGGCAATGGGGAAGCCAGATTCATTTAACAACCATGTTACTAACTTAACAACTGCAGTGATTCACTTAGCAACTATGGCAAGAAAAGTTGTAAAGTGTGGCAAAACAAACAAATGTTTCACTTAGCAACAGAAATTTTGGGCTCAATTGTGGCTGTAAGTTGAGGACAACCTGTAAACTAACCAACTCTGGATCTTAGGACAGCCTAATAATGAGTTGGTGCCATCCAGGTTGGCTTTCCCAACGTATTTGTTTCTTTAAATAATTCAAAGGCTAGCATTTGATTAAAACAAAAACAAAATCGAGATTCCCAAGATAGTAAATTTCATGGTTTGTGCTCATTTCTCCACTTGTATAAAAGCATCTGCGAACCTCATACAGTTGTGTTTGAACTGAAGGCATATTTTGCTTTCTGCAAACCATAATCTGTAAAAGCTGCTAATTTTATAATTACATAATTTAACTGGAAAATATTTTCTGCTTCAGGACTGCAGTTCTCTTCTGATCTGTTTGTAGTAACAGATTGGACTGAGGACCCTTAACAATAAGCAGTCTACTCTTCTACTCAAGTTCCTGACATTTACTGCCAAAATAAATGTGTTCAGTGTCAGATCATGAGATGGTCTTACATATTCTGTCATTTTAAACATAATCTATGCAGCAATGCATTTCTGGAAGACAGGTGAGATTGGCATGTTACCAATCAATAATAAGGTTTCTGTGTTGTAACTGTAGGAGCTAAGAGGCAACATCAGAGTGCATTGCAGAATCCGTCCATTCTTACCATTAGACGCAACTCCTGAAGAATCAGCCATGGAAGACAGGTAATTTATTTAGTCAGTGTGGAAATGATAACGGTAGCTTTCCTGGCAAAGGAATTTAAAGGTTTGCATCTTTCATTGAAACTTTTATTAAGATAGACACTAATACTATAGAGCTACAATTTGAGATTTACCTTCAAGCATTTAGCATCTTCTGTCATAAAGCCAGGTAGACTCTAAATCTAAGCAAATGAAGCAGATACTGTTCACAAGCGTGAAAATATTACTTAGTTTCCAAGGTTTTGCATCTTATGGAAGACTTTTTAATTTACAATTAAGGGTCAAGTCTCTTTTCAGTTGAGCTGAACTCCTGATGATTGCATGAACATGTCACCCTTCAAGGTGGAGCATACCTGCCTTTGGACATCTACTTTTACAGGGGTCCAGCCATAAATTTCTTGTGTCCTTTTAATAAGCTTTTCAGGGTTCCCTAATGAATCCCTTCTTGCCTGTTTACCTGAAAATAAACATATAGACAGCGTATTGAGTTGAAACAGAGAAGAAGGGGAGATCAGCCAAACTGGTAATCCATCTCCCTCTCCAGCAGAAATATATGATCATCTATCGTTTTGATGTTCCTCTGTTTTATGTTGTATTGCATAATACTCTGAATGTTTTGTTCTAGCAGCCAATTTTATGTTCCTGGGCTTTGGCCATAATAAAGAATTCATTCACTTATTCATGAATGTCGTATCTCTGTGAGGTTTTCTTGGCAACAACCCTAAAATACTTTGCCACTGCCTTTCCCCAGGATGCTTGTCAACTTCCCAGTCTAGCCTATAGCCCTGAGATTTCCTGGGAATTACCCTTCCAAGTATTTCCCAGGGCTAAGCTACTTAGTTTCTTGGGATGAGCCAGGGATGTCTAGCTTCTACTAGCTGCTGCATTTTTTTTTCTTTTCATTTTTTGCTCATCACATGTATCTTCTCTTATTTCCTCTGTTTTGATTCAGTTGTCCTATTTTGGTTTTAATTTTGTCAGCATTCGACAGCTGAAGGTGGAAGTCGTGGGCCTGACAACAGGGCTTAGTGCCTCCCACTCCTTCTAGAGAATTAGTTGATCCTTGGCCTTGACATTATGCTTACTAGATTTAGAGTATAGGTAGTCCTTGATTTACAACCACAACTGTGGGGCCAGAACGTACATTGCCAAGTAATGCAGCCGTTTAAGTGAGTTGTGCCCAATTTTACTTCCCTTTTTGCTGCAATCATTGAGTGAATCAACAGGTTGTTAAGCAAATCATGTCTTTGTTAAGCAAATCCAGTATTCCCCATTGATTTGCTTATAGAGAACTCCCTGGGAAGGTTTCAAATGGTGAACCTGTGATTCCAGGACACTACAATTGTCATAAATACATGCTGGTTGCCAAGTGCCCAAATGTTGTTCACATGACTGCAGGGACGCGACAATGGTTGTAAGTGCGAGCACTGGTCATAAGTCACTATCTCGGCATTGTCATAACTTTGAGTGGTTGCTGTACAAATGGTTATAAATCAAGGGCTACCTGTAGAGAGGAGTAAAAGACTGAATGGGTTACTCTTCCAATCAACCATGGTAAAGGTAGAAATGTCTATATATTACCCTTTCAGTCAATCTGAATTTGTGCAAGGTTAGAACAAAGGATCGTGTAAATGCCGAAAGGAAACATGGGGTAATCCATCCCATACTCCAAGATTATCAATTGGGGGTGGGGGGTGGGGAGGAACTAACAAAGTCATTTCAAACTTGATTTCCCTTACATCATGGAGATCCGTGGTAGCACAGTGGTTAGAATGCAGTATTGCAGGCTAATTCATCTGACTGCCAGAAGTTCGATCCTGACTGGCTCAAGGTTGACTCAGCCATCCATCCTTCCAAAGTCAGTAAAATGAGGACCCAGATTGTTGGGGGCAATATACTGATATTTGAGAGGGCGGTAAAGCACTGTGAAGAGGTATATAAATCTAAGTACTATTGCTATCATTATCAGAGGGAGTAGGTATGACCCACTGTTTTGAAGAGAGGAAAAGCAGATTGCACAATGTCACATGACATTGAACACAAATGTCTCTTTCTTCCAGTGTTGTTGTATTACAACATTTTGTTACTTATCTTTATGTATGGTCTATCTCCAAAAATATCCACTCATACCTTTACCACTTCTACACCGATGCATCTTGTTGTATCTAGCCAGCAGAATAGAACAGCCTCTATTTCATCATCCACTCAGATATACCCTGGCTTATGTGCTTGAGAAAGATGTGCTTACATATAATGAATTGCTGTTACAATTAGGAAAGTACCTATCATTGTGGGGAAAAGTTATGTAATGCTGACCCTTGGGTCTCCAAAGAGAATGATTGCCTTCATGTAGCAACAGCTGTTAAACTGGAGCACCCAAAGCAGAAAAATCAGTGATATTCCAAATATTTATACCTAAACTACTGCATTACTACTTCAGACAGGAAGGCAATGCAGAGAGTGGTGAGAATGGCAAAAAAGATTATTAACAGTCCACTCCCTTCTATCCAGGACATGGCATACAAGTGATGCTTGAGCAAGGTCTGCAGGATTGTCTGGGATGCTACACATCCTCTTCACAATCTGTTTTCTTTGCTACTTTCTGGGAGGAGGCTCTGTGGTATCCAGAGCAGGCAACAGAACTTCATTTTTAATGTGGGCCAGTGTGCTCAAAGTAAAAAAAAAAGAATAAAGGTTATCTTACCTAAATGCTGCAGCTTTTTATTGTATCGAAGAATATAAGGATACTCTTCCTAATCTAAGTTGCCTGTTTTTCAAATTTATCTCCTAGCATTGACACAGACAGCATGAAGTTGCACATTATTGCACATCCAATGTGCTGGCAATATTGCATTTTATTTTAAAATTGAGCCAGTAATTATTATCATAAATTGCTGCTGTTGTAAGTTGGGGTATGACATGACCCAATTTTTTTGTGGCAATCATTAAACAAATGTGCCAGTGGTTATGCAGATCCATTTTCCCCAATGGACATTTATTGCCAAAAACCAGTGGGGGGGGGGAAACCAGTATCAGTCACGTGACCATGGCATGCTGCAAATGGTGTAAAGGTGGGCCAGTTGCCAAGTGTCTAAAATGCAATCATGTGACTGGGGTGTGTGCAACTGTTATAACTTCAAAAATAAGTCATAAATAGGTCTGGGGAGATCTGTCATAACTTTGAACAATTATTAAGTGATCGGTTGTAAATCAAAGACTACCTGTACATAGGTTGGACCTCCCCATTTCTGTGTTATAAATAGCAGGAGGAAAAGGTCTGTTGATCGTGATCATGGTGACAGTATTTTTTTTTTACCTTTTTTCTCCCTGCCCCAAATTTAATTCAGAACTCTTCTTATTTTATTTATTTTTATTTTAATTCCATTTATATCCCGCCCTTCTCCGAAGACTCAGGGCGGCTTACAAGCTTAGCAGTAGCCTTCATTCTATGTATATGCCTGCTTATTAGGGCTTTCACACACACACCCCCAAGCGGCATTCTTACAAAGTCAGCTTAATTGCCCCCAACAATCTGGGTCCTCATTTTACCTACCTCAGAAGGATGGAAGGCTGAGTCAACCTTGAGCCTGGTGGTTCTGAAGTTGCTATTTAATTGTATTTAATTGTAGTAACAAGCTGGCCCCTAAATCGGAGTGATTTCATTTGGGTTTTTTGATCCCCAACAGAGATTTCATTTTAAAAGCTGCAAATCTTTATATTTATCTACAGAAGGAATCTAAATATCGCCCTATTTTTCCCTGTTAGGAGGAGCATGGCCAATCGGTGGGGCACAATGTTCAGAATTGCAGGGGGTGTTAAAGAAGCTCCTATGTAAGAAGGAACATGAACATGAAGCGGTCTGAGAAATATGGTCAGTTGGAGTTCAAGTTCATTTTGGAGCTTGCTTAGCCTCAGTGATTGATCCAGCCCTGCCTCCATCCTTCCTTCCAATTAATTCCTCACAGGTCTTATTGCAAGCAGAAGAAATAAGGGCTTAGAATATTTGCCAAAGTTTTACTGTATATCTTTCAAGCTAGAAGGTCAGTGTAGGAGTGGCAAGGAAAAGCAAAGGATGGACATGTTGTGAAACATAATGACTTTTCTGTGAAAACTCATGTGAACTCGACCTTCACTATCTTCGATGTTAGTTTTCTAGTTTGAAAATAAATACATTTTCTTTTTAAAAGGCAGAGAAGCATTTCAGAAAGTGTGATCTGTGCAACAGATGACGTGAGTATTCTCAACTGCTCTTACGTTCTCAATCCTCCATAGCTAAGCAAAAAATGCTTAAAGCTCAGATGTAGCACTTGGGCCACTAGAACACTTCTCTGAATCCTATCACTAACAGATAATTTTGTGATCAAGACATCTCTTTAGCCTTCCCATTAAATAACTCTTCTTTGCGTCTCTGATGCTGTGCCATGGCAAATGTATTATCTCCAGAATGAAACATGGCTGCTTACCAAAACTTGCTTTCAAGGAGCATCAAGGCAACCTGGTTTACATCCCGGAGGCATTAAACCCCAGATGGGAGCTGAACTGCAAATCCATATGGTATTCCAATATTAATTTATCCTGTTACCAAGAGGTAACATTTGAAAGGCTTGATGTGGTATGCTAAGAAGCCACTTTTAATTCTGGTTTTACTCTTTGGGTGCTTTCAGACAGATGGTCCAGCTTATCTATTTCATGTAGACCATAGCCAGCTTGTCCTTGTCTGAAAGTATTGGAAAAAGATGCAGGAAGATGCCCTTTATAAAAAGAAGGTTATGCACATCTATTGAGACTGACCATTCGTGCAGTCATTATTAATCTAAGTGATTACAATTCTTCTGGAATTACTTTAGCCTCGTAAGTTGCTGCTTCTTTTTTTTTTAAGAGGACATGCTGGGGACTGAACTAGGAACCTTCTGTCAACAAAGCATGCAGTCTGGTAGTGCATTAACTTCACCCCTATGTATTCTCAAACATGACCAATGGATGTGCTTAGGCCTATTTGTTTTGGCCTACTAGACCAAAAAAACTAAAAGGCAAGGAAAACTGGCTTGCGTTTACCTCCCTGTCTAATTCTGGGATGTACTGAAGAGGAATTTGCACATCTTCCCCTCAAAAAAGTGACACCGGTACATTCAGAAACAGTCTGTCCATCTTGCGGGAAGGCAAGGAAGGGTGGAAATGCAACTCACTGGTGCTTTCTCTCAAACCCCTTGAAATATTTACTTTTTTTAAAAAAAACCTCCAAAAACATGCATCCATTTGAAATAAGGCAAAGTACAGAAATATCATTCAGAAACACAAGACAGTTATTCTATTGCAGCCTTTGAAGTGATTTGTTCCACTTATCATTTCATGGAAATTGTCAGAAATGGTTGGAAGATGGTACATAATGGTACACAATCAATTGATCCACATTATTTATTTATTTATTTATTTATTTTATTTTATTTTAATCCCATTTATATCCCGCCCTTCTCCGAAGACTCAGGGCGGCTTACACTCTAAGCACAAATCAATGTGCTTAGCAATAGCCTTCATTCTATGTATATGCCTGCTTATTAGGGCATGTGGATATACAGACAATTTTATGTGGATATATTATGTGGATATACAGACAATTTTAGGTCCTATAGTGAACTACGGATTTCCCCAGCCAGCATGCAAAAATCAAGTTCTCATGTTGGTTAATAAGACTTGCAACAACATTTTGTCCTGTGCTCTCTTTCCTTCTACTGTCCAGTCGTCATCCTCCTCCTCCTCCTCCTCCTCCTCCTCCTCCTCCTCCTCCTCCTCCTCCTCCTCCTCCTCCTCCTCCTTCTTCTTCTTCTTCTTCTTCTTCTTCTTCTTCTTCTCCTTCCCCTTCCCCCCTCCTCCTCCTTGTTTTTGATTTTTTTTTTACAATTCTGCACCCTTGAGGTTCCTCCAATGGGCTGATATTATTTCGTGTGTGTGTGTGTGTGTATGTATATAACATGTGTATATATGTGTTATGTATAGTTATGGGTATATATATTTCCTTTTGAGACCGGGCAACAGAATTTCATTTTTAATGTAAGGTAATGTAATGTAATGTAAATGACAATAAAGGTTATCTATCTATCTATCTATCTATCTATCTATCTATCTATCTATCTATCTATCTATCTATCTATCTATCTACCATCTATCTATCTATATTATATCATTATCAGCCACTGAAATTTGGCTCCAGGAATATTTGCATTTGCTATCTGATTTGGCCGAAGATTAGATTAAAATTGTCTGTGGGCCTTTCTCCCTATTTTTGATCATTCTGCATAAATAGAAATTTCTGTGATTTGGTCTAGGTTGCCCAGAGAGCTCGGCTCCTCAAAAAAAGGAAGCCTTTATCAAATGCATTTAGACCAATATGTCTGGCCAACATTTCCTGAAAATCGTGAGATTCTTCAAGAAGGGTCAGAAACTAGCAATGCTAAGCCAAATCTGGTATTTTGACATTTTTTCATGTCTGAATTAGCAGAGTATAAATCATTTGACTCTTGATTAAAAAAACCACTAATCCCAAAAAAGCATCGATGGGTTTCGGCTCCAAAAAATAAGTGCTTCCTCAAAACCCTCCTCTGCCAACTGATATTGTCTCTGCTCAACTATCACAAAACTGCACAGTTTCAATGGGGATTAATTTGCTGTTGAAAACAAGCAGGGTTTATCTCAATAGTAAATTGGCCAGCTCTTCTCCTTTCAGTCGCTCCAAAATTGCAAGCAGAGACTGATTTGAAATAATACAGTCGGCCAAAATTACTTTGGATCTGGGGAGGCCCAAAGACTTTTGAAAGTCTGCGGTAAATAAAATTAAAAGTCATTTCCACTTTGTTTATTTGCTAGAAGACCAAGCGATTTCCTCTCTTCTAGGGTCTTGTGTATTTTGGCTTGATAACCAAGACTTCAGTTCCAGAGTTTTAAAATATGGTTTAGGTTTTTATTGAAAAGTAAAGCACAGGGCTTCATTGGAGCTCATTCATCCTTGTAAAGCCTTAGAAATCTTATTTTCCTATGGATGATTTTGGCTACTGCGCCAAAGGAATGAGAGAGCACTATTGCTGTGGCGATGTCTTACCTTACTAATTCAAAATGAAATATTGATTTAATCAATTTAAAAGAGCAGAGGCTTGGCTTTCCTTTCCATTCCTTTCTCTTGTTTTTGTTTGCTTGGCAATGCGGCTTCCTGCTTTGTTAGCGAGGGCTAAAATAAGTAATTTAATCCACAGTCTTTCTCAGGTTTTAAAGCGTGCGGTGTTACCATCTAATTCACTGTAACAGAACTTGAGCCCAGTTCAAAGGGGAACTGTTGGCAATATACCTGCTTGACCCAGAATATGGAACTATAATGGGTGTCCGTTTCTGACGATAGAATACGTGTAGTCCTCAACTTATGACCGCAGATGAGCCCAAAGATTCTGTTGCTAAACAAGACAGTTAAGTGAGTTGTGCCCAACTTTGCTACTCTTTTTGCCACAGTTGTTAAAAGCAAACATTGCAGCTATTAAGCGACCCTGACTTCCTCCACAGACTTTGCTTATCGGAACCCAGCTGGAAAGGTTACAAATGGTGATCACACGACCCCAGGACAGTGCAACTGTCATAAAGATCTGTGGTGGCACAGTGGTTAGAGTGCAGTATGGCAGGCTAACTCTGCCGACTGCCAGCAGTTTGAATCTCGCTGGCTCATGGTTGACACAGCCTTCCTTTTTTTCTGAGGTCATTAAAATGAGGACCCAGATTGTTGGGGGCAATAGGCTGACTCTTTAAACTGCTTAGAAACAGCTGTAAAGCACTATGGAGCGGTCTATAAGTCTGAGTGCTATTGCTACTGCTATAAATACATGCCAGTTGCCAAGCATTCAAATTTTGATCATGTGACCATGGGGATGCTGCACAACAGTCATAAATGTAAAAAACGATCATAAGTCACTTTTTTTTCAGTTCCGTCCCTTTGAATGGTCACTAAACGAATGGTGGTAAGTTGAGGACTACCTTTATCGTGTGCTCTTTCTTGTGGAATACCATTTTGTCCTCCCTTCCAGATCTCTTCGGCCCTGATCTTGCTGTCATTCAGGAAAGTGTTAAAAAATGACTTTTGGAGCAGCCCCTGTAGCAAAAGGCAATTTGGGGACTGGAATTTTCTTTTTACACTGTTGCTGTATTTGGTTCTTTAGTTTTTGTGTTAATGAAGTTTTTCATCCATTGTGCATCACTTTGAGTCATTTTCCAATGGGGCTGTATAAATTGACTCTGTAAATCCCTCTGTATTCAATGAGGTTTAGTTCACGGTAAGAGTGTTTCAACTCTTCCTAGTGAATCTTTGTACGGAAAAATTGATGCCTACTCCTTGGATCAATGTTTCTTAAAGGGTAGTCCTGAAACACCCAGGGCTTCCCAAGACCCTCTCAGAAATTCTTGAAATCAAAACTATTTGCCAGCCTTTGTTGAAAAATAATACAATATTAAACCGTCCCATCAAACAATTGTGAGCTAACAGAGGCAAATGTGTCAATTTTCATTTTTAATACAGTACATATCAATCAGTACAACCCATACAATGTAATAACAGCTCTTTTGGGGTCCTCAGAAAATGAGAAGGGATCCTGGGAGAAAAAAAGTTTAAGAAAATTACGGTAGGTTGATGGAATCCAGGTTTTTTTTTTTCTAGACCCACATCAAATATTCTCTAAATGTCTTCCACAGAGTTTGAGAAAAATGCTTTGAAGCAGATATATATCTAACCGTCCTGTCTTTTTCCCAGGTCTTAAAAGACATAGTTCTGTCACTGGGTTTGGGATCCATATGTGTGGTAGAGCCCATGCAGTGGCTCTGTTAATTGCTATCGACAGATTTTGTACCACAGTTGCTGATTCTAGTGGTATGATTTTTTTAAAAAAAATACTGTTTGTTGTTTTTTTGCATACTTTTTACTTGTTAGCTGCAAGTAATCTGCAGAGTCATGAAACTGACGTGGGTGGCCATATAAATTAAATTAATAAATACAGTAATATTTTCATTATTTATGTTTTGCCCTTCAAAACAAGAATCTTTTCTATCCTCTGATTTGGCTCATTGACCAACCTGGCAATGTTTTCTCAGGTTGTTTCCTGTTTATTAATTTTTTTAAAAAAAATGTTGAAAAAGCCTTCAGCACGATAGTTTTGGAGACCTAACCAAATGCATTTCTCTGCTGCAGACTCCCTCAAAGATAAGAGACTTTCCTGGTCTCCAAGTGCTGAGAGCAGAATAAGGAGGCAAGCTGGAGCCAGCATAAAGTTTTATCTTCCCAGGCCTGAGTCATAGCCTTCTATGGAGCACAGATACACCTTATAGTCTTCTGTCCCTCTAAGTTAAGTGTAGAATTGTGGTAGAAATACAGAGAAGGGTGAAGGTAAACCTCACACAACTGCGTGTGGCAGCTCAAACTGCAGCACCCAGTACCCACCTCCCCATGTCTCCTTGCTGCAAACCCTACCAATCTATGTTTCGAAGACAGGAAATGGCAATGTGGCTTCCACCATTTGGAAGTTCTTAACATTCTGACTTTGTGGCAAACCTTTAAACATACTTTTTTTTTCCCATTTAGATCTTAATGATACACGTTCTAATTGTTTCCACCCTTCTTTTCTTTTTGGCTAGGAAACCATCTTAGTAAAGTGCAGCCGTCCTGGTCATGCTTTGATAAACAAGACATACCAGTTTGAAAGGTGGGTGGTCTCCAGAGCAATTTTGGTATGGGCTGTTTCTTTTAAAGAAAATAGGATTTGCAGTGAGAACTTACAACAGTCTGTTAGTATCCCAAGATTCCTTTGGGGACTTCCCCTTTAATCATCCAGGCTTTAAATTTGGAACAAATACGTAAGAATTCCAAGCTCCCTCAAAATGGAAAAAAGCAGATGGCTTTATTCCCATTTCTTTGAATGCTGTAGAACAGCGGCTTCCAAACTTTTCTCTACCCCGCACCCCTAGAATGCTTCTGATACATTCTCGCACCCCTTACAAAAGTTTGAAATAACGGCAACGAATTATGCATATACACTATCATTTTGAAAACCCAAGGTTTTGCACCCTCTGGAATATCGTCTCTCATCCCCAAAGGGGATGCGAGCACCCCTGGTTGGGAACCCCTGCTGTAGAATATCAGGTTAGGTTTTTTTTAAATACATAATTGTGTCATCTCTAAAATTAAGCTGCTGATAAAGTGACATCCCCCTTCACAAACAGTCTGCAGCAGTTGAACTGTTCTTCTACACTGTACAGTAGTATGTCCCTGTGATGAAATGTTACAACGAATACAACTACATACAGAATAGTATTCACATAAACAGATTCTTAGAGTCCCGTGGAAAGCAAAACAAGTACAGGTAGTCCTTGACTTACAACAGTTTGTTTAGTGACCATTCAAAGTTACAATGGCACTGAAAAGAATGACTTACAACCGTGTTTTTCCCCCATCCCCACAGTCACGTTATCAAAAATTCAGTTGCTTGGCAACTGACTCATTCATAATGGCTGCAGTGTGCCAGGGTTATATGATTACCTTTTGAGATCTTCTGACAAGCAAAGTCAATGGAGAAACCAGAGTCAGTTAACAACTGTATGACTAAACAGCTATACTGATTCACGTGACAACTGTGGCCAGAAAGGTCATAAAATGGGGCAAAATTCACTTAACAACTGTCTCACTTAGCAGCATAAATTTTGGGGTCTATTATGGTTGTAAGTCAAGGACAACCTGTATATATGGATTTCAACCACCAATAATCCTTTTTGTTCCTCCGTTATCAACTTCCCTGACTAAAAGTTCTTCAAAGTCTAAAGCTTGTAGCAATTTCATACAATTTCAGTTGGCCTAGATTAGAAAAATGTGATGTTTAGAAATTTGGATTCATTTAAAATACATTTTTGGTCATGGACACCGCAGTTATTATCTTTTTTACAGTTTTTCACCTTTTTAAAATCATTTATGGCCTAATAATATTCACTACCTGTTCTACATTACTTGTTTTGAAGAGAATCTATAGAAACAATTTCTATACCCCAAACAGAGCACACTATGGTGTTTCACATGAAACCTAACTGGTATTCAAGAATTCGATGTCATAATGAAATAACAATCTTTCTAAAACGTAAAATAGAAATCTATAAGCTATGTCATTCTAAGATATGGGTCAGTGTATATTTCGTACACGCACAAGTATTCCCCCCCCAAAAAGGAAGTTTAAAGTAAGGTTTCCTCAAGAACGCATTTAATTTGTTAATGTCCTGCACTGTAAAAGTTCAGCATAAGGTTCTGGTGAATTTCACAAGAGTATTTTTAGTGCATTATTGAAGGAAGTAGGAATCATATGAATGCAATGCTATAAAAATCCACCTGGCCAAAACAACGGGGAGGGAGGGAGTATGATGAGAAAGGGAAGGAGTGGGATCTATCAACCAATGGAACACCCCTTTGTTGAAACCCCAAGCCAACTGGCAGAGCAGGTCTTCAAGCTCTTACGGAAGATCAGGAGGGTTAGAGACAACGTCACTCTGGAGGGTAAGATGTCCCAAAGCACAGGTGCAACAACAGAGAAGGTTTAAGGTTTATTAAATTTATATGCCGCCCTTCTCCCTGAGGACTCAGGGCGGCTCACAACAATAAAAAGTTAAAAGATATAAATACAAAAATTAAAAGAGGATTAAACAATATAAGAAATAAGAACAATTTAAACCAATAAAAAACCAAATTTAAAAACCATGATCAGTCCAGGCCCGCTTGTTGGAATAACCAGGTCTTTAGGTCACGGTGGAAGGACTGAAGGTCAGGGGCCATCCGCAGCTCCGAGGGCAGTTCGTTCCAGAGGGTTGGTGCACCCACAGAGAAGGCTCTCCCCCTGGGGGTCGCCAGCCGGCATTGCCTGGCCAACAGCACCCTGAGGAGGCCGACTCTGTGGGAGCGAACCAGGCGATGGGAGGTTGACATTGGCAGCAGGTGGTCTCGCAAGTACCCCGGGCCTAAGCCATGTAGGGCTTTAAAGGTGATTATCAGCACCTTGAATCGCACCCGGAGGGCAACCGGAAGCCAATGCAGCTCGCGCAGGAGTGGTGTAACATGGGAGTATCGAGATACTCCCATAAGCACCCGCGTGGCCGCATTTTGCACCAGTTGAAGCCTCCGGGCGCACTTCAAGGGCAGCCCCATGTAGAGAGCATTGCAGTAATCCAGGTGAGAGGTGACAAGGGCATGGGTGACCGTGCATAGGGCATCTCGGTCCAAAAAGGGGCGCAACTGGCATACCAGGCGAACCTGTGCAAAAGCCCCCCTGGTCACGGCAGTTAGATGATCTTCCAAATTAAACCGTGAATCCAGGAGGACACCCAAGTTGTGGGCCCTTTCTGAGGGAGGCAATAGCTCCCCCCCATAAGAAGAGATGGAACCTGTTGGACAGTACGAGATGCCGATATCCACAGCCACTCGGTCTTGGAGGGGTTCAGCCTGAGCCTTTTCCTTCCCATCCAGACCCGCACCGCCTCCAGGCACCGGGACATCACGTCAAGGGCATCACTGGGTTGGCTCGGGGTGGAGATAAACAACTGGGTATCATCGGCATATTGGTGATACCTCACCCCAAAGCCACGGATGATCTCACCCAGCGGCTTCATATAGATGTTGAACAGGAGGGGGGAGAGAACCGACCCCTGAGGTACCCCACAAGAAAGGGGCCTCCGGGTAGATCTCTGCCCCCCTGCCACTACAAACTGCGAATGGCCCGAGAGGTAGGGGGAGAACCACTGTAAAACAGTGCTTCCCACTCCCAACCCCTCGAGCCGTCGCAGCAGGATACCATGGTCGATGGTATCAAAAGCCACTGAGAGGTCAAGTAGGACCAGGACAGAGGAGTAACCCCTGTCCCGGGCCCACCAGAGATCATCTACCAGTGCGACCAATGCCGTTTCCGTGCTGTAAACGGGTCTGAAACCGGACTGGTACGGGTCCAGATAGTCCGCTTCATCCAGGAATTGTGGAAGTTCTTCTCCTAAACCCCACCAGCTAGAATACCTTGGCTGATGGAGCCCACAACTTGCCTCCTCTGATGGCACAAGTGGGGCAGGCCAATCCCAGTGGGATGAGACAGTCCTTCAAATAGCCTGGACCCATGCCATGAAGATGGCTTTACATCACAATCTTCTTTTTAAAATGATGCTTTTAAATTTTACAATGAAACTACTACAGTATTAAAAAGCATATGGAAGGAACACGTAGGTGAGGAAATGGATGTTAAGCCCCCCCCCTTCTTTTTTTACTAACAGTTCCTTGGCATGGTTGAGTTTTCATTAACCTTTCCATTTCAGTAAAGCAAATTTTAAATGCTTATGAGCACAAGGTTAAGTTACGATGCTTGTTCCATGCAAATATCTTCTATTACTTTATGCTGGACCTTAAGATATTTCACAAAGTAGAATAGTTTTATAAAGGAAAATTCACATTGTTAAATAGTGCACAAACGTCCTCTGCTATTCGGAATTTTAGGATGTTTTCTACAGTGTTGTTTTTTGTTTTTCATCCAAACTTCCAAATATTTGTACAATAATGTAATAATCAAGTATAAGTTGTTGTTTTTTTTTTTTTAAAAAATAAGTATGATATAACACTATGCCAGGTATTAGAGTAGCTGGCAACCATATAATTGAAGAAATGGCTTAGCAAGTCTGATTTGAGAAAGGGTGATTGAGATCTTATGTTGTTCTGTATTCTGGCTGTTATCTTACTTCCTACTATCCATTTTATTGTGCTGTTAAATGACATGCTGGTTCATATCTTAATCTGTCCCCTGTGATCTAATAAGGTGCTATTTATGTTTGAATTAAAAGCTGGAAAGGGTTACTGGCTTCCACATATTTCTGGCTAAATATTCAGTGCCCTATTAGCTGGAAGGTCAACCAGAGGAAACCACTCCAATAAATGAAATTAAGGTATAATTATCGGTTACATATAAACTAAAGCAGGGTGGCCTGAAGCAAAGCCTCTGAGCTACTCACTGTATGCTCCAGTGATGTTGGAAATGGCCAGACTTGAAGGTGGGTTTTTTTTTTCTTCCTTACAGGAAGTCTCTAAAGAGGAAGAATGAATACTTTAGGACTCATATCTTATTGAGACGCTCGCTCGTTGCACTCATTAGCCTTACAGAGAATTAGGACACCAATTTCCCCCTTCCCCCCTTAGTGGTAGTATTTTAGGGAACAAAATAGGTATCCCCCATTTTTACGGTTTGAATTTCATCATGCATGAACTAATAAAGTTCTAAATACTTCAGAGTTAATGAACTGGGATAATCTTAGATTTGAACAAATGTAACAGTAATTACATTTGTGCGTTACAAAAGTGCGTATAGTCAAGGCTATGGTCTTCCCAGTTGCAATGTATGGCAGTGAAAGCCGGACCATAAGAAAGGCTGAGCGCCAAAGAATTGAAGCCTTTGAACTCTGGTGCTGGAGAAGACTCCTACGAGTCCCTTGGACTACAAGGCGATCAAACCGGTCAGTCCTAGAGGAGATCAACCCTGACTGCTCTTTAGAAGGCCAGATCCTGAAGCTAAAACTCAAATATTTTGGCCACCTAATGAGAAGGAAAGACTCACTGGAGACGAGCCTAATGCTGGGAAAGGTTGAGGGCAAGAGAAAAAGGGGACAACAGAGAATGAGGTGGCTGGATGGAGTTACTGAAGCAGTAGGCGTGAGCTTAAATGGACTCCAGAAGATGGCAGAGGACAGGAAGGCCTGGAGGAACATTGTCCATAGGGTCGCGATGGGTCGGACACGACTTCGCAACTAACAACAACAATAACAACTGTAATTTAAAAAAAAAGGGAAGGCTGGCCAATTAAGATATCAAGTGAACTCTCCAATCACTCAAAACCCCACCTGCTCAAAAGTCTTTTTCTTTGCCCTCTGTTTAAAATATGTTTGCCCCTTAAAGTGTCCTCCCAATGAAACACCCGGACTTTCAGTCATAACTGTTATGTTGACTTTTATCTTTCCCTTACTCTTTTTTTTCCCCTTAAAACCAAAACACTGAAAAGGTTTATTTGGATTGGGGGGGGGGGATTGCCGAAACCTACATAAAAATAATGAAATTTTTTAAAAGCATTAAAATGCTACTATATTTGAAAAAAAAACGTAATTGAAAATTTTTTAAAAGGGCTTAACTCTTAATGGAAGGTGGGTGGGTGACCCTCAATATGATCTGCATACCTTGGAGTAATAGAAATTGTTTTCCTTTTCTTAAAAGAATATTTGCAGTTTGAGTAAAGATTATTGATCCAATAGTTTCTTTAGAGGTTAAAATGACCTTCTTGCTCAAACATTTCAGCAGCTTCAGCGGATGCACCACCTTTAGGCTTATTTGATGGCAAAGGCTTGGTCAGAAGTTATCTAGCTTTGGCAACTATCCTTATAATGTGTGATACTACAGTTCGTGCTGGCAGTTCTAATTATTGGACTGGGGGCTTGATTATATTATCCCCACTGTCCATCATGTTGGCTTCTATATGTGTTCTTGGTCCTTGTCAAAAGTATTTGTTTTAATTTGTGATGCCCTATGGTACTCAAAAGGGACGCGGTGGCTCAGTGAGTTAGGACACTGAGTTTGTCGATCAGAAGGTCGGCAGTTTGGCGGGTCGAATCCCGAGTGTCACATAACAGAGTGAGCGCCTGTTACTCATCCCAGCTTCTGCCAACCTAGCAGTTCGAAAGCACGTAAAAATGCAAGTAGAAAGATAGGGACCACTACAGTGGGAAGGTAACAGCGTTCTGTGCACCTTTGGCATCTAGTCATGCCGGCCACATGACCATGGAGACGTCCTCGGACAAGCGCTGGCTCTTCGGCTTTGAAACGGAGAGGAGCACCGGCCCCTAGAGTCGGAAACAACTAGCACGCATGTGCAGGGGAAGCTTTACCTTTACCTTTATGGTGCTCAAGGCCAAGCTATTTGACAGGCTATGTCTCTACATATCTATTTTTAACCTCTTTATGGACATGGTCACAGGTATCCCCACCTAAGGGGACACGGTGGCTCAGTGGGTTAGGACGCTGAGCTTGTCGATCAGAAGGTCGGCAGTTTGGCGGGTCGAATCCCGAGTGCCGTGTAACAGAGTGAGCGCCTGTTACTCGTCCCAGCTTCTGCCAACCTAGCAGTTCGAAAGCAGATAAAAATGCAAGTAGAAAAATAAGGACCACTACGGTGGGAAGGTAACAGCGTTCCGTGCGCCTTTGGTGTCTAGTCATGCCGGCCACATGACCACGGAGACGTCCTCGGACAAGCGCTGGCTCTTCGGCTTTGAAACGGAGAGGAGCACCGGCCCCTAGAGTTGGAAACGACTAGCACGCATGTGCGGGGGAACCTTTACCTTTACCTTTACTTTATTCCCACCTAAGGCCATAGTTATCTCTTCAGTTACATATCTACACACTGTGAATATTCTCTTTCTCTTCTCTCTTTCTCTCTTGATTTTTACAGTTAGAGATAACTTGACATTTTGTATTCATTATTTATTTTTCTTGTTTGTGCTTTGATCCTTTTAGTCTTGAAGGAAAGCTGCATGGAATTCAAAGGCTCTCATTTTTTCCCTTTTCCTTTGGCGTTTCTATGAACATTTTGTTCAATAAAATATAAACTGTGTCTCTACAAATAGGTTGTAGTTGACAAGGGCCTACGGCCTTGGCACTCCTCAGAACATATTAAATGACTAACATCTGATTTTTGGAATATCATTGTGGCTCTACTGTTCTTCTATTTTAATTTCCTGATGTTGGAATGGGCATAATTCTTCCTTACTCAGGGGCTTCTGAAGAAAATCGGCATTGTTAAACTAACATAACGATTGCATTGAGTAATTTTATTCTTGTTTTTAGTCCTTACTGTGATCATTGGTTGACTGAATCTTGTTTTATTTTTCTCAGAGTTTATAACACTTCTGATTCACAAGTGACAGTATTTGCAGATATTTCTCCTTTGCTAACCTCTTTGCTGGATGGGTAAGTAAAAAGTAAAGCAAAAAACAAGTTCAGAACTATTTCAAAGAAAAAGAGAGGGGGGGGGCTACAAACATGATAATATGTCTGCTACAGAAGTATGCCAACAATCTTTTCTCCCAGACTGTAGAACAGCTAATTAAGGATGCTGTAAATTAAATACCTCAGGAAGAATCAGTTTCATAGTAATTCTAGTGAATCTCTAGTGAGCATCAAAAGGTTGCTGTTTTCTTTAACCTTTTAAAAGACACTAGACCACAGTGGAAGGATTCCTTCCCCAAATGTTGATTGTCTGTACAAATAACCACATTTTCTACTAATTGCAATTAATGTACTGATTGGAGAAGCTTTATCCTCAACTGCAACCAGCTTCTGTTTCAAAATACAGTGCCTACTTTGAAATGTGTTTTCCCCTCACAGTTATTACCATTTGAAATCTGTTTGCACTGGATTGCAATTGCTCATTTCATATTTTTGATTAGGTTGATTTTGATAAGGTTGTATTCTACTTTAAATACCTCAATTACAAGTACAAAAATAAAATACTGGTCCTAGTAGAACAATTAGACATCTTCTAATTAAATACGTAAGGACTTTTCTGACATCTCAGAAGTACTGCACTTAGGTCATAGAAGGTCCTATGCCATATCCTTCCCCTTTTTCTAATTCTGATACCTTTTTATATAAATAGCCATATTTTTTTCCTTTTCCTTTTTCTCTGCACTATATCCTATTTTACCTATTGATTTATCATAACCTTCTCGAGAGTTGTATTACTCTAAGGATAGATCTGGTTGGGAAACCACAGTAACATGTTAGAGAATTTACTGCTCCAGTAGAGCATGAATTTTCTGTGCTTTATAAAAATCTTACCGGTAGGTATCTAACTTCATTATAAAGCCTGTCCATCTGGAGCACTATCTGGGGAGTGTTGGGTTCCTGAAAATACTGTCTCTATGCTACCTGAAGCTTGCAGGGCAAGTGGTATTAAAGCAAGAAGAGTAGTTTCAGATTTGAGGGGGTGAAAAGTTGCTAAGGCAGGCATTGCTGTCAGATTTAAGTGCATGCTCTGTGTTACACAGTGTAGCAGGAAACAGGATCTTGTATCACTGTGAATGAATCCTGCTGGCATTACTGTATTTCTTTCTTATTAAGTCAGTAAAATAATGTTTTTGGTGATACTTTAAAGCAAATACTGGAGGCTTTTTTTGAGGTGGGGGGAGGTCTGGAGCCTCACTTCCATTTTATAAAAAATGTCCACCAGAAGACACAAACGATGTGGCCATTGTCACCAGTGAACAGGGCTTAGACTTTTAGGCTTTGGAGGAAGAAATTAATGGATGGAAAGAATGCATCCATTGTGCTCCTTATTTTAGTGCACACACACGGAATCTTGTTTGTTGAAAATTGCAGTCAACTTGCCAATGGAACCCAGTCTCTTGCCTCTGTTCCAGCTGTTGGAACCAGGACACACGCTCCAAGGAAGAAATGGGAAAGCATTATCCTAAAAGCAATGGTCTGCTTTTGCTTCTGTCCTATCTTTTCTATTCCGTAGCATTCCTTGTTTTCTGCTAGGAAGAAACTGATTTCCTCATTCAAAGAAATGTCCAACTGGGGATAGGTAAAAGAGACATGCAGGTGAGAGGCGGAGTGTTTTTACAATTATTATTCCACTATTGGAACAATTCTGTGCAAATTAGTAAGATGTGCAAATTAGTAAGCTTCCTTCCAAGGTTTAGTTTTGATCACTTAATGTTTGTGTTTAAGAATCTTCTCTCTACTTTTCAGGTCCAATGTGTGTATTATGGCTTATGGGCAGACTGGTAGTGGGAAAACATACACAATGTTGGGCCCAGAGCTTGAAAAGGGTCTCCATTTCTCGGTGGAAGGTGAGGCCGAATTAGGAATCATTCCTAGAGCCAGCAAAGAAGTATTCAGGTATTGATTATATTGAACGTTTGTGGGTACGCATGTATTTACGTATTTCAGTTTTCTTTAAGAAAAATTATTTGCTTATTACCATAAGAGTCTCAAAGTTGCAGTTGCAATCAGGGAGACAAGAAGCGTTGGGGGGGGGAACCAACAAGAGTGCATTCTTTAAAAAGCTTAATAAAATCCATGTCTCAAAAGGATACTGTAATAGATTTTTTTTTTTACAATTGGTCTAAGAGTAGAAAGTTTCCAGAATTGTTTGGCAGATTCTTACAGAACATAAAGGCCTTTATGAGGAAATTGCTGTGATGTAATCATCAGCCCGATGACAGATGGACATCATTAATACATTTACTGTACTGGATCTTATTTTTCTCAATAAATCATGAAAAGAGCAAATCATCTGAGTGGAACTTGAATAGTTCCTCTGGCCTATAATTTAAATAATTGTGAACACCGATTCAGAAAACAGGAAAGTGGACATTTAACACTTATCAACATACTTTAGATAAAATAAATCAGCTGACAGCAGAATTATTTACACTTTTTTTTATTGAAAAGTTTTACAATACATTTTTTAACGAAGCAAAACCCCTCCCCACCCCCTCCCCTCTCCCCAACCCTCCCCAACACCTCCCTCCCTCCCCCCTCCCCCCTCCCCGACTTCCCAGAGCTCAATACAGGGTATAAAAATACAAACAATCATAGTCTACCTTATGCAAACAACAATAAACTATTAAATCTATCGCACTTTAACTCTTATAAACTAACTACAAGCAATATAAATATCACATCAATACTTATTCAAATGCTAGGTGAAACTTTTTAGTCCCATATTTATTCTGGATATAATCAATCCATCTTCTCCACCCCACAATATATCTCTGTTGCGACACTTTTCATTCATAGTGTTTCTGTACAAGTCTGTCTCTGTTGCAGTGATTGATGTCTTTTTTCCCCCATTATTCTTTGTGATTTTCAATCATTGCTTTGTATATTTACTGTACAAATAGGCTTCCTCTTTTTACAATTATAAGATTGTTCTTTGAAATTTGGGAGTAGTCTTTTAATAAAGGATAATGGCAGATGTGCACAAGAAGCTGGGTGCCCCTTCCACTTGTGAATCAGGCACTGTATGTTCTGCAAAATACCCTGGAGCATTTGAAGTATTGAGAGATCAAATAAAAACTGCTATCTATCAAGGAAACTAGTGAACTTGTACACAAATAGGCTGAAAATATGAGCCGAGTGAATTGGATGTCGAGATAGGTCAGCGGAAGAAACTCTGCTAGCTATGCTTACTGCAAGTTGTCCTACTGAAGACATAGCAGTAATTTAAGCATAAGCCTTGAAACTGTGCAGTTCTTTATGCAAACTGTTGCAGCGTAGGCCATGAGACTTCGTACATAAACTCTGAGATCCTATATGCAAGAGATTGAATACAACAGCTTGAATTGATAAAGGTAAAGGTAAAGGTTCCCCTGCACATGCGTGCTAGTCGTTTCCAACTCTAGGGGCCGGTGCTCATCTCCGTTTCAAAGCCGAAGAGCCAGTGCTTGTCTGAGGACGTCTCCGTGGTCATGTGGCTGGCATGACTAGACGCCAAAGGCGCACGGAACGCTGTTACCTTCCCACCGTAGTGGTCCCTATTTTTCTACTCGCATTTTTACGTGCTTTCGAACTGCTAGGTTGGCAGAAGCTGGGACGAGTAACAGGCGCTCACTCTGCTACGCGGCACTCGGGATTTGACCCGCCAAACTGCCGACCTTCTGATCGACAAGCTCAGCGTCCTAACCCACTGAGCCACCGCGTCCCTCTTGAATTGATAGATATATGCTATTACATTTCAGTTCTTTTTTTTCATACAAAGAGATTGTCCACTAGTTCTGGGGGGAAAAATGATTTCTCAGGCAGCCTTCTAGTCAAGGAGGACCTTGTTTTAATTCAGCCTGATATATACATGAAATGATAACTGTACACTAGACTTTGAAGTTTGTTGCGTCTATTTGGCCCCAAAATGGAACTTCTATGTAAAATACCTATGAGCTTTCCTTGTCTTCCTTTGTTTGTCTATCTATAGTAGCCTGTTACTTCCAACAACTTAATATAGAAAATTGGTAATGTATTTATTAATAAATATATTAATAATAATGATTGCAAGATTCTTGCAAAATTTTGTTAATGTAACCTGACAATAAAATAAAATTAGTTTATCTAGTCATGTCTCCAGTCTACCTGGGAGGGTTGGTATTGATGTTGCAAATCTGAAGGCACAGACCTCCCCACCCCCATTTTTAACTGCTTGATCCATTAGACCAGGGCAGGGGTAGGCAACCTTGGCTCTTTTATGACTTGTAGACTTCAATTCCCAGAATTCCTCAGCCAGTATGTCTGGCTGAGGAATTCTGGGAGTTGAAGTCCACAAGTCATAAAAGAGCCAAGGTTGCCTACCCTTGGACCAGGGGTCTTCAAACTTAGCCCTTTTATGACTTGTGGACTTCAACTCCCAGAATTCCTCAGCCAGGCACACTGGCTGAGGAACTCTGGGAGTTGAAGTCTACAAGTCATAAAAGAGCCAAGTTTGAAGACCCCTACATTAGAGTCTTTCCTAATTCTCTCTCTTATCTGAATGTTTCCATCTCTTCCCCTTCCTCCCTAAGATCATCCACACATTCCATTAAATTTGCAGGGCTCTACAGCATGTTAAGGGACACGGTGGCTCAGTGGGTTAGGACGCTGAGCTTGTCGATCAGAAGGTTGGCAGTTTGGTGGGTCGAATCCCGAGTGCCGCGTAGCAGAGTGAGCGCCTGTTACTCGTCCCAGCTTCTGCCAACCTAGCAGTTTGAAAGCACGTAAAAATGCAAGTAGAAAAATAGGGACCACTATGGTGGGAAGGTAGCAGCGTTCTGTGCGCCTTTGGCGTCTAGTCATGCTGGCCACATGACCACGGAGACGTCCTTGGACAAGCACTGGCTCTTTGGCTTTGAAATGGAGATGAGCACCGGCCCCTAGAGTTGGAAGCGACTAGCACGCATGTGCGGGGCAACCTTTACCTTTACTTTTACAGCATGTTACTGAATAAGCAATGCATAAATAGTTTGAATCACATTTTAGAAAAGCTCATATATCTCAGAAAAGCAACACATACCCAAAGATTATGGACTTTTGATATCCGTTCAAGCAGTAATAATCTGCTGGATCACAAGCATAGCTTACTTTGGTTGGGATTTTTTTGTTTTTGTTTTTTAATGTCAGTCTTTTAAGCCCTTTTTCTTCTTTCAGGCTTCTTTCAGAAGAGTCACCAGGAAGGCATTTGGTTGAGGTTTCTGTTATAGAAGTGTATAATAATGAAGTTTTTGATCTTCTGGCCAAAGACAACTCTGGAAGGCTGAATGGTATCAAAAGGGGTATAATGACAAATAAAGAAGGAAAGAATGATATTCCACTTCTTACCAATGAGTGAGTACACAGGGAGTGTCTTTGAGTAACAACATGTTGGGCAACACAGGCCATTGGGGCATTGTCAAAAAAAATGTGAATTTAACATCGATCAGAGTGTCTTCCATTCCATATCTGTTTGTTTCTTATTAACATTGTAACACTGTGGGGTTTGTTAAAAAACCTCTCAATTGCCTGGAAACATTTCTTCTATTTCCTCTCCTAAAGTTTATGTAATTCAAGAAGATCCAAATGGGGAAGGATTGTAGGGGCACATTCAAACTTCACTCCGGTATTTCTGTGTGTACAAATCCTCCCATGTTTAGCACAAAAGATACAGAAAGGAGTAGTAAGCAAATATGGCTCATGTGTTTGGAAATCTTTAACAGCATTCAGGAGCCAGTTTTATCAAGGTTTCCAACTTTAGGGCTCTTGCGAGTGCGTCTCATTAGGGCCCGTAATTAAGATACTGTTGACTATAAGATTAAAACAATAATAGAATACCACGATGCATAATAATAAAGAGCAAAATAGTAGTCAGAAAAATGGCTGGCAGGGTTTCTTCAGCTTCACCAAATTCAAATTTAGCAGAAAGCAAATTGGTGAAATTGCTATCTGTCACCCTTCCTTTCCCCCCAAGATATTCATGGTCAGTCTCAGCTTACCTTTGGCTTTTCTTTTAGGCAGGTGGGCACATTTTCAAACAACGGCCTGAGTCTCCCCACACCTAGTCCAAAGCTTAACCATGATGGCGCCTCATATATGTAAAGCTGCCAGACAACTGGCCTATGCAGTTATTGTGGAAACTCTCTAGTTAGCTTTGCACGTGTTGTAGGCAAATGCCTATATGGATTTCAAATGATCTGTTTCCACATAATTTTTTTCAAGCTATGTGCCTTGGGCTGATGGTGGGGTACATTGTACAATTTTGCTTATACAGGTAGTCCTTGACTTACAACTGGTCACTTAACAACTGTTTTATGTTACCACAGATTTCCCCCCCTCCTGAAAATACTTAGCATCCAGTTTCAAAGTTCCAACATCTGCGGGGGGGGGGGGGCACAGTCACATGATTACATTTTGGGTGCTCAGCAACCGATCCACATTTATGGCCATTTGAAGCGCCCCATGGTCACATGAGCACAATTTATGACATTTTTGCCAGTAACCGACATTTATTTTTGGTTTCCGGAAAAAAAAGCAGCCCATAGCAACAGCTGGTTCGCTTAATGACTGCTGCAAAATAGGTCATAAAGTCAGATTCAGTCAGGTGGTGAGCCACTTTACAACCGTCCCAACTTAGAACTGTAAGTTCAGGGTTCAAATACAGTCATAACTCGAGGATTACTTGCACATGGCCCTTCAGTAGAGGAGGACTGTAGATGATTTTAAGAAGAATTTTGCTGCATGAAAACCGTTTCTTGTGTTAAATTTCCAAAGTAAACTCTCTTTCTGACCTCAGTGGAGTTGAGATTTTTCGCCGCTTCTTTAGCTTGCAAAGTTGCATTGCATAGTGCAAGCATTTCATGTACGGTTTAGCAGAGGAAGGGAGAGAGGGAAATGGAAGTCAGACACAACAGTCCTTTTATTTCCTTTATAAACTATAATATACTGCACCCACAAAGGAGATAATTTAAGGCAGTATTTTTGTCTGTGGGTTTTACTAACATAAGCAAACCACTGGAGCTTTGTTTATGTGTTTCTCTGTTATTGCCAAAAAAGCCTTGATTTAAAAATATGCCAAACACACTGGGGGTAGGGGAGTCTGAGCAGACATAATTCTCTCCATCTGGTTTTATAATCTGCATAGCCTGATCACAAAACAGGAAAAAAAATAACCTTTTTTTTTTACACAATCATGGTTTGAACATTTCCTTAAGGCTGATATTTTAGGGGCAGTAAATTTTCTTTTTATATTTAATGGCTAGTGGGAGGGGAGCTGGATTCTGTGTCATTAAAAACAATAGTTTTTAATTTTAAATAATAAGGGCATGATTAATTTGAAAACGGGATAATATTTTAAGAGTTCAAAGGTTGTTTTTTTTTAAAAAAAAGTCAACATCTGAGCTTTTAAATTTTAGTACGAAGAATTAAACAAAACCAGATAACTATTGAAATTTTGTCATCTTCTAAAGTAGGTTTTAAAAGTGTAGCTTTTAAATTGGCAGTGTACTGCCAATTTTGGCCCACTTCTCCAGTTTTAGGGAAATGTCTGGAAAGGGTTTTAAAGAACAAAGTGAGTATCTTCAACCAGTGTTTTTCAGCCTCAGCAACTTTAAGATGTGTTTACTTGAACTCCCAGAATTTCCCTACCATTGTAGAGGACTAGACATAATCTTCCATCTGTTAAAAACCTCCACTATCCTTACCCTGATTTTGGTGGGCAAAAGTTGCACTTTCAGAAAGTGGCTATCAATACATCAGGTCCAATGTAAACATCAAGTTGTTAAAGGTTCTGCTTTCCCCCTTCTAAACCATTTCGTTATTCTGTGTTGGTTGTTTAGCTCGAAGTGAACGTCTGTCTTGCTTGCTGGTTGGCAGTGTCTAAATCTTGCTGCGCAATGAATTAATTAAAAGTGTGAGGACAATCTGCAGAGCAAAATAGGCTCCTTCCTTCTGCGTAACTGCAGGACAAATGACAAAAGGAATGGACCGCAGAGAGATTGAATTAAAGCAACCCCTTGCATTATTCATCCTCTTTCTCAACAATACTGCTAGACTCTGGCCTTGGCCAGGCAGCTGATGATTAATATTTAAAAGCCCAGAAGTTTGAAGGATAATTTATAATTCGTGTTGGTGCTCTGAAGTTCAAATGAAAGAGAATTGGTTGCAAAAACCAGAATTTGTGTCATGTGATATACAGTAAAACTGATAGGAGAGTGATCTCACTCCCCACCTGCACTCACAGTTGTTCCAGCTTGTAGCAAAATAAAAAATAAAAAAAATTGAAGTATAACTTTGGGGGAAATCCATTAAGAAAAATATTTTTGTAGCTGAAACACATACAGTACATGTTAAATTCTACACAATTAAGAAAAAAATGCACCAATAAATGCACAAATTTATACAGAAAACTGTGAAAACCAATGTAAAAGAAATAAAACATTCATGGTTCTTGGCTGCCCCAACTCTCTGGCGTCTAAAATATGCTATTGGGAGTTTGAATAATATTTCATCTATAGTGAATTTGTGTAGATAAAGCATGGAAAACCCTCAGTGCTCTCTCCCAAATATCATGCAAAGCAGTAAAAATGTTAATTTTGCTTCATCTGGTTAACCAAGAGAACAAAATTGGCTTGCTTTCTTCTCAAAAGAAATGTTTACAGGCAGTTAGGTTTGCCTTCCCTTCAGCCACCACGTCAGTAGCATTTTGATCTGCCCAAGATGCAATGATACCATCCATGACAAATAATCTTCCAATCTCTATTTGGTTATGGTTAAGGAAGGAAGAATCCTGATTTTCTGAAACAGTCTTTCCATTGTTAAACATCTATTCTGCTAAGAAGTATGTTTTCATGTTTAGCCAAAATCTGCTTCCTTTGCAAATTCCACACAGTAGTTCTACCTTAACTTTGGGATAAGTTCCAAAAGATATGTTGTCTACTGTTTGTGATCTGTTTATCTGTAACAAAAAACAGAGAGCAGTTAACACATAGGAATGGAGAAGAGAGACAGGAAACTCAGTGGACATGCATGCTGAATAAATCTCCTCAGTTTGAAATGGTTCCTGACATGGGCAGCATAGAGGAGCATCTTTGAATGAACTGATGATTGCTTAAAAAAATACAGTTACAATTAAGCAATCTATTCACACTCATACTAATTTCTGTGAACATTGGCTCATGTCATCCTCTAATAATCACTGAATTTTCCTGCAATTTTAATCTTTTTTTATTTTAAAAACGTTAGATACTGGCAGGAATTTATATTTTCTTTGTTTTGTGCTAAATAATAGCGAGTAAGGTTTCATTTTCCCCAATCCATGATCTAGAATCAAATCTGGACAGGATGCTTTAGACTAATTCTGAGGGGCTGCCACAAAGAAGAGGGGTTCAAATTATTCTCCAAGGCACCAGAGGGCAGGACAAGAAACAATGGTTGGAAACTGTCCAAAGAGAGAAGCAATCTGAAATTAAGGAGAAACTTCCTGACAGTGAGGACAATTAAGCAGTGGAACAGCTTGCCTTCAGAAGTCGTGAGCGCTCTATCACTGGAGATTTTTAAGAAGAGACTAGACCAGTGATGGCTAACCTTTTAGAGACCGAGTGCCCAAACTGCAACCCAGAACCCACTTATGTATCATCGGGTGCCGGGTGGCTGTGGCCCATTGGCCATGCATGCTATAGGTTCACCACCACAGGACTAGACAGTGACTTGTCTGAAATGGTATAGGTTTTCCTCCTTGAGCAGGGGGCTGGACTAGAAGACCTCCAAGGTCCCTTCCAGCTCTATTCTATTCTGTTCTGTTCTGTTCTGTTCTTATTTTTTATTCTAATCTGGATTATGATGGGTTCTTTCCTCAGCAATTGGCTAACACTGGATCAAACTGAACTTTCTCTTCATAGCCCTTGTTTCATTTCTTGAAAAATGTATTGATTTCCCCAAAACTGGACCATTCTAGATTTGTGAAGCTTTCTGAAACTGAAAGCTTTTCTGCAACACTGATTTCAAGGAACAGTAAATGGCTTGCTAGAGAACAGTGTAACATAATTAACAATGTTTCATTGTGAATGCATTATATATACAAGCTCTATCGTTTTGTCATTCCCACTGAATATTTTGCTGTAAAATAATTCTAGAATGCTCTGAGTTTTATAAAAATATTATTTAATATATGTATACATATATTTTCTAAGACCTGTTGAAGATGTTGTGGAATTCTTGGAGCTTGTTACCCAGGTGCTACAGCTGAGGGCCAGACACTCAACCCTTGTACACACTGATTCATCTCGTTCACACCTTGTGATAACTTTGACAATAACCATCAAGGCTGCCTCAGAGGATGATTTTGGTAAGAAGCTTGTTTATGGCATACTTTTAATATATATATAAAAATAGAACCATAATAAGATTTAATGTGTTCGTGCAATTTCATGAAGTCCTCGCTCATTAACAGTAAGTGGGATTGGAAACTCGGCCACTAAGCTTAACAGTTGTTAAGCATGACATTATGTGGCTGCACCACTTAGTGCAGAAGTCTCGATTGTTGTCATTAAGCAAGGACTATACAGATTGTTAAGGGAAGATATCATGTGACTATGACTTTAAATTTCTTGCTGGCTTCACCATTGACTCGGGCGAATTGCAGTCACAGTTTGGGACTGTGGGATGTTGAGATGTAATTGCAAGGCAGTCAGCAAGTGCCAGAATTGCAATCATGTGACTGTGGGGACTTTGCAACAGCTGCAACTATGAGGACTGGTCATACGTACCACTAGTTCAGCAGCATTATGACTTTGAACAGTTGCTGCACAAGTGCCATTCAATGAAGACTGCCTGCACTCTGTCCCTTTTCTGCATGTCATGTTGTAAACACTTACAAAAGGTGTGTGTGTGGGGAGACCTTGCCGTATGATGGCAGGATGCTGCTAACAGCATTTGAGCCTATAGATGCCTCTGAGATTTCCTAAAGGCTGGAACAGTGGAGGCAATATATAATTCCTAAGGAATACTTTCCATACCCTAACAACAGTGCAACAAAATGGCCTTGCCTACATATATTAAACTCTGTTAATGGAGTTATCTTCAAGAGGACTTCTCCTACTGATCTTAACAGTTGACAGGTCCATAATTGGAGACTAGATTCCTTAGATAGTCAGACTCTTAGCCATTTATGGCTTTAAAGTTCAATTGTGCCCAGTAAACAATTGGCAAGCATCCATACCTTTTGGGCAGGCATCATATTATCCCTGTGTCTAGCCTTTTGTTATTAGACTAGCTGTAACATTTTTAGCCTTAGGTCTGCAGGTCTTTAGAAATAATCCAAGCCTATTGTATGTTTAATTTTGCAGGTTCAAAATAAACTTTTTTTCCCTTATTTTTATCCAGCTGCTCCCTGGACAGGTGACCATTCTAATCAAAAGCTGGGTAAAGAACATTTCTTCACTTCGGCTTGCTCTTCTAGAGCTTGTTCACCAGGACAGCTTTTCAGGGAATCTGTGGAGAGACGGAAGGAAATGAGAACAAAACTTCAGTTGGTAGATTTAGCTGGTAGTGAAAGTGTTGGTAAGTTAGTCTTTTGGAGCAAAACAGTCCTGTGCTTGTGAAGAGATAAGCCTAGTTGGCATTTAGCTTCCAAAGGTATATGCAACATATGGACGCTCCAAGGATCATATCAGAAATCCATCAAATTAGATTTTTGATGTCAAGATGGTAAACGGGAAGAGGCAATGCTTGAGTAGCCCCAGAGCAAATTTATTTTTGTATCAGTGGATAGGAAAAGAAAAGGGGTGGGGGGAAAAAGGCTCTCCCCCCCCTTTTTTTGTTGTTCTGAGGTTGGAGTTAACATAGAATTGCTTTGTTAAGTCTCTTGGAAGTTTGACATTTTGCTTCTATTTCTTATTTTGGTTAAGAAACCCACTGAAAATGTCACCACCTTTATTTAATAGTTAGAAGCCAATTTGAGCACCGTGCTTGTGAGGAAGCCAGGAGGCAGACAAAGGGCTGTTGCCAGCTACTGCTGCAAAATATGGTTGCTTAATATTTATGGAATACTTATTCTCCTGAAAAAAGTCAGGGTTCCAAACTCCTATTTCTTTTTTTGACAAAGCTTCAAAGTGAGTGTAGTGATTTTTGTTGTTGTTGTTGCCTCATTAAAAATCAGGCTGGTGGTGCACAAATGTTAGAACCCTGCTAACAATTTGCCTGACCTACAAGCATCCATGTATTGCTTTACCCTAAAAAATAAAACAAGGGAGTTGGCCGAGAACATTACATTTCGTGACCTTTGAATATGTACTATTCAGTCAGCTATAGTGTGCTGGTACCCCACTGCATGACGGCTAGAATAATTTGGTATAAAAATCTCCCATGGCTATGTGAAGCTTTCTTAATGCCAGTCTATAAAATCTCATACTATCTGCCCATTCTCTCTCCCTGCCCCCCCCCACCAAACAGCCAGCATTTTGAGTTTATTGAATGGTCAACCTCAACCTCAAATCCCATTTTTGGATGGTTTTCTTGACTCAAAACCTTTGGCAAATCTTAGCATTCTTCTGTCCCTGCTAATACTTTTCTTGACAGGTGGTTGGCTATATAAGGACAGTCACCCATGAAATCATATATATATATGACACACACACACACACACACACACACACTAGTCCCAATCTCTTCATTTGGAAATGCAAGGGAGCTTCATGGATAAAGAAATCACCCCAATGTTAGCTTTCCAATTCCTCAGCCATTATGCCCAGCCAAGGAAGCTATGTTTACGTTACTGCTAACAATCCTGCTGTACTAATAGATGTACTAGGTTAAACCCATTAAGAATGCTTGCACCTTAATATTATGCTGCTTAAGCAGAAATGTTTGATATAGGATCTCCTGCCATTGACAGCGGGGTGGTGGTGGTGGATGAAAATACCTCCAAGGTCATTTTCCACCCTATCATTCTCTGTTCTGTGCAAATATGCCACATATTTATTAAAGCACACTTAATTTGTGAAGACCTAGTTCTCTGGAGAAGACTCTAATGCTGGGTAAGATGGCAGGAAAAAGGAAGACAACAACCAACAGCCAAGTAGATGGATTCAGTTACAGCAGACATGTCAAACACAAGGCCCGAGGGCCAGATCCAGCCCGTGAAGTGGTTTCATGTGGCCCGCAAAGCCATCCTGGAAACAGTGAGGGAACGGCCCCCACTGCCTTGGCCCTGGCCCAGAGACCCTCCTTCTGCCAGAGACCCTCAGATCTGTCCCACTCCTGCCCAGGCCCCCATAGGCACCCTTGATGCGAACGATGTAGAGCTGGCCATGCCCATCCAGTAGGCCATATGCACTCTAGCCACGCCCACCCAGTAGGCCACGCCCACCCAGGCCATACCCACCCGGCCCCCTGAGGGCAATCGCAATGCTGATGCGGCCCTCAATGAAATTGAGTTTGACACCCCTGAGTTACAGTGTCAGTGAGTTTTGGAAGACCGGAAGGACCAGATTAGGGACAGGCTGTCATGGAGGAATCTATCTCTGTGGTCAAATGACATGATAGCACATAATCAATTAGTATAAATAAAAAAATATTTTGAGTCTCCTTATGGAAAATAATAGTAGGAGGAACATTAATGGCTTTTATAAACAATTTTCTGTTTTCTTTGGCTTCTACCCTTCCCAAATGTTTTCTTCCTTTTTTAAAAACACAGTGGGATTTTTTTTCTCCCCACAAATTCTGATCATCTCCTAAAGTACAAGTATCCTTACCAATAAAAGCCACTTAGTTAAATGTAACCTTCCAGAAATAATGTTTTGAAAACTGAACCTAGGTTATAAAAGCACACTTTTTGTGACTGCCAAGTCCTCCTTTTTTTTTTAAAGAGTAAATAGGGAACTTTAAAAAGAACTTTAAAGTTTGCTTTTTACACCAGAATGCAGTTGAACCATATTATACATTTCCATCATTTACTGATGAGAATCATTTGATGGTCTGTTCCTATGAAAATCCAAATCTTGGTGGGAAGTATCATATGGCATCATTAACTGCAGGGATTAATACCAATTTGCCTATGTTAACATTTACGTAATAAATAGATTAGCATAGTAATTCTAAACACATTTATTCAGAATTAAGTCCAGCTCTATTCAGGGGATTCCTGTCCCAACTCCATGTTAGGATTGCAATTGTGCTCTTAATTAGGATTGTAGAAGGAGTTGCTGAAGTGATAAAGAAAAGGAAAAGAAATACTTTATTTGTCTAACACTGAGAACAATCTTAGCATGATTTTCTCTATCACAAAATGTGTCATATTGTGGATACACTTTTACTATAAGTTGGATTTTAAAGATGAATAATTTATTGGAATTGATCATTGAACTATAAGAATGTCACATATTTTCATCAGAGCAATTTTTGTGGTCAGTGATTCCTTCATGTGGTAAATGCTGGCTTGATTCATTTGGGAAATAGTTTGATTGGAGCTGCCCAGAGTTTAACATAACATGGGCAGCTATGTAAATATCTTAAATAAATAAATACTGCCTTAAAAATAATGAGACTTGAACTTCTATGCAAAAATAAAAAAATAATCTGTGCTTATTTTAGGTTTGTATAATCCCTCACAATTTAATAGTTACCTTACCAACAAAGTGCCTTCTAATCATTATTTATATTACCTTGTCTTTATATTGGCATCTATATATCTGAAGCATGTTTTAAAGTGGATTGTGTTAAAATTTGTCTTTTTTCATCAAAAACAATTCAATTCCAAAGTGAGGAGAAAGGTTGTTGCACTTGTAAGCTTTGCATGGATCCCTTGCATTAAGTCTATATATCTTTTATTACTTAGATTAAACTTGTACTAATCTGGTTCTCTTTAAATATGGTGACATTGCACGTCCCAGACTACAATTAGCTCATATTAAGCAACATGGTCATTGATGTCTAGGACTTCTGGGCGTTGAAGTCCCATAGGAAGGGGATCTGCCTTAGAAAAGTTGAAGCAACTCATTTCATAGATTTTAACAGGGCCTTGAAAGTGCTTCTCTATTCTGATGGTATGGATTATATGTTGACTTCTTCAACCTTGTATAAAGCCAAAGTATAAATCAATAAGTTTATTTATAGTTTTTGGTGTTTCCTGCTACACAGTTTCTTCAGTTGTATTCATTTCTTGTTCATTGTTTGTTTATATGTTATTGTGCCATTGTGGACTCTTAACCATCACATAGATAGACTTTCTCCATGATGATTTGTCCCTAACCTGGTCCTTCAGTTCTTCCAATGGTTCAGTCATCACTTCTAAAACTGAATCTATCCACCTTGGTCACCATCTTCTCTTTCCTTCCACTTTTCCCAGCAGTGGAAATCTAAGTCTTCTCATAATACGTCCAGAGTAGGTAGTTTGAACCTGTTTATTTGTACCTAGAGTGAGAACACTGACTTGTTTCGTTCAGTGGTATGTATGTTTGTTTTCTTGGCTGCCCACAGTATTCTCAAGAATTCTCCAACTTTTTATCCAGCAAAACTCAAATGTGGCATATGCAAGAACTAGAAGTATGAAATTATGCAAAACATTTACTTTTATTTTCAGATGTGGGTTTTTTGTGTGATTATTGTACTAGGTATGTCTGGTGTAACTGGGTCACTGTTGAGAGAGACCTCCTTCATTAATCGCAGCTTGTCTGCTCTAGCAGATGTACTTGGAGCCCTATCAGAACAGAACTCTCACATTCCATATCGAAATAGCAAACTTACACATTTGCTACAGGATGCCATAGGTGAGTATAGCTTGGTACAATATAATACTTACACTTACTTATATACCTCTTATTAATACAATTAATTAGTATTTCTACACCAATTTTCAAATGTGTAGTTGATATAGAAGTGTGATTTCAAGAAGCAAAGGGTGACTTTAACGATTGGATGCTAAATCCTTATTTTAAGTAAGGAGAGATACTAGATTCTCTAGGTGTTCCTTTTTTTATTTTTCTAGCAAGATTCCTTGACTATGTCACATGCATATTGTAAAGTGAGATGGTTACCAGAATGAAAGAATAGCCCTTCTGGATCAGACCAAGGCTCATCTGAATCCACAATGGCCATAACAGATGTCTCTGGACTGCTCACAAGCAAATGTAGATGAGAGCCAGTTTGATCTAGTGGTTAAGGAACCAGGCTAGAAAGCAGGGGACCATGAGTTCCAGTCCTGCCTTAGCCTAAAAGCCAGCTTGGTTCTCAGCCCAACTTACCTCACAGGGCAGTTGCTGTGGGAAAAATAGGAGGAGGAAGATGTGTCCGTCACCTAGAGTTCTTTGTAAAAAAAATATAAGGAAGCTGGAATACAAATAAATAAATAAATACTCCTACTCTTCCTTACAACCGGTATATGGAGGGATACTGCCATTAATCAAGAGGAATACTGAATTCTTTAGACCAGTGGCTCTTGACAGACCTATCCATAAATGTATCCAGTCTGTCAGGTTAGCAATGTATTGTGGTAATTATGCACGATATGAAGATGTACTATTCTAAACCTTTCAAGCAACTTCTTTGGATCATTCCCGGTTGTCGAGTTTTCAGCGAAGGAAGAAAAAAAAAGTCTCTCTGGCCATTTTCTCCATGTTGTCAGTGATTTTATATACCTTAGTCATCCCCACTCCCCACTCCCTTTTTCTTGATAAAGGGTTCCAAGTGTTCTAATTGTTTCTCATACTGAGGGTTTTTGAATGCCTAAATTTTTGGTTGAATATTGTCCATTGGTTGATGTTTAGCCACTTAAAGAGTTCCTTCTGGAGCTCTTCACAAACATTTTTGGTTTTCCCCACCATTTGATATTATTTGCACACTTGAGATGCTTGGTACTTATCCAGGGTCAAGATCAGTAGGAACAAGTTAAAAATCACTTGTTTCAACACAGACACTTCAGGGACTTCACTTCTTACAGCCTCCATTGAAAAAAAAATGGTCCCTTTATTCCTAGACTTTGCTTTGCTTTATTAATTATCCATACAGACACAAATTATTATCCTATCTCATGGCAACTAAATTTATTTAAGAGCAAATTCAATTGCAAAGTTTCCTTTACAACACTAAATCCTAAGAACTCTGCATTTCTTACTCAGACAGGAATGATTCAAACCGTACTTTACTAGAGATTTTCTTTTTATAGTATTTATGCTTAAGCTTTCTTGAGTCAAAGTTTGGCATTGGGGCAATTGAATCAGTTGACATGTATATCTTTCCAATTCTTTTTAGGTGGTGATGCAAAGTTGCTGGTGGTATTGTGTGTCTCTCCAAGCCAGAAGTACATAACAGAGTCACTTCAAACCCTAGGATTTGGGTCCCGTGCTTGGAAAGTTCAGAAAGGGCATGCCAAGAAAAGAAATGAAGTGGCACTGAACAAATCCAAATAAGGCATCAGCCGTCTGTGGATTAAAACTTTATTAATGAGTTCCTCAGATTGAAAAATAATCTTGTTATAAAAATATATATAAATTGCCTTTTAAAATAAGTATTCTTTAATGCAGTACTGGCAAGACATAAACATGCTAAGCAATATTAGTTGCAAAAATAATTGGGGATATTAACCAAAAAAAACCCCCTCATATAATAATGTTTTTAGGAAGAACAGCAAGATATTAATGTTTATACGAAAAAGTATTTTGACAGAGAATTTCTACAATATAGATCAAGATGGCAGCTAGAGTGTCTACAACCTATAGCCTTCAACTTCCAGAATTCTGGGAGTTGAAGTCCACAAGTCATAAAGATACCATAGTTGCCAAACCCTAATCTAAATGGTAGCTATGCAATTAGTTCAATGGCAGTTGGCTCAATCTCTGATGAATACATGGAGAAGTGGTCACTATCCCAACTTTTTCCAGTATCCACCCATAACTTTCTAATTCATCATCTTTCAGAACATTTTCCCAAAGTCTTACAACGTAACTATAATTGAGTAACTAGAATGTCCTGAATATTGACATTGCTATGGTTTGTTGGGAGAAAAAAATAACTTTATTTTTTCTTACATATGTAAAGCAGGCATTCCCCAGGTTTATGATGTCCTAATTCCCAAATAAATACATAGATTTGTGTGACTTTCTCCTCCTTCCTTCTTTGAATCACGATGCCAATGGTTGTCCAGCCAGGGATGAGTCTGGTCTGGCAATTATTCAACAAGAGAGGTTTGTACCCCAAAGCTGAATTGTTGTCAATGCAGCAAAGGCTTTTGCTGCAACCCCCAACTCACCCCTAAGTTCCACTGGAGGAAATTTGGCTAGGATCAAGGCCCTCTTGGATGGCGTCATGTTTCCCCTCTTCTAAAGGCTGTTTCTTGCAAGATAACAATGATACAACAATAAACACTGATATTACCTAGTTTAGTAATGAAAAGTATGCAAGAAAACCAGCATGCTCAGAGAGCACCAAGGACCCCACAGATAACAACGGGTTGAAGAGCAACCCTGCTCTTGTATCTCGGACATGGTCCAGTCCAGCATCAATTTCTATCACTCCAACAGATCTAGAAGAGAAGATACAGTCTGGCTTCTTTCTATCACACAAGCCCATCTTGTTGAACCCCAGAGTACTACCTTCTTAGCACTTGCCATCTAAGACGGCATGCCACGAGAGATTCAGACAGCCTTGTTTGATCTGTCTGTTTCTCCCAGCATTTGGGTCAAGTGGGCAGATGAGCTTTGTTGTTATTGATGGATTATTTTTTTTCAATGAGTGGTATTGTTATATATCCTTGAGTGTGAGGGTTTAAAAAGGATCCTTGCAGTTAGGCAGAGTAGGCCTGTCCTTCTCAGCTTTGCAAACCTGCAGAAGTCATTACCCAAGATTTAAGGATTTCTGATGAGAGTATAGACTATAGAAATGGTTTTTATTTTAGTATTTAGAACAGAGGTCCCCAACCCCTGGTCCATGGACCAGTACCGGGCCACGGCATGCCAACAACCGGTTCATATAAACAAGCAAAGCCCCATCTGTGAGATGCAGGCAGCTCACAAAACCAAGCACTTTCTGGTCTGTGGAAAAAAACCTCTCTCCATGGAATCAATCTGTCCCTGGTGCCCAAAAAGATTGGGGACCTCTGATTTAGAAGATTTACTTAATTGTTCGGCTCTTGGAATTGCAACTCGGGACAGTGTAACTCAAGTAAAAACAAAACAGAAAAAAATGATCACAATTAAAAAACACACACATTCAAATACAAAAAAAACCCAACAAATTCCATAACTAACATATTAGACAACATACAGCTGGGGTCCATCAAATCTACCCTCCACCTGTCAGAAGATGAGCTTATCTATCTTCCTGGCCCAATGCCTGGAGGAAAAAAAACAGTTTTTTAAGCTTCCAGAATGCTAGATATTTACATATTACCCTTCCAGTAACTGTCCTCCCCATCACCACACACATGGCTCAGAAAATCAAGACTCAGACATTACAATATAAAAGAAGAAAACTGATAATTAAAAACTAGTAATAGGGGAAGATTAGAACAATTAAGTTGCAAGATTTAAATAATGTGCTGGGAACAACAAGATTTTTGCTTGATGACAAAAAAAATTGTGCATTAAGTACTGGACAAGCAACTTAAGCAGCCCTAAGAACTGGACAGAGCACAGAGGCACAAGAATGTCTTTGAGATTAAAATAATTAGAAAGAAACACAGGTAGCTAAATATGTAATTTTATTTATTTGACTCATACCTTCTTTTGAAAACACAAGTATCGTAAGAAAATTTGTCAGATAATCAGAAGCCATGTTTTTTTTCCCCTTTTGGCTCAAAGTAACAATATTTTCCATGAGGAAAAAAAGGATAACTCAAATTTAGAATGAGAAGGGAGAATCATTCTTCACAAGTTTCTGATCATCAGCGTTTAAAATTATTTTTCTTTCCTTCCCAAAATTACCTTATTCTAATTTTGTTTCAATCAATTTACATAATATAGTTTAAGGATTTTATAACACCTTGGGTTTAAGGAAATTAAATGCAACATGCCTCTAGGGACAAGATAAATACATAATATTTTTTCTTTATGCATATCTTGACCTGACTCAAGAACATAGTCACTTGCCAGGAAATATGAAGATGTTCAATATATCTGATCTGGTTCGTAAGTTGCATTTGGTCAGTATGATAGTCAAGAAACATGAAACAATTACTAAATTACTGCATAGGTTTGATTTTTTTTTCAAAACAAAAGTTTATTAATCTGTAATATGACAGCTGATAACTTTTAATCTAGCAAGAAATTTCCCTGCAGTGAGGAAATTTAGAAAAATAATGATGAGACACTCAAATTCTCCCATGCTGTTGTTAATATCTATAGTAAGTAATATCTCGGCAATACATGATTTCATTGCAGAGTACCCATGATGGATAGTCAACGAAGGAACACATGAACTTGGCTTCCCATTATGTTCCATTTCCACAACTCCTTTTAGCAAATTAAACTTCAGACCCTCATTTCAGAAGCTTTGTCATTCTGCAAAGAAAGCATGTTGCAGTTGATACGAAAAAAATAATAATACATACTTTCTTAAAGAATTTTTGCCATCTTTGAAACATGGCAGGTGGGCAGAAAGATGGCAGGAAAGAGGATCCAACAATGTCTTAAGGATCAAGAATGATTCCATGGCATATGATTAAGCTTTAAAAACATCTCCTTTGTTTGGACTTCCGGTGGCGACGCGACGCCGAAGACAGCCGTTTTCGGGCTGCCCGCTCCGCAGCTGTGTTTTTCCATCGTAAACAGCGCCGATCAGCTGTTTAGATGGATTTGAAGCCCCCTCCTCGGGAGAAGAGGAGGGGGTGAGGCCCCAGGTAGGGGTTGAGCTCTCCGGGGCCGCCTGAGCTGAGAGTTTGGGCGGCTGAAGGATTGAGCCCCCCCGAAGCCTGGGTTGCTCCGAGCTGCGCAGCGCCCCTGCTCCGGGATTTATGGAGCAGAGCCAGGCGTTAGCAACCACCCCTGCCAAAAGGAAATACCTTTGATTATCAAGATGCAGGCAGAGCGGTACAGGAGGTCAAGGTGATGTGGACTCTTATCTTTACTCTCTAGCTCAATGGATTTTATAGCTTCAAAGTGAAAGTGTGCAATAAGTGAAAGTGGGGGAAGATGGCGGCTAAAACTTCTAAAGCTCTTCGGAGTGCGGGGTCTTCCCTGGTGCAACAGACCTCATTGCAAGCTTTGCTTCCTCCTGCACCTCCTCCGGCATTGACGCTTAAGGATTTACAAGATGCTCTTGGAAAGCATTCACAATTGATGTCTGACATGATGGATGAAAAGCTGAAAAAGTTGGAGGAGAAACTGGAGAAGAAGATGGAAGAGAAGTTTAGAGCAATGAGGGTGGACATGTTGTCTATGATTGAATCTGTAGCTGAATGTGTGCAACAGCTGGATGAAAAAGTGAAGGATCTCAGTCAAAAGAACTCTATATTAGAAGCAAAAGTATCAGAAAGTGAAAATATAAGGGATAAAATGGACGGAGAATTGAGCCTTGCTCAGTATCATCAGATGCAGTCTGCTATTAGAATCAGGGGTTTAAAGGAGAACTGTAAAGAAGATTTAAAGCAGCTGATTTCTGAGGCTCTGGAAGGGGTATTGGGCCAGCCAGCATCTGAAATTGAGGGAAATATGGACAAAATTTTTCGTGTAAATTCATGGATTGCAAGACAAAGGAAGTTACCCAGAGATGTGGTGGTCTATTTTACAAAGAGAGTAATTAGAGATGAAGTTATTCAAGCTGCCTATGATACTAAACTGGTAGTGGCTGAGCAAGAAGTCTTGGTTTTAAAAGAGATTCCTCCGAAGATTTTAAGGAGAAGGAAAGATTTTGCATTTTTAGTACAGGAACTTAAGAAATGTGATATTAAGTTTAGATGGGAGATTCCAGTTGGACTGGTGGTGACGCATGAAGGTAAAAGACATCGTCTGGTTACTGTGGCCCAGGCACATGATTTTTATAGCAATGTGTTAAAAGCAACCCCCCTATCATTTTTGGAAGCTGTTAAGGGATACGGCGAGGGAAAGCTTCAAGATGTTGCAGACAGACAGATAGAGGACAATGGTGTTGGAGGGGATCAAGATACAGTTTCATTGGATGTTGCAGGAGGCCAGAGGAAGACGCGTGCCGCCTTAAGAAGAGCGAGACGAGAGCAAGAGCAAGACCAGCAGATAGTTATGGAATCTCCAAAGTGTATTTACAGTGAAGATGTGGGAGGGGCGCGGTCCAAAGAAGTTTTGGGGGTCATGACAGACGTGCTCCAAAAGTTTTGGGGCGTTAAGATTGCTGATTAAATTTTTAAATTAGTATCTTAATGGATTAAATTTATCATAGAGGAGAAAGAAAGTTTTTTTTTAATATGTAACACAATTTAAGATGGATGTTATTTGCTTGTTAGAAAAGTATATTAGGGTTATGGACTAAGAGTGTGTGTTGAACTAAGAATGGGTATGCAAGCTCCTAATTAACAATAAGTTGTCTTACAGACTGCTTAACCCTTTTTTTTTTTTACTCTTTTTATTTGAACTCAAGGATGACCTGGAACTGCGAGACATTTGGTGTGATACATGCAAGAATTATTTTTGATTATGGTTTAGTTTGGTTGGAGATTATTAAGGTTAATAGATAGGCGCTTTTGGCGCGTAACTGAGAATTTGTTTATTTTTTTTTCTTTGAAATTAATATGAATAAGGACTGGGATTAAGAAAATCTATTCTGAGTAAAGTTTTTTTTGTTTTTCTCTTTTTCTTTTTTACTTTATTTGTAATATTAATATTGTTTGTATTCATTTTACATGAGCTAGAGGGAGATAGAACTAATAGTTTATTGCTGATAACATAGGGGTGCTTATGTTTGTTTTTTGATTTTATACCCTGTATTTAGCTCTGGGAAGTGGGGGGGGGGAGGAGGGAATGGGGGGAAGGGATAGGGAGGGTTGGGTGGGGGTGGGGGAGGGGGGGATTAAAGTTAAAATGTATTGTAAAACTTTTTAAATAAAAAGAAACATCTCCTTTGTTTGAAGTACTACTCTAATATCCTACACTGGCCCATGATTCATTCTAATTGTCTCTTCTGAACACAACTGTCTTGAGACTTGAAAATGGAGGTCACTGGCAGGTCGTAGTGAGAAGACTTCAGGGGCAGCTTGCCTATTAATAAGACCAGAACTCCTAATACCCCAAGCTTTTTAAGCTTCCTGAGCATAAATATTTACTCAGAAATGTTATAGCATGTTCCAATTGGAATTTCACCCTTGAACATGTACCAGCTGCTGCATTATGCAGGGAGCAGTATGTGGTTTGGCTTTTGACCTTCTGGAATGTTTGAACTGCAGTGACTCAACTTGCAAACCACAGTCATTTAGAAATGACTGCATATATCTCTTTTCTATTTTTTCCTAAGACTCTGCCCCCTCCCCACCCTACCCTGAAATACTGGCAAACATTCCATTCATTTGTCATATAAAGGTATGGAGGGCTGTGGAGTTGTGTGTGAAGATAATGGCTCTTCATGTGGAAGAGTCATGTGATTTAAGTCCACAGCTCTCTTAATTTTCTGAGCACAAGAAAAATGACTACCGGTAGTCCTCACTTACTGACCGTAATTGGAATCAGCAACTCCCTCACTAATCAGTATGATCATACAGTGAAATGTCACATGACTGTGCTGACTAACAATGATTTCTGGCTGTCAGGTGATCACAACTTGAAACTTCTTGTCAGTTTCCCCATCAACTCTGCTTGTGGGAAGCTGGTTATGAAGGTAATTAATGGCAATCTTGTGAGTGTGGCACACCGCAAACATTGTAAATACATGCCAGTTGCCAAGCCCTCAAATTGTAACCATGTGATCATGGGGATGTTGTGATAGCTGCAACTTTGAGTCTCAGTTTTCAGTGTTGTCCTAGCTTTAAATGGTCGCTGAAAGAGTGGTTGGTAAGTGATGACTGCTTGCATTGTTGGCAGCATATTTGGGTTTACAGTCATAGAATCATAGAGCAGGAAGAGATGGACGATTTTAAGCCACCAGTTCACTCCTGTTAGGTGAAGTAATCCAATTATGTATAGCATCCCAAACAGTAGCTATCTAGTACCTGCCTGAACATTTGCACAAACAGTTTGCTCATTAGGAGCAATTCCATTCTCTTACTGTTAGAAGTTCTTTCCCCCTATTGTTTAATCAGAATCTCTCTCTCTCTCTCTCTGCAGTTTAAATCTATAACTGTGTCCTGCATTCTGGAATGAGAGAGAACAGGTCTAAATCTTCTATCTGACATTCTTTCCCATTTTTCAAAAATGCGCTATCTCCCCTCAGTCTTTTTTCAAGAGAAAACATACCTTATTCCCTCGGTCTGGTTTCACAGGACTTAATTTTTAGTCTCCCGATTGTCTTTCTCTGCAATAGTTAAAAAATTTCCCCAAATTGGATACAATACACAAGGAGGATTCCCTTGAAAGCAATATAAAG
Source organism: Vipera berus (assembly GCF_964194415.1). Lineage (NCBI taxonomy): Eukaryota > Metazoa > Chordata > Lepidosauria > Squamata > Viperidae > Vipera > Vipera berus. The sequence continues at coordinate 283,147,533 of NC_138202.1, forward strand.
GGCAATATACACTTCCCGTGATTTAAAAATTACAGTTCTGTTGATCCAGTCTAAAAAGTGCACATCTCATTTTTTGCAGATGCATTGCTCCTGATACAATAAATCAACTGCTACTACCAGATCATTTCCAACTTTGTGTCATTTGCAAATCTGATAAGTCACCAGCGAAAATACAGCAAAACCTTGATTCCTGGCAGTCTTGTGTTGAGTGGGTGGTTATATAACTAGATAGACTAAACAAACAGTATCCTGAAGTCTATCTATAAAATCAGAAGCAGGAAAATTAGGAAAAATATGAGAGGAGAGAAGAAGGAAAGAAACAAAATAGTTATTATTTTCTTTCCTTTCTGAGGCAAGCCTCAAGGGGAAAGGTGTTCCCTCACACTAACCAGAGAACACAAGTGACTGGAACTATGCTGGATAAGAAAGAAAATGGTCTTCTATAGGATGAGGTAGGAAAGGAAGCAAAGGCAATGGAGAAAACAATCAAAAGTTTCATTTGTGGGTCTGAGTAACAAGAACCAACTTTGGAAAGTGTCATGTAGAAGATGAAATGTAATATACCTTGAAAAGATGCAGTTGTCCCTTCTCTTCAGAAGAGGAAGTGTGAGCAGTGGTACAGAGATTGATTTTCTCTCTCCCTTTCTCTCTCTCCCCCTCTGTCTTCTAGTGTGCAAACAGGCCAGGTGTGCTAATGAACATACAAAATAAAAAATGGCAGTGCTTGGGCAGAAGTAGTTGTCAGTGCAAACTTCATCAACAATAGATTTCCTAAAACAGACTTTAGGATGAAGCGCAAATGCAAGTTTTGTCCATGGTAACCAAAGGCCTTTACATGGCTTCCATTAAATTGATGTTTCACTCTTTTGTAGAGTAGTAGTAAGCTTTATAGCACCCGCTTGTTACTCCTCTCCAGTTTGATGAGGAACCATTGATAAGTACTCTTTGAGTATGCTTTTTGAGCCAGCTATATGTTCCTTTAATTGTTATGGACTGTAATAATCCATTCTCTCTTAACAAGCTTCCTAGTCAGCATGTCAGTAGGTAAAAATCTGTCAAATGCTTAGCAAAAGTCAATTAAGGAATTTATCTGAGTCAGGAAAGATTTGTTGTCAGGTCCAGATTGACTCATGGTAATTAGAAAATAGTAACATTTAATGTGGGTGATTTGCACTTTAAAAAAGGATTTCCCGTATTGTGCTATGTTCTAAGATGAATGCATTCTTAGAATCCTCACTACTGTATTGTGTTTTTTTTTCCATTTCCCAAAACAATGTTTTCCCTCAGGAAAAATAAGGTATGTTGCCTGCTTGCATCCCAGAGGTTTTGATACAATCACTATCAGGATTCCCAATTCACTTGCTGGGCTGTGAAGTGTTTGCAGTGCTTCATAATGTCTTTGTGTGCTACATAGCTGTCTTGGTAAGCTTTTGATGCCTTGGTGTGAACATTAGAGCTGGGTGTGAATGAGTGAATGCTTTCTCAATTGCACCAGCCGGTCTTTTTAGCAATGCCAATGGAATACCTATTTTAGTCCCAGGGTAAATAGCTTAATCTTTCTTCCACTGACTAGATCATCACCTCCAGCATCTGTTCTGCTTTACTGGCTTCTTAGTATAAAGAGTCTTTGATAGTATTATCATTTACAAGCACACTACCAGGTGTTGTGACTGAAGTTTTCTGTGGAGTGACAGCTTCAAATGCTCACACGCTCTTCTGCCTTTATGTAGTCATTTGACTTCATTGGAACTGTTGACTGCATGATTACAGAGGGGGAAAATGAGGCATGTGGGACAAAAAAAATTACTACAGAATGTAGAACCAGTTCAAGCTATCAGTTGACTCTTATAGTGGGAAAGGTAACTTGAAATATAGATTAACTTTCCCCGTCCTCTGCCATTGACCATATTCAAACACATGACTTGTTTAGCCCCCTATGAAGACATCCCTGACAACACTAATTTGGGGAGGGCGTAAAATCTCAGATTGCCCCAGGATCAGGGTCCAAGCAAAACATAGGATCGATTGCAGTACCATAATAAAAAACAAAATAAAATATTTCTGGAGGTTTAGCTGTTATAAAGGTTAGATATTAAAGGAAAAGTAATCACTTTCAGAACAGTGAAGTATTGGTCCTGGGGATTATTTAGAACAAAGGCAAACTAAGGCTTGAACTAAAAGAGAGCAAAATCTTGATTCTTCTTAGCATGGCCAGACCCAGATTTCCTGATGTCCTCCTGGAAAATGCGGGGGACAAAGCATCAGGGACTTTGGAAACCGATACTGCTGTGTAGGATTTAAAAACCCAAATACATGCAATTATACATACAATATACCTGTCTTGTTTGACTATAAATACAATTGTGGGCCTCAGTATGTAAAGCAGTTAGAGAACCTTAAACACAAACCAAGTTACATATCTATCAGTCAAGGTGAGTCCTTTCTCTATTTCGGCTCAATAATACATTATCTACATCAGCCAGCATGCCTGGCTGAGGAATTCTGGGAGTTGAAGTCCACAAGTCATAAAAGGGCCACGTTTGAAGACCCCTGATCTACATAATTTCATTCTGAGGAAAGCATAGAAACACCTTTGATTGTGATGGTGGAAAATGAATGGGGAGAGAATTGGAGCACTTTAAACCTAGCTTAGTAATATTAATACAACACTTAAAGCAGTTGCATCCTTTCTTTTCAGGACACACAAAGCCTTAAAAAAGTTGTCTGCTTTAATGAGTTAACAGAAGTGTTATGTTTGCAGGAGGTTTGAATTACTTGTTCTCAACCAAGTTTGAAGTGTGCATTGCCAATCATACATTTTTATTATTTTTCTTTAGCCCAAGGAATTTGGGACAGAAACCAGAATGTGCAATATACAGATCTACTAATATAATAGACTGAAATACCAGTAGAGTCATCCAGGTCGTGGTTGTCCCAAAGCTGATTTTTCAAGAGGCAACTGGATTTTCTTGTTTTTCCTTTTCATCCAAGAAGAGGGAGAGGAAGGGAGGGAGAGGAATATCAGGCATATCTTCTGCTTAAATCAAGAAGGTGATTCCAGAAGGGATTTCAAAGATCAACTAAGATAGTAATCTTACAACCTTAGAAATAAACCACATTGATCTCATGAAAAGTTATTTCTGATTAGACATGCGTAGTATTGTGATGCATACATTTTGTTGTTGTTAGTTGCGAAGTCATGTCCGACCCCTCGCAACCCTATGGACAATGTTCCTCCAGGCCTTTCTGACTTCTACCATCTTCTGGAGTCCCTTTAAGCTCACGCCTACTGCTTCAGTGACTCCATCCAGCCACCTCATTCTCTGTCATCCCCTTCTTCTCCCTCAATCTTTCCCAGCATTAGGCTCTTTTCCAGTGAGTCCTATGCATACATAGTGATCAGTAAAAGAAACTGTATTAGGAACAAAGGAAATTATGACTCAGCAGTTAATTTGGCCCATGGTGGATTTAGAGTAGTTCAGCAAAGAACATCTTGCCACAACTATATAGAATGTTATGGAATTCACTATCATAAAACATTGGGATAATCATAAGCATAGATCATTTTAAAATGAAAGGGAGCCAAATTCCAAGTTTCCTTTTGTCAAGGCCTAACTGCTTTGATGTTTCTTAAAGTTCAACTTACCCACAGCATTTTTGTCATACAGCTATGCTCTCATTTAGCTATGTTTTTTTCATTGCTTTTCTTTTTTTTAATAACCACTTTCAGAACAAGGCAAAATTCCCCAAAGCAGTGAGGCTTATCACATCAATATGTCCCACAATACCTGCCCTTTTTGCCCTTTCCTATTTGATTGTTTTCTTGGACACAAAAGATAATTTGCATATTCATATTCTACAAATGAATGGTAACCACCTTATGCATCAAAATAAAGATCCAGGTGGCATCTTAAGAAAAACAGTGTAATGAGTCACATTTTCAAGAAAAGAAGAATATGGCATGGCAAAAATATGCATTCTCTAATTCCAATGTAAAAATATTAATGTTATCTATATACTACTAGAACCCTCGCCGTCATTACTTTTAACTGAGTGAAATGGTGCATCATAAGGTAGCAATTTTGAACCAAGATACCTCAAATGGGCTAAGTTATAGAATGGGTCTAAAATCTGAGACCCATGACTCAGGGAATGAAATTTGAGGAAGCTGGGACTGCTTCAGTGCTACTGGCTGCTGTTGGGCTGCTGCTGCAGTGATGTGACCTTCATTTTTAACATTCTGTGACAATTTCCCAGCCAGTCTTGCAAACCCTAATATCCTCAACCATCCAGCACTAGCCGCTTACCTGCCTGCTGGAAAGAGGAAGGGAGGTGAAGGAAAAAAGGCTTCCAATGCTTCCTGCCAGATTCCCTAAGAAAAGTTAATGGGGAAGCCAGCAGGAAGTTGGAAGTCACTCCTGCTACCACTACTTTTTGGCTTGCCTTTGATCATTCTGTTTCTCCATTCAGATAAGAAATGTTTCTGAAACAATGATCCAAACTGGGGTGGGCGTGGCTTCCACATGATGCAACCGGCCCATGGCCCGGCAGTTTGACACCCCTGGTCTATATGAACAAGCTTAGTATATACATATGAAGGCTCTGATTCAATACATTACAGGTCTTCCTTTGTCAAAGGATCCAGTATTCAAATAATTTTTGTTCTAACATGTATACAAGATATGCAGATGACACTCTAATGGCAGAAAGTGAAGAAGAACTAAAGAGCCTCTTGTTGTGGGTGAAGAAGGAGAGTGCAAAAGCTGGGTTGAAACTTAACATTAAGAAAACCAAGATCATGGCATCCGGCCCTCTCAATTCCTGGCAAATAGATGGGGAAGAAATGGAGGTAGTGACAGATTTTATTTTCCTGGGCTCCAGGATCACTGCAGATGGGGACTGTAGCCAAGAAATTAAAAGACGTTTGCTCCTCGGGAGGAAAGCCATGACAAATCTAGACTGCACACTAAAAAGCAGCGATATCACCCTGTCAACAAAAGTGCACATAGTCAAGGCTTTACATGAGCCTTGGTGGCGCAGTGGGCTAATGCCTCCTTAAGTAACACCAGCTGCCTGCAATTAGTGCAGGTTCGCATCCCACCAGGCTCAAGGTTGACTCAGCCTTCCATCCTTCCGAGGTAGGTAAAATGAGGACCCAGATTGTTGGGGGCAATTAAGCTGACTTTGTAATAATGCCGCTTGGGGGGTGTATGAAAGCCCTAATAAGCAGGCATATACATAGAATGAAGGCTACTGCTAAGCTTGTAAGCCACCCTGAGTCTTCGGAGAAGGGCGGGATATAAATGGGATTAAAATAAAAAAAAAATAAAAAAATGGTCTTCCCAGTTGCAATGTATGGCAGTGAAAGTTGGACCATAAGAAAGGCTGAGTGCCAAAGAATTGAGGCCTTTGAACTGTGGTGCTGGAGAAGACTCCTACGAGTCCCTTGGACTGCAAGGCGATCAAACCGGTCAGTCCTAGAGGAGATCAACCCTGACTGCTCTTTACAAGGCCAGATCCTGAAGCTAAAACTCAAATACTTTGGCCACCTAATGAGAAGGAAGGACTCACTGGAGAAGAGCCTAATGCTGGGAAAGATTAAGGGCAAGAGTAGAAGGGGACGCCAGAGAATGAGGTGGCTGGATGGAGTCACTGAAGCAGTAGGCGTGAGCTTAAATGGACTCCAGCAGATGGTAGAGGACAGGAAGGCCTGGAGGAACGTTGTCCATAGGGTCGCGATGGGTCAGACACGACTTCGCAGCTAACAACACAACAACAACATGTATACAGAATGTAGTTGTTTGGGATGCTAATTAGAGGCATTGCCAATTATCAACATACTAATATTAGACTTTTTTAAAAAAAAAACCTGATCTCATTTCTATGCCATCCAGAGGAACTGTGCTGACATTTTATTTTGGCTCATCAAGGGGAGGGAGTGGGCTGCAATCCTAGTTGTCGCCTGTTAAGTTCAAACAGCAGTCTTGTGGCCACCTCCATTGAAAGGATCACAGTCCCACTTGGAGGGCTTCAATTAAGATCAAGACCCGGAAAACAGAGTGATTAGTGTCTAATAAACATGCAGCTCTTTTCTTCATGGGCCAATAATAATACTTTATTTTTCAGCACTAATTTAGCTTGGGCTGTGGAAATGGTTTGCTTTGAAGTAAATTAGAAAGAGCTGTTTTATGTACTGGGATTATTTGTAGTACAAATACTTTAGGACAGTACAATTAGATCCAGCTGCTGAAGCCACAGTATATTCCGCTGTTAATCATTGATGGAGACAGATCTGACTCAACCTGAAGCCACTGCTGCAAGCAGACTCATATAGAGATTTCCAGAAGCTTTAAATGCTATTATTCCACAGGAAGAAAAGATAGCAAGTTTAATACCCAGAAGTTTCAGAGAATTACCTATTTCTTCCACCTGCAGAAGTAGGACTGGTAAACTTTTCCTTCACCAACTTCCTTCATATCAGGAAAAGTTTCACCTGCATATTTTTGCATAAAAAGATCCTTCTAGTGGCATAAGATGTGAGTCAATGATCAGCAGTCCTCAGAACAATAATTGGTTTGATTTTGGTTGAATATACTGGGGGAGCTAGCCCTTCTGGTTTGTAAATTATGCTACGTGATTCAGTCAACTCTGATTTAGTCAGCAAATCATAGCTCAGTGGGATGGACAAATAGTTTAATAGAACTATTCTAAGAATTGTAACTAGTAACTGTACCTATTGTTGCATATAATTGTATGAATTAGTTTAATTGTATTAATCAAGATTTTAATTGATTGGGGGGGAGAATGAACAAGTTTGCCTTTTAGCTACATTAAAATAATTCCAAACAACAAGAAAAACAGAATTCTGAACTTCAACAAGACAAAATAGAAGATATCTACTGATGCAAATTTAAACTATGCAATGTTGTAATGCTAACCTAGCTTCCTCTCCCTTTTCTTCTCACACACTGAATAGAGAACTTCAGCAAATACAGATTCTCCATCAGACTTTAAAAACCAAGAATGACACACTGAGGTTCTTTTAAGCAGTTTCTTTAATTGTACTTCATCTATAGACAGAAATCTTGCCTAACTAAAGGAGGCCACTTGTGCCATTAAAGATATATTCCCACAGAGGAGCTGTCTTAACTCTCTTTCTCTCACACAAACTATCTAAACTTTGCTGACATGTGAAGAGACCAATTCATATTGTTAGTTATATGCACCCCCAGATCCTTAATACTGTTGACCACCTCTACAGCTGCATCCTTGATATTGAGTGGAGTGTGGCTATGCCAGCTCTTTCTGAAATCTACAATGATCTCCTTTGTTTTATCAACATTTAGAACCAGGTTACTTTTATTGTACCAGTCCACCAGAGCCTTCACCTCTTCCCTATAAGCATCTTCACTGTCATCCTGGATAAGACCCACCACTACCGTGTCGTCTGCATACTTCACAATGTGATTCATAGCAGATTTTGCACAGCAGTTGTGGGTCATCAAGGTGAACACTAGCGGACTTAGGACACAGCCCTATGGAGAACCTGTGCTCAAGGAGATGGAATTGGAAACTTTCTTTCCATCTCGCACAACCTGGGGCCTATCAATAAGGAAATCAAGTACCCAATTACATAAAGGAGTATTAAAACCTAATAGACCCAGTTTGTTCACCAGATGCTGAGGGATGCTTGTGCTGAATGCTGAACTAAAATCCACAAACAGCATTCACATATGAGTATTCTTCCCCTCCAGGTGTGCCAAGCTAAGATGAAGCACACAGGAAAGTGAATCATCTACAGAGCAATTCTTCCGATAGGCAAACTGTAATAAGTCAAATGTAGCTAAACCATGGAGTCCTTTACCTATCTCTCAAAACACTTCATTATAATGGAAGTGAGTGCAACTGTATGGTAATCATTAAGGCATGTGATTTTAGTTTTTTGGGGCACTGGTACAATGATTGCAGTCTTAAAGCATGATGGAACCAGGGCCTGATGCAATGAGAGATTGAAGATGTCTGTGAGAACAGTGGCAAGCTGGTCAGCACACTCCTTAAGTACTTGCCCAGAGATATTATCAGGACCTGAAGCTTTCCGAGTGTTGACTTTCCTCAGGACCTTCTGAACAGCAGTTGTATCAAACCTGAGCATATGCTCATCAGGAAGGGGAATAGCCTTCCTTGCTGGAACGTTGTTTGTGGCCTCAAACCATCCAAAGAACATATTTAGCTTGTTTAGAGAGTCTGTGTCACCCTTTCATGTCAGGAAAGCTGCCTTATAATCAGTAATTACCCGAATACCTTGCCACATACGTCTTGGGTCCATAGGATCTTGAAAGAAATTCTTCACTTTCTGACTATAGTCCCACTTTGCTGATTTTATAGCACACCTCAACTCAGCTCTTGATGCTTTCTTAGAAATCATGCTTTCTTAGGTGTTGATACATAGCTTTCTAGATTCCGTGTCATTTTCATCAGACTTACTCGATTCCTACTTATAATTACCTTTTATGACAGAGGTTTGGGAAAGTACAAAGTTATGACTAGGTTAAATAAAAAAATATTCAGGACAATATAAAAGAGAAGTTTTCAAGTGCAAAGAGAGGAAATCATGTGCGAATTCTAACCTCAAAGTCAGGGAAAGTATTAGAATTCTGCATTTTCTCACATTATAAATCAAAACTGCTTGAAAATGTCAGCTAGAGTTTTTGTGGGCTCGCTGAATTGTTGCAAGTAGACAAACTTTCAGATTGCATTTTCAAAAATGGTTAATATGTAAATCAATGTGCATAAATGCTTGTGCATTTGTCCTGATTTAGGTAAGAAAGAAGGAATCAGTAACTGATCTGCACTCATTCATCTGATTTCTTGGCAATGAAAAAACAAACAAACTGGTTGAAGTGCTGACTGATAAAATTGTCTGTGGTGTGTTGTCCAGGTTATGAACATATGTAAACTCTAATTTGAAATTAGAGTCATCTTCACATGAAGAACAGGATTCCATCCATTCCCCACTTTTGTTTAACATCTACATGAAGCTGCTGGGGAAGGTCACTTGTTGGCCCAGGACAAAGTACCATCTGTATCCTGATATTGCTCAAGTAGTCAAGTCCTATGGCATGCCTTAATTACTTTTTGGATAGACCTCTGCAGCACACTGAATATGGGGCTACCCCTTAAGGATGAGCCAGAAACTACAATTGGTCTAGAATGCAACAGTATGGTTAGTCATAGTTATGTCTGTTCTGGGAATTGCAGTGACTCTTGATGGACTTCCAGGTGGAATTCAAGCTGCTGTTTATAACCTTTAAAGCCCTGCATAGCACAGAGCCAGGTTAGTTATGGAATCATCTGTCTCTGGTTATTTCTTTCTGTCCCATTAAGTCACACAGGATAGGCATGCTCCATATCTCTTCCTTGAGATGGTGCTATCTCCTGGGACCTAAACATGTGCCTCCTCTGCTGCTGTGCCTGCCTTTTGTAAAGTGGTTCCTTCTGAGATACAAGATGGCTCCAGCCCTACTGATCTTTCATGGACACATGCAGACCTGGCTCTTTCCCCATGCATGGGGTTGGGATAGTACTTGCCATTCTGTTAGGAAACGAAGCATTGCTATTTCCATCCTTGGGTAGGTCAGGGTGTTGTATGTGCACATCTGTTTACATACACATGCACACCCAGGTTTTATACTTATATGCTACCCGGAATCATGAATTATGAGTTGGCCAGCCTTATAAATCCTTTAAATCAACTAACATTAAAAAAAAACCACAGTGTGGAATAGATTGCAGATATGGAACAACAAAATCAAACAAACAAGCAAATAAGAATGTATTTTTGAATGCTAGATCACAGGTCTGGAATTGGTGAATAAATAATGTGCTGCATGCATTTCCTTCCCAAGAGACATCAGCCAAAAACAAAAAACAAAACCCTCATCTAAACAAAAACACAAGCACTACCATCTCTGGACAATTGTGATATGAGCAGGATCTTGAGTAAGAATCCAACTTTTTCTAGCTGGCTGCTATTGGGCCTTTTTTCTGTTCAGAAAAAATGTAACATCCCCTGTTTCTTACAACTTTTTTTAAAAAAAAGTAATGTAGAGGACAGGACAGAAGGAAAAATAAAGACAGAGGAAGGGAAGTAGCCAAGACTAAAAGATCACAATGAGTCACATTCTCTTGGAAAATAGTCTTTCTTTTCTTGTTCAGAATATGGAGAGATAATAGAATACTTGGCTCTGGAATCAAAAAGGATCTTAGTAAACTAATTTATCCAACATGCATCTTCTTTTCACAAATTCCACTCAGTCACTTAATCATTGCAAGAGATGAGGAAAACTCACAGAAATGGTATGTAACGCAGATTGCTGATCTCTCCCGTACAATCATTTCCAAAGAGTAGGCCACAAATAAGCTGGGGCCGAAGGATAAAGTGCTGAAATATTGCTTTTATGTCGATTGAGTTATGTTTCACAAGTGAAGGCGAACATATGTATCCCTGGATAATGTTGCAGGATCCAAACTGGGTCAGTCACTGGGTTTTGTCTTCCGAGCTTTTGGACTTAGGGAATTTCTCTTTGTGCTCTGGGCTTACCTGGTGTGTGGTATTTATATGGTGGCTGCTTATATTGTGTGGTATTTATATAGTGGTCCCATCCAATCTATATCTAAAAAGCTACACACAACAGCCACCATATAAACATCGCACACAGAACAGTCCAGAGCACACAGAGAAGTTCCCTGAGGATGGGCTCCAGCATGAGGTCTTGAAAGCTCAGAAAAAGAAAAGAGTCTGGGTTTCAATTTGTAGTTTCAAGGTAGCAACTTTATCTTTGAGTCTAGAATTAATTATCTCAGTGGCTTCGGGAATTTTTTCAAGTATAAGCTTAGAGTCAGTCGAAGTTTGTAGCTGGTTTCCCTCCATTTCTGGAATAATTATGGATAGTCTTTTAGTGGAGGCTAATTCTTAAACAAGAGTCAGTAAATATTGACCTCCACAGTTCTTAGAAGCCAAATTCATCTCCCAGCTGTTTTAAGTTTTTATCTTTAGCTAATGCCAAGGACAGATCTGAGTTATAAATAGATTTGTTTGCCAGGGATATTCGCTTGCTGTACCAGGCCTATCCACAAAATGTCCCCAGTGTTATTGAAAATCCTTTTGAGAAAGAATAGGCTTTTATCAAATTTAAGTTCTTCTTTGTCTTTTTTCTTTTTTTCTTTTTTGTCAAGTGCATAAAATAGCCAGATCCTGTGAAGATAGGAGCTTTTTAGGTCGCCAAATGTAAGAGGGATGTAAGTCCAATTAGTTAATTATATTTTTTCAAGGTGCTTTTTTCCCCAATGTATTCAAACGCTGCCATTTAAGAGGGTGGGAGAAGAAAGAATTCCCTTCCCTATCTCCTTGCAGGGGGAAGCAATTTCAGAGGACTTTTAACAGGCCAAGAAAAAAAAATTGGGAGGGGGAGAAGGCAGTTCTCACCCAGTTCCTCCGCTGTGCTTCCAAGTGCTAAGTTGTTAGTTTGGCCTTGGCTGGGAATGGCATTAACGATGGGCCATGGGAGTGGTCGATCCTTTCTTCATTGGTCCAAAGAGCTGTTCCAAGTTGAAGGGGAGGGCCGCCGCTCTCCCACAGTCGATCGGAGAATCCTCTTCCCCGCTCGTCGCCCCTCCAAGGTGACTTTCAACCCCCTTTCAGGGGTCCCCTGGCAAAAGAAAGCCAGATGGCGGGAGGAGCGATCCCCCACGCATCTGCCAGAGCCCAGATCCAGAACCAGAAGCCAGAACCGGTAGCTAATGTTTTGTTGCCCAGGCCCAGAATGGACTTCCGGAAGTGGCATCTATACAGAGAACCGATTGTTCACATATTTGAATCCCACCACTGCCTAAACTCCTTCAATGTTGTTGGGATACAGGTTACAATTCATAGACTCAGAAATGAATCCCACTGAAATAATTTTAATTTATTCACAAGCCAACACAGATATAAAGCAATTAACTTCTATTTATTTCAGTGGGGCTATTCATAATCAGCTTCCAACCCGCTGGAGAAAGTCTTGATGTTAGGGGGCAGATCTAAGCAGAGCTTTCCAGACAATTCTCTGGACAATTTGGCGAAGTTTCACAAGGTAAAGGAGAAAACCCCTTCCTCAGTGGGATCAAGTAGAAGATAGTAGGTTTATGCTACTTCCCAGAGCTTAGCAATGAAAAGGTTAGGTCACCACAGCTACCAATAAAGCACAGCCATTTTCAGAAGCTTTCAGAGGTAAGCAGTGGGGTGCTGAAAGTTATTGGCAAGAGAAGCAAACAGCACTAAAGAGTTTAAAGGCATTCTTGGTTCTCTGTGTTCCCTAATGAGGATTGATAACTAATGCCAGAAAGCCAGCTGTCTGTTCATCTCAAGAGAGGGCAAATACTGGAAACAGCCCAAGTCACAACCTCAGAACTATAAGGAGGCTGGCATTACCATGCAGAGCACATCTGAAGATAAAGATGAAAGGAGAGGGGGACCTCTTTAATGTTAGACAAATAGTATTTCCACAGTACAGTATAATTTTGTTTAAAAAAGAAGTATTTTAAAACTCTACTATAATCCCCCCTTTATATTCTTCAGTTGTTCTGTTTTTCTTTCATCTTCTCTTCCTACTAAACTTTCACATCGATTATGGACAGCAATGGGACCTGAACAATCTTGGATCCTTTTTTTTAATCTAAATAGACAAACAACTGCCATGATTCTGTTAAATCTTCAGTTTCACAATTTCTTTGCTTTTTAGTGGATTATTTTTACCCTCTCAGCCAAGATAATGTTTTCCATGGTTAAACTACATTGTTTTAATGTGATTTATTGTTAGGTATATTCATTATTTCATAGTAAAGAGCATCATTAAGACTTTCATTAGGACTGAGATCTTGGCATGTGGTAAGCTATCAAAGATTTTTCTCCTACATAATTTTGTTGTAAGGAAAAGATGCTGTCATTAGGAGAGGATACACTTCCGGGTTGAAGAGCTACCTCAGGGACATTCTTTTACAACAACACTGCTACATATGCAAAAGGCAGGGGGAAAACAAGCAAAAATAACTATCTGCTTCTCTCTCTCTCTCTCTCTCTCTCTCTCTCTCTCTCTCTCTCTCTCTCTCTCTCTCTCTCTCTCTCTCTCTCTCTCTCTCTCTCTCTCTCTCTCTCTCTCTCTCTCTCTCTCTCCTTTTTTTGTAAAAGAAAAAGGTGCCGGAACTCACCCATGTCATACAACCCGCCTTGCCTACCCTACAAGGTTCTATCCAAAAAAGGTGCCGGAACTCCGTTCTGAGCGTTCAATGAGAAAAAAAGCCCTGCTCTCGTGTGTATGTGTAGAAATGCATATATGACATTTATGTGTAGAAATGCATATATGACACACACACATTTCAGAAGCAGAAATAAGGGCATGTTTATTTGAGTGTTGCCTAAATTATATGGCAGTGGTGGACAACTATCGCCCCTTTATGACCTATGGACTTCAACTCCCAGAATTTCTTTTTTTTTTGAATTTTTTTTATTAATTTTTATAGGGTTGGGGAAGGGGGTAAGAGAGTGGGGATTAGGGCTAGGGTACAGGGAAGGTTGGGGGTAAGTATTGGGTTTTCCCCAATAACATTCAATATTTGGCAAACAGCATATTGTCTGGGTAAATATATATAAATAAAAGTGATAAAGCTAATAATTGATAACAATAATAGGTATAATAAATTATCATAAACAATACTAAGTTTTCAGTGTATAGTATTTTTCTTACTCGAATAAATTCAAAATTACATATCACATTCCTTTCTCTCTAATTCGTTTATCTAGCCATTGATAAAATTTATTCCCAGTTCTATAATAAACTGAATGCTCTTTCTCTTTAATCTCTAAAGTTAATCTATCCATTTCTGCACAATCCAATATTTTCTTAATTAATACTTCTTCAGTCAGTAACTTTTCATTTTTCCAGTATTGGGCATACATAATTCTCGCTGCTGTTAATAAATGTAATATTAGGTATCCACTCTCCTTGTCATAGTTGGGACCTATCACTCCTAACAAAAACAATTCTGGTTTGAATTCTATTTGTTTTTTAATCATCTTCTCCAACCATAAGTGTATCTTAAGCCAGAACTTTTTAGCTTTAGGACATATCCACCAGATATGATAATAAGTACCTGGTCTTTGCTTACATTTCCAACACACATTTGAAGTATTTTTAAACATTTTCGCTAATCTCACTGGTGTCATGTGCCATCTATAAAACATTTTATACAAATTTTCTTTATATGGTACAGCTTTGGTTAATCTAATATTTCTGTCCCATAACTTTTCCCATTCTTCAAGCTCTATAGTATGTCCAACATTTTTTGCCCATATTATCATTGTTTCTTTAACTTGTTCTTCCTCCTTCTTTAGATTAAGCAGAGATCTATAGAGTTTTTTAAACAGCTTTTCATCTGTTTTTAACAATATAAGATCACGTTCTGTCTGTCCCTTGTAGAGCCCAGTTGTTTTCACGTCTTTTTCATATCTTGATTGGATTTGTAGGTATGGCCACCATGCTAGGTGAATACCTTGTTCTTGTAAGTCTTGTCTAGATTTCAATCTTCCTTCATTGTCCAGTAAGTCTTTATATGTTACAAGTTTATCATAGTTAATTAAGTTTGGGCAAGCAAAGTCTTCCATTGTTGAGAGCCATTCAGGTATCTTAATACAATTTTTTTCTTTTATTTTTTCCCATTCTAAGAGAAGTGCACTTCTTATAGCATCTCTTATATTCCTAAGAGTATGATCTCAGTCCAATGCAAAAGAGAGTCAAGGGCCTATATTTGACTTTCTGGGATGGCCCCTAAATTATTGGTGTCATTACATGAGATTAATGATCAGCCAGGTATCCAGAAGCGAGTTATGTGCCCCATTTCAATGCAGCTCCGAGATAGTTTATGATGAAAAGCAATGAGCAAAGAAGAACGGTACATAAATAAAACACCAGCATTAATAATATTGGGGAAAAGGACTTGACCTGTTCCATGGGGGCCTTTGTTTTGGCCTGGGGTTAAATGACTGCTGTGTCAAGCTGGAGCCGACTTAGCATTTGGCAGCAGTTGAAAGCCTGGATAGAGGGAAATGAAAGCTCCACAAGCTTTGCGTATCAACATTGGTGTGTGTTGGAGCCACAGAACAGACAAGTCTGAAGTAAGCTATCAAAGAGCACTCATGAGTGTTTGCTACAGCTTAGTCTGCTCTGTGGTCTTGGGACCTTTCCAAAGTTGGTGGTTTGCTGGCTTGTGTCTATTTCTGTGTGGCTGTCGCTAAGCTCCCATACTTGTCTGTAAAGACATCAAAGGCCATTTGACAAGCCTGGCTGTTCTTGACATGGCTCATTTTCTCTACATTCAACTAATCAAATGACCTGGGAAACAACTTTTGCCTTTATTTCAGTGGCAAAGAGACTGATTTACATATCAGGGTCACATTTCACTTCAGCCACATCAGATTCTACTTCTTTCTGCCCAATATATACATGAAGGCAGTATGCATCTCTTCCCCTCATGCATGCTGGCCTCTCCACACATCCTAGCATGGACAGAACATCCGAATCTTGCCTAGAGATATTTCATGTTTCCTGTGCAAAACCAGACTAAGGAAAGAAGGTACCTAAAAGGACGACATGTTATCTCATCTTCATTTTTCAGCGAACTGAAACACGTTTATTCTTTACAAAGAATTTTTCACTACTGCAATACCCAGTTCCATAATTGTACCCAAGGATGTATTTATTGTGAGAATATTGCACAGATGAAAAATGTATTTTTATACATCAAATTTAGAGGCCACCTATCTGACTTGCAGAGCGACTCTGAATATTAGACAAGCTTGTGTCAAGAAGTACATATGTTATGGGTTAAGCAAAAGAAAAGAAAAAGAAAAATTTGAATGTGAATGTGGTTGTTAGAAATGCAAATTACAGACCTTTCCAGAAACTGAAAGAAATAAAGTGATGATACCTAATTCAAGGCCCCCCAACCCCTGGGCTTTGTGAGTGGTGGATAAGTGTGCACATAGCACCACTTGCGCGAGTGGCAGGCAGTCACACTCACACATGAAGCTCCATTTGTATGAATGGTGTGTGTGTGTGTGCGCGCCTGCCACTCAACCAAATGGAGCTGAACATGTGTGCTACTGCTCACATGGAACTATCCCCTCTTCCCCCCACCCCCAACCAGTCCACCAAGCCGGAAAGGTTGAGGACTGTTGACGTAATTCACCTATGTCTTCTTGTCAATATTTCATGCTTGTAGTAAGATATTTTACAGTGAATTAGGTCTTTGAAGTGCTTTGAAGTGAATGGGAGCACAAAGTTAGCAGCTCTCTGCAACACTTTAAAACAACCTCGTCAATTCCCTGGATCACGTGGAAGCTGCACAGAACAGCTATGCAATCCTGGGAAAAGATGTGGTTGCTTTGAGCTAAGTCTGTGTCTCATTCTCTTCAAAGCACTTGGTTTGTGCTTAAATTGTAAGCCGCCCTGAGTCTTCGGAGAAGGGCGGGATATAAATGGGATTAAAAAAAAACCAGCATTTTTTGAAGTGAACCTAAAGCATCACAGATCTGCTTTGAGTACGGCATAACGGAAAAGTCTTCTGTAAGTTGCTAGTTAAGGTTATTATAATCAGAAATCTTCAGATACAGGTTAGAAGAATGCTCAATACCAATATATAACAAGGTTTTGATTTTCTTTTGTTTTCTTTTGCGGTTGCATATGCAGAAATGACAGCTTGGATATTCTTGGTGCTATATTTGAAATATTACTAAAAAGAGTTGGAGTGTATGAAGTTGGCTGATGTCCATGTGTACACAATATATGTTTTATTACAAATGGAGCGAACCCATGTGTCACTGATCCACTTTCATAGTTACCTTTTGGTCTTAGTACAGGTATGTGAATTGTTGGTTCCACAGTCTCTAGATTCAGGCCCCATTTTACTCTATATACCATATCAATCCACACTGTCTGGAATCATAATCATGAATAGAAAAGGAAAGGAAAAGGAAAGAAGAGAAGAGAAAGAAAGAGATAGACACCCTTGGAGAAGTTATTTTTGCTAGTTTAAGCTATCAAACATTACCAAACTGACTGAACTAAACACAGATAAGTAGACACATAACATACACACCACGCCAGATTTAATATTGTTGGGAACTGATGGATGTACTGTAATATTCTAGTCATGCCCTCTTGTGTTACAAAAGGATAACACAAGCAAATTTAAGCAGTGCAAAGCAAGTTAATTTGTAAAGAATTAAAGAAATTTAAAAATACTTTTTGTAAGCCAACAAGCCATCTCAGGCCCAGATTTAATGTTTGAAAGCTATTATTGCTTTCTGAATCAAGGGGTATGGGAGAAAATGCTTCACTACTATTTCTTTTTTTGTGCAAATCATTCAAAGAATATTCTGTTTCTTGAAACCAGATTCCCAAATAGATACAAAGTACTATTTAGGAATCAAAGCTATAATGAGTCATTCTAACCATCTAGAATACCAGTGACATATCACGATGTTTTTTGCCTTTGCGGAGCTGGGGTGGGTGTGGACTGTACATGACACATCTGGCCCACGGGCCACCAGTTTGACACCCCTGATCTAGAAGATTTCTAGTAAGAGTAATCCTGACAATAATATGTCAACAAAAACATTCCAGCTAGTCCTTGAACAGGACTGCAATGAATTCTATTCACAACTACAGAAATGTGAGGCTATTCACTTAAAAGTCTTGGATGATAAAATATGCTACTATATATATAGTACCACGCACACACATATATATATATATATATATATACATATATATATATATATATATATATATATATATATATATATATATATATATATATATATATATATATATATATATATATATATATATATATATATATATATATATATATATATATATATATAGTATTGTATATAATGCTATACAGTATAATCTCCCTTTGTGCTTACAATTCAGCTTTTGATTTCTGACAACTGCTTGGCCTAGTCTTGCAGTTTTCTTGGCAAAATATTTAGGAAGTGGTTTGCCATTGCCTCCTTCTTAGGACCGAGAACAAGTGACTGGCCCAATCATCCAGCTATACATTTTCTTTGATATGCAGATGCCACTTTCTACAGGGGGACGATTGAGAGCATCCTGTCATACAGCATCACAGTCTGGTTTGGAAGCATCACTGCTTCAGACAGGAAGGCAGTGCAGAGAGTGGTGAGGATGGCCGAAAAGATCTTTGGCAGTTCCCTCCCTCCCACCCAGGACATAGCACAGAAGCATTGCTTGAGCAGGGTCCGTAAGATTATCTGGGACACTACACATCCTCTTCATGACCTGTTTTCCTTGTTACCTTCTGGGAGGAGGCTTCGTGGTATCCGTAGCAGAACATCCAGATTCAGCCATAGTTTCATTCCATACTGCATTAACCTTGTGAACTCTCAGGCTTCCTCCTTCCATTATATATTCAAGATGGACAGTGTTATGTACTGGGTTCGTTGCTTAGTAACAAAGACGAGGTGAGTGAGTTCAGCAAAGATCATTGTTTATTGCTTGCAGGATCTGAACTGAGGAACAGTGCTGCGAATGCAGCAATTTATACCCTAGCCTCTAGGCAGCAGCCAATAGGTTTAAAGCAACCTATTGCTGCCCTAGAGGCAACCAATAGCGGCGCTGGAGACAGGTTGTCTGAAGAGCTGGGAGCTGTTAGTCAGCTTCCCTGCTCAAGCAACCTTCCAGCAATTACCCATGTGGTGTTCCCTTAACAAAACAAGCCCAATACATTACACCCCTCCCCCCTAGAATGAACAAACATTATAACACAAAAGAAAAGTAATTACAGCAATACAAGTTTACAAAAGGTATAACAACAGTGTGAGTTAACACGTTTCCATCCTAGCTAATACAGGTGATTCCTAGCTAGCAGCACAATAAAGGTACATACACATTATAGCTTCACTATTTCAGGACAAAATCTTGTAGATAAGCAAGAGGTTTGCAAGCCCTTGTGGAATGCCTGGGGGACCCAGGCACTTCCTGGCCTACCAACTTGCCTGCCAAGCTGGGTAGAACAGTTTCTCTCAGTTCAAGTGATTCAGGTTGGCTCGGCAATCTCTGGCTGGCTCTTCCAGGTTGGCCCACCCCAGAGTCAGTTTGTTCTGCAGAGTTAGCATAGTGGCTGTAGTACTCAGGTTGGCTTTCTCCGTCAGGGGACCCATGTTGTACTTCCGGGCTTTCCTCCCCTAAGGCCATCTCCCCATTGCTCTGGCTGTTTGGGCACTCAGAGTCTATGCATGGACTGGCCTGGCTGCCAGTTTGCAGCCCGAGGCAAGGACCTGTGACGAAGTCCTCACTTTGTGGCTATTCTGGAAAATGCCTCCTAAGCTGATCGATATGGCATCGGACAACTCGCCCGCCCTCTAGGCTCACTTCATATGAGAGAAGGCCTGATGTTTTAGTGATTTTTCCTGGCACCCACAAGTTCCCATGCCTGTAGTTCCTGGCCCACACCCTGTCGCCCACTTACAGCCCGCCTGGGGGTTTTGGGCGAGAGGCCTCTGTTGCCACCCAGTCTGGGTTGCACCCGGTCTGGGTGCAACCAGTTTCGTGATTAGTCGCCTCCCCCAGCGCAGCTCCGCTGGGCTTTTCCCTGTAGCCGTGCATGGCGTGGAATGTTGGCAAAGCAAAACGTCAGCCAGTCTGTGGTGCCAGTCCCCAGTCACTATACACCTCAGTGACTCTTTTGTGGTGCGAACCATATGTTCGGCTTGACCATTAGTAGATGGGTGAAATGGGGATGATGTCTCATGCCTAATGAGGTTTGCTATCAGGAATGCCTGAAATTCTGCCGCAGTAAATTGGGCCCCGTTATCGGACACTACGACATCTGGCAGCCCATGCGTGGCAAAGAGTTTCCTAAGCATTCTAGGGGATAATATGTGGGGTGTCTGCCTGTCTGTAGTGAATAACCCCAATAGCGGTTTATGGTCTGTGAAGACCGTGAAGTCCCTGCCATATAAGTAGTCGTGGAATTTTTTTAACTCCAGCTACTATGGCCAATGCCTCATTGTCAATTTGAGCGTAATTACGCTCAGCAGAGGACAGTGTCCTTGAATAAAAAACTATTGGAACTTGAGTTCCATCTTTCTCTAAGTGACTTAAGACTGCACCCACCCTGTATGGGGATGCATCACATGCTAAGCAGACTGGTTTAGACTCTTTGAAATGAGTGATAGTGGAACTGACCGAGAGAAGTGACTTCAATTCCTGGAAATTCTTTTCGTGAACACTAGTCCACTTCCATGAAGCATTTTTATCTAACAGCCTATGAAGCAGCTCCGCCACTGCGGCCTTGTTAGGAAGGAACGCGTGGTAAAAATTGAGGAGGCCCAGGAATGCCTGCAGCTCTCCTTTTGTTTTAGAGCTAGGTGCCATCTGAATGGCTTTCACTTTAGACTCAGCAGGGTGGATGCCATCAGCATCAATGCGAAACCCCAAGAATTCAGTTGAAGGGAGTCTAATACTGCACTTATTCTTTTTAAGCTTGAGGTCTGCTTCTCTCAGCCTTTGCAGGATGGCTTTGAGCCTCCTTGCTAGCACCTCAGTGGATTCACCAGCGATGAGCACGCCATCAAAATAGGGGCAGACCCCTGGAATGCCCTTAAGTGTACATTCCATAATGCCCTGAAAAATTCCCGGGGCTACACTGACCCCAAATTGCAGGCACTTTACTTTAAACGCCCCCCTGTGGGTTACAATTGTCTGTGCCGTGGCTGCGGCCTCATCAACAGGAAGTTGCTGATAGGCCTGAGCCAAATCTAATTTTGCAAAAATAGTGCCACCCTGCAAGGATGCCAGGATGTGGCTTACTACTGGTACTGGGTATGCATGCTGTTTGAGTGCCTGGTTAATTGTGCATTTATAATCGGCACAGATTCTGACCTCCCCATTGGCTTTTAGTGGTATTACAATTGGGGTCTCCCACTCACTCCCATCTACTGGCTGCAATACACCCTGTTCAACAAGTTTATCTAGTTCAGTGTCTATTTTGTGTTTGAGGGCAAATGGAACCCTACGAGGTTTAATCCTGACTGGCACTACATTTGGATCCTAGTTTGAATGCTATTGGCAGACCCATGTATGTTCCCAGAGTTGAATCAAAGACATCTGCAAATTCCTCGCATACTGTCGCTAGACTCACGACTTGTGTCCGATTGATTCCAGTTACTTGGATGCCTAGTGCATCAAACCAATCGAGCCCAATTAGGCTCATTTGCTGGCCCCCTACTATGACAACATCCAGGTGCCCTGAAAACCCCTTAAATTTAACAGCCAGTGTGGCCTCACCCTTGACTGTGACTCTGGCATTCTGAAAATCAGTTAGTACAATGTCAGAAGGCCTCAGCTTGGCCCATCTCTTACTGCGAGTACAAAAAAAATTAAATGTTTCAAGGGAAATAATAGAAACAGCAGAGTCTGTGTCCAGCTCCATCTTGCAGGGGACCCCTTGCAGCTCCACCTGAAGACTATACTTGGTCTTAATCGGACAGCGAGTCCCTGTATGACAAATGCTTCTGCGGCTGGAGCAAAAACCCATGCTATACTGTCCCCGGGCCCCAGTACCTCTCCTGGTCAGATCTTCCGACTGGTGACCGATGGCCGGTCTCTCTGGTGACCTCTGCAGACGGACGCGATGTGGTTAATTGTTCTAACTGTCAGGAAGTTTCTCCTTAGTTCTAGGTTGCTTCTGTCTTTGGTTAGTTTCCATCCGTTGCTTCTTGTCCTGCCTTCAGGTGCTTTGGAGAATAGCTTGACTCCCTCTTCTTTGTGGCAGCCCCTGAGATATTGGAACACTGCTATCATGTCACCCCTTGCCCTTCTCTTCGTTAAACTAAAGGTAAAAGGTAAAGGTTCCCCCGCACGTGCGTGCTAGTCGTTTCCGACTCTAGGGGCCGGTGCTCATCTCCGTTTCAAAGCCGAAGAGCCAGCGCTTGTCCGAGGATGTCTCCGTGGTCATGTGGCCGGCATGACTAGACGCCAAAGGCGCACGGAACGCTGTTACCTTCCCACCGTAGTGGTCCCTATTTTTCTACTTGCATTTTTTACGTGCTTTCGAACTGCTAGGTGGGCAGAAGCTGGGACGAGTAACAGGCGCTCACTCTGTTACGCGGCACTCGGGATTCGACCCGCCAAACTGCCGACCTTCTGATCGACAAGCTCAGCGTCCTAACCCACTGAGCCACCGCGTCCCTTTTCGTTAAACTACACATACCCAATTCCAGCAACCGTTCCCCATATGTTTTAGCCTCCAGTCCCTCAATCATCTTTGTTGCTCTTCTCTGTACTCTTTCTAGAGTCTCGACATCTTTTTTCCATCGTGGTGACCAAAACTGGATGCAGTATTCCAGGTGTGGCCTTACCAATGCATTGTAAAGTGGTATTAGTACTTCATGTGATCTTGATTCTATCCCTCTGTTAATGCAGCCTAGCACTGTGTTGGCTTTTTTGGCAGCTGCAGCACACTGCTGGCTCATATTGAAGTGATTGTCCTCTAGGACTCCAAGATCCTTCTCACAGTTACTACTACTGAGCAAGGTACCCCCTATACTATACCTGTGCATTTGATTTTTCCTGCCTAAATGTGGAACCTTACTTTTATTATATGTAAATATTCATGTAGGTCACCTATAGCTCCCAAAGCTCCCCAGAATGCATGAGATTGAAGTTCATGGATTTGGGCAAAACAAATGCTTGGTGCTTTGCACAATTTTAAGCCATTCATTGTATCCCTCATCCAAAATTGGTCCAACTTTTCCAGGTTTCGTACGTTTAAGTGGTTAAAAAGCCTCAGAAATTATTCCCTCCTTATTCTCCAAACTCAAAAAAGAAAATATGATCTTGACTTCCGCTGGCGGCGCGGCGCCGAAGACAGCCTCCCCTGGCTGCCCGCGGCTCAGCTGTTTGTTTTTTCGCCCGAAACAGCGCCGATCAGCTGTTCGGGCGAAATTGAAGCCCCCTCCTCGGGAGAAGAGGAGGGGGTGAGGCCCCAGGTAGGGGTAGAGTTCTCCGAGGCCGCCTGAGCTTCGAGCTTGGGCGGCTGAAGGATCGAACTCCCCCGAAGCCTGGGTTGCTCCCAGCTGGCCGTCGTCTCTGCTCCGAATTTCCTGGAGCAGAGCCAGGCGTCTGCGAACCATCCCTGCCTGAAGAAAGGACTATGATTTAAAGGAGCAGGCAGAGCGGTACAAGAGGAAAAGGTGAAGAGATGAAGAGGATTATTTTATTTTACTCTCAAGCTTGATGGACTATGCTTAAAACTTAAAGTGAAAGTGCGTCACAATTGTAAGTAAAAGATGGCGGCTAAACCTCCCCCTAGAACTTTTCGGAGTGCTGGAAATTCTCCGGTGCAACAACAATCATTACTGCAGGCGTTGCATTCTCCTGATGTATTGACATCGAAGGATCTTGAAAAACATACCCAGTTAATTTTGGAGTCAATGGGTGTTAAATTTGCACAGATGGAGGAGAAATTGGAGAAATTGGAGCAGAGAATGGAAGAAAGGATGGAGCAGAAACTTAGAGAGATGAAGGTAGACATTTTGTCCTCAGTGCATAAAGTAGCTAAATGTGTGGAGGTGCTGGATGATCAAGTGGAAGACTTGACTCAAAAGAATGCTATATTAGAAGCAAAAGTATTGGAAATTGAAGATTTAAAAGACAAAATGGATAGCGAACAGAGTTTGGCTCAATTTTACCAGATGCAGTTTGCTGTTAGAATTAGAGGCCTAAAAGAGAATATTAAGGAAGATTTAAAGCAGCTGGTTTCTGAGGCTTTTGAGGGGGTATTGAACCATCCAGCATCTGAAATAAAACAAGGCATGGACAAAGTGTTTCGTGTGAATTCCTGGATTGCTAAGCAGAGAAAGTTGCCTAGAGATGTGGTGGTTTATTTTGTAAAAAGGGAAATTAGAGATGAAGTTATACAAGCTGCCTATGATACTAAAGTTGTGATTGCTGGTCAAGAAGTTTTGGTTCTAAAAGAAATTCCTCCAAAGATTTTAAAGAGAAGGAAGGACTTTATATTTCTTGTGCAAGAGCTCAAGCAAAGAGATATAAGGTTCAGATGGGAGATCCCAGCTGGGTTGAGCTTCATGTATGATGGCAAAAGGTACTGTTTGGGTACTGTGAAGCAAGCGCATGATTTTTACAACAATGTTTTAAAAGCAACCCCATCAACACTTCTGGAAGCTGCAGAGGGATCTGGAGAAGGAGAACATCAAGAGGATGAAGATGGACAGATAGACGAGAAGGGTACAGGAGGAGATCAAGCTGCAACTCTTTTGGATGATCCTAGAGAACAGAGGGTGACGCGTGCTGCCTTAAAACGCTCAAAAAAGATTAAAAAATAAGACCAGTAGAAATCTATGGAACTTCCACAATATACTTATAGTCAAGTGGTAGCTGTGTTTTTAAGAGTTTTGGGATGATATCTATGGTAACAGAATGTTCAATTTGGAATTAATGGACAATTTACTACAGAGGAAGAGGAAGAAAATTTTGTGGGTTAATGCGGGTTAATTTGTGTAAGAACTATCTATTATAGCCTATTTTGGCTAGAGAGGTTAATAGGGATTGGTGCTTGTGATGTGTAAGTGAGAATATGTCTAGGTAATAGTGAATTGTGGAAGAACATAGATGGGAATGATGCTAGTTTTCTTTTATTTTAGTTCTTTATACATATTTAGTATTGTTAAGGATTGGTTTACTCTATATAAGCTAGAGAGTGATGGATTTTAGAGTTTATAATTGTTAGTATATGATTGTTTATGATTGCTTTTTAGATATATACCTTGTATTTTGCTCTGGGAAGTCGGGGGGGGGGGAGGGGGGGAGGAGGGGAAGTAGAGGGGTGGGAGGCAGGGGAGGGAGGAGGGAGAGGGGGAGGGGGGGAGGTAGGGAGGGGAGGAGGGAGGGGGAAGGGGGGTTTTTCAAAGGAAAATTGTATTTTAAAACTTTTCAATAAAAAAAAAAAAAAAAAAAAGAAAATATGATCTTGAAATGTTGGTCCTGCCCATTCTAGTGGCAATACAAATCCATTTAGGCAGATTATGCTGGACATATTAACAGATGAGGAAGAAACAGAGAAAGTGGAACAAGGGGCATCTAAGAAAAATAGTCCTGGAGGGGTTGAATCCAGTAGTGTTGGAGCCAATGATTCCACTTTGAGACAGATCCAGAAAGCTCGCAGGAGTCCTTGCCTGTATCCCCTGACTTGATAGATTCTGCTACCAAGTTCAGCTACCCAGCCCTAAGAGAAGCATATGTTGAAGCTCAGCTGATCTATGCAGGGCTGAGCACTGCAGGTGAGACAGGTTGCCCAAAAGCAATATGAGCCAGCAGTGCTAGGCTGCATTAACAGAGGGATAGAATCAAGATCACGTGAAGTGTTAATACCACTTTACAATGCCTTGGTAAGGCCACACTTGGAATACTGCATCCAATTTTGGTCCCCACGATGTAAAAAAGACATTGAGACTCTAGAAAGAGTACAGAGAAGAGCAACAAAGATGATCAGGGGACTGGAGGCTAAAATATTAGAAAATGGTTGCTGGAACTGGGTATGTCTAGTTTAATGAATAGAAGGACAAGGGGTGACATGATAGCAGTGTTCCCATATCTCATTGCTGCCACAAAGAAGAGGGAGTCAAGCTATTCTCCAAAGCGCCCAAAGGCAGGACAAGAAACAACGGATGGAAACTAACCAAAGACAGAAGCAACCTAGAACTAAGGGGAAACTTCCTACAGAACAATTAACCAGTGGAACAACCTGCTTCCAGAAGCTGTGAATGCTCCAACACTGGAAGTTTTTAAGAAGACACTGGACAGCCATTTGTCCGAAATGGTATACGGTTTCCTGCCTGAGTAGGGGGTTAAACTAGATGACCTCCAAGGTCCCTTCCAACATTATTATTATTGTTATTTTTGTTGTTGTTGTTGTTGTTATATTCCAGCAGAAGAGACTCCCATGAGTGACATGGGCCTATGAGTGGAGGCTCATCATGCTTGGCTTTTTGACCTTAGTTCTTGAAAGAAAGCATTGAGATCACCTTTCAGGTTTCAGCCCTTTCATGTTTACCTTGCTGAGGATACTGGTGAAAAGACATTTTCCTTCCCAAAGTTCTGCCTGAACTCTTATAGTGTTGGACATCCAACCTGCTATCTTGTTGGCTGGCAGCTAGCAGTGTTAAAATATAACTTGTAGCTTAATACATACGTTCTTGAATTTTTTTCCTACATCTTACAAAATTGATCATACATCCTCATATTATGTGTAACCTATCACTATGTGTTCTTTACATACGTTTATATTGCTGCTATCCATGCATTTCATGCCATAGGCAAAATAAACTCCTGTTCTAAATTACCGTATGCCTCGAGTCTAAAGTAGTGTTTCTCAATCTCAGCAATTTTAAGTTGTGTGGACTGAGGAATGCTGGGAGTTGAAGTCCACACATCTTAAAGGCCCTGAGATTGAGAAACACTGCTCTAGCCGAAAGGTACTTCAGTGGAGAACGTCAAGCTATACTCAGACCATGGAAAAGCTAAAGAGCCCAAGTTAATAGCAAAGTAGGTATTTCTAGCAAGATCAGTCAATGGTATGGATCCATGTCAGACAATCATACAATACTGTACTATTAATCCACCTTTTGTATCACCTAACAATTTTTTTTTAATCCCATTAATATCCCGCCCTTCTCCGAAGACTCAGGGCGGCTTATAATCTAAAGTACAACGTGCTTAGCAATAGTCTTCATTCTATGTATATGCCTGCTTATTAATTGTAGCTACAGAAACAGAAATTTGCCAGTGTAGTTAGAAAAGGTGTGGGAAACTATGACAATTTTATGACCTGTGGACTTCAGCTTCCAGCATTCTGGGAGTTGAAGTCCACAGGTTGTAAAATTGCCATAGTTGTCCACCCCTGAGTTAGACAATAATTGAGTTCTTCGGGAAAAATAGCAAAATGCAGTACAAGACTACTATAAGGGAACAAAGTAATTTCACCCCCCCCCCCAGTATTATAGAAAAAAAAGCTGAAAGGAAAAATACATTGCAGAATAATTGAAAGGAAGGCTGGTTATTATTAAAGAGAGATTTGAAACAGGGACTATACTTGCTTGGGGATTAGGGTTAGATTTGTACAGCCAATCTATTAAAAAAGAGCATGAAGTCTGCACAATCTATTGATTGCTCAAATGTTTCAGGGAATGAAGATGCCAAAGAACAGCATGGAGAAGAAAAACTCGGGGTGGGGGGTGGGGGTTGAATAGCTATTATAAAAAGTTTACCATGTACTTTCTGAAAAATGAATTATTTCTAACTACTATCACCATTCACTTCATCAGAAAGAGTTTTGTGGGTTTTAGAGGAACAAAATTACATTTATTACATACTAGTTCCCCTCCCCCCTTTTTATGACATACTACAGTAAAAATGAATGAAATGCTAGAGAAAAAAAGGAAGGTGATGTAAGTTCTGGAAACTCAGTAAAGTTATAAAAATGGCAATATAATAAAGTGAATTTTCCTAATTGTTTTCAGACAGACAGAGCATTTGTGGAGATTCACATCTGAATATTTTTATTTGAAGTACCCCTGAAATACACTGCTCAGCAACTAATACATTCAACAGACATTCACAGACATCTGCTTTGTTTAATCTTGTAATTCTGACATCTCCCTCTTTTTATTATTTTTAAGCATGTACCTTGTTTCCTCTCTTCTTTCCCAGACAATAACTGCTTTCCCCCACAAAATTGAGTTTCCAGAACTTACATCACTTTCCTTTTTTTCTCTAGCATTTCATTTCCTATTTGGAGCCAGTCTATTTCTGATGAGATGAACAAAACACAGGTATATTTGACCACAACTTAGCATTAGGCAGATGTTTGCCTTGTGGAAAAAATGGACTTCCCCAAAGCTGGTGGGATCTAGAGTTTCTATGATTAAATGCTGGGTTTCATATGGACGCTAGCTGATCTGGCAATAACAGTTGTGTCATAAGCATGAGGATCAAAGAGGTTGGCAGGCAGTATTCCCTTGGGGTGCAGAGATCTTGTCTTTTCATTTTTTGTTCCACAGCAGCACACATTCCAGTGTAGCTTTGACTGTCTTTTATTATGTAAATAGATGATTGGGGTGTGTGTGTGTGTTTTAATAGAAAATATTTCCTTTCATAAAAAGGAAAACATTGGGCATAAAAATGGAGATAAAAATATTATTCAGTTGAGACAGGTAGTTTTTCTATCTTCTATAGATTGTAAGGCATTTTAAAAGAGCAATCCCATAAATCAGTTAAGCTGTACATAAAGTAGAATCTCAAGACTGAAATTAGAAATAACAGGTTGAATCAAAAGAAAGTTGTGTGATGAGAGTTTTCATTAAGACTTTGCATCAGTTGAACCTGATTCTTTCTGTGCCAAAGCCTTAAAGACTCTGAGTGCACAGCCTAGCCAGAAATAACACAATGCTATGAGTTCAATAGAAGAGAATTAAAGATGAAATAATGACACCTGGAAATACTATTAAACTTACTACTCCACAAGAACTCATCTTCATATTGCCTGTGGTTTGGGAATTCCTCCTTTGCCCTGTTCATCTCCTCATATCTCTTGTGGGAAATCAAGCCAAAATCTGAACAGGTTGCACATTTTCCATTCTCACTTATTACAAACAATAATAGCACTACTTATACAGCAGATACGAGTGACTGTATCACAGCCTTTTGTAATGCGGCAGCATGTAAAGAAAAAGATTGGCAGTGATTTTTCATGCACAAATGTGAAAGTTGGCATCATTTATAATCAAGCAGATACAATAAATAAATTGTTGCAAGAACTAATTTGAGCAACTGGTGCAACTAAGATATTGCTTTAACTGGGGGTCATAGAATCTTTCTCTATGCAAGAGAATTTTGTAGCAGAAAAGGCTCAGAGTTTGATGCTGTTCATCTATATACTAAAACTCTTGTTGTCATGTCCTTTAACTGGGCAAAATGGTCCATCATAGGGCAACAATTTTTGAACCAAGGTACTTCAAATGGGCTAATTTACAGAATGTGCCCATAATCTGACACCCATGACTCCTGAGGGGATGAAATTTGGGAAAGTTATGGCTGCTTCAGTGTTACTGGCTGCTGCTGCTGCTGCTGCTGCTATGTGATCATTTTCAACATTCTGTGACAGTTTCCCAGGCAGTCTCGCAACCACCCACCAAGCAGTGGCCACTTACCTGACTGCTGGAAAGGAAGGAACGGGAAGAGAGGCAGATTTTCAATGCTCCCTACCAGATTCTCACAAGAAAATTCAAGGGGGAAACCGACAAGAAATCGGAGGTCGCTTCTGCTGCCAATGCTTTTTTTCTTTTTGGCCCATCCTGCTTTTCTGTTTAGCTAAGGAAATGTCTCTAAAACAATGACCAAACAGGGAACAAGTTGTCTAGGATTCTTTTAAATGTGGACTCATGAAAATAAAATAGTTAACACGAGCTTTTGAATGAATGAATGAATGAATGAATTCTTCCTCTGATTGAATACAGGTAGTTCTTGACTTATGATCGTGATTGAGCCCAAAATTTCTGTTGCTAAGCAACAGTTGTTTTTGCCCCATTTTACAACCTTTTCTTGCCACAGTTGTTAAATGAATCACTTCCATTTTTAAGTTAGTATCATGATTGTAAAGTGAGTCTGTCTTCCCCAGTGCTTTTTTTGTAAAAGAAAAAGGTGCCGGAACTCACACATGTCATACAACCTGCCTTGCCTACCCTACAAGATTCCATCCAAAAAAGGTGCCGGAACTCCGTTCTGGGCATTCTATGAGAAAAAAAGCCCTGGTCTTCCCCATTGACTTTCCTTGTCAGAAGGTTGCAAAAAGTGAACACATGACCCTGAGACACTACAATTGTCATAAATAATGCCAAGTCTCCAAATTTTGGTCACCTGACCATGAGGCTGCGGCAATGATCAGGAGAGTGAAAAATGGTCATGTCTTTTTTTCATTGCCACTGTAACTTTGAATGGTCACTAAACAAAAAGTTGTAAGTTGAGGACTAGCTGTAATATATGGTCTACATTGCCAAACTGACCATCTCAGATTGTCTGTCAAAATGCAAGTATTTTTGAGAGAAGATCATTTACACTGAAAGAAACAAGTAAAAGGAAATTTCTAAAACAATCAAGCCTGTGCTGTCTGTACTATGTATACTTCTTCCAGACTTATGATTCTTGGTTCATCTGTTTTTATTATTTTTATTATTCAAAATAAAAACTCAAAATTTGCTGAAATGGCATTTATATAATTTTTAAAAGGTGTCATTTGTTTTTTTAAAAGAATTCATGTGGGAAGTCTCGTTTGGACCGTGGCTATGATGTGTCTATGTATGGATAATGGTGGTATGTTAGCCTTTTGACCAAATGTGGTAGTCTTCTAAACATGGGAGCATAGGGGTGGGGGGGAAGAGACTTCTCCATCTGAGTGATGGGCATCTCTCCTCTAATGTGGCCCATAGAGATTCGCAGTCAAATATATATTTCCTGAAGGGGAATAAAAAACTCTACTTTTTAAAATGGTGAACTTAGAGAAAGTCAATTTAATGGTTTAGGGAGAAAAATTCTACCAATTAGGGAGGAGATTGGAAACATATGGGAATGTAGGAAAAATGAGGACAAGAGCAAATTTTTCTTTTTTCCAGAATAGGTTTACTGCCAAGATACTCCTATAAGTGGCCCCTTTGCCCTTCCAACCCCATCCTTGGAATGACAATGTTTTATGACACAGCATTAATACAACGGGCCCCTGAGGGAGGAAAGAGCAGCCACCAGCCCTATTACCCAATTCACATTTTTTTGCAGAAAAGACTCAGAACAGACCTGCTGGCATGAGGCTATCAACTCATCATAGATAGATGGTACAATTCAAGAGCAGTGAACTGTCTCTCAGAAGAAACACATGACTCTGTGTGTCTTGCGAAACTTATGGCAACACCATCTCTGTGAAATAAATCAAGCATTAGCAAGCCAACATTTCTCAAGAATGAGTAATTAATATCCATCTAGAATAATAATCATATAAAAAGTGCACCTAGTTCCAAACCAATGAGGTGTTGGTACTGAATTGTATTATCCTTCAAATAGGGGGATAATTTTGATATAGCTCTGAATACTCTTTATATACCAATAGTATAGAACTTTCTAGTCAGGGACTTGCTGATCATTTCTAAAAAAGGGGCAACATTTGTTGGTATAATTCTTTTTGTTTCTTACATAGTATTCTATTACATGGATCAGGCCCCTACAAATATTACTGCAAGTTAGCAGCTTCTAGCAAACAGGGATATCTCCCTACATAGAAGTAAATTAAACAAGGAGAAGCAAAGGCTGAAAACTTTCCCACCTACATTGATTTATTCACATTGAAAATAGGCAAAAAAGGTTGTTTATAATTAAAAAAAATTGGAAGGAGAGTCATGAATTAAAAAAAAACACAGTTTATAAAAACAATGCATATCCTAGCTTGATGAAGCCAATGGTGATGGAAATCATAAGCTTCGGCATAGTAGATATTGCTGGCAGTAGACTGCTTTCAGGAAAATGGAAATGTCCCCCCCCAAATTATACACAGTACAACCAGGTGAAGAAAAAGTGTCTGACGCAACAGACTAGGAGGAAATACATTTAGGTTGGACATTCACTATTTGAGGTCCTTTGCCAGCTGTATTCTTAGTGACAAAATGTTCCAGTGAGATGTAAAGCATTAAAGATACTTGTGCATGTACTGTTTCCCAACAGTAGTAATTCATTTGTTTTGCAGATGTTCTGAAAAGATGATCTAAGAGCTTCCACCATGTGGCTACACCACAAATTCTTCTGGGAACTGATCTTCTCCCAAGAGATCTAAAGACAAGCAGTTCATGGACCTCTTTCCATAGAGGGCTGACTTAGTTTTACAATCAGCTGTTGAATACACACATCCATAGCTGGCTAGCTTATCGTCGAAGGCACAACCAAATGTATAACTGTGAGAGGTATCTGATGATAAAGTGGCGCTCAATGGCGGATGCAGACATTTGCAGTGACGGACATCATCTAGACTTTGGCTGTGCTGCTCTGGGCACTTTGCTGCTTTGGGCAGGGCAACCTGCCAATTAAAGAAAAGCACGTCTTTTTAAAGCAAGCAGCATTCAGCAAACAGGACATCAAAAAAAGTTGGTTTATGCAAGCTGCCCCCGATTATCCATCTTATCCAATATTACTAGCATTTCTCTTGTGAAACTTGTCAGTGAAACAACTATGAACCATTAAGCAATTATGAAGTTACCCAGTGTTTCATGGCTACATTCTAAGCTCCATATGTATCATCCCCACTATTCTATACACTAAACTAAGTGCTAAATAATCTGAACAACGTACAGTATGTATTTGGCAAAAATATTTGGGGGGATTTGGGTTGGTTTCCCCCCCCCCCGCCAAGTAATTGATGTAAAACCTATTGTTTTAATTTAAATGGGCACTGGGGAAAAACCCGATTTTCATTTCTCCGCACTCTGTCACCAACTGTTGTGGCACAATTTTGTGATGGTGGCATTCTTATGGACTCACAGAGGAAACCAAGTGCCTTGATAAAGCAGAAGATAAATGAAACGAGATTTCATTTCACTGTTTAATGTACCATGAACTTACCTGATTAAGTGAGTCCGCACTCTGGCCTTTGACACTTATTACGGCGACATGCACCACAGGTAAAGGATTCTTATTAATACCTATGAGAGAGGAAATCAGGATAGTGAGTGACAGTTGAAAATGAAGCTGGGTTCTGCAGCTTCCAGAGACAGAGTTTATTTATTTATTTATTTTTGGGACTTATATGCCGCCCTATCTCCCGAAGGACTCAGGGCGGCTAACAACAATAAAAACAATACAAAAGTTAAAAGAAATTAAATAAACAGCCCCAAAATAAATTAACTAAACAATTAAAATTAAAACATTTTAAAAACCCGTCGTCAATCCAGGTCAGCCTGATGAAAAAGGCGAAAGGACCAGAGATCCGGGGCCATCCGGAGCTCAAGGGGGAGTTGGTTCCACAAGAGTTGGAGCCAGCTCTCAACATATAAATCAATACAATCTTATTCAAAAGAATTGACTCAATTCAGTGCATGATGAACTCTGGGCTGCCAGGATAAGATCCTAAAATTGTTCAAGCAAGTCAAGCAGAACTGGATTTTCTGAAGACTTACTTCTTACTTTTCTTACTTCACAAGAGATGTAGATGTCCCATTAAAGAAGTGTAAATCTCATTCAAAGCTTGAGTACGTCTATATATGGGCCAACTATGCTTGGTTTTGGTTGGATTTGGATGCACTGATTTCATAGGTATGCCTACATACAGTTTAGAGTTTGTATCTATTTAAGGAACTTCAGTCCAAAAGACAAACCTTCCAGTAATGTTTTAGATTACTTGTTTTAGATTACTTCCTGAAGATAAGAGATGATAAAATAACTTTAAATTTTTCACACAAACCTTTCCCCCCCCAATATAATTGATCTTTTACACCTATTGGCAAGTCATAGCGGTATGTTGCCCACCAGTTCACACATCACATTATAGCTATCTAATACACTATGGTACACTAGTACTCACAGGTAAATGCATGTTAAGTATTTAATAACAATTTGTAAAGCAAGTTATAGAGAAAGCAAAACATATTATATATTCAAATTGACTTTATGCTTCTAAAATTCATAAAAAGTGCTGAACGTGCTAATGGGTCATTTAGCAATTTAGGAACCTCAATGCTTAGAGAAACTGCTGGACTTATCATTATTCCTTATGAAATGAAGACCACACAAAATGTTGACCTTGCACCTTTCTTAATCAACAATAGACAAATAAACCTACCCATAATTGTCTCCCTTCACCTTATACATACAAACTCTTCTAGTTCAATAAAAGGGTAGAACTAAGTTTCTTACGTAAAATTAATCTCATCTGAACAACTGGTAATCCAACTTG
Source organism: Vipera berus (assembly GCF_964194415.1). Lineage (NCBI taxonomy): Eukaryota > Metazoa > Chordata > Lepidosauria > Squamata > Viperidae > Vipera > Vipera berus. The sequence continues at coordinate 283,181,658 of NC_138202.1, forward strand.
TTTTAACTAAAGTTAGGAAATGTCAACGTTTTACTAACAGGGGGCAACGCTGAAACATGAAGAAGAATCATGCAAAAGCCATCCTACCTTGGCACCAAATATCATCTTTTGCCTCAGAATCAATAGATCCCCCATGGATCATTTCTTCAAAATGACATTCATCCGCAGGTAAAGTGTCTGGTTCATCCACTGCCAATTCCACCTCTGGACACGATATAAGCAAAATTATTGAGAATGCTGCCTTGTTCTTAACCCACCTGCCAACCATTTTCTGCTTTTTCCATCTTGTCTTGGAGACAAAATTCCCACTAGTGATCCTGTCCTTTCACAACTTACCATCATTGTGCAAGTCATTTTCGGCTTTCTCTTTGCTGCTGCTGTCAATTCCAGAGCTACTATAACTGAGATTGGAACTGTAGGACTGTTCCTTCTGATGAACTGGATCCAGCCCAAAGGGTTCGTCCACAGACATCTCCATGGATAGGTGTTGTCTCGAGTCAGCCTCAATGCCAGAGGTGTGTGAACTGCCATGGCTGTCAGTGGACTGTCGAGACAGTCGGTTGTTACTCTCACTTCCTCTGCTGCTTCCACTGTCATGTGAATGCTTATCCGATGGATCGAAATCTATGTCCAAAGTATCACTGATGTAGGATTCTCGATACCTCTTTTTCTCTGGAAGAGTGGAAGGGGCAGGGGATAAAGACAAGTGTGAAAAAGAAATAAATAAACTGAATTTTACATAATAATTAAAGTTAAATCAATATAAAAAAATTATAACCCCGTGATAGCAAAAGCACTTAGACTTATATACTGCTTCACAGTGCTTTATAGGCCTAAGTGGTTTTACAAAGTCAGTATATTGCCTCCAGCAATCTGGGTCCTCGTTTTACCAACCTCGGAAGGATGGAAAGCTGAGTCAACCTTGAGCCGGTAAGACTTGAACTGTCGAACTGCTGGCAGCCAGCAGTCAGCAGAAATAGCCTGCAGTACTGCATTCTAACCACTGTGCCACCATGGCGCACCACGGATACCAAAAATGTTACAGCAAAAAGAGAAATAAAACCTAGCAACCAAGAACTAATTTATTTTTTAAAAAAAAGACAATATCCCACAGTTATCATATACAGTATAGTATTTATGATTTGCTTCTGTTCCAGCATTGTTCCACATAGCACTTTTCCTTGCTCTTCATTTAACCATACTTCTTTTGTATAAGAATTATTCCATGTGTTGAAATTAATAAAAAATGGATACCCTTACAGAGGAAAAATAAATTGGAAACAGTATGAATGCATCCCTACCAACATGCAACATTTATTCTGAATGTAAGAGGTGAATTTTTGTGCTAGTTTTATGCTTATTTTGCAGTCGTTTAATGTCCACTGAATGTATTATAGTTCTAAGCTGAAGCACACACTTCTTTTGAGACCAGCTACTTCCAACTGGATCTGCCTATCCAATAAGATCAGGAAGAATAGGAGGATCTCATTGGATCCCATCCATAGGAACAATGGAGGCAGACTTGTACACCTTCCCCTATGAAACTGAGGCTGTCCCTTCTTAGAGCAGGATATTTGTGTAATGTGGAATTAGGTGCCTAGGTGTCTAGAGATAGAAATTCTGTTTTATTGGGGGTAATTATTCATTGTTGTCATCTGCTTTATGGATGCTGGGTATGTCAGCTGCTCAGAGTTTGTAATAACTGGAGGGGCCCATTAGCTCAGTTAAATAAAATAAATAAATAAAGAATAAAATGCCAAAGTCGGTCGGAGAACTTTCTCTTCTTTCATCTCACCATCTGCCTTTTTTTGGCTCCAAAGTTAAGCAAACCAGAAAAGGTAATAATGATTAGTAGTGGTTAGGGGCTTGGTTGATAGTCTATTGATAGAATACAAATTTTGGCAGGTGCCCAACAATGCTACACATTGATATTGCTCCCGCTTGTCTCAAATGGCTCAAATAGTGTATTTGGCTTACCAAATTAATATTTACATAGTCAACCAACCCACCCACCAACCAACTTAATCATGGCTTTCATTTTTTTTTAAAAATAATCTTTATGGCCAGTATCATTTTCACATACCTTCTGCGTCTTCCAGCATCTGGATCTGTTTGAGTATGGGCTGGATATTAAGAAACAACCGGTGACTGTTGCTGAGCAGTTGTAGCAAATGCCGAGATCGGAAGGGGCAGCCTGTATAGTAAACCAACTTACGGGCAGAAGGCAAACCATCTGGCTGGATCACAAATTTTTTCCCCTAAATTTAAAAAAGAAAAGAAAAAAGAAAGACAAGAGAGGAGAGAGAAGGAAAAAAAATGTAAGTCTTTGAAAGACATTGTAATAAGTCATAAAAGCAGTGCATAAAAAAGGGGGCTTTAATGAATAAATTTCTCTATGGATGTTCAAATATAACTTTTCCTGTTGAATTATGACTGCTTCCTATCAGTAAGCTTATCATTCCGGTCCCAACACGGTTGGCATCTTCAGATGTCAAGATCTTTTAAGATCCAAACTACTCTCAGGCTTGGTCAGATCCATTTCTTGGGAATTTGGAAACTCTCTATAAAGGGAACGTGGAGTTCATTCTGAGCACGTTTGGAGAGCAGGAAGGGTTCAATGGACCCACTATCTTACTAATTCCTAGGTTATCTAACATATGAGATGGAAGAAGAAATAAGTTTACCATCAGATTGACCAGTGAAGGATAGGTACTCTATGTTATTCAAAAAGTCTGTTAGCTCTAACCAAAAACTGGGACCATTTTCACTTCAACTTAACAACTGTATGCAGGTTTCTTTTCTCTTCCTATGTATCACTGCCCTCTTTTGGCATTGCTACTACAATTTATTTTATTTTAATACACTACAGTTACAATTCTATACAGAAGCCCACTTAATTCACTTGAATTAATTCCTGGGTACATGAAAAAGAACTGCAGGACTACAGGTTAAGTTACGTTTTATCTATTTCTGTTCTAGAATAAGCACACACACATGTATATACAGATTCATACAAACACATATTACATTTAATTTATAGTTATCTGTTCCAAGCTTTTAACAAATCATGTGATTTAAACTAAAAGTAGGTTTAAGAAGTCTTATTTAATATTTACCAGAAATGCAACTTTTCCAATATGTGACCAGGGAAAATCGTAAAGTAGTTGTCGAACGTGGTTTACTTCCTATAATAATATTAAACGCATAAGAGTCAATTTTCCCCCAAAACATGACTCAAAAACTTGATTCATGCAATACTAAAGGCTTTTTCTGCATCTAAACAAAGTGCCAAAATGATTTTTTATGTTGATTTTCTAAAATTATCTACTAATCATTTAATATTATTGTAGGTTTGCCTTACTTTTGCAAAGCTGGATCATGCAGGATGAATTATGGAAGGAAATATATTTTGAAATCTCCATGCTAAAGTTGTTGTCAAGGTTTTAACAAGAACATTGAATATCAGTTCTTTACCTGATGTTAATATGTAAATCAGAATGTAAGCCTCAGTAAAATGAGGAAAGAAATGTTCTGGTGACATTAACTTCATTATATATTATCAACAATATTGAAGACAAAATGTTGATATATAACGTGTATCATCCTGTTAGAAAGCCATCTGGACCAGGGACCTTTCTTTTTTATATATATAGATTTAATTTATAAGTATGCAAATGTTCCTTGATTTTTTCCCCAGGATACTTGGTTGAAATTCCTTTGTCCTTTTCTTTCAAATGCATATATAATAATTCAATGTTTAACATATGTTTGGAAAGTATTCAATGTACAGTAATTATCACATTTATGGAAATTTTTCACATATGTGAAAAACTCATCTCACAATCTTTTTTTAACTAATCAAATTTAAATCGTTTAATGGTGATACATTAAAATGGGTATTCTTAACTTCCAGTCAACGTAGCAGAACGTGGTTGTACCAGTTAACAGTTTGCACAATTGTTTATGTGATTTACTAAGGATAAAGATATTAAAAAATAATCCAGTCAAGAACAGGTCTTATATGGGGCTAAAAAACCTTATTTTTACTTTGTTGTCATATAACCCCCCAGTTAAATTCAAATACATAACTTGACAGTACATTTCAACTATGTAACCAAAATTCTTCAGAGAAATACCATAAGCTAATGTCAGAATAAAAATGTAATTAAAATATTCAGCTAGTATCATATAGTCCACTTTTTTTAGTGAACCAGATGAGCAAAACATCTACAGGGAACTTCTGGTTTATCGTCCCCAACTTTTCTGGCTTAGCAGACTGAAGGGATATCTGCACTCCAATGCTATGGATGTTCTTACCTGATAGATGTGTATCCCTTTAAGTGTCAAACCAAGGATGACTGTAGGACGATCCTCCTTCTTATCCTGAGAAGAAGGAGAGATTCAACATGGCAAGGAATTCTGCATCTTCACTTCCCTGAGAATTGGTGAGGATGCTATTATCCATCAAAAGACAGCCATAGCCTACAGCAGGCATGTCAAACTGCTGGCCCGTGGGCACAGTGAAACTGCGCCCACCCCATTGCTGGCAATGGGAAAAAAGTCACGATACGTCACGTGACGTCACGTGATTGACATGCCTGGCCTACAGTGATTCTCAACCAGACACAGTTGCAGGCTAGAAGTAGGTCAAGGTTATCTCTCATCAGCAACACCTTTCTTTGGAAGATAGAATTTTGTTACACTTATCCATGCTTTAGTAACCTCTTGAATGAACGCCTGAAATGTACAAGGTAAGGAGCTGGCCTTGAAGACTCAAAAGGTTTTACCTGCCTGCTTCCAGAAGATGTGGACATGTGGGAGCAGGTTGAACTAAATTGGGAGTGACGCCATCTGTTGGAGGGAGGTTCCAAGTGCTGCTCAAGCCTCTGCTTTCAATGTTTAAAGTTGTTTCCAAGCTGAAATTCCTATGGCAACAGTTACCTTCAAGTGTCTCTACACTGTCACTCTTCTCCCTGCTTCCTGTTAAGTCTACTTTGTAGACGTTTCACCCCTGTGGTTGTGTTTGTACAATGCTCTCAACCAAATCAGGAAAAGACCCAGAAACTGCATTTGCACACTGGACACATATGCTAAGCTGGAATATAATGTTAGCTATTTTATGGCTTACTTGCTCATGCAGGTGATTTAATACCCTGTGGTCTATACACTGTGAATGCAACCTATGTGAATACAAGTGAAGTCCAGCACTGTTATTTTCTGTTGGTCCTAAACTGAAGAATGGTTCACCTAACCACTTTCGGGTGATATAGAAAAAACTTTTTGCAATAGCATTTCAGAATTCGGGTCAATGGAACTGGACATTTCGTTGGTTCTTAAGAAGTTTTATTTCTTTGCGATCAACCTGTCAAAAGATACTCATGTTGCTGCACATTTTATTCTTTTCTGGATGCTGGGTGCTTTCTGGGCAGGAAAAGCAAATATCAAGAAAAGCCCTTTCTCTCAGAATTACCATCCAGCCATACTAAATATTCCTTCCTAGTTTCAGGTGGAAGCAGCATAAAACACCCCTCCCCCCATCATTATTTTTTAGCCTAAAGCAGGGGTCTTCAAACATGGCCCTTTTATGACTTGTGGACTTCAACTCCCAGAATTCCTCAGCCAGGCACGCTGGCTGAGGAATTCTGGAAATTGAAGTCCTCAAGTCATAAAAGGGCCACGTTTGAAGACCCCTGGTCTAAAGGGTATCACTTGCACCAAACCTTTCAGGTCATTTCAGGACTGATGAAATGGAAGATCAAGTGAGAAGAGCATTTCTTAGCAAACACAGCTTTGTAGCCAATAAGCTGACAAGTCAAGCTCCAAAGGATTAGCCAAGACCATCACAAGATCTCTGAGAAAAGCACTCAGCAGGATGCATGGAAGTCTTTTTTGTTCTCTACTTCGGTTTGGTTTCATCGCTCGGCAGCAGCCACCCATGATAAACAGGAGCTATATGAATTAGGGAATTAACAGTTTTAAGGATTAGGTTTTGACTGGTGCACTCCGAGTAGTAATTCCAGATTTCTCTTTTATCCAATTATGCTGATTATGAAAGAGCTTCTTGTGAAGGTTACCAGCAGTTTAACAACATTGTTTCGAAACCTTAGATTAACATCTATGCCCACTTCACAAACAATTATCCATCTTTCTTCTTTTTCTTCCTCTTCAGCATCACCACCACCATTACAGAAAGCAATAGTGTAAGAGAAATAAATAAATACAGTTTGCCTATCCATCAGCATATGGAGGATGGCGGGGGGGGGGAGGGGAGGAGCACATATACACTCATAATCACTCATTCACTCACTCACTCACTCACTCACTCACTCACTCACTCACTCACTCCAGTATTTCAGGTTAAGCAGGAATCCAAGTATTAAAGCAAACAATTTTCAACCTGTTGCATACTTGGGCATGAGGCATGTTAGATCTTGCCACTTTTTAGCACTTTTAGCTTACATCAGGCAAAAATCCATGAATATCTTAAAAGAGAAGGAAAATATGAGATCAGGTGAAAGGAGAAGGTTGACAAAAAGCAAGCTTTCTTTCACCGACTATTCTAGGGAGGTGAAAACCCCTGCTATTGAATCACAGTCTGATAGCTGTAGCTTTTTTTCAAAATACATCTAGGATAGGAGCGCAAACAAGATCGACTGGCAGGCAAAATATTATAAGCAGGGGTGTCCAACCCTGGCAACTTTTAAAACTTGTAGACTTCAACTCCCCACAATTCCTCAGCTAGCGTGGCTGGTTGGAGCATTCTGGAAATTGAAGTCCACAAGTCGTAAAAATTGCCATGGTTGGACAGACCTGTTCTAAAGCTTGAAAATAGACCTTTTATTGCACCTTATGCAATCTGTAGAAGTGGACAGGGACATCTTCCAGCAGACACGACTCCTTGACATACTTCAGAATAGCTTCTCTGGTTGACAGCCCTTTCTGTTCTCGGTGCATCTCTGGTGCATGCTTTAGGATGTAATCACTCCCACGTTTGGCAATTATCTATCAGAAGGGAGGAAAAAAACCATAATCAGCTTCCCTTCAATAAACTGACAGGAGAAGGCAGCTAAAATTCAAGAAATGGTAATATTAAACTAAAAGTAAACTGTCTCAAAAGTTCTTAACCGTCATACAGTGCAAGGTGTTTGTGAGAATGCCCTTTTTCATTTGCCCATCTTTGCCAAATAGCTTTTTTAGCTGCTGTTCTTGACTATGGAACACGCTCAAAGAGGCCTGCCCAATGCCTTCATTACCATCTCTTTAATTTTATAAATATATCTTTCCCAAAATATGTCAATCTAGTTTCTTGGAGCATGAAGGCTTTGATTATGTACTTTCTTATTTTTAATGGGAAAAACAGTTAAACTATAAAGCATGTTGAACTCCGAACCAGGTGAAGAACTGTATTCAAATGCATAAAAATAAGTTAAAATAAATACAAATATGCACACATCTTTTTTTTTCTCTAAAGGAGTTAGCTATTGTTACTTACCACATGTCTAATAAGAATTTTTTTTTATCTTTGTCTCCTTTTAAGTGCATGGCAAAACTGCTCAATAAATAATAATAAAAATCATTTATGGTATGTATATTCATGATTTTCAAAAATAATGTAAGTTTAAGTAAATCTAAATTTTCATCTGGATAGAAGTTCAGGAGATGCAATTTTTCTATCCGACTGCAGCACAATAAAAACTGAATCTGTAAAAGCTCTGTCTTCAGAAGATACTTTTGCTAATAGACTATTCTGTTCAGACTTCACTACATAGGGAATTTCCAGATGTGTGCACTGCAGTCATCCAAATACTTAACAATGGCCATAGTAAGCGAATTTGGGAGCTGAAATCTGTGCACCTGGAGGGTGTTGGAGTTGGGGAAACCTAACTTAGTTTATTTTTAAGTTTTTGTTATCTCATCAAAATGGCTATAACTGATAATTGATCTAATGTAAGCAAACATGACTGTAGAGATGTAGAAAGAGTTCAGAAAGCCCAAGATATCAAGTCACCTTTGACTATCACCCTAGATTTGAATCAACAGCTTCTTAGCTTTTCAAAGTGTGTGAACCGAGAAGAATTTCTCCTGCATGCTGGCCTCTATGACAATTCCTGGGTACTCTGTGAGAGAGTAACCTAAGAAGGTTTGAGAAGTAGGGTTATGCAGATCTTCAAAGGAGTGCTTCAATTCATCAGAAGTCTGAGCAAACACATCTTCAAAGCAATTCAGTGAAGCAAAGCAACGGCCCCTCCTAATTGGCAGATCAGGGCCTCCTAGTCATTTTGCTCGCAGAAAAATGGATCAACCAATCAAAGTGAAAGTAATCTCCACATATCCCCCATTAAAGAGGATATCCCAAACGCAGGGATATTCTTAAATAGAGGAAGAAATGTTATCTATGCTACCTTGAACTCCTGGAATAAAGATGGGACAGAAATCTCACAAACCGAAAAGCTGGCCGAAACCGAACTGATGGCAATGAGGAGAGAGACTCATGGATCTCACCTGGCAATTTTACACTTCTCAATATATGGAAGCTCTACCTATCTTTCAACTGGAGATTTTTCTTCCAACTTCATCAGCTTTGTCTCTGTGGATGACCCAGAGACTCTCTGCAATTCTTAGTAACCAGCCTATATATGACCATGCTTGTTAGGGAGTGAGTATGCATTTAGGAGGGACGCGGTGGCTCAGTGGGTTAGGACGCTGAGCTTGTCGATCGGAAGGTCGGCAGTTTGGCGGGTCGAATCCCGAGTGCCGCGTAACAGAGTGAGCGCCTGTTACTCGTCCCAGCTTCTGCCAACCTAGCAGTTCGAAAGCACGTAAATGCAAGTAGAAAAATAGGGACCACTACGGTGGGAAGGTAACAGCGCTCCGTGCGCCTTTGGCGTCTAGTCATGCCGGCCACATGACCACGGAGATGTCCTCGGACAAGCGCTGGCTCTTCGGCTTTGAAACGGAGATGAGCACCGGCCCCTAGAGTCGGAAACGACTAGCACGCATGTGCGGGGGAAACTTTACCTTACCTTTATGCATTTAGGGAGCTTTTACAACTGAGAAACCGAACTGATGGCAATGAGGAGAGAGACTCATGGATCTCACCTGGCAATTTTACACTTCTCAATATATGGAAGCTCTACCTATCTTTCAACTGGAGATTTTTCTTCCAACTTCATCAGCTTTGTCTCTGTGGATGACCCAGAGACTCTCTGCAATTCTTAGTAACCAGCCTATATATGACTATGCTTGTTAGGGAGTGAGTATGCATTTAGGGAGCTTTTACAACTGAGACCGACTATGCTAGCATTCTTCTGCCTAATCACTGTCTGACCTTTAAGAAGCCCTTAAGATCTACCTTGGACAAGAATTCCTCCTGAATATCTTCTTAATTAGAGGGAGGATCCCTTAGGCGGCTCTGGTATGTCTGTTCTTTGTGTGCCTCATCAAATTTCACACAGTGTTAATTATCTGGCTGCCTGGGGGCCTGATCTTTCTTAGCTCATCGACTCAGCACCAAGGGTTTAGGAACCAGATTTCCAAACAAAATTGCCTGTTTGCTTGCTGCTTTTGGCCTCCTCCCCAACAGCTATGACCATGACCACAATTCTTTGTTTCATGCTGCAACAATCCTGAACCTCAGAATCAATGGAGAAGTATTGTATGCATAATCTCACTGCCATACCCGGGGTGGGGTGGGGAGATAGGGTGAGCCACATCTCACTGGATGCCAGGTTCATTTCTAATAGTAAATTACCTACTTATCTGATAGCAGGCAAATAATAAGGACAAGGAGTTTTGGACTCTAGTACAAAAACTGGCTCTGAGAACAGATAAGTGCTCCTCCTTTCCCGCTTCACTTAGGTTTAATTTTATTCTCAATGGAGAATATCCACAGGAGAAAAAAAAACGTGGTTGGCTGAGACTGAAGCACTGTATTAGGAAGATGTGTGTTTACATAATATTAAAACCACCCTTCCATGGTATAGAATTCCCTCCTGGTGGTCCCTCAGGGCTGTATTTCTGGCGGTTCAACCTAGTTTCCAGAGTGTTCGGGAGAACAGGCTCTGGCTAAGTGAAGTATTTGCCTCAGGAGAATTCCCCGTGTCCCTTTCCACCCCGCAGTCTTAAGGACCTTATTGGATGGGGAATTTTCAAGAAAGACTGAAGATTTAAGAAGGTCGCTGGTAGGAAAAAGTTGTTTCTATACTCTCTCTCAGTGCCATTGCCCCATTTTTCCTTTCAAACATCTTCACTTGCTGAAGATCTATAAACAGAGACTCTGGGAGAACTACAGAGCTGCCTTGAGAAAAAGCACATCTGAGTGGCTCATCCTGCAAGGATGTGACCAGCATCAATTGCGGGGTGAATTCAGATTACTTGTATCCTGTCCGGGCAAAGGTGAAACAGGAATGCAGAGAACAGACTCACCCATTGAGGGAAATATGTCTGAGGTTCAAAATAGTTGTCTCCATGGACGTTATCTTGGTAATCACCAAGGTCAACCTGCAGACCATAAGCAGCCAGTAGGAAGTAAATTTCTTCTTTGTTGGTGCATCGTGACTTCAATACCTGTTCCCTCAGATGGCAGTAGTAATAATGTCGGGCTACCCGGTCACTGCAGAGGAGGGTAACAATGAGGTAGGAGAAGAGGACAGACCATTAATTAAAAGCAAAATAATAGAAGGAGGGAAAGGAGGACATGTAACCAAATTCCCACCATTAGAGAATTATTATACTGATGAAAATTCAATTCCAATCATATATTGTTAGGTACGTTGCAAAGAGAACAGTCTAAGATCTTCCTTCAAGATGATATATGTGAGAATTACAGAATTACAGCTTGGCTTTTATTTAAGGCAACTTCTCTACTCACTTTTCCACAAAGATACCGAATGACAATTTTTTATTATTCTCAGCAACTTAACCAATAGTAGCAATGGCCGTACTAACTAAGGGTGAAGGGAATTTTAACTTTGAATTCAGGGAAGCCAGACCAGTTAGAAATTTAGCTAAGGAACAAACTCTATACTACTTTGAATAATCAGGCACAGAGGGAGAGTACTCTGAGAGAGAAGAAATCTATAGAGGAACGTATTCCATACTTTGTTGCCCTGGTTCTAAATGAAGGCTTTGTGGGTCTTTTGACGTAAAACGTATACGGAGCAACTGTGCTACAATGCACTCAGCAAGTCTCAATAAAGCACCTGGGTGCCATATTCTACATTCACAGCTGCTTTTGGAATGCTATTTCTCAGCAGCCAAAAGAATGCTATGAACAGAGAAAACCCCAGTCTAGAAAATGTCTGGGAGTTTTGCTTTGTACAACATTTCTGCCTTTCTGAGGATCTGGTTTCTCTTGGAATGAACAGCAAAGTATCTTCTGATTTCAGAAGAGGGCTATGTCTGCTTCGGCCATTCCCCACCTAAAGCAGCCATAAATGGGCCCTGCCTTTAGCCCCCATGAACAAGCCCAGAGGCATGTCTACAGAGGCCACAAAAATTCTTCTTGTGATTGGAAGTCCAGATCATACATGGAGATAATTTCAACCATCTATGTAAATTCAGAAGTCAGCCCTTCTGTAAAAAAAAAAAAGGGGGGGGGTTGGTTTTCTGGTAAAAGGAGTCAAATGAATTCATCACAAAATAACCACCACCAAATGATTCTAGTGGTTCAGGCATCAGGCTAGAAACTGGGAGGCCAGCAGTTCTACTTCCCTCTTCAGCATGAAGCCAGCTGAGTGACCTTGGGCCTGTCCATTTCTCTCAGCCCTAAGAAGGAGGCAGTGGCAAACCACTTCCAAAAATGTTGCCAAGAAAAACTCCAGGGACTTGTCCAAGCAGTTGCCACGAAGCATCAAAGATTCAAAGGAACCAAAAGGAGAGAGAAAACTCCAGGGAGTTGACGTTAAACTGAATTTTCCTTGCTACTTAGACAGATGATAAAGAAAGTTATTTTACCTCTGCCATCCCCACATTATAATAATGGGGCACAAAGAGGACAAACCAGTCAATTGTGTACAATAATGACCTCTGAATGGCTTCCTAAGGGGAGGTTTTCTTACGATAAGAGAAACAAAGAGATCATTTCAACACCAAGCTACCTTTCTAGGATTGCGGCTAAGGATATATACTTTAAGGAGCACTCATAATTACAGAGTTTTGCTTTGACCAAGAGGCTTTGGAAAACACTAAGGGATACTGTGAGAAACACTCTTATAAAGACCGGGGGGGGGGTTGGGTGGTGGTGGGATGTCCTTCCTTCAGCCCAAAGGAAAAGAAACAACGCAGTCTTGTTCAAATATAAACTTTAAAAAAAACGGTTACGCAAATGCAAAGGATAAGCTTCAATTTAGGCCTTTCTAAAGTTTCTTGCTTGACTAACCCAAGGACACAAATTCAGCTTGCAGTATGGGGCTATCACACAAATATATTCTGTTACTTGCCCATTTGGACTGGTACCACCTTTTGGAAAGATATCTGTCTCTCGCAGGCTGCGTTCCATAAGAATCAAATCCATCCCAAGTTCTATTTTTCCCCTCAACTCCTACTTTTTTTTCTTCATTAATAAAACTAAGCCGCCTCCCCTCCCCAAAAAACTCTGTAATTAAATATGAGTAGAAGATGAATTGTTGGTAGTTTGTCATATTTTGTTACATATTATTATGAAAACGAGGTAGCTGATACAAGAACATCTGGAAGTGTCCTATGCTTCTTACATCTACTATGCTTCCTCAATAGCATGCCTGCAATGTATTGCCCATTCCTAGGTCAGGGGTACTTCAGATGGTCATTCATGTCCTGATAATGTCATGGCTTGACTACTGCAAAGTTCTCTACTTGGGGCTGTCCTTGAAGACCAATCCGGAAACTTCAATTGGTCCAAAATGTGGCAGCAAGCAGTAATGGCAAGATGGAGCGACTGTGGGTATGTGGACCTTCCAAAGACAAGGTCCTTCCATCTTTAGCTCTGGATGGGTTTGTAGTACTCCAAATAGACCTGCAATCTGGAGGAGGCTCTGCTCCAAGAATAGGCACAACTAGCGCACCACCTCAAGGTGTGCAAAGACCTTCCTGGCCACAGCTGCCAGCTGTTCTTTGAGCAGGAGTTACGTGTCTAAGAGGATCCCCAGATTGCACACCAGGTATTGATTTGCCTCTGAAGGTGATTCAGGGCTCTGTTTGTTATCTATAAAACCCTTCATGACATAAGACCTGGTTACTTAAGACACCATGTATCTCCCATAATATCTGCCTAGTTGGGTTGATATGCTCCAAATTCCTTTGATTAAACAATGTCATCATTCAGAACCGCAGAATCATGCTTTTAATAGCATCTGCCCTCTGTAACGAGGTTCTCTCCAAGATCTGGATGCCCCCCCCCATTCTGCTATTGTTTAGAAGAGTCATGAAGCCCTGGTTCTTCACCCAGGCCTTTGACAAGGGAGAGTGAGACACACCCACCCACCCAGACACACTTTGCTTGCCATATTTTCTTCATTTTTATGTCCATACAGAGTTGTGCAGCAAAAAAAGTTTAATAAATCATTATCATTTTTATATATGTAAAAGAGTGTTGTCCAGGGAAAAAAGGTGATTTCGACAGGCCACAGGTATATGTGCTGTACCTATCTACATCACCTTAAATACAATTCATTTTTCCTGAAATCAGATAGCAGTAGCCATGTGAATCAGGAAAAGACAAAGCTTCTTTGGATTTGATTTAATTAATTAATTAATTTAATTCCTGGCTGAGGAATTCTGGGAGTTGAAGTCCACAAGTCATAAAAGGGCCAAGTTTGAAAGCCCCTGATTTAAAGTGATGCCTATGTGTGTGATGTGCATGCTCACACATGCTACATATCACCTTATCCTTTTCAAATCCAGATCACTGCATAGAGAATGCAGCTCTATCAAAGGTGTGTGCACAGGTGTTTCAATGCACCTGCCATTCATTCTCTCATTGCTATGCAAAAAAACCTTTGCAAGTTTGACAACAGGCCATTATAGGTAATACAGATAATGAAAGAATTAATCTAAGTTCAATTGTGAAAAAGAGGCAACATTTTTCTCTTCAGGTTGTTAAACTATATATACCTTAATCAGACAAACTAGATTTCCATTTACAGAAGATGTCACATGTGATGGAAGAATGGTTTAGTGACAAACTATCATTTTGTGTTTGACAGTGTGGCTAAGCTACTTGAAGCCAACACATTCACAATCCATCCTCTCCTAAGTAAACTGGTTACAGAAAGCTAAATACGGCATTATATTAAATAGAAGAACAAAAGGGAAACATTAATGTAGGTTTTTTTTTAAAAAAAGTAATAATCAACAGTACCTTATAACTCGCCCATTTTCTACATAATACTGTACTCTGAAGAACGCAACCAAAGGAGGGATGAACTTTTCTGTTCCCTTTGAAATAAAAATAGCAAAAGAGAAGTCAGACAACTTCCTCTATCATCCATCTATCTGTCTGTCTGTCTATCCATTTAGTGTGTCAGTAGACTATTGTGATTGAACTGAACCCATTTGACGGCTTAACTTAATCACAATAGTCTACTGACATAATTGATCCCAAATAGAGGATCCCAAACAGCAATCTGCAGGTTATATTTATGAAAAGCATCAAATTATCTCTGAACCTGGTTCTGCACTAGTTTGATTTTCTGTAACAACAGAGATTAAAATTGTTTTAACTAGAATCAGATTGTACTGGGTATCCGTCCCTCAGTTTTTAAATGAAATATAAGGAAAACCAAAAGAAATAGTTTTCTATCAACAGGCACCTATCTGCCTGGGCTTTCTAGCAAGGGACAAATACCTGTGTGTTGATGCTTACTCGTATTTTATTTACAACTTTATTTTAAAATATTAAACTTCTTATACTTTAGTCTCTGTCTTTTTAATACTGATTTCTGATAGATCCTACATAATCAAGCCCACATATTTAACCAGGTACGTCTCAGCCAACATGAAAATGTGGCTGCCAAAGTAGACAGATAAAATTGGCAAAGATACATTATACTTAAGTCCTATTCTGGCTCATCTTGAGGTTTATGGCTGTGGAACCACAAACAATGAAGCCTAAATTTAAATAACATAAATAAACAATAACTGAAAAACCTTGCTATACCTAGAGCAAAACATTGGAAACATGGAGAAATACAGAACACTAAACACTGGGCCAAAAGCAAGCCATGACATTTTGGATCAGTTTCTCATGGAATGACGTATTTCCTTAACAATCAGCAATATACATTAATATAGGGCTTATTTCTGAGTAGAGGGGCAGTGTGGCCTAGCGATTACAGTGTTGGATTGGCACTGGGGAGATCCAAATACATGTCTACTGGTAGCCATGGATACTCACCCTACCTCATGGGATTGCTCTTGTAGTAAAAAGGAGAAGAAAGAATGCTACACACATACAAGCATAGAGAGGCAGTCTACTCTAATCTAAGGCACCAGGCTAGAAAGCAAGAGACCATGAGTTCAAGTCCTGCCTTAGTCATGAAAGTCAGCTAGGTGATGTTGGGCCAGCCGTTCCTTCTCAGCCCAACTCACTTCCCAGGATTGTTGTTGGGGGGGGGGAATAGGAGGAGGAAGGTGTGTTAAATATGTTCGTTGCCTTGAGTTATTTGCAAAAAAATACAATTAACACACAATATAAATATATACATACTGTTGCCCAGGAGTCTGAATAAAAGTCAAAATACAAATCTAACGAACAAATAACTAAAGTATAGGATTGGATTGTTAGAATTTCAAAAGTCCCCAAGAAAGGAAAAATCATTAGAGCAGACAAATGCTAGGTGGACTATAAAACTGACATTGGACCCGTTATAATTAGCTTTAGTTCCATCAGATGCAGCCTCAGCCATACAACACAGCAAATAATTCAATGTTACAAATACACACGGAGGGACTTACTCTGCTTCCTTCTTTCTTCCACTCCTTTACAAAATATTTACAAAGCTTCTGCTCCAGGTCAATAAATACATACTCATTATCTGAAAAGGAGAGAGAATAAATGGTAGGAGGAACACCTGAAATTATTTAAATGCTTAGGATTTTATAGAAAGAGAAAATTAAATACACAATTCAATCTTTGGGAGTGTGTTCTGCTTTCCTGCCAACTAAGTAATTAAAATGTCTGAGCATCCTCTGATGGATCTCTGTGTTTATGGGTACCATTCATGGAAGAAAAAGTTTGGAACCAAATCTGTGGTATATTTCATGAAATACAGTTATATGCAAGCCCACCAGATTAACAAAATCATTTGGCATAAATTGTAAGTTTACTATACACATATATATGTTAAAAATTCATTTTACATAGCCATTCACCCTCTTGCCAACTTTTCCCTAGCATAACTATTACTGTAAGATGAAATTTAGTGTTGTATAAAGATGGTACATTCCAGCTTGTAATTTTCCACTTGTATACAAGGATATAGGAAGCCACAGCAGTTACGGGCCCAATATAACACAACTAGTGTTATCAGATGGCTGATAATTTATCAGGACCACAATCATTTGAAGGATTTCTGTGGGTTGGGATGTGGGTGTAATAATCTTACTACGACCTCTTTTCATTTCACTCCTAAGAAAAGTTGATATTTCCTAGGAACAAATCACCCATTGGTATTAATGAGCAATTTTTCCTACAATTAGTTACTGAAATGACTTTTCAGAACTGAAAAAAGAAGGAAGAACTACTCCCCTTAAGCCCTTTTTGCAATGATCTCACTAATTATCAACCTACCTCCCAGGTAAAGTTGTTCAGGTCTAGGGGGAAATTCCCTGCTATGCTTTATGTCAAGGTAAATATCCTTCCTTCCTTCCTTCTTTCCTTTTTTTCCTCCCTCCCTCCCAGCCCAAGCTAGCCTTATGGACTCCACCTGGGGGCTTAGCTCCCTTTTTGTTCAGAATTGGCCTCTGAGACTATTTTGTACCTAAAGAGGAAATTAGGTATTTAATTGCTTGGGTGGGAGAAGGATTGGGAAGACCAAATATAGGAGCCAAGCAAGATTTCTTTGCACCAAAAGTCAGTCAACCTTCGTGACTCACTAAGCCATTTTGGAATTTCTGTAAACACCAAGTGACCTGCCTGCCCTCCTCTGCCAAGTGCCCCCCCTCTCCTTTTGCTCCTCCATTGCCAACCTGTCCCCAGTCTCACCCTGCAGTTGCTGCCTTCGTGCAGGAATGCAACCTTACATTCCAACTCTAATGAGGTTAAATGTTGTCAAAATGCCAACTTGCAGGGTAATCCTCCGGCTACAAAACCCCCACAGCTCAGCTGTCCTCCCCCCCCACACCTTTCACAAGAAAAGCAGCAGGCAAGAATGTGTATTTCCAAGATTAAAGGTAAAGTTTAGAGATCCTTGTCATGTGCTTAAGTTTCCTCTCTTTTGGGTGTGGGGGGGTGAGGGAAGATATATACTCCTGAAAAAAATGACACCTGAACCCTCATTTGATTAAGGTGGCCTTTTTGGGGGAAGGGGGAGGTTGGGGAGAAGAGACAGTCCTGCAAATAAATCTGGCTACTGAATTTTGCTAGAGCTTAACTGATGCCAAATGTAATCCTGCTAAAAGCATCCTCAACAAAACCAGGGGAAGGGTTTGATTTCTGTTCATGGCATGGCCACAACCACAAATGCCAGCTCTATCCATTCTCTTTCCAACCACGTTTCATGCAATTGTGAGCATGGGCAGTTATAATCTCCCATCAGACTCTTCTGACCAAAAAAGGAGGGCGGGTGGGGGAGAAATCAGACTCGGGTGAAAACAAATTCTTTAGAAATAATAATGAGCAAGAAAGGAAGAAAACCTCCTCAGAGGTCATGTCTAAACCCCACTGACTCAGCCTGACTGGACAGCACAGATTTGGAAGAAAAGCTGATTTAAAAAATGCATGTGACTTCTTGGGAGACCACAAAAGTAATTCTGAAGTGTGTAATTCTCATTTTAAATGACAGATGAACAACATTTAGTCTAGGATTATGCCTGCTGGACCAGCTTCAAACTGTCATGTATATAGGTACTTCTGCATTATATTCAGGTGTGCAGTATCTCTATTTTTGAATACAGAGAATTCAAATTTATACTGAGTTGCAAACCAGGGAGGAAATAATGTATTTTGAGGGCCAAATCCTGATCCTCCTGCTTAATTATTAATTTCTGCAGAGAATAAAGTACAGCAAAGGATTTTTATGTTTTTACTGATTCTAAATGAATTGAAGAAGAAGTTAATCAATTGATAATCATTACCTTGGGTCAAAAGAGATAAATTTAATAGGGATTATTAACACATAGTTAGGTAAACACACTCCAGATGGTCTAGTCCAGTGGTGGCAAACCTATGGCACGCGTGCCACAGGTGGCACTCAGAGCCCTCTCTGTGGGCACGCGCACTGTCGCCCCAGCCCCGCCTCATCCCTCATCATCATCAGCCCCCCCGGAGGAGAGTTGTCCCCGAGCGCGGACCACATGGAGCAGCGCAGCCAATGACATGGCAGCTGGGCAGCGGGGACAAGACTCTGCCATTGCGTGCGGTTGATGCTGTGAGGTGCGGGTGGAGGGTGTGTCCTCCATGGTGCTGCTGGGCTCCCTGGGCGATCTGTGGCGGGCCGTGGAGGTGGTGAATGGCCCTGTGGGTGGGTGGGGTGGGGGTGAAGTGAGCAAGATGGGGGCAGAGCAGGGTGGCTGGACAGGGCAGGGCCGGTTTTTGGGCACTCGGTCTCTAAAAGGTTCGCCATCACTGGTCTAGTCTCAAACGCTTTTGGACAAAGCAATTGGACCAGGCCCACTCATGGTGGACTTTCTTCTTAGGTGTGGAAATATTTTAGTTTCCATACATAGCCCGTGCCACTGGGCCACTGACTTCAATGGATAAAAAGCACCAATGGATTTCCCCCTCCTCCCAGGGACACCAAATACAGAGGCAAGCCGAGAAGAAGAAAGCAAGCAGAGGCAACACTCAAATAAACATTATGGTTCCAGGTTTTCAGACTTCAGTCCCTATATTCCTTTGCCATTGGCCATGCTGACTGAAGTTGATTGAAGCCACAACTTTGAAGAGCATCAAATTATCTACAGCTGATATGCAAAACCTGAGGGTTAGGGTTAGGGTTATTATCTACAGCTGACATGCAAAACCTGAGTGATCATTTTTACCTCAGGAATACTTCACCATTATATTTTGAGGGAGACTTTTTTTAAAAAAAATCACAGCAATACTCTGGCATCTAAGAGAGGAAATACTCATATATTTGTGCAGAGAAAATAAATTCCACACAACAGTCCACCCAGTGCCTACAAAACACTGGCTGAACCAGATATCCAAACACTGAAGGTTGGTTTTCTCTTATAGAATCTCTTTTTGAATTATATCACATGCAAATATTCCCAGGGTATCAAGGTGACAAGGATTAGCTACAAAAATGCTGTCTAATATGTTGGAATGATTTGTAAGCCTTTCCCATGGCATAATTTAATATAGTTCAAAGTGCTTCAGATTTTTATAGAAACAACATTCTTCGCAAGTTATAAAAGAAACTGACTTTGTGATGACTTTGCAAATAGTCGGCCTTGTTACACAAACAATGCTTTAAATTCTACCTACAGGTGAAAAGAAAAGTTGGCAGAAAGAATGGCTGAAGGTAGGAAAGGAGAGGGATAAAGAAAGAGAGAGAAAAGAGAGAGAAATAAGTGCAAATAAAGAGACTCTCCCTTTATCATATATGCATATCCACAGGTTAGTGATGAAAGGATGCTGAGATGTCTTTCATGTCTGCTTAAATCTATCTTAGGTACAGGCTATGGATATCTGTCAAATAATTGATCTTACTTTTTACAACACTGATGCCAAAGAAATGAGGGTCTTTAATTTTCAGTACATCACAAACTTGGTCAAAGAGTTCCTGTCCTGTGGCTTTTGCCTGCAACACAAAAATAGTATTTAAGCAGTTTAGAGTAAGGTATTTCAAGCCAATCATAACTTTCTACTATGGCATTACATACATGAATGGAACACACTGCTATAGAGCAAACTTGCAGATTACTGAAGCACTGCCCTGGTAGGATCCTAGGGCAATGATTATTATGAAGTATTTTTCAGTTAGTCAAAGGCCTCAAATGAGCTTAATACAGTATTAATTTCTAAACAACATTTTAGCAATGAATCATGATATTACTACATAGTAAAACAATGATGTACAATATTGCGTGATATCCTGCCATGCTGTTGTATACCTGAAGGATAGAACAAACAGTGGACATTTTATATATCAGAACACTGTGATCCGCTGCTTTGGATCACACAATACACACCAAACCAAAATGTGATTTGCTTGGTTTTCATTAGTTTGTTCTATAAGTCTAATCATCTATGACTTGAGAGTAACTAATCAATTAACATTATAATGATTAAACACCTCAGAACTTTTTATGCTCTTCAATAAGAGGTATAAGTGATTCAGGTATAAAATGATACACAGACTATGTTCACTTGGCACTGAAACTATCTTATTATGTCTTGGGTTAAAAATGCCCTGCATCAACAGATATCCCAATCAAATTAAGATTGCCCATATTTGATGAACTTCTAGATACAATGAGATGGCTGAGAGGCTATCGTATTTTGGCCCTTATTAGGTTTTTTTTAAGTCTATGGTCCAAGTCAAATCAGCACCTATGATTAATTTGGAGAACCTTCCTTCCTTCCTTCCTTCCTTCCTTCCTTCCTTCCTTCCTTCCTTCCTTCCCTTATTCACCCTAAAATGACTGCTAGAGGGAAAAGTGAAAACGAAAACAAAGAGCTTAAGAGTTGCTAGTTTCCCATTTTTGAGAACCACTTTGTACCATTAGCAAGAACAGTTAGTTAACCCTGTCATCTCCTTTGTTTGGTTTGGAGAAGATAGCTGTTTAGGGGAAATCAGTTTAACCCAAAACAATCTTGGGACTGCTATGCCCTCTAACTCCAGTGCTGAATTATAGCATTTGTATAATCTCACCCATGTCACGTATGTACAGCCATTCTTTCTGTATTGCTTCCTAGGTTGAACATACAGACATTATTTTATTGCAAACAATGAAGAAGCCTTAAGGAATATTGCAGGACACCTGCCTACTCCAAAACATAGTAATCAAGCTCTACATATAAATCCAGGCCCAAAGTTGAAATCCTAAGCATTTTCACTCTGCCTTTTCAAATTAACAGACTTTGAACATTGTTTTTCTAAGGTACCTCTTTCATTTTTGCCTCAGTCGATCCATACCCTACAAGTCCAGGGCTAAATATTTAAAAGGGGTTTAATTACTTAATTGGCTAAGGTGGCATGGGCTTTAGGTCTAGAAATTATCTGCAGGTGGCCTGGTTACCCATTCTTGCTTTCAATAAACTCTGTTTTATATTTAATGTGTGACAAGTCGTGGCCTTGATCTGAAACCAACAAACCAGGGTTTGAAATTGAAGCTTGTCCTAATTGTACATTACTCCTATGTCTTTTCCATTTCCCTTTCCCCTTTCCATCTCAGAGTACTTTTGTATCTGGCTCCATCACAAGAACACAAAATCATACAGATAGAAGTCAAGCTATGAAGCTTTGCTTGTATAGATGGAAAACAAAACAACCAGGCAATGGAAAACTATGCCTGTTCAACACACCATATTTTCAAAGAGAAATGGAAAAGAGAACGCAGCCATATCTTGATTCTCATCCTATACTCAATGATGCTGGGAGGAAAAATGGGGAAGGGATAACAATTCCTAATTCTGAACAATTACAGAAATGACTACATTCCAGTATTTTCCCCAAAGGGAGATAATCCATTGTAAAAAAAAACGGAAAAACTGGTCTGCTTCCATTACCGTATTCTCAATAACTTTAAAATGACACTCCCATTGTAAAATAAATTACATGGGGGAAAACCCTTTTAGGTAAACAAAGCAAGACATTCAAGAAATCAAAAGGAAATATTACAATCAGCACTCTGCATCAGCAGATCTACTTCTTCACAATTTATATAGAGACTATTGCAGTGCTTTTTTTGTAAAAGAAAAAGGTGCCGGAACTCACACATGTCATACAAACCACCTTGCCTACCCTACAAGGTTCCATCCAAAAAAAGGTGCCGGAACTCCGTTCTGAGCGTTCTATGAGAAAAAAAGCCCTGGACTATTGTATCCACAAACAAGAAATACAGTGCTATGTAAAGGCCCTTCCATTTCTCTTTAGAAATGGATAGAGCCCACCCCAATACTCTATAATACTCTCTCTTAAAAACTATTTAAGTAGTTCTTATGTAGTTGTTAAAATAGTGTTGCTCTTCCACCCTGCTTCTCCAGGGTGGCTTACCATTTTCATGGCTCTAGTCAAGATGATACTGAAAAGCGTCCATAAAAACCATATTTGATACAGACAAATGTGGAGAGAAGGATCTCGGACAACTTCTGAAAAATCATTTTGAAACCATCATATAATCTAATCTCAAGGGAAGACAGAAACTTTAATATCACTGCATTAAAACAAAACAGTAGAATTTCATGCAACAGCAGGGAAGCAGAAATAAACAGGACCTTTTGCAAAAAGAGGAAAAAAGAAGAGGGATCTTAGGAATAAGGATCCTCTGGCTTCCTTAACACACACACACACACACACACACACACCGGCCATTTATCCTCCCTGGCAGGAATATCTCCAAGCATTAATTAATTAATATTTCCTCAGAGAAGAAAAAGACTGGTTGTTCCATTTTCATCTCTAACAAACCTAGGAGATCCCCAACAAGAACAGCAAATTCTTGTGAAGTGGGGTGATTATTTATTTATCAGATTGCTAGGTTGCTCTAACCTGCTACAACTCTGGGTGGCTTACAAAATGCAATAATAAAAAAAACAAAGTAAAAATTAAGAATTAGATCATGAAAAAAGAAAGTCAGCAAAATATACTATAGCAACAAGTGCTATATTATATACTTTGTCAAAAATACACTATAGCAACATATACCATATTATATACTTTGTCAAAAATACACTATAGCAACTTATACTATATTATATACTTTGTCAAAAATACACTATAGCAACATATACTATATTATATACTTTGTCAAAAATACACTATAGCAGGGGTAGGCAACCTCGGCTCTTTTATGACTCATGGACTTCAACCCCCAGAATTCCTGAGCCAGCTATGCTGGCTCAGGAATTCTGGGAGTTGAAGTCCATGAGTCATAAAAGAGCCGAGGTTGCCTACCCCTGCACTATAGCAACATATACTATATTATATACTTTGTCAAAAATACACTATAGCAACATATACCATATTATATACTTTGTCAAAAATACACTATAGCAACATATACTATATTATATACTTTGTCAAAAATACACTATAGCAGGGGTAGGCAACCTTGGCTCTTTTATGACTCATGGACTTCAACCCCCAGAATTCCTGAGCCAGCTATGCTGGCTCAGGAATTCTGGGAGTTGAAGTCCATGAATCATAAAAAAGCCGAGGTTGCCTACCCCTGCACTATAGCAACATATATTATATTATATACTTTGTCAAAAATATACTATAGCAATTAACCAGTGGAATGCCTTGCCTCCAGAAGTTGCCCCCATCCCTGGAGGTTTTTAAGAACAGACTGCACAGTCACTTGTCTGAAATGGTTTAGCGTTTCCTGCCTGAATAGGGGGTTGGATTAGAAGACCTCCAAGCTCCCTCCAAACTCTGTTATTCTATGTTATAACACAGAGAGAGAGACATTGAGCAATTTAAAAGATCAAAATAGTACTTGTCTGTAACTCTTCAAAGCAACTGCATCTTTTACCAGGATTTCATGGCTGCTTTCCACAGCTGCTGCATGATTCCATTAAAAAAATTACAAATACTATAAATAGCTTCAGATATATATTATAACTATGCCCCTAAATATTCCAAAACAGTTATTTAGAATAATCATCTATTCAATTAGGAAGAACTAAATTTCAAACTTCCTGGGTGTATTTGGACCTGATTTAAACTGGTAGTCCACAATGAATTACTGCAACGTGAAAGCCAAAACAAATCTTGTGATTAATGCCTGATTATATTTTCAGTTTTAACTTTCAAATGGCTTCTAGTTACTACTAGTAATAGTAGGGATTAGAAATAATTGAAGTCAATGTGAGCTACTGGTTTCTTACAAGTTCTTAACTCTGATCCCTTTATAAAAGGCCATTCTGAAATCTTATGAAGTACTGTTGGAATCATAGGAAATCAGAATATTTTAAGATGATTCCATTAAATAGATTTCTCTTTTTTAAGGAACAATTTTATAAGAACATTTTGCTAACATACCATAACTACCGAAAGAGATAATTTGAAAGGTTTAATATGAAGCAAGCTATAAAACACAAGGTGGCCATAAATAAAAAAAAATATTTTAAACTGGAAGGAACCATATTTTCTTACATTCTTACATATTTCTTACATTCTCTATCACAAGTTATGGTTCTCCCCCCCCCCACCCATGAAGGAATGTAATCCTCCTACCTATACAGAAGGAACATGTAGTATAGGAATATGGATGCAACACCTGTATGCACTTCATTAAAGCAACCATGTCTTTTTTCAGAATCATGCAGGTGCTGTGGAGAGGCTGCTTTTGCAGCCATGCAATCCTGAAATCAGACATTCCTGAAATTCAGCTATGAGAAGAGCATCAGTAAGGAATACCATATTGGAAGTGGAAATCCACTCTAGGTAGTTTCTCCTATGGCTGATCTATCTTTTCTTTTCCTCCCTAGAAAACAGCATGATTTTATAAGAATTTAATCTAGACTTCAAACACTTAATCTAGACTTCAAACAGGCTTAACGTTTGTTGAGGTATTCAGTCACAAGCTAAGCTGAAGAACTGTATTCATAAATTTCAAGTTGAATCTACCTATAAGGGATATTATTACAAATTCACAAAGATTATGAACTCATTTGTACCCATGGCAGTTTACTGAATAACTGATGAGGAAAAGAAAAGCTCAATTCAAGAAATGTATATACAAAGTTAGACCACCCTCCCGGAGATAATGGCATTACACCCTTCATTTCTACCTACACAGCCAATGTTCAAAGGTGGGTCTATTTTGGGGAACTTTAATTCAGTTTCCCAAGTGCAGCAATTTGAGGAAAGATGAGATAAATAGTAGAAGAACAAAGTATGGGAAATTGATAATAAAATGATGGTACAAGAGGAGAAACAAGAAAAATGCGCTTGTGACCTCCTGGCTAGACTACTGCAACGCTCTCTACATGGGGCTGCCCTTGGAGGCTTCAGCTGGTGCAGAATGCAGCCACGTGAGTTGTGATGGGAGTCCCCCGATACTCCCATGTAACACCTCTTCTCCGCGAGCTGCATTGGCTTCCAGTTGCCCTCTGGGTAAGATTCAAGGTGCTGGTGATGACCTATAAAGCCCTAAATGGCTTGGGTCCGGATTATCTGAGGGAACACCTGCTGCCGACATTAACTCCCCATCATCCTGTGCGCTCCCACAGGGAGGGCCTTCTTAGGGTACCGCCGGTGAAGGATTGCCGGCGGGTGACTCCCAGAGAGAGGGCCTTCTCTGTGGGTGCGCCTGCCCTCTGGAACCAACTTCCTATGGAACTTAGGACTGCCCCCGACCTCCGTTCATTTCGCCGGGACCTAAAAACTTGGCTCTTTGAGCTGTCTGGCCTAGACTGAGGGGTTTTAATTGGGTTTTAAAGTTTTAACTTTTGGGCTTAAATTTAATTAATCGTTTTAAATTTATTTTAACTTTTGTATTGTATGGGAATAGGGCGGTATATAAGATAAATAAATAATAAATAAATAAATAAATAAATAAATAAATAAATAAATAAATAAATAAATATAAGCCAGCTAGAGTTTGGTTTAAGATAGGGGGCTATACAGATGGCATAAATAAGTCAGCCAGCCAGTCAGTAAGTACTAGATCAGTTCACCTTAGGATGTGAAAATCCAGATTCAACCATAGTTTCATTCCATACAGCATGAGCCTTGTGAACTCTCAGGCTTCCTCCTTCCGTTATATATTCAAGTTGGACAGTATTTAATATTTTATTGTTATGTAACAGCGTTCCATGCGCCTTTGGCGTCTAGTCATGCCGGCCACATGACCACGGAGACGTCCTCAGACAAGCGCTGGCTCTTCGGCTTTGAAACGGAGATGAGCACCGGCCCCTAGAGTCAGAAATGACTAGCACGCATGTGCGGGGGAACCTTTACCTTTACTTTTATATGTAGGGGTGTGGGTCTATACATATGTTGTATGTAGTATGTTTTAGGTGTGTGTCATATATGTGTTTCACTTTGAGATCAGGCAACTAAATTTCATTTTTTATGTGCGCCATTGTGCCCACAGTAAAAAAATGACAATAAAGATAATCTTATCTTATCTTACTATAACACATAAACACCAAAGGAGGAAAAAAATGCTCTGAACATCCAGCATTAAAAAAGATGATAAAAATTATTTAGAAGCAAGCAGACCCAATGTATGAAGCTTCTTAAAACAGATGAGCTGCAAAGGGATAAGGAAATTCAGCAACATTCTTTTGGCTATTTATGTTGGTTTTTTAAAATACCTTTTTGAAGGGCCATGTTATTCAAAAAGAGAGCGGGAGAATGAATTATAGTCCTTTGACAGTTTATTCTGAACACACAACCCCATGTTTTCTCTTCCCAGATGATTTTAAAATGCTCAGTAAGCTTCCCATTCTTTCTTTCTTTGATTCTTTTCTCTTGTGACAGAACAGATTAAAAAAAGAAAAAGAAATAGACAGGTCTGTGCATGACTAGAAATAGCTGCCTGATTCAAAATTTATATTTTCTAAGGGGAATCTACCCAAACAGGTGTATGTCGCTTTTTTAAAAAATGCAAATCCTGACAGAAGTTTAACTCCAGTGATAACAATTTTTTTATTACAATACAGATCTTTAAAAGCATGAAAAACCTGCGCATTCAAACCTGCAACACTACAGAGATACATAATTCTATTGATATCTCTAATAGGCACCATAGATTCCAAATTACTTCATTCTCTACCTTACTTCCTGCACTACATTTCAAGTTTTATTTTCCTACAAGGTAAATAAAGCTATATATAGTGCTACTTAGTTTGGTTTGAAGATATACAGGATAATAAAACTTGCGAAGTATGATTCCCCAAGTCCACCATGTTGAAAAATTAACACAACTAAATCAACAACTTCCAAGGAAAAACTTTTTTTTTAGTTTTCTAACACTACAAAAACATCAAACAAATAGGAAAAGAAGTTGCAGAGGAAACAGATCCAACTTATGCTAATATGGACCCATTTTTAAAAGAAAATTATTTTTCAGCTTACAAGCTTTTGTCTTCAACTTGCAAATCCTCAGAACCTCTAGTATATTCCCCACACTTTCTAAACAACACAGGTACCTACCTATCTGTGTTATTCATAGGGCTCTCTGAAACAAGCTTAGATACACTTACCCCAACAGTCAAACTGAGCTGGTCTCGGTCTGGCAGAAGGACAGAGACATTCCTAAAATCCAAAGGCATCTTCTTTGGCAATAGCTGTTTGCTCATTGCAGAACTGGTTGTAAACTTCTCATACCGCTCCGTCAAGTAACAACAACGCCGCAGTCGGAGCCTTGGGAATCAAGCCAACTTTGCTCGGATTTTTTTTTCAACCTGAGGAATAAAAATCCTTAGAATGAAAGGTTGGATGACTTTATAGCAAGAAGCCTATACGTTAAACAATGATTTCCTGTAGCTTTATTCTAAGAAGCAGCTCTAACCACCAAGCATCTGTCCCTGAGCTCTGGCAGAGTTATAACTAATCTTCTCATTAGTCAGCTCTTTGACTGATTAGCAGCTGGTTACACTACACGGTAGGTGGGAACACTAACCAGCCGGGAAATTTATCTCAGGGAGGCCCAGGAAAGTGGCATCCACAGGCTTGCATTCCGTTCTCTTGAATCAGCTACTTTATCCTGTGTGCCAAGAATCATAATCCAGAATTACTGGTGGCTGATTTTTTTTTTGCACACACACTTCCCTATGCGATACTCGGCTTTTAAAAAGCAAAGTCCTGAGTCATTGGAAAGAAAGACGGAGAAAGCAGTGTAAGGGGCAATAAGAATAAAGGGGGGAAAAAATGACATTGGACCCGAGATTATAAAGTCATTAGTAAATAGCATCAAAGATGACTCAGAAGAGGAGCAATCATGTGTTTCTGTGGGTTTTAAAGTATTCATGGAAGTATGCGGGGAAGTTTTTCTTTTAATCTAGCGTCTGATTTCATTGGAACTGGAGGGAAATGAAGCATGTAGAAGAAATGCTTGGTGCTACGTAATATGGCACCACTGTATTAGCATCTCTCTCTAAGTGTGCAGTGCCTCTACAGATGGCAGCATTTAAGCAGGGATAAGTTAATCCTTCAATAGGAGAGCACCTGATCAGGGTTTCTCAATCTTTTAAGATGAGTGGACTTTAACTCCCAGAATTCTCCAGCCAGTATGGCTGGCTGGAGACTTATGGGAGTTGAAGTCCACCTATCTTAAAGTTGCCAAGGTTGAGAAACACCTTGTAACCAATTAAAGGAAGTGGGGGACAAATTTATATTTTCTGTTTGAACATAGTTAAGACTCTTTCATTGCTTACAGGCCATGAAATCCACTGATAATTGTTGCTCCATTCTACCTAGTCAATAATTCTTGCAACACACTAACAGAAACTTACTAGATCCACTTTCTATAGTACATGTCAACTTCATATCCAAAATGAAAATTAATGAGTTTCTTTCATATTTCCACTTTATAAAGCCACTGAATAACAATGGCTATTTCCCCCTTTGACTTTTAAAATGTGTCTGGAACCCCAGTGTGTGCATTAGACAAGATTAAATTATTATGGTTTATATTTTAATTCTGCAGAATATAAATTAATATTACGTACTGATATTTTATTATTGATCTCTATGCTCCATGCTTGAGTTCCAGTTCTGATGCATTTAATAATATAATTGGGAAAACAGCAGGATATTGAATTAACTGAGCCAATTCAGAATTTATGCCAATTGATAAAAATCCCTTCATGAATTTATTAAACAATTATCATTTTAAGATGTGCCCTGAATATATTAACTGTTTTTATTTCACATGATTATGGCAAATAATCACTTTAAATATGAATTAAAAATAAGATCTCTTTGGACTTATCCTTTGGAGCAAGATTGATACTCATACAATGAATGGTTTAGAATATTATATATTTTACCTGGTTTTGAATGAATCTTGATTGGACTGAGAAAGTATGGTTACCCCAAACTTAAACAGTGAACTCCCATGTCCACCCAAATTGAAAGTGGGTGCCAAAAAACTCAATAAAGGAACTTGAGAGTGCATTTAATTAGTACACCCTATTCATTGCAAGATATCCAGTTCAGGATCCAACTACAGCGTGCATGATTGGTATCATCCAACATCTGCTAAAATACCTTAAGCAGAAGTACATCTTTAGTCAGCTTTTAAATCTAAAGTGACAGACTTGAAGGATCAGAATTGTGGAAGACTGACATAGTCCAAGAAATTATCTTTTTTGATATCAATGTTTATAGTTAGATACTAGTTCTCTTTAAAAATGTGCTGATGACCAGCAAATGACCCTGAAGCTCAACTCTGTTAGCCATCTGATGTACTTTCTCTACAAAGCTGAGGTCAGCTCAGGCCAGAAAAAAGAGATAACCTTGATGAATATCATTTACTTTCCAGATAAACTTGCAGCTAAGATTATCAGTCCAAACCTGCCTGTAGTGTATCAGTGATGGATTAGGTTTCCAAACTGGGTAGCTTTTGGAATGCATGAATGATAACTAAGTTATGCCAAATTAAACCAAGAGGCATCTGTGAATTTACTCTGAATTCTCAAAACGCCTCTCTATCCACTCTCCCAAAAATGCCAAACCCCAAAACAAAAAAACAAAACAAAAGAACTTGGCATCTCTTAAAATACTGAAAAATAGGTAATTTCAGAGGGACAACAGCTTTAAGAGTTCCCTCATTTATCTTCTTTTCGATGTGGCTGAAAGCATCATTCTGGTTCTGAGACTTAAAAGCAAAGATGCTGGACTGAAGAAATGGTTGTTTTAATGCATTTCAGGTAGATATGTTAATAGATCTCAAATTTTCAGTTTCAGACATTAGCCCATCTCCTAACAGTTCAGTACCAGAAGCTCAAACAAAATTGTATGGGCAAACAATCCTTACCGGTCATTTCAAGAACCATAGCTGAACAATAACCATTAATGATCAGTAATGATGATAGTATGACGTAGTATATAGTATGCAGTAGTAGTAGTATTATGACAAGCTGGAAGGACAGATTTTTAATCAATAATCAATTTAGGCTGAGTCAGTTTGCTTTAGTGTCAGGTCACTGGGATAATCCTGCCTTTGGCACAAAGTCAACTGGGTGACTTTGGACCAGTTATATCTTCTCAGCCCTAGGAAAGGGGCTATGGCAATCCACTTCTGAAATCTTGCCAAGAAAACTGCCAAAATTGCAGGTCTTGTCCAGGCAGTTGCCAGGAGTCAACATGCACTCATAGGCACACACACCACCCCTGACAAATTTAGTCTTAGTGGATATAGAAAGATTTTACCACATGGCCATCCAGTCAGATTATCAAAAACATCTCCATTTGTTAACTGAGCAACTGCAGACTTTATAGGATTATTTCCCCATTTTCTATATTAATAAAGAAGGGAAGAAAACCATGCTTTTCATAAGTTGCAAAAGGTGGGAAGGGGAACACTTAGATGTTAATCTAGTGAGCAATTAACCATGAAAATGCACATGACATGGGGAAGATGCCCAGCAGGTTGGAAACAGAATAGCCACGAGATATAGAATAAAGCAACACAGTGTGGAATAATCAGGCACAAAGTTTTAGCCGTTTTTCTTCTAGGATACTCCTTTCCACTCCCTTCCCATTTTACCTCCTCATATCATATCATATCATATCATATCATATCATATCATATCATATCATATCATATCATATCATGAAGTCTTTGGCACAGTCCAGATTATTCTACACTATAAACTTTGGGAGTTAACTTGAATCTATCATTATCTTCTTTTGTGAGTGGATGTACAAAATGCAGTCTTTGTTATCTAAATTCAGGACAGACAGACAGACAAATACATTGTTACATACACACACACACACACACTGATATACAGTACTGATATATTATATATATATATAGGACTGATATACTGGATAACCACATCACAAAGTTTTTGGAGAGTACCATAACTGCGAATTAAGTAGAGCTGCATCCTGATAGCAAGCCAAAATTTAGCAGTGAATTAGAAGAAGAAGAAGAAGAAGAAGAAGAAGAAGTAGAAGGGACGTGGTGGCTCAGTGGGTTAGGACGCAGTTTGGTCGGCAGTTTGGCGGGTCAAATCCTGAGTGCTGCGTAACAGAGTGAGCACCTGTTACCTGTCCCAGCTTCTGCCAACCTAGCAGTTTGAAAGCACGTAAAAATGCAAGTAGAAAAATAGGGACCACTACGGTGGGAAGGTAACAGTGTTCCGTGCGCCTTTGGCGTCTAGTCATGCTGGCCACATGACCACGGAGACGTCCTCGGACAAGCGCTGGCTCTTCGGCTTTGAAACGGAGATGAGCACCGGCCCCTAGAGTCGGAAACGACTAGCACGCATGTGCGGGGGAACCTTTACCTTTACCTTTTTAGAAGAAGATTCCTGCGATGGGGGAAAAAAAGTTTCAGGGTCAACACGTAGATGTTTATTTTTATTTTTTAATTTTTTGTTGGATGATTGACATGTGCTTATCCCAAACATTTTTAAACTCAGTACTGATGACTGACCTTCGTTGGAAGATGAGTCCAAGCTTCCATTACTCTTTCTGTGAAATAATACTTTCTAACATTACTTCTGAACTTCCCTCCTGTCAGTTTGAGGTTATGCCCCTGTGCTCTGGATTTTTGCTTAATTAAAAAAAAACAACAACCCAGGAGATGAAAGTCAAAGTACAGCATATATATCTTTCAGAAATGCTTTGCTTTCTCTAATTTCTGTATCTATATAAATATTGTTACCTATGAAACAAATGACTGATGGCATCACCTCTTCTAATAAATTATCAATTATCAAATTATCAATTCCTTCTAATGCATAACAAACCAGATCTCTTTCAAAGCAACTAATTCTCATTAGAATTTGGTGCTTTATTTCAGTGAAGCTCCCCGGGTTCAGTTTCTGGATTCAATTTCTTTCAGTTAAATCCCAACACAGGTATGATTTATTAGATCACATAAATCCAAAGAATATAAGCTGCAATGTAGTCAAACCATTACCCCATCTAACTGAATACTTTCGCTCGCTCCAGGATTTCAGAGAGGCCCTTTTCCCAGCCCTATCTGGAAAGGCCAACAACAACAAAGGATTAAACCTGAGAAACGTGCATATATGTATCTTTGCCATGGAGTAAGCCACACCCAAACATCCATCACTTGAGTCTTTGATACAAGAGCCATGAACATGGTTACTGCCATGCCACTGAACGCAGAAATTCAAAAGAGCATCAAAGACTTTGGTTTATTGAGCCATTATACCAGAAGCCAAGATTTATTTATTTTTTCATTTTATCTATAGCACTGTTCAGCACAAAACTGTCTAGTAGCAATAATTCTGGCTTTTATTCTGAAAGAAGGGAAATTAAATAGGTGATTACTCTTGATTTCAGCCTTCCCCTCACTTTCATTGTTCTGAATAATAATAATAGTAATAATAGTAATAGTAGTAGTAGTAATAATAATAACAACAACAGTAATAACAATAACAACAATAATAATATCCTACTTGTAAAAGGCTAAGTAAAAATTGCTTGGCAGAAAGCCTAAAAGTCAATCAATGGATTTGAGTGTGCCTCTGTTCACAAACACTTGAAATTAATGCAAGCAAACAAACAGCACAAAAGACTCAAGAGTGACAGACAAAAACCCAAATTCACTAGTTATATTTTTATTGACTTTAGGAACTCCCTTTTCAAGAACGGAACACGTAAGGTAGCACGATGCCTGTGGTAACCATACATACTAGGAAATTTCTTGGTTCCAAATCTAAATACAATTAAATAGACTTTGCTCTGGCAGCAAAGGTCAAGTATTGCTGTTGAAAAATTGAGCAGTCATTCAAGACAAAAATGGGCAATCTCTTTGTTATGACAACACATCTTCGTTTCAATACTGCAGATTTCAACATTCAGGATGTACTGTTGATAAGCAGGATGTGCAAACAAAATAGAATGGGAAGATATAGTAAATTCAACCCTTATGGTCGGCCTTTGTCCATAAAAAGGATTGATTTGAACAGTGGGGCAGAGCGGTGTAGCTCCGATGTACATTTAGAATCTGGCATGTTCCCCCTTTCTGCAATCATGACAAGTAATCCTCAACTTATGATCGGTTGCTTAGCAATTTTTTGAAGTTATGACAAGCCTGAAAAATATAACCTGTATTCAAATTTCTGACATCTACTTCCCCCCCATGGTCACATGACTGCATTTTTGGTGCTTAGCAATTGGGCCACATTTATGGCCAGTTGCAATGTCCTAGGGTCACAGGATCACAATTTATAACATTTTTGGCAGAAACCAGCACCTACTTCCAAGTTTCCATTTTTAAAAAAACAGCCTTAGCGAACAATGGGGTCGCTTAATGGCATTCACTTAACAATCGCTGAAAAAAAAATTGTATAATCAATCACGATCGCATGGTGACCCGTTTTACAACTGTCACAACATACAACCAGAATTGCAGGCTCAGTTACAGTCATAAGTCAAGGACAACCTATGTCATTCCATGCACTGGAAACAGAATGGATGATGAGAAAGTTTCTTTCTGAGCTCCCCACATTCATCCACTCTGGTCACCAATGAAAATATCTGTAAGAAGCAACTGTCCCAGCCTCATTGCAACATGTGTGTTTCTGTCTCTTCAGCAAGTTGACCTAGTAAGGGTATTGTACCTGGAATGTTGGAAAGTAACCCAGAACACTATGAACTTTTTTCTCCTGTTTCCCATGTTCGACAACAGCAAATTTCTGGAAAAGACTGAGCAAAAACAAAGAGGAAGGGAACACAACGCTATCTACCAATGTTGGCAGATGTTGACGAGTCATAATGTAATATATGTCACTTCCTAACACATTTTAAACAACTATCCCACAGGTGCTTTTTTCAGAGGCAACTGGACTTTCTTGTTTTTCTTTGAAGATGTTTCACTTCTTATCCAAGAAGCTTCTTCAGCTCTGACAAGATAGTGGAGAATGGAAAGATCTCGTCAGAGCTGAAAAAGCTTCTTGGATGAGAAATGAAACATCTTCAAAGAAAAACAAGAAAGTCTAGTTGCTTCTGGAAAAAAAAGCACCTTTGGGACAACCATGACCTGGATGATTGAGAATCTCCATAGACCAGGGGTGTCAAACTCAATTTCATTGAGGGCCGCATCAGCATTGCGGTTGCCCTTAGGGGGCCGGGTGGGTACGGCCTGGGTGGGTATGGCCTGGGTGGGCGTGGCCTACTGGGTGGGCGTGGCCAGTTCTACATCGTTCGCATCAAGGGTGCCTATGGGGGCCTGGGCAGGAGTGGGACAGATCTGAGGGTCTCTGGCAGGAGGAGGGACTCTGGGCCAGGGCCAAGGCAGTGGGGGCCATTCCCTCACTGTTTTCAGGATGGCTTCACGGGCCACGTGAAACCACTTCGCGGGCCGGATCCGGCCCCCGGGCCTTGTGTTTGACATGTCTGCCATAGACTTTTAAACAACTAGTTTTTTAAATAAATAAATGAATGAATGAATTTGATTTACTTAAAAACAGTTACTGTTTTTAAGCCAGGTCTTGCACAATCTGTACTTGTACTTTTCATTTTTCTAGCCTAAATGTAAAACTTTGCTTTTCTCCACACTGAAATTCTTGTTGGATAGGCCCATTGTTCAAGTTTGTCAAGAACTTTTTGCGTCCTGAGTTTGTCTTCTGGGGTGTTGGCTACTCCTGCCAGTTTGGTGTCATCTGCAAATTTGATGAGTTCCCCTTCTATTCCCTCATCTAGGGTCATTAAGGTTTTGGTAATGGTTTTCAAAGCCCTACATGGCATGGGTCCGGAGTACCTCGGGGATCACCTGCTGCCGGCGTCAACTTCCCTCCGCCCTGTGCGTTCCCACAGAGAGGGCCTCCTCAGGGTGCCACCGGTCAGAGAATGTCGGCTGGTGGCCCCCAGGGGGAGGGCCTTCTCTGTGGGCGCCCCGGCCTTATGGAATCAGCTGCCGGTTGAGCTCCGGATGGCACCTGACCTTAGCTCCTTCCGACGTGGTCTGAAGACCTACCTGTTTGAACAGGCCGGCCTGGCCTGATGGGGGATGGGCTGGGGTTTTTATTGGGGATTTTTATATTTTTTATTGTTTTAGCTTGGGCTCTTATTTAATTCTTTTTTAATTTTTGTATTCTGTACTTTTATATGTGCCCTGTTCACCGCCCTGAGTCCTTCGGGAGAAGGGCGGTATACAAATATAATAAATGAAATGAAATGAAATGAAATTAATCACGATATTGAAGAGTAATGGGCCTAGGATGGAACCATGTGGTACCCCACTGCTTATTTCTCTCCATGTGAATGTAGTGCCATTGAAGATTACTCATTGAATACAGTTTGCCAGCCAGCTACAGATCCCAAGGAGTAGGTTGTTGTCTACTTTATCAAATGCCTTACTGAAGTCTAAGTATACTACATCCACAGTATTTCGCTAGTCTATTATTTTAGTCACTTTGTCGAAGGATGAAATAAGATTGGTTTGGCATGATTTGTTTTTAACAAACCTGTGCTGGCTACTAGTTATAACTTTGCTTCTAGTTATTTGCAGATCTGTTTTTTGATTATTGTTTCTAGGATCTTCCCAGGTATTGATGTTAAACTGATTGGTCTGTAGTTTCCTGGGTCCATTTTTTTCCCTTTCTTGAAGATGGGAACCACACCAGCCCTTTTCCAATCCTCAGGTACTTTCCCTGTGCTCCAGGATTTTTGAAATATGTCATGCAATGGTTCTAAGATAATATCTGCCAGCTCCTTCAGAACTCTGGGATGTAATCTGTCAGACCCCAATGATTTATATTCGTCAAAGTCGGATAGGTGTTCTTTTATCATTTTCTTGCTTATTTTAATTTTTGTTTCTAATTTGTCTTTTGCAGTGGGTTTTTTTGGTATATTGGGCTGTGGTTTCTTTTTGTGTGAAGACTGATGCAAAGTATGAGTTAAGTAGCTCTGTTTTCTCCCGGTTGCCTATTATTTCCTTGCCATCTTCTCTCTTTAGTGGACCTACAGTTTCCTTCACTTTTTTCTTGTTACTATGGTGGAAGAAACTTTTTTTATTACCCATGATTTCTATTGCAAGTCTTTGTTCGTTCTGAGCCTTTGCTTTCCTGACTTCATCTTTACATGTTCTGGCTGTCTGCTGATAATCGGCCTTAGTTATGTGCCCCTCTTTCCGTTTTTCGTATTTGTCCTTTTTGTCTTTCAGTTTGTCAGAGAGACTTTTGTTCAGCCATGCTGGTTTCTTCTTGAACTTCTTGTTTTTTCCCCCCAGTGGTATTGTGCTGATTGGGCTTTTATGATCACATTTTTGAGAGTTTCCCATGCTTCTTGGATTCTTTAGGATTTTCATCCATGGGATCTTTCCTAGATTTTCTCTGAGTTTGTTAAAATCAGCTCTTTTGAAGTTCAAGACACTGGTTGGATTGTTTTCTGTTGCTAGTGTTTGTTATATTAAATTCCAATATGACATGGTCACTTTCACCCAAAGTTGTGGCAACTTCAACTCCCTCTATCACTTCTTCTCTATTAGTTAGAATTAATCCAGTATGACTTTACCTCTAGTCCCCTCCTCCACCTTTTGAATTACAAAGTTGTCAGCCAGGTTGGTTAGGAATCCGTTCGATCTCGCACTCGCTGCAGAGTTTGTCTCCCAGTTGATATCTGG
This sequence comes from Vipera berus, assembly GCF_964194415.1. NCBI lineage: Eukaryota > Metazoa > Chordata > Lepidosauria > Squamata > Viperidae > Vipera > Vipera berus. The sequence goes on from NC_138202.1 coordinate 283,218,750, forward strand.
ATAGTTGAAGTCTCCCATTACTATTGTGGTATGCTTCCTACATACATTTGTTAACTGGTTGGCAAAGAGTTCATCTATTTCTTTTGATTGGTTGGGTGGTCTGTAATATACATCTATGTTAATGTCACTTTTTTCTCTTTTATATTGACCCATATGCATTCTGGAGAGATTTTATCTTGATCATGTGCGTTTCTGTAGATATGTACTGTTCTCTTATGTATAGTGCAACTCCTCCTCCTCTTTTTGTAGACCTGTTTCTTTTGAACAATTTGTATCCATCCATCAGTCCATTCCATTCATGGGTTTTATCCCACCAGGTTTCTATAATACCAAATATGTCATACCCTCCCTCGTGTACTATTGCTTCTACTTTGCCCTGTTTGTTCCCCAAGCTTTGAGCATTTGTATATAAGCATTTAAGGCTTTTGTGCCTGTGCATGGGTATGTTTCCTGCACCTCCTGAATGTTGTTTGGGTTTTTCTTCTTTCTTTTCATCTCTGCCAACCTCATTGTTTGATTTGTTTTCTTGGGATTTATGATAGGTTTTGTGTTCTAGAGATTCTGAAGATTGGTCACCCCCCCCCCTCAATTTTAGTTTAAAGCCCTCCTGATGAGTTGGGCCAGTCTTTTTCCGAGTACATTTTCCCCTGTTTTTGTGAGGTGCAGCCCATCCCTTGCCAAGAGTACTTCATGAAGGAAATGCACTCCGTGATCCAGGAAACCAAAGTTTTCTTGGGAACACCAATCCTTTAGCCAATGGTTTATTTCTAGAAGGATGACCATGAGTTGATAGTCAGGTGAATGTGTCACAGGAAGATTTCTATTTTGTATACATAGCATAAATTCTTCTCAAGGATTCCACAGTCCTTTTCAGGTGTTATCTCTGTTAATTAAAGTTTCCTCAAACTTGGCAGCTTCAAAATATGTACACTATGACTATGCCTGCTTAGGAATTCTGGGAATTAAAGTCCACACACTACAGGATTCTGGTTAGGGAAAATTTAGTTAATCATTACCAGGGATAACCTTGTGATTTTCCAGTTCCTTTCCAATCCTTTACTCAATATCCATGTGCTGAGTACAAACATCTGAGTCGCTGAAATCTATGCATATAAAATCTATATCTATCTATCTATCTATCTATCTATCTATCTATCTATCTATCTATCTATCTATCTATCTATCTATCATCTCTGTAGGAATTTTATGCAGGAATTTGGCTTACATAAAACTTTGTACATAACTTTTCAAGACAACCATACCTCAACACAAGGATATCAGAACAAAGCTAGGAAAACACACAAGTTGGGCCAACAACAGGGTTACAGTTTGCTATAATTTGAATTCCATGAAGACCAGGCACACCATATTGTGTGCCCCTCTTTACTGCCTGCTATTCAAACTTGAACATTAATTCCCAGAGGGAGAAAAATATCTTTTACTTCTATTTTTTAGCAGAGTGCTAGAGCTAGTCTATTGAAACAAACAAATCAGTCCTAGCAGTTTAACACTTCCATAGTAAGTAGGAGCATTCTTCATTATAAGAACATCCTGGATTTAAAACCCAGCTCAACCATGAACCCTTGGGGACCCTTTTGCAATAAATAAATAAATAATGAGGTAAACCTCAAACAGGCACCAAGGAAGGAAGGAAAGAAAATTTGAATTGCCCAAAGCGCCAGAGCTTTACTGAGCCAGCAACTGCATCTTTTGCTCTGCTGCAATTATTTTCTTGACATAGGAGAACCTGCTTGTTATTGCCCCAATAAAGATTATATCAAAATACCTTGGCAACTCTTGGCACCAATCCTTTTTTTTTCTTCACTTGTCAATCATTTTGTTGCCATTTTTTTCAAGGTAATGAAGTTGCTGTTTGTTGGCCCTATTTTATTACCCATTAAATATATGGAGGAAATAATATTTTTTTTAATCTCTTAAATATATAGGGGGGAAAAATGCTGGCCTACCTTGCATACAAGAGCTCAATGAGCAGCAGGAAAATAGCCTCACTCTTGCCATGCTAATTCTGGAATTCAGTGAGAAAATAACTTATACCCTGCATTCTTTCTTTTCAGGAAAGAATTCGCTAATTCCAACGTATTCCCATTTACCAAACTCACCTTCTCTGCCAGTTACACATATACTTCTCAACTGTACTGATAATGAAAGTTAAGTCCAACAAAGAGTCCTGGAACACTGGGTATAATCTGTCCAAATGCCAAAATCTAGAAATCAAAACTGAATATGTGAACCAGTGCCAAACAATAAAACACTCAAGGTAATTTACAGATAAACAGAACATCACTGGAAATATCCCACAAAAGCAGAGACTGATCATTGTACAGATTATTCCAGACATGAGACTTAATATTCAGTGTCAGTTTGGAATCAGTTCCCCAGGAAAAAAAATCAGCCCTTTACAGGAGGTAAGGCTGTGCTTTCATCAGATCAGACGAAGAAGATATTTTTATATAGCTACAGACGAGCAAATCAGACTGTGAAAAAAGGAACCTCCAATTGTTGGAAAACAAATAGGAAATACAGATAACTTCTGGCAAATTTTGGTTCTCGCTGCTTTTACTACGAGAGCTACATACTCTTGTGGTAGAAATCTGGATCATCTTAGTTTGGACTGAAGATGGAGCTATTCCCATTTTATATTCTCCTCTGTATATAAAAACAAATATTAAAATTGTGTACCAGGGAATTGGTTTTACAGAGTCTCTTTTTATGTCATAATATTACCTATAACTTTTTTTAATATTTAAAAATTTTACTGGCTACCTATGGTCCCAAATTCTGTGACTTCTGGTTTTTCTTCATAAGCTACAATTTCACATATTAGCAACACGTGGCAAAGACCACCCATTTGTGCTTCATTCTCCAAATCCTTCTCCCAGAGGTCCATAGATTAATTTACTAAAATGTCCAGTTTTCTGCCTCTTCTTCCCCAACATGCAAATAGCTTCTATAAAAAATGAATACAATGCAATTTTTATGACAAAACAGAATTAAAACACCATTCATATATTTAAGGAACTAATGAGGCCAGTGCCACAGTGGCACACTCCAAATGCTGAAACACTTGGTGGCCTTTCAACATTAAAAGAGGGAGTTCTACAATTGACAGGAGGGGAGGAAGTCAGCATGCCATATTTATTCCATAGACATGGGGCTGCCACAATGAAGATTTGCTCCCAGCTCCAGCCCCTCTTAAACTGTCCTTCATGTGCTACAAAGCGCAAGAGGAATCTGTCCTAGTTTAGTTAAACAGGGGTAGGCAAACCTTGGCTCTTTTATGACTTGTGGACTTCAACTCCCAGAATTCCTGAGCCATCCATGAGTCATAAAAGAGCCAAGGTTGCCTACCCTTGAATTCTAGGCGAGTCCCAACTGTGCAAGACAGCTAACTTTGTAGCTTATGCATTTTCAATAAATGCGCAGATTCCTTCAATCAAAGACATAGAGACATTGACGATGGAGCTTGAATGTTCCTGCTTTCTTCTTCACATGTTCTCCCAATACACAGAAAATTAACACATGGGAGTTTCACTGAATGCCTTCACCTGTATTTGACTGCTGATTCTTATGGCTACAAGTTTGCAAGAGAGGATAACCCTAAAATCCACATTGTACAGTAGAACTACAGAAAATCTGTTAAAAGGGGGCAGATTTCAAGGCAATCTGCCATGAAATTTAACCACATCCATTGACCATTGAACCATTAAGTGCTAAGTGAATGTGGGATTCTATGTACCTTAAAGGAGTCTTGTGAAAGCAAGATTAATCATTTATCCAAGTATGTATTTATTTTATTAAACAAATTTAGATAGCCGCCCAACTCACAGGCAGGTGACTACCATGTTCACAAGAAGCTAAATAGCTGGGTTAAATCTCTATTTCCTTTAATTCTTAAAGGAGGCAACATTGCTTATTTGGTATGTGGGCAGTTGGAGGAAAATGACTAACTTCAGAAAATATGCACGCATGATATTTCCAGATGACAATGTTCCTAGCTTACTCCTTGTAGGTAAAAGTGTCTGAAGCAGCCGTAAGCACATAATTTTAATTGAATGAGTACAGAAATTTTTACCTTCTCAGTTGAAACACTCATCTTTAACTTTAAATAAACCCCCTTGAACAGCACATTTTCACAGCAATTCCAAAATTCAGTTGTCTGATAAATCTGTTAGATGAATATTCTACACATACATCCTACATTTGGATTTTTATATAAAAGTATTTCAAACTAAAATACTGTGCTGCCTCTAAATACTGCAAATGCATCTCTGTAATGCTGTTGTCTAATACTACTGATACTCCTGAGCATACAAAACTCGGGGGGGGGGGACCCCGGAGGGGTGGGTTAGTGCAGGAAAATTAAGAGTGGAGAACCTCTGAAGTTTTCCAGGGATTCATCTGAGCGTTTGCATAAGTCTAAACTATTTTATTTTTTCAAGGCTACAGCAATGGAATTTAGAATTATATTGTTTCTTCTGTCGTATCTTTATTTCCAACGCTCTTGAAACTGCTGTAGATCAAAACCTAGAAGCTAAATTAGACAAACGTTACCGTTTTTATGCAGAGCTAGGCAACCTACACATTATTATTATTATTTTTTTAAAAAAAACATTCTTCAGGAAAACTTTATCCCCCAAGAAATGAACATTTCAAGACTTTCTCCGAAGCCGATGCCTGCTTGAACTTGTTGCTTGGCACGCGACTCTAAACGTTCGCGCCGCCGAGCACGTCTAACAACAACAACAACAACAACACAACCGTCTACTCTAGGAGGAAAAGCAGCAGCAAAGACTTGTAAGCTTCGCGCTAATCGGAAGTTTTACCAAAAGCGTGCCCGAAAAGGAACCGGTGCCGATCGTGTGAAACGTGAAGTAAACGTCGCGCGCGTGCGTGAGTCAGTCCGCACACGTATAAAATCCAGAGTAGCTAGTACTTACAGACGAGTCCTGCGTGCGGAGCAGCGAGTAGCCGATGAAAGGGGGGCGGGGTTTTTTTTCGAATGTATAAATTTGACTCGGACAAGCTCCCGTTTCTCGGGCGCATCTAATCTCGGCGCTTTGCCCCCCTCCTCCTCCTCCAAAAGAACTCAGGAGTCAACCTGATCCTCTTAAATGGCGAGGTACCGTCGACCCCGCACAAAGAAGGGGAGCCGGTGGGACCCGCGGAGGGCGGAAATCCAGCATCGGGAGGCACCCTTCCAGATGGCCCATTGGGATTAAGGGTGAGCCGGGCGGGTCAAGCCCTCGGCCTTGGCGAACCAGCCACCAATCGGAGCGCTGCTCCGGCTATCGCACCCCCGCCCTCGCTCGGTGGCGCTTTCCAAAGCGAACGGCTTGTAAACAGCTGAGAGGGCGGCTTTGTGGCTTTCTCCAAGGAGCCCCACGTGGAGAGGCGGGGGCCCCAAAGACGGAGTCACCCCGGGAAAGCCCAGCGGCCCCGCTTCCCCGATGCCCTCCCCCCACAAACAGCGGCAGACACCACCACCCCCTTTGGGGTGAATGGGGGTGGGGGTTGGTCAACCCCAGAGATCGCGCAGCTACTATAGTTACAGTTCAGGTCGGTGCTCCGGATATTGGGAAGCTCACCGAGGAACCAGCAATGTGGAACTGGAACGGAGTCCAGAAACGGCCCCTTTCCCCCACTTTCAAGTGCTTCGTAGCGGGTCACTTTTCCAAGGAGGTAGAGGAGAATCGTTGAAGGTGTGTGGAGGTCAGCTGGAGTCGTTTGCTGAGGACTAGTGCCTTGCAGTGAGGTTTTAGTCCTTAGTCCGGTGATTCAGACTTCATTATTGGAGCGGGTGATTCATGAGTCAACTCATAGGTGGATTTATTTGTGTCACAAAAAAGAAAAAAAAAGGGAGGCGAGGCCATGGTCACCAGCCAATACAAAAATGGGGTAGGAGGGCAAAAAGGAAAAAAAGGTATCTTTTAATTTAAAACGATGAAAAATGTGGTACTGGGGAAAAGCAGGTGTTGGCTTGAGAAACACGGTTACAGATTTCATGAAAGTTAATTGTTACTTGCTGGGTGGAGAGTTGTTTGTTTATTTAAAAGCCACCCAACTTGGTGCTAACAACAGTTTAAAAGAACAATAACATAAATAAAATAATAATGCCATGTCACCAACCATTGACTCAGGCCCCACCAAAACATGCCTATCATGCAGACCAAGCTCACTAAAAATCTGTCCTCGACTTACAACAGTGCATTTAGTGACTGTTCAGAGTTACAACAGCACTGAAAAATGTGATTTGTGGACATTTTCCACAGTTAAACCTTTGTGGCATCCCCATGATCGTGTGATCAAAATTCAGAGGCTTGGCAACTGGTTCATATTTATGACTTTTGCTGCGTCCTGGGGGCCATGCGATCACCTTTTGCGATCTGACAAGGAAGTCAATGGGGAAGCCAGATTCACTGAACAACCGGGTTACTAATTTATCAGCTGCAGTGATTTACTTAATGACTCTGGCAATACAAGTTGTAAAATGGGGCAAAACTCACTTAACAGATGTCTCACTTAACTGCAGAAATTTTGGGCTCATTTCTGGTCATAAGTCGAGGACTACCTGTATAGGGAAATAGCCAGGTCTTTAAAACTTTGGGGAAGGCCCAATAGGGTGGGTGCCATCTAGATCATGGAGGACATAAAGCAGGGTCTGTGATAGAGAAGGCACATCTTGTGATCTCATTAGATAGCACCAGGGCTTTTTTTCTCGTAGAACGCTCAGAACGGAGTTCCGGCACCTTTTTGGGATGGAACCTTGTAGGGTAGGCAAGGTGGGTTGTATGACATTTGTGAGTTCCAGCACCTTTTTCTTTTACAAAAAAAGCACTGGATAGTACTATCTTATAGAGGGGTTATGGAACATTACCATTTAGTTGGATATGGTGGGATGGGTAGAAACAATTGGAAATAGCCACAGAAGTGACTGTTCTGGCACTATGGCTTTATAGGTAATATTCAGTAACTTCAACTGCAGTTGGAAGCTTATGGGGAGGCAGCGCAGCTTGGGAAGCAGTAGCATTGCATAGATATGCTGTGGGGCACCTACATAGGTCACCATCATTCTAGATGGGTTGAAACTTCTGAACACTCCTCAAGGGCAGCCCTGTGTAAGGTTCGTTACAGTAGTCCAAATGCGAGGCAAGTAAGGCATGGGTGACCATCAGCAGGGCCTCCTGGTCTAGGAACAGGCACAGTTGGTACACAAAATGGATGTGTGCAAAAGCCTTCTTGACTGCAGCTGCCACTGCTCTTTGAGCAAGACCTGCAAGTCCAAGAAGATTCCCAAGACCTCTTATTTGAGAAAATGTAACCGTACTCGGAATTAAATGTGGACATTATACAAATACAGGGAGGTTCCAAAGCCTACGGTATTTGGTCTTGGCCAGACTGGGGCAAGACCAAATCTGTTTCTTTCCCATCCAGAGTTCTACAATCTCCAGGAAAAGGGAAAGAACCTATACTATCATCTCACCACTTTGTTGCAGAGATATTTAGTTTTGATATCATCAGTACACTGATGATAACTTATCCCATATTGATTAACGACATCACCCAGCAGCTTCATGCAGATGCTAAAGAGAGGAGAGCATAATGTCTTGAGCTGTCCTGCAAAGCAGAGATCAAGGCCCAGAACTCCCACTCCCAGATCTTCAGCTGGTCCAGAAGGATGCCGGGTTTAATGTGAAACCTTTCCTTAGCTCCCTCCCTATCTTCCTTTGCCCATCACTATCATGACATTGCCACCTGCCCTTTCTTCCTTAAAACCACGCCCCACTTCTCCCAATTCCTGCCCTCTATTCTACAAGAGGGCCCATTCCTATACCAAATGACACTGATTCAACCAGCTAACCAGTCAGGTGTCAGTGATGGTTCTGTTTAGCACTCAGTGCTCCTTGGTCTAACTAGTAATTTGCACTCTATACCACAGACATATAGACACTCATCAAAATAAAACATTCCATTCTACCCACCGCCCTGTCACCACCTCTGTAACCAGAGGGGAACAAAACAAAACACTTTAGTTCTAGGCTGCTTTTTCCCCCTATTTCTCACCCAAGAGTGATCACATGACAGTCGGCAAACAACCCTCAACATTAACCAGAGCCATTTCCAAGACCAGAGCTTCTCCTCACCTGTTTTCTGAGAGATGGTGATCTATAACTCCAGAACCACAAAATGATGTTCATAGGACAGGTACTAGTCCTGACAACTTCCTCAGCTCCATGAGTCTGATGAAATGGACAACATAAATTGATCACCAACCAGCAGACTTGGTGACCCAACTGCCAAGTTGATGTGCTCTACTAGGTGCATTCTGCTCGCCTATTCAAAATTGATAGCTCTTGGGCATTTGCTTCACATTTCCCACCTGTGGGTGCCATCGATCAAAGCATGTAATTGATATGCAAATGGGATTATTAAAAAAATATCACATGCTTTAGTTTTATCAAACCTTGGGAAAGAAAAGTGGTCCACGTTCTGTATCTAGGACTGCTGTGTACTAGGCTTTGGAACGGAGTCCATTTTTTCCTTCAGCTTCAGCTCCAAATTTCTTCAACTGCGTCAACAAATGTTGGGAGGTATCATTACCAGAAGTGTTCTTTAAGTAGAGGCCATTATGAAAATGCCCATATTTCCTCTCAGCTTAATCAGAACAAACTGTAATTAATTTAATTCTTCTGCTGATGAGGAAATATCATTTACACTGTGACACCAGTTTCCCTTGAATGCATGCACACATTACATAGGAATCACACTTGGCATTCGGCCCTCTACATTCTTAGCTAGTTACACATTGCAACATAGATTTAACAGTAGGGGATTAACTATAGGAAGTTGAAAAAGATTGCTTGGTTTGGAGTCCTTGGTGCTCCCTGAGTTTGGTTGTTTGCCTGCATGTGTTTCATTACCCAACTGGGTAATACCATCAATGCGAGTGAGTGGGGGGTTTGCTCTCTCTTTATCTATAGGGTAGCTTGCCCTGCCAGTGTAAGTATTGGTGGGAGTTTCTCCTTGGTATTTTCTTGATTAGGGTATTGTTTTCTGCTTGATTGTTTGCCTGAGCTCAAAGAGTACCAAGGACTCCACAGTTCAAACCTGAGCCACATACATTCTCTTCTGTTGTTCGCTTTTCTTGAAAATAATTCCTTATGAACATCTAATCCTACTATGCTTTTGAAGAGTTTCTATTCATTTCAGTATTTCCTTATCAGAAGAGACTGGTAGCCTGAGCCACGGAGACATGACTGACACTCATTTTGCTACTCTTAGATCTCCAAATCTGTTGCCTTAGGTAGGAGGACAGATCAGAGAAAGGGATCCTGGAACACTTGTGGTCATTGGTGCAGCAGATTATTAACCTAAGCTTGGAAAGAAGGTAGAACGTGTTCTAAATGGGAAGCTTGAGTTCCAGATAGTAGAGAACAGTAACATCCACAACATAAATCCTAAAAAAGGATATCTATTTTTCATCATTGTGGAGTTACGATTCTTGTCTTTCAAAGTTTCTTGTTTGTCAAATCCAATGTCTTGTGTGTTGTTTCTTGTGCGTCAAGGCCAGTGTTGATTATAGTGCCTCAACACCTAATTTCTGCTTTTTTGAATTTTATAAGCTACCTATGTCAGTAGTTAGAGATGTTAAAATTCATACCCCTCTTCTTGCTCCTAATCCATAGGCAAATAGTGCAGACTAGAGCCTGTGGAGAACAAAATAGGACAGTGAACTGGAATCATAGGTAGGGTCAGCTAACATAATGATGGGTGGCATACACATTTAATAAATAAATAAAATGATAAACAAGCCCACAATCCTTAGAAACAAAACCAATATTCCCACCATTGCAGTAATTGAGGACTATAATATATCACAAACAAGTATTGCTTTGAACTCACATTTTTCTTTTCCAGGAATAACTCCTTTTTACAAGGCTGTGCAATGTAAGATCACGACGAGTAGTAGCAGCAACAGTAAGCTCACCACCAAACCAATTCATATTCCTTGGATACAGACTCAGATTTTGCATTCCATGGGCTTCACAAGCTGATTAGAATCTATGATTTTAAACTCATGTATACGTGAACTGGGATTAGGGAAAGTAACAAGGTAGTCACTATAATTATTCTGAATATTTAAAACAAAAAGATATTTGAAAGACAATCCCACTCCCAAGGATCTTTTCGAAACAACTCTTTATATTAAAATGGCAGCTTAATTGTATACTATGCTGTGCTATATTCTGTTATGCATTAATTCATCAGGGAACAAACATTATTGGGAATGTACTGACCGTCCAGTTGAGAAAATGGATGGGATGTTGTAAGATGGGAAAATGAGCAATGGGGGGTGGGGGGGGTTGATGGAAATATGTAAAAGTATACATGCTCTGTAGAGCACGGGTGTCAAACTCGCTGCATCACGTGATGTGTCGCGATGTATCGTGACTTTTCACATTTCCGGAGCTGGGTTGGGTGCGGCCTTTGTATGATGCAACCAGCCTGTGGGCCGGCAGTTTGACACCCCTGCTCTAGATAAAGTGGCTAGGAGAAATTTTTCTTACTCTGACAAAATAGTAGAATTCAGGATAGCCAGTGAAACCAAATGGAAAAATAGAGAAAAACTTGGTTTATGCATTAATTTAAGTCATGGCTTATTTAACCATGCATCATAGTTGGCAGGATTGACATGTGATATGCCATAAATAATGATTCACAAGCCATGATGGATTTATTTGCATAATATTTTAAGTTCAGGATAGATTATGGCTTTGCATAATGTGTGAATCCAGCAGTTAGGAAGTACTTCTTCGCATAACAGTTAATTGTTAGTGATAGAAAAAAAGATAATGCAATAATACATTTATTGTAAGCCTTTTCATTATTGTGATGTGGCTATTTCTCTGGAAGCTAACTTAAGAGATCTTGACTCATCATCATCAGCCATTCAGTCATGTCCAACCTTTGGCCATTTTATGGATCAGCACTCTCCATGCCCCTCTGTCTCACACCACCTCCTTCAGATCTGCCATGTTCATCCCAGTGTCATCCTTTATATGTCCAACCAATGAGTACTAGGGTGGCCCATTCTTTTTCCGCTGATCACTCCCAGCACGATGGACTTTTCAAGTGAGTTCACTCACTTGACATGACCAAAGTATGATAGCCTTTGTTTGGTGATCTTGGCCTTGAGTGGTATTTTTTTGTTTTCTTGATGTTAAGGTGCAGACCAAACTTTTTGCTTTCATTTTTGACTCTGAATATTAGTCACTCCATATCTTCGTTGGTTTTTGCAAGCAATGTCATACCATCTGCATATCGGAGGTTGTTGATATTCCTACCACCAATTTTAATCCCAATGGTAGATTCCTCCAAATGTACATTTCTCTTAAGTATTTCTGTATTCATGTTGAATAGTATAGGCAACAGGATGCAAGCTTGCCAAGTGCCTTTTCCAATTCTGAACCATTTTGTGTCTCCGTATTCCATTCTTATAGTGGCTGCTTGATCAGAGTACTGCATGAGCTGGATATGGTGTGGTGATATTCCCAGTTCTTTGTGGCAGTTCCAGAACTTGTCATGCTCAACACAGTCAAAGGCATTTGCCCAGTCAATGAATCACACGTAAAGGTCTTTGGGCTATTTCTTTGTTTTCTCCATCATCCAACATAGATTGGCAATATGATCACGTGTTCCTCTTCCTTTCTGAAATCCTGCTCTCGACTGGCAATTGGATTCAAATGTTGCTGGATTACTTTCAAGAGAATTTTACTCGTGTAGTATCAAAGCTATGGTTCAGTGGTTGGAACAGTCTTTTGTATCACCTTTCTTCAGTATTGGGATAAATACTGACCTTTTCTATTCTTTTGGCCACTGACCAGGCTTCCGTACATTTTGGCATTGTGCTTGTCAGTGCTTTTGTTGGCAGCGGTCTCAGCAGCTTTGCTGGAATTCCATCAGCTCCAGGGGCTTTGCGGTTAGGTAACTGGTTGAGTGCCCACACTACTTCCTTCTCCAGGATATGTGGATCCATTTCTGGTAGGTCTGCTTTTCATCTTACAACTTGGCCTTGTTTTTCCATTTGTCTAAAGTTGTCCTGTGTATTCCTGCCTGCTTGTTGGTCTTGCAATTCCTGCCCCTCACCTCCTCTGACCATAGCCTTTTTTGCTATAAAGGGGTTTCGGGCCTTCTTCACAATGTTCACTATTGGTCTCATCCCTTAATTGTAAGAGATTAATATCAGGGCTAAATAATTGTTTAAGGGTATAATTGTTTACTAGGGAGTAAGCCTTATTAAAGAATTAGATAAAGAATTATCATTTGAAACATGGATATAGTACCAGTGAGAAGAACTTCCCTTTGCACAGAGGATATACTAATCTTTTAACTATAATCCCTGATCAACTGCTAGAGCTAATACTTAATCAGTAAGAACAATGGAAGTTTTCATGACTTTTAAATGCTCTAACCTGTTTCAGCACAAGTGAATGACTCAAAAGTTAGAAATCTGGGATATTTAGCCTCCATACATTTAGTAAATACATATCAGTGGAGGAATATGCAGAAGGCATCCATAAGTATAAAATAATTCAAAGGACAAAACAGAGCAGAATAAATTTTCTATTATTTTTTCTATGAGCATCGTGTAGGGAATGGAATTACACTTAATTAGCTTCCGACATATTATGCTGAACACCATTTCCTCTCTGAAGTGTTATTTTATTTTCTTTAAATATTACACAGCTTGCTGGTATCTAGAATTAGAAAATAAATGTTCAGGTGCTTTGGGATAATTATTTTTATATGGTTACACTGAAAACACAAGCTAACGCTCTTGAGAATTTCATTGTGAACCCTAATTTTAGTTAGGTCCACATTTGGTTGGGAGATTTTTCTTCTATATTGAAAAGGAGTACCCAGAATTAACAGCTTCCATTTAATAAAATAAACTACAGTATGCCAAATCCTCAACATCCATTTAGTCTAATAGATTAGAACCAGATTTAACTGCAACTCACCTGGGGTTCACCCAACACACTAAATTAGGCTAAAATGATACATGGTTTGGCAACATAGCCACTACTGTAGTATATGCTGTGTGAATCAGGTCATTACATCATGAGGCAACATTCTTTATTTAGACCAGGGGTAGGCAACCTTGTCTCTTTTATGACTCGTGGACTTCAACTCCCAGAATTCCTGAGCCAGCATGGGAGTTCTGAGAGTTGAAGTCCACAGGTCATAAAAGAGCCAAGGTTGCCTACCCGTGATTTAGACTTATACAGATAGTCCTCGATTTAACCACAGTTGGGACTAGAATTTCCCTGGCTAAGCAAAATGATTGTTAATTGAGTCATGCTCAATTTTATGGCCTTATTTACCATGGCTGTTAAGTGAATCACTACAGTTGTTAAGTGAATCCAGCTTCCCCCATTGACTTTGCCTGTCAAAAGCCAGCTGGGAAGGTTGTTAAATAGTGATCACATGACCATGGGGCATTGCACCTAAATACATGCCAGTTACCAAGTTCCCAAATTTTGATCAAGTGTCCATAGGGATACTGCAATAGTTGTGTGAGGGCCTGTCATAAATCACTTTTTTCAGTGCCACTGTAACTTTGAACAATCACTAAGCAAATGGCTGTTAAGTTGAGAACTACCAGTATTCTATGACTGTATCAGTGGTAATTTGTCACATGTTTTGTTGTTATTAGTTGCGAAGTTGTGTCCGACCCATCACGACCCCATGGACAACATTCCTCCAGGCCTTCCTGTCCTCTACCATCTTCTGGAGTCTATTTAAGCTCATGCCTACTGCTTCAGTGACTCCATCCAGCCACCTCATTCTCTGTCGTCCGCTTCTTCTCTTGCCCTCAATCTTTCCCAGCATTAGGCTCTTCTCCAGTGAGTCCTTCCTTCTCATTAGGTGGCCAAAAGTATTTGAGTTTCAACTTCAGGATCTGGCCTTGTAAAGAGCAGTCAGGGTTGATCTCCTCTAGGACTGACCGGTTTGATCGCCTTGCAGTCCAAGGGACTCGCAGGAGTCTTCTCCAGCACCATAGTTCAAAGGCCTCAATTCTTTGGCGCTCAGCCTTTCGTATGGTCCAACTTTCACAGCCATACATTGCAACTGGGAAGACCATAGCCTTGACTATATGCACTTTTGTTGGCAGGGTGATGTCTCTGCTTTTTAGTGTGTCACATGTTTTAGAGTTTAGTATGTTGAGTGAACTCAGCAACAGAGCTGAATAAGTTCCTTGTGATCCGGCTTCCAAATATAAATAGATTTTCAGCCAAGATCCATCATGTTGCTCTTAATTAAGCAATCCACAAATACCCATAATATTTAGTTTTGATCAATAAATTGGAAATAATATGATTCTAATTTGTTTTTGTTTTTTTATCTAGCTCCAGATTTAGAATCTAGAATAATTTACCAGTTATAAAAATTCAAGTAATTTTTAACTTTTCATATAGTTTGACTTAATCACTCTGGATAGCTGAAGACTTGTTAAGTAATCTATAATTCTGCATCTTAGTGTTACAGTATTCTGTACTACTGTGAAACTAAAAGAATGAAGCTTACTTGGAAAATATTTTTTTAAAATAATGCAGTTGAATAAGCCTGCAGAGGTATCTCAGGCACCATGTTAACTAAAACCTTCAGAGCTTGAAAAAGATCAAACCTGAAGATATTACCAAAAAAGCACAAAGATGTCCATTAAAGTTATTGCTATAGCTATATTTATATTTTTATAATTAGGAACCACAGGGGTTGCTTGATTCATACTTTGTCCATTGTTCATTTTGACATAGTATGGTTTGAATTACCAGAACAACAATATCATTTCTAAAGCATTTATTCCATCTCATCCTATCTATGATTAAACTGTTAAATTAACAGTTTCCCCCTTCTTCTAGTGCTGTCCAAAGACATCCTCAAGGTATGTAAAATTGTTTAAGCTTTATCATATGTTACCCTTGGAGGGAGTTCATAGTCATGTGGCTGATCATGACTGAGAATACCATCAAGATAGAAATTGGTATGGGACAGCAATTCTTTTAAAATAGATTTTTGTTGACTCAAGGATGAGTGGATTCCACAGTATCTCAGCAATTAGGGAAAGGCTGTAAATGTACACCCTATAATATTATTCATAGCCATAGCAATATTGCAGAAGAAACCATTTCCAAGCAGATGCTTGTGTACCTGTGTGACAAAGAAGCTCCACAATTTTAGATATAGCTCTGCTAAGATTCTGCTACCTGGACTTCCGGTTAGGCGTTGTGTCATGACAGATGCAGGAAGATGGGGCTCTGTCATCCACATTCGATTTCACCCCCCTAGGGACCCTAAAAAGTGTTGAAAGTCACCCTGGAGAGGCAACAAAGGAGGGGACCCTCGTCAATTGTGGAGGGGTGGCAGCCCTTCCACTGGATCTGACAAAGCCCTCCAAACCGGCGGGGGAAAGTCTGGCTACATTTGTGTGGCCAGTCAGAAGCTGCTGACAAGAATAGAATAGAATAACTTTATTGTCACTTTGAATGTACACTAATCAGCATACATTAAAATGAAATTTCATTGCATTCAGCTCTCAAAGGTCACCACCTCCGATATACACTTTGAGAGCCAATGCAGCCGCAGCCAATCCAGGCACTGCCATTTTGGTACCTAAGATGAACTGAAGATAAGCACTAACTAGCAATTTTTGAGCAATGTGGATGGAACTGGTGAGACTTTATCCTCTTTTTATGACCTTAATACTACTTTCCTGGAAAAAAGAATGCCCAAAGCAAAGAATCCTCCCTGATGAGAGAAGGAAGGAAACTTTTTGACCCGGTCCCTCAGGAAAAGAAAAGCGGCAAATTAATTGCTTTGGGGAAAAATAGAGAAAACTACAAGATCAATTTGGAATTAATATGGATATATAGCTTTGAAATTTGGGGACTAAAAGTACCTTTGAAACTTTTTTAGAAAAGATATTTGAAAGTCTGTAAAATAGGCTTGGATTTGGAAAGCTGGATGACAGTGTCAATGACATCTAGTGGTGAATCACGGCAATACAATTTATTATGCTTAAAGGAAACTTTGCTTGAAACCCAGACTTAAAATAAGATTCTTTATTGTTCCTGGAAACTTACAGACTGCAGCTGGGAAAAGGGGAAAAAACACTTGGGCTGCTTATCTGTGTTGGGGACCCTATTGGACTATAAAAACTACATACAAAAACAAAATGGGTGTTCCATACTTAGCCACAAATGGTAAAAAAATATCTTTAACATTTGTTTCCGAAGCCCCCAGCTTGATATACCAGCAAGAAAATGTTAATGAATCTCAGAAAGAAATTCTTTCTATGTTGAAATCAATCCAAGAGACAATTGTTTTATTTCATGATGAGACTAAATATAATGCAAATGAGATAAAAGAACAATTTTCTTACCTAAACTTACAAATCTAGACAATGACTACAAAGAAGGAACTAGTAACTCAGAAAACAGAAGGAAAATTAGAAGAAATAGATCCAAAGATGGAAGACCTAAAGGAAGGAATTAACAGACAGATAAAGACAAATGAAAAATGAGAAGATGCAGTAATAACACTAGAAATGGAAAAGATATCTTACTTGTCAAGGTCTCAGAACACATTTAAAGATAAAGAAGAGCTGATCGAATGGATGATAAAGCTGTTAGGAGAAATGCTGAATATTGACAAACAAGAAATGAAAAGAAAAACTGAAGGAGGACGGAGGCTGTTTAATGAATATAAATGGGTTGAACGTTCTTCCAAAAATACTTCAATCTCTTCCTCATTCCAAACAATATATACAAAAACAGAGGAAGAATTAAATGCACTGACTTGGAAAGTTATTTGGCAAAGGAAGAAAACTAGAGTAAGACTGAAGAAAATAGAGGTTTTGATCTATTAGATGGCATATTATACTATTAAACAGATGTTTGAATATGGTTAAGAAAATAGATAACTCTTAGAAATAAAAGTATTATAATTAGAAGTATAGGATTTATAACTAGAATATTATTCTTTGTTATGAGATGGGAAATATGAAAATTTTAAAAGAGTTTGAATAAGGGAAGCTTTTGGTTGCCCAAATATAATTTATTATGAGAAAATTATAAGTGATAGAGATATTTTGATGGGAAATTAAAACTTTAAAATTTTAAAAAAGCAGGAAAAACTGGATATTGATTGAAAAAATGAATTTTAAGTGCAAATACTATTGAGATATGTTCTGGCTAGAAAAGATATAAACTGACACTATCGATATTATGTATAATATCAGAAAAATGTGATGAAGATGTCTATATTTAATTGTATATGTATTAACAGTAACAAGAATTGTATTTGCCCAGTGTGGAAAAATACGTATCACCAGAAGAGAGGACCAAGGAAGCACTGGATGGTGTAGTATTGGAACTAAACTGAGAAAGTTAATATGTACCACTGAATTACCAATGAACCCAGACAACACGTTTATTAAGTACTCATGATTGTAATATGTGTGTGTGTGTGTGTGTGTGTGTGTGTGTGTATGTATATGTATATGTATATAAAAAGATTCTGCTATCTGGATTTGTGAGAAAGGATGTATGGGCATATATTGTCATATTGGAAATATAGGTGTCATCAGGGTGGGACTTTTTAGCAAAGTTGGGAGAGTGCCTACAAATTCATCAGCGCTGGCTAGGTGCATTTTTGACATAAACTATGTGATCTATGTCACCATCTAGAATTAGTGCACACAAGAACATTGGGCTCGAAGTAATATTCATAGTTTCAGACAATAACACCTAAATAGCATTTTTGTTCAGCTACTCGATATCTAAGAAACAACAGTCAGCTGGGACAAAAGATAGCCATGATTGTTCATGGCTGGTTCAGTATTAGTCTATCATTCTTTTTTTTTTACCAGCAATTTTGGATTGTTTCTAGAAGTAAATTGGGATAAAATATTTGGGCAGAAAAGTAAATAAAGAATTAAAAATTGATCCTATCATCTATCACTAGACGTTACCTGTTACAGTAGGTGAGATGGGCAGCAAATCAATCAATTAATCAAAGAAATAAGATCATCTATACAAAAAGGAACAAATTAACCACATTGAAATAAAACAACTTTTTCAACCTGATGTCTTCCACATGTGGTGAACTACAGTTCTCATCATCCCATTTCTGTGCTGGTTGGAGATGATTCTATTTATATTCCAAACCATCAGGTGGGCACAATGAAAAATGAAGGATTGCCTAAAACATTTTTTCCATTGTGGAGACTGTGTAAAAAGTACTTTTTCTGATTCTATGAATCACATAGGTTCTAAGAACCCTGCAGAAACCAATTGGAAGCATTTGTGTGCATGGTTTCTATGACAGGAACTCCTAAGGCATGGAATTAGGCTAAGGTTCTTTTAAAATCATTAAAAAAACACCTTATAGGGAATTCCTCCTGGGTCTGCTGGCATAATTCATGCTACCACTTACAGCAACAGCATTAGCCTAAGCCCCACAATTCAAGCAATTATCTGGGTCATTGGAAGTAGGTGTTAGGAGCACACATGATCTTTAGTTATGAATAAATATGCCAAATTGCACTCTTTGCTTCTGGCGTTTGAGTCAGAAAATTTATACTCAGGGGTAGGCAACCTCAGCTCTTATGACTCGTGGACTTCAACTCCCAGAATTCCTGAATCAGCCAAGCTGGCTCAGGAATTCTGGGAGTTGAAGTCCACGAGTCATAAAAGAGCCGAGGTTGCCTACCCCTGGTCTAGATTGCCTGAATTAAAATAACTTCATGTACATGTAAATTATTTAGTACAAAACAAAATTGTTTATGATCACCTAATTATCCAGTTCTTAAACAAACTATCCCAATATTTTGCTTATGAACAGTTGTGCTGATGAGGAAGTGAAGCAATCTGTGCCAAATTCACCTCCCTCTCCCTCTCCCCCCTCCTCTCTCATAAGCTCCCTTTTAAGATAGAACCACTCCAAGCATGATAAAACTGCTAGAAAAATATCAAAAGTATTGAAACCATTGAAGAACTGCCAGATGAAACTGACCAGCATAATAATAATAAAAAACGCAATGGCTTATAATTATCTCCCTTTTTAGAATATCTGTTTAGTAGTTCATTATGATTTACCCAAAAATGTTCAGTAGAGAGGATGATCCCATCAATGGTCATGTAAAACTGCAGTTTCCATAGAAATGAATAAAATAAAATTGCTTTTACTACAGTTTTATGTGAGTTCTGGAACAAGTACTATAAAACTGTTAAAATTATTTAAGGTAAACCACCAGCTGTGTTGGGCTTCATTTCATTTCCAAAATAATGGCGGGTTCTAGTCTGATATTTCTGGACAGTTTCAAGTTAGAGAAGATTGCGCTTGGTTAATAAAGTACAATCCTTCACCAGTAATAGTTTATTCTATGTAAATCTTCTCTTGTGCAGTTCTTCTTTTCTCAATCCCTATTTCTTTCATTATAGTTAGTTTCATTCAAGCCTGCATGAAAATCCCCAACAATCTCCTTTTCAGAGATTGACCAGACCCAGACTTACTTGCCTTCACTAAGATTGTAGCTTTGGGTTTTCAGACCTGAACGTTTGCACCTTCTTTGTGGCCACCCAGATGGTTTTTTTTAGTTGAAAACACATGTGCAAATATATTTAACTGGCATAGCCACACGTTTGCTGCTGAAGATAATGATAGGTTTCTAATGAAACAGGGAACTACTTGGAATTCGGAATCTTGAGCAATGATTACATTTTGGAAGTGAGACTGAGCTCCAGTTTCACCTGGTTTTAATGCCAACAAATTGGGATTTGTCTTTGTGTGTGTGTGTGTGTTAACCACTGTCTTCTTTCTTAAGCAAGCAGGGTTCCACATGGCTAAAATTCCAGAAGTTAAACGATACACACATTTTATTACAGGGGGATTAGCAGTGGTTCATTCCTGATGCGTTTTCCTGAAAGCATGTTCATTTTTTGTCCTTGATTTTTTTCCCTCCTCCCAAAGTGCTTATTTTGATTTATGTCTCCGGTATTTCCCAGATCCACCCAGAATGGAGGATCTGGCAGGTACAGTCTGGAAACTATAATCTTGACTGCTCCCTTCTTCCCTCCTTTAAAATGAAAGAAGGAGCTTGGAGAATGAATAAGGGATTGAAAAGAAGCAGACGTGACTCAAAGCAGCTCTGCAGCGCCAAAGCCCTGAAACAAAAACAATTGGAAGCAATTGTCCTCACTGAAACTGTCCTTTGTAAATTCCTCTTAATTTCTCTGCAAGCCTAAGTGAGATGCGACCCCTTCTTTGGTCCCAGGCTTTTTCAGATGTTGCCCTGGAGGCAAACAGCATTCCTGAAAAGCAGCAGAGGCTGCACAAGCAAAGGAAGATGTCAGGCCAAGAAAGGTAGTAGAAAAAAAACACACATCATGATGTGCAGAGATTCTTCCAGGAATTATTGCCTGAAGGGTTTTGTTTTAATTATACATTTTGTTCCCGGCATAAAACTCATCTACAAAAGGTTCTTCTTGGGAACTATCAAATTTCCCCAGCACTCAAAAGTATTTCATGATATCTCTGGATGATGTGTTATGGGCCAAAATGAATTTGAGTAATTACTGAACAAAGGCAGAAATTACATTTCCATTTCTCCTGAAATAGATAAATAGGACAATCAAAAAGGAATTCTGTGACTGGCCATGTCATCTGTGACAGATTATCTGAGAGCCCTCGACATGTTCTCAAGTTTCTCCTTGGTTTATACTGCTAATTTCTTGCACTTTAGTATACTTCGAGTCTTTTTCTTTGAATAGGAGTAGCAGAAATTTCTGGGAGTCATGCCAATGATAGACTTGGGTTTTTCTTGATTTTCACTAATATGTTTTTCTGTCTAATGTAATGCAAAAAGTCCAAGTTCCAGGACATTTTGAGAGTATGCGAATAATAGGCTGTCTCTGATCACTTGAGACTAATCTTCAAGCATCCAAGATCATGTGGATGTGCTCTGTGGTTTCCTGGATCATTGCCGTTGATGTTATTTCTATTATTTGAACATGGAAGGCTCTTATTAACACAAAATCTGGGGAAATAAATGGAGAGTGGAGTCATTCAGAAGACCCGATTCTACCTGGATTTTCTCTTACTCTATAACTGCTGTTAAAACACAAGGCACACCCTACCTTCCTTTCCCAGCCTACCGTTGACAGATTGAAAGTGTTGACATGTCACTCTTTGCACTTTGCTCTTTAAAGAGTTTCAAAGGATTATCTCACTTGTTAAGCTACACATTTTTACATATGTTGGCTTATAAAGTGGGGGGAAATGATGGCCATCATTTTAAAATACAAGTGGACTGCATCACTAAATGCCTTGTAAATTAGGAACGTGGCTTTAAAACCTGATGTCTCCAGGGGATCAACTTAGCTTTTCATCTCCAAAACTGGGTAAGAATATCATATCCGCTTACTTTCCCTTAAAAAAGTGTGGCTAGCCCTATGCAATAAAATCTAACTCTGTTTTAAAACTATCTTAACTACACCATAAATAATCCCATCAACTTTGAAAGGAATGTTAGCTTAATCCTTTTAATTCTCTAATATATCAAACAGATATTCCAAGTCATACCACAGTTAGGCAACTAACGTTACATCATCTCCCTGCATCTTTTTAAAAATCCTTTAAACTATTAATGAATTTTTTTCCCCCTCTACTGCTGCTTTTTTGCTTCATTCTATATAATCACACATTTTCTGAGTCTGGCTTCTTAAAGTAGCCTAAAGAGCAAGACAATGTATGAAAAGATTTCGGGGGAAGCCAAGGTTTGTAAAGGAGCTAAATTTATTCAGTATAAGTGCCACTCAGTTTCAGAATGACTCTGGAAGAGTTGTGGGGAGGAACAAAGAGCAACTTTTTTTTTAATTCTTCCCTGTTTAAAACAAAAGTCAGGATTGAGTTCAGGATTGATAAAATTGTGAGGTAAGAATGGGGTGTAATGTAGTGATAAGTGTAGATTTTTCTTCTCTTTTCTAGTAAGAAAAAAGAATACACAATTATTAAAAAAAACAAGTGTAATACTTGCATGTACATACACAGTCTTAAGGAAAAATCCATATAAAATAAAATAAGCATCTGTATTCAGAACCTCTATCAACACCATTCGTCAAGATAGAATTGCAGTTTATCTAAATTTGAGGCCTGCAGATGGGGTGGGATGGAACCCAAATTCTCAACAATCCCAGCAATTGGTGAACAGCTTCCTATTTTACTGTAGCTTCAGAACTCTGATAGAAAAGTCTTCTAAATGCTACTCTTCTTTGACCCAAAAAAAGCACTCCATTTGTCACAATATAAGCAGGGAGACAGAGATCAACAATATCCAATAACTGGGTGATTGAAGCCTCACCCCATTTTATATGCTTGCAGTACATGCTAAAAGGCTTCAGTCAACCAGTCGGGCCCACTATTTCAGTGCTTTCCCCCCCCACCCCCTTCTGAACATTCCTGAGACCATTTGCTGTAGGGGTAAAAGCTGAGACCTCATTTAAAAGTAACTTTTAAATTTAAGTTTAAAAGTAACTTTTAAAGCAACTAAGATGATTAAAGGCCTGGAGACTAAAACGTGAAGAACAGTTGCAGGATAAGATGTTATTCTTTTATTTTTGTTACATTTGCTTTTTTAGGTAATGTGGGATGCCATTGAGGGAATGTGCTTTCTTGATATATAACCCTGTACATTGGCAAATAAGAAATATTTGGGGAGTTTCCAGTTCTGCAAATGTTATGGTTAAGACTCTGAAATTACACAATTGAACACCTGTATCGTACAGTACCTGGTAACTAGGTATTGGAACTGAATATTGTGGAATATTTAACATCAGAATTCCAACCTGTTGATGTTTAGTTTTTTATAATGTAAAAAAAAAGATTCTAAATTCCACACTTAATATAGAATAGAATCTACTGTAAATCTATTGTGTTTAATGCAGTTTTGCATGTATGGTTCTACTCTGGAACTATGTGAGTCATAAAAGAGCTGAGGTTGCCTACCCCTGGGCTAATCTAAAGAAAAGAAGGACTGGGGGTGGGGGGGGGGGGGAATATGATAGCAGTATTCCAGTATCTGAGAGGCTACCACAAGCAGGAGGTCAATTTATTTTCCAACAAATTGAAGGCAGGACAAGAAACAATGGATGGAAACTAATCATGGAAAGAAGCAACCTGGAATTAAAGAGAAACTTCCTAACAGTGAAGACAATTAACCAGTGGAACAGCTTGCCTTCAGACATTGTGGGTGCTTCATTGCTCCGAGGTTTTTAAGAAGAGATTGGACAGCCGTTTGTCTGAAATGATATAGGGACTCATGGTCCCTTCCAGCTCTATTCTGACTCTGATTCTAACAGGGTGGTGGAATCCTTTCTAATCTCTGTCACTCCGAAATACAGTGGAGAGTCACGTGGTGACATGCTTCCAGTGTCTGAAAAATGATTTCATTTTAGCCTGCCTTGCTTTCTGAAGTAATAGCTTTCCAGAGGTTGGTAGTTCTGAACACTGCGAAACATTTAAAGATGTGTGCTCCCATTTTCCTTGTCCGTAGCTCAGTTGCAGCTATGCAGGCAAGATAGCTTTCATTTATTTTAGTGCTGTTCACCTGTATCTCGGGACGCCCACGTCCTCCAAAGCCTTGGCTTCCGGTGCTTCTACCAAGACCCTTTCCTAGATTGGAATTTTAAAGTTTTTAAGAAAAGGATGGTATAAGGGCAGGGGTAGGCAACTTTGTCTCTTTTATGACTCGTGGAGTTCAACTCCTAGAATTCCTGAGCCAGCCATGCTGGCTCAGGAATTCTGGGAGTTGAAGTCCACGAGTCATAAAAGAGACAAGGTTGCCTACCCCTGGTATAAGGACTCCTGCCTTGGGAAGTAGGTTGGACTTGAAGACCTCCGAGGTCCCTTCCAGCCCTATGGTTCTAAGCTGAATAAAATTTAGTTTTACCCTGGTTCCATCCTCCTTTTTATCCTGGCTTAATCTTGGTGTGGGAGCTAGGCTCCGGCTTGTTTTTAGCCCTTCTTTGTTTTACACAGCTGTGCCGATGCATTCATCCCTTGGCACCTAGGTTTTCTTTTATGACTGCAAGGTTTCTTTTGAAGTGCAGCGCAAGCAAAGAAAGCCAGACATTATGAGAGTCTGTGTTTATGTTTTACAGGGACAGATCTGAAAGTGAAGGAGCCGCAATTGCTGTGAGGGATGAAGAGGAATGCTGGTAACTTCAGCTCTCTTTGAAAAAATATTAGCTGCCTTGGGTGTGCTCGAGGCATCTCTAGTCCCTGGGGACAGACCTCTTTGAACCTGGCCAGAGTTTTTTAGACCACGTGGCACAGGGATTCTGCTGTCTTGGGTAGGCAACGTGGTTTTTTTTCTCTGTTTCTCTGCCTGGCTCCCTGTCCTTTCTTTGTTGTTGTTGTTGTTGTTCTTCTTCTTCTTAAGCCTGCCTTCGTAATACCTGTTGCCTATAGCACCACCTGTTGGAATTTGTGGGCAGTTTAATGATTAACAGATGATTAAACAGATAATTCAGACAAAACAGGATGTTGAGCCACAACAAAGCATAATTTATTACCATGCTAAAAGCAAGTGGGTAGAGTAGCACAAACCCAAACACAATAAAACTCAGAACTGCTAATAATTTACAGCTTGCCCAGTGTTCTAAATCTTCTCCACCCAGAATGTGCAGAGATGAGGGACCACTTTTCAAATGTGGGTCAGGCATAACCGCAAACTTTGCAAACTTTTTCCTGCTTTGGTAGGATTGGCTTGCCCCTGGAGGTGGCTCTCTGATGGGCCTCCTGGGGTCCTTTTTTCTTGAAGTCACTGAACAATTACCAAATGCCGTTTGAGCTCCTCCTGTGGTTTGCATACAGGGCATTACATCATCTCACAAAGCATCTTTCACTCAGACTCCGCACAATGGAAAGCAGTTGGTCATCCTCAATTGGGGGTTCATAGTTGTCAAGGAAATGCCGCATTCCAGCATCAGCTGAAAATGCCCAGAGTGTGCTGTAAGGAGCTGGCCAGGAACAGGGCATGGGAAAATTTTGTGTACATTTTATGGGACCAAAGAAACAACCCCCCCAAAAAAAGAAGCAACAACCCAGCAACCCTACTTTCTCAAAAATAATATACAGAGAATAATAGAAACTCTTCAAACACGCTGGAACTTTTAATGCAGGCCTGGGGAGTAGAGAAGCCAGGGGAATTTGATTCATGTCAGTTCAATGTTTCCATGTGACTCTATTTCAGATATCTAAAGAAAACATGGCTGTGGACAGAAGGGATCTGATGTCAAAGAAAATGAGGTTTTGTGGAAAGCTCATTTGTGTAATAATTAACTTCTGAGAGGAGCAAAGTTCCAAATAGCGTGGCACACAGAATTATGACATCTTTTGTCCCCACTTTTTTAAAAAAATTCTTCAGTTTAGTATTGCAGCGGGAAACAGCAGTTGTTGTTCTTTTTTTGTCTCTTCAAGGCTTTTCATTCATTCTAAACAACACTGTTTACTAATGGCTGGAGTTTCTGACCAGGCTTTTGTAGTATTTTTTTAGTGATATCAAATAGCCAAAATGCCCAGTGTTTAGGGACATGTATGTTTCCCTTACTTTTCTAAGCTGTGCACAGAGAGAGAAAAATGGGGGCAAAATAAATAACATATAAAGAGTGTTGTTAAAATTGCATATGTATGTCCACAACTTTGGACAGCTTATTAAGCTTTAACTAAAGAAAAGTTAGCTTTCAGTTAAACAGAGAAAATGTTCTTATGTAACTAATTTGCAAAGCAACAATCTGGCCTTCAAATACATTGTAATAATGTGATTCTTTTAGGAGATCTCCTTCATTCAAGTTTATTATGTCTTGATCCCAGAGTGTGATTCTTTGGACAATGGCACCCTTTGTATACACAAAGTATGTATTATACACATGCACACAGAAAGGCAATATCAGTAGGCTTGAAAAAATGGTAAAATCTAGACTAGTGTTTTTCAGTCTTGGCAACTTTTAAGATGTGTGGACTTCAATTCCATGTTGGCTGAGGAATTCTGGGAGTTGAAGTCACACATGTTAAAGTTGCCAAGGTTGAAAACAATGGCCTAAAGTCTAGACTGATACACACACACACACACACACACACACACACACATTCTTAAGGATCCCCCTCCACCCCAAAAATAAATAGTCCAATGAAAACAGTGTAGGCTGCCCAATCAGGGAATGAAGACGTTGGAATTCTAAACACAGAGCTGTCTACAGCTCAACAATTCTTTCCTTACGTTTTAAACAATGTTTGGAAAAATCCTCCAACTTCAATGAATGCTGTTGTCTTCATGCTCTGCTTATGGGCTTCCCAGAAATCTTTCGTTTGTCATAATGGGCATAGAGTCCTGGGTTTCAGAACTCTAGTCTGATCCAGCACAGCTGTTATGTCCTTGGACTGTGATGTTCTTGCTTAGGGATGATGCATTGGTTACATAGAGGGACTGGAGCTTGGACTGACCAAAGCTTTCCTTAAACTCTTTTCAGCCTTGGATTGATATGGGGGAAGCTGCAGCCTCTCCTGGAAAGGGGAAAACAAACTTGCAATAAATTAATGCTCTAATCTACAGATCCTTGCACATAGAAAGGAAAGAGAGGAATAGAGGAACTCAATAGCCAGGAAAGTAGAAATAAAGTTAGAATTGTCCCAAATTTCAAAACAAGAACCATGTATAAACTTCTGTGTTACATGTAATTGAGCCTTGGTGGAGCAGTGGGCTAATGCCTCCTTAAGTAACACCAGCTGCCTGCAATTAGTGCAGGTTCGCATCCCACCAGGCTCAAGGTTGACTCAGCCTTCTGTCCTTCCGAGGTAGGTAGATTGTTGGGGGCAATTAAGCTGACTTTGTAATAATGCCGCTTGGGGTGTGTGTGAAAGCCCTAACAAGCAGGCATATACATAGAATGAAGGCTACTGCTAAGCTTGTAAGCCGCCCTGAGTCTTTGGAGAAGGGCGGGATATAAATGGAATTTTTTAAAAAAATTGCATATATTGACTGTTTCCATGGGGCACGGTTGAAATCTGGAGATATGGTATTTCACGAATGAGGCAAGATGTCCAAATAATTATTTCACGAATGAGGCAAGATGTCAAAATAATTAACAAGAATAATCATATAAGTATCTGTTAAAGAAATATAATTTGTTTAAAAAGAAATCATATGGATCAAGTCAAATGTTAAAGTCTGAAAGTAAAGGGTACTCCCTTCAGTATCATCATGCTGGTTAAACTTTTCTTGCCAAACTATTACATGTAGAAAAGAAAACTATAATTTACTAAACAATTTTATATATGAAGTCAGCAGAACAGGAGAACTGCTTTTTTGTTTTAGTTGGGGAACCAGAGGACAATGGCCTAGAAGCAGAAGGCAACTTCATTGTTACAATATAGCTCAAAACTGTAATGGAATCAGCAGAGATAGCAACAGTTTGAATTGTAATCTGCCCAGGGTCATAGATTGAGATGGGCAGCCATAGAAATTGAAGTAAGTAAGTAAGTCAGTCAGTCAGTAAGTAAATAAGTAAATTAGGAAGGAAGGAAGGAAGGAGAAAGAAAGAAAGAGAAACAAAGAAAAAAAGAAAGAGAAAGAATGCTGAAATATATGGTTTTAATCTGTAGTCTTATGAATACACTCAATTCAAGTGCAACTGGGTTTTCATATTATTATTTTTGAAAGGCAGTGGCAGCTTTCTCTTCTGTTAACATCATTACCCAGAGTTCTTGTTGGTCACTGAATTCTAGCCATCTGAGTACCCTTGCCTAGAAAAAAAAAGCAGATTTCCTAATGGTTTGGTATTTCCTTTGATTATATGACAGCAAGATGTAACATAATTAGCTGCCAACAGGACAATGCTAAGTGAAGAATCATATTTCTATCAAGGAATGTCGATTCTAGCAAATACTACACAGATACTGATAAGATAACCTTTACTGTCACTTATTTCCTGTGAACACGCTAGTACACATTTAAAAATGAAATTCTAATGTGCTCTTGCTCTCTCTCTCTCTCTCTCACATACACACACACACATTCACTCACTCTCAGGAGTGAGGAACCTGAGGTATAGCAACATTTGGAATGTTACAAATATGCTCACTTTTTTCCTCTCTCTCCCATGGACATTTATTCATGGGAACTCATAATTGGAATGCCTGTGCATTGACCCCAGGGACCTTCATCAATGTCAGTCACCTGCAGGAATGTTCATCACCTTGACCAACATTGTGTCAACAGATAAAAACTTAGCATTGAACATTCCACAGCAGCAACGACCCTTTGAAGCTTTCTAACCTTTCATTGTCACCAACAAAAAAATAGATATATCACTAATGCAATTTTCTCCCATTTGTTTTCCGGCCACTTTGGGTCAAACTCACTTTTCCAGAGCTTTGGGAAAGTTAATTTGGAAGTGGCATTGCTTAGGGCAATAAATTTCTTTAATACCATCTTTGGTTCAGCTGTAGGAATGTTACATGCTTCAGAGGCTCTGCAGGAAATGAAAAACCCCAGTGTAACCAACACATCTAAGAAGAATTACAACAACATTCCCAGGTGTGCTTATATCTGGACGTTTCAAAGGTAAAGTGATCCAGACTCATCCCCCCCCCCCGACGGGAAATCCTGGAAACTGTACATCAGTACAGCACATCAGTCTGGGGGACATGTGTAACAGATAAAATCAAATTTGATGGACAGATTGCCCAATAGTTCTATTTAACATAAGGTAATTTCTTATGTTCCTAGCATCAGCCCAGTGTGTTTCCTTTCTCAATTTTCATAGTGTGGATATTTTTAAAGCTATATATAATTTTCAATGTACTTTGAAAGGAAACAATGTTGTTTTCACTACTGGCAAGGCTATCTTAGTCCCCTAGCAACTTCATTTCTTATATGATGAGGTTCTGCTTCAGAATTTTTGTTTAGCACAAAATGGTGGTTTCTAAACAAACATTTATGAGCCATCATTATGTGAAGAGTCACCAATTGTGGCTTAAGTGAACTATGATTAAAGCAAACCTGATTTAATATGATGCATTGACAAATATTAATCATAGATTAATAGTGTAACCTAGCCAGTGTGTTTCATTCACTATGGAATGCTTTATTTATTTTTTCAATTTTTTTATAGCTGCCTATCTCCAATGGGTTCTGGATGGCATACAAAAAAAATCCATAAAAAATTACATAAAGAGCTAGAGAAAATGATTTTACAAACAAGACAAGTCAAACATAGCAAAACAGAAAGCTAACAGTACATTAATATATAAACCCCAGGTTTGGAAACTGACCAGGTCTTAAAGGCTTTCCAGAACCCTTGGAGAATGGAAACATCCACAGCTTTGCTGGGAATGCTTAGAATATTAGAATCAGAATGGAGCTGGAAGGGACCTTGGAGGACTTCTAGTCCAATGTCCTGCTCAAACAGGAGACCCTATACCAGTGATGGCCAAACTGCAACCCAAAACCCACTTATGTATCGTCAGGTGCCGGGTGGGCGTGGCTCATTGGGTGGCTGTGGCCAATTGGATGAGCATGGCCCATTGGGTGGGCCTGGCTGCGGTGGTAACGGCAGACTGGGTGGGACTAAAAAATTCAATCAATCAATTCCGACTTTGGGAGATCTTTTTTTTCCCCATGAGAAGTTGAAATTGATTGATTGAACCTTTTTTTTTTTGCACACGGCAGTGGAGGCCTAAAGCAAAAAGGTTTTATAAAACCCAGCTGAAGGCCTAGGACTGGGGCGATGGTGCGCATGCCCACAGAGAGGGCTCTGCGTGCCACCTTTGACACACGTGCCATAGGTTCGCCACCATGGCCCTATACCATTTCAGACAGGTGGCTATCCAGTCTTTTCTTAAAATCCTCCAGTAATTGAAGCACCTACAATTTCTGAAGGCAAGATGTTCCCCTGGTTAATTGTTCTCACTGTTAGAAAGTTTCTTCCAGGTTCCTTCTCTCTTTGATTAATTTCCATCCATTTTTTCTTGTGTTGCCTTCTAGTGCTCTGGAAAATAATTTGACTCCCTCCTCTGTGACAGCCCCTCAAATACTGGAATACTGCTATCATGTCACCTCTAGTCCTTCTTTTCTCTACACTAGCCATGCCCAATTCCTGCAACCGTTCTCCATACAGTATTTTTTAGTCTCCAGGCCTTTGATCATCTTAGTTGCTCTTCTTTGCACTTTTTCCAAGGTCTCAACATCTTTTTTGTAATGGGGTGACCAAAACTGGATGTGTGGGAGCCATGTCAGAGAAGGCAGACTTCCTTGGTCATACAAGATGACAATGTTTCATGCAGGGTATCTGGAATGCACTGATTCTGCTGGATGTTCTGAGCAGGCAGAAATGTTTGGAGACGAGGAATCCCTTGGATAGCCAAGTCCTCTTCCATGGCCTACTTTATAGGTGATAACCAGCACCTTACTGACCTAGCATTGTGTGAAGCCAGCACAATGCTATCTTATTAAGATGTTTGCCTTAACATAGTATGTATCTCGTCATTCTGAGTTTGATTTATAATAATTTACAGATGGAAAACCTCTTTTTTCACTTTTGTCAGCCCATCGGATAGGCCACTACACAACAAAATAAATAGGATGGCCTGAAATGCCATGCCCCAGGCACAGGTTTTTTTATATAATAAGTACAGTAATACACATTAGTGTCAAGTGCTGAGGATATTATAAAACCACAGCATCCAAAGTCTCAATTGGCTGAATTTATCACTGCATAATGCAGCATCTGTGTGCTGCTTCACGAGATCCTTCACAGTTTTGGCAAATCAAATCATCCCTGACTTCTGCTACCATTTTATATTTATCTGTTTGCTTATTTACTCTTTCAATAAACCGATGCTCCACAGAATAATGCAGCATGGAGAGACAATCTATAATAAAAAAACTTGCTATAATGGGACAAATTTCCATGTACTAACACAGCACGGTTGCTTTGCTTCTCAGGGAAAGCAGTCCCATATGCCTGAAGGGCAGCAGAGAATCAAAGCTTCAGAGTCAGAGGTCAGTACTGCCTCATCCTTTTAAAACTCTTAAGTAGGACCTGAGATAAACAGCTAATCTTAAATAGAATCAAATACACAGATAGGTGGAACAAATTTAATATAGCCTTGTGTTTTCTCTACACAGTGACTAGCCAACTATTAAAACAGACATAGATCTGTTTATTAAATAAATTAATGTTTAAGAAGGTAATTATGCTTTTATCAGCTTGACTACCCTTGCTCTACCCATGGATGCAGCAGGAAAGCAGAACCATTTACTTCCTGCATCCCTGAATATACTGTATAAATATACTTTTTTATTGAAAAGTTTTAAAATACATTTTATCTTTAACAATCCCCCCCTCCCCCTCCCCCTCCCCAACCTGTCCCTCCCTCCCCCTACCCCCCTTTCCCCCCTCCCCCCCCCCCCGACTTCCCAGAGCTAAGTACAGGGTATAAAAACAAAGAACAATCATAAACATCCATATGCTACCAACAATAAATTCTTAAATCTATCACTCTCTAGCTCATATAAAATAACTACAAGCAATATTAATATTACATATAAAAAGAAAGAAAAAAAAAGAAAGGAAGACTTATTCAAATGCTAAGTGAAACTTTTTAGTCCCGTATTTCTTCTGAATATATTCAATCCATTTTTTCCACTCCATAATATAACATTCTTGCAAATGATCTTTCAAATAAGCCGAAATCTTTGCCATTTCTGCCAGGTCAGAAACCTTTAAAGTCCATTCTTCTATAGTCGGCAGTTCCTCCTTCTTCCAATACTGACCTATTAAGAGTCTTGCTGCTGTAACTAAATTTAACATCAGCTTAGTGTCCACAACAGTAGCACCTGTAATTATACCCAACAAAAAAAATTGCGGACAAAACTTTATCTTTTGCTTGAAGATCTTCTGCATATTCCACCAAATTTTTATCCAAAAAGCCTTGACCTTTTTACAAGTCCACCATATGTGAAAATATGTTGCATCTTCACCACCACACCTCCAGCATTTTGGCTGATAATTCGGATACATACTTGCAAGCTTTTTAGGATCTAAATGCCATCTATAAAACATTTTATAAAAGTTCTCTCTTAAGTTTTGAGCTTGTGTAAATTTTATGTTCCTCACCCAGATCTTTTCCCACGTATCCATTGTAATAACTTCTTGGATGTTCTGGGCCCATTTTATCATACAGTCTTTAACCAATTCTGTTTCTGAATCAATTTCTATCAATGCAAGATATATCCGTTTGATATGTGCTGGACCCTGATTTCTAATTTGCTTTATCAAATTTTCATCAGTCATTGCAAAACCAGTTTTCTGATCTTGTTCTGTACCAGCCTGCTACCGGCTTTGCAGAAAGGCAACCCCTGTACAAACGGCAGAGGCTGGAGAGCGTCTGAGGCTGGAAAACGTCTGCCAAGATTTATTACACAAACAAGCAACAAAACATGAAACAAAATACCGGAACTTTGATCCTCAAATGGAGCGGTTGCTTTCAGCAACCAGCCCTTCCCCAAACACTCCCTTTATTAGAGTTCAGGGCGTGGCCTCCCTGTGCCTCCTTCCGAGGAGTCCCACAGCCTTTCTCTGCTTGCTCCTGCTTGACTGCCTCCTGCGTCGGGCGTCCTTGAACAGGGCCAGCTGTGGGTCATCATCATCCGCACTGTCGGGCTCGCGCAGCTGAGAAGAGGGGCCTGGCTGGGGGCTCTGCGAAGCCTCCAAGCCATCATCAGCAAGTTCGTCTTCAACACCCTCCTCCTCCCCCTCGTCTGAGTCATCCGAGTCATCCGACCCGGCTGCCGGACCCACAGGCTGACCCTGAATCACAACACTATCCCGCACCGCAGGGCCCTTCCCCCGGGGCTGCCGATCCGGATGCGGTCGGGATGGGAATTGTTCGTGAAAAGCAGTCACCAACGCAGGGGCATGAATGGCGGTCGCGTCTTCCCAGGTGAAGTCCTCCGGCCCGTACCCTTTCCACTCGATCAGGTACTGAAAACGACCTTTCAGCCAACGGGAATCCCTGATGCTGGCGACCTCGTACTCGGGGGTGCTGCCTCCATCACGAGGTCCTGATGGGGGAGGTTCCGCTTGGCGGAGTGGACAAGCCGGTTGCTCGGGGACCAACAGAGACCGATGGAAGATGGGGTGCACGCGCAGGGAACGTGGCAGAGTTAAGCGATAGGCGACCGGATTGATGACAGCCTCGACTGGGAACGGTCCTAAATATCGGTGGTCTAACTTCCTCGCCGGCCGTGTGGACGGTAAGTTCCTGGTGGACAGCCAGACCCGATCCCCCACCGATAGTGGAGGCGTATCCCGTCTTGACCGATCAGCAAACCTTTTGTAATCGGCCTTGGCCTTCTCCAACTGCCGTCGCACCAATCGATGGATCGCCTGTAACTCTGCCATGAAGTCGTTCGCTGCCGGCTCCGGTGAGTCCACGGGAGAAAGGGGGAAAAACCGGGGGTGATAACCCACATTGGCCAAGAACGGTGTCATCTGTGTGGAGGTGTGCTGCGAGTTGTTAAAGGCAAACTCAGCTATGGCCAGATAGTCCACCCAATTGTTCTGCTGCAGGTTGACGTAGCAGCGCAGATACTGTTCCAGGATACCGATGACCTTCTCGGTTCCCCCGTCAGTCTGAGGATGATGCGCGGACGAGAGGTAAACCTTGATGTCCAACGCATGCATCAACTCCTGCCAGAAGCGGGCTGTAAACTGGGCCCCCCTATCGGAGACGACTCTATCGGGGAGGCCGTGCAGCCGAAACACCTGTTGGATAAACATACGACTAGTGGCGCGAGCTGACGGTAAGCCGCGACAGGGGATGAAGTGCGCCATCTTGGTCAGCATGTCCACCACCACAAACACTGTCGTGAAACCAGAGGATGGGGGTAAATCCGTCAGAAAGTCCATGGACACAGCCCCCCAGGGTCTCTTGGGTGTTGGCAAAGGCTGCAGTAATCCAGGCGGGGCCCCTGTCGCTGACTTGGCCTGCCTGCATGGGATGCAGGAGGTGACATAAGACTGGACGTCGTGTCGGACTCGGGGCCACCAGAAGGTACGGGAGACCAGGTTCAGAGTCTTGAACAGGCCAAAATGCCCCGCTGCCGGGTTATCATGACACTGGCTGAGGACGAGTCCCCTGAGTGGCCCTTCCGGAACATAGAGCCGGTCACGATAATACAAGAGTCCATCCGTGACCGTCCAAGGCGAATCTGGCCCCACCTCCTCCTTCCTCTGAGCCACCCACGCCTCCTGCTGCTGTGCCTCCCGGATCCGAGCCCGTATATCAACCGGCTCCCGCACCGCAGCAAAAGACTCGACGGGGATCACTGTCCTGGGCAGAAGCTTGTCTTCCACTCGGGTATATTCGGGCTTCCTGGACAGAGCATCCGCTCTCTAATTGTGCCCGCTTGGTATGTACCGAACCCGGAAGTCAAACCTCGCAAAGAAAAGAGACCACCGGATCTGGCGTTGGTTCAAATTCCGAGCGGTCTGCAGGCTTTCCAGATTCTTATGGTCCGTCCGGACCTCGATTTGATGCCGCGCTCCCTCCAGATGATGCCTCCAAGCCTCGAACGGCGCTTTGATGGCCAGCAGCTCCTTCTCCCAGATGGTATAGTTGCGCTCCGAGGGGTTCAATTTTCGAGAGTGATACGCGCAAGGGAAAAGGGTACCGCTGGGCGTCGTTGCCTGGAGTAACACTGCCCCAATGGCAATGTCGGAGGCGTCCACCTCCACGACAAACGGCCGTTGCGGGTCAGGATGCTTCAAGATGGGCTCCTTCATAAAGGCTTCCTTCAAAGCCTGGAACGCCTGTTGTTCTGGTGCGTTCCACTGGAACCGAGTCTTCTTCTGCAGGAGCCGGGTGAGGGGGGCTGTCAAGGCAGCAAAGCCAGGGATGAATGTTCGGTAGTAGTTGGCAAATCCAAGAAGTCGCTGAACATCCTTCACGCGACGCGGGGGTTGCCAACTCTGCAACGACTCCACCTTACTCGGCTCCATGGCGATGCCCTCAGGAGAAATGCGGTGACCCAGGAAATCGATGGTCACCTGGTAGAACTGGCACTTCTCCAACTTGGCAAACAGCCGATGTTCTCGAATTCGCTGCAAGACCTGACGGAG
This sequence comes from Vipera berus, assembly GCF_964194415.1. Classification (NCBI taxonomy): domain Eukaryota; kingdom Metazoa; phylum Chordata; class Lepidosauria; order Squamata; family Viperidae; genus Vipera; species Vipera berus. The sequence continues at coordinate 283,254,014 of NC_138202.1, forward strand.
ATGCTGATGATGCACTTCACGCGACGGGGAGTAGATCAGGATGTCCAGGTAGATCACGACAAACTGGTCCAACAAATCCCGGAAGATGTCGTTCATAAAATGCTGAAACACAGCGGGGGCGTTGGTCAGGCCAAACGGCATCACCGTGTACTCGAAATGTCCATAGCGAGTACCAAACGCCGTCTTCCACTCATCACCCGGCCGAACTCTGACGAGGTTATAAGCTCCACGCAGGTCCAGTTTCGTGAAGATCTTAGCCTCCCGGAGTCGGTCCAAGAGCTCGGGGATGAGGGGCAGCGGGTAACGGTTGCGCACCGTGATGGCGTTGAGTTTCCGGTAGTCGCAGCAAAGCCGTAATTCGCCCGACTTCTTTTTGACGAAGAGCACGGGTGCAGACACTGGCGAGGACGAGGGCCGGATGAAACCGCGAGCCAAATTCTTCTCCAGGAAGTCCCGCAATGCAGCCAACTCGGGCTCCGACATGGAGTACAAACGCCCCACTGGGAGAGGCGCATCAGGGACTAAGTCAATGGAGCAGTCATAGGGCCTGTGCGGGGGTAATTGATCCGCCTCTGACTCGCTGAACACATCAGCAAAGTCGGACAGTTCGGGAGGCAAGGAAACCCCTGGGGAACCCTCCACCTGGCCGGCACAGATATGGCGGGAGTGGTCCACGCACTGCAAGCTTGGGAAGGTGACCAAGTTCTGTGACCAATAGATCTGTGGGTCATGCGCCCGGAGCCACGCCAGTCCCAAGACCACGGGGAAGTGCAGATCCGAAGTGATGTAGAACTGGATGGCCTCCACATGGGAACTGATGGCCATACATACTGGTTGCGTGGCGGCCGTAATAGGCCCGGACAGGAGCACTCGACCATCGATAGTCTCCACTAACATGGGCGGATCCACCGGACACTGGGGAACAGCCCATTTGGCCACAAAGGCTGAGTCCATAAAGTTTGTGGTAGCCCCAGAGTCAATTAAGGCATGGACTGGAATCCCCTCTGGCTTGCCAGGAAGGATCAGACGTGCCTCCAAAATCAAATGCCGTGGAGGTTCACAGGCACCATCGGAACGGCGTCGCTCAGTGTTGTTGTTGTGGGACGCCTGATCTATCACACCGTCTAGATCGGGCTCGGGGCGTTTCCCGACAGCAAAGTAGGGGACTTTCTCGGGGCAGGCTTGGTCACTGATGCCCGCTGACGCTTCTTTGGGCAAGAAGCAGCCAAATGTCCAGGGTCCCCACAGTAAAAACAAACCCCCCCCGATCGTCGTCTGTTCATTTCCGTCACCGATAGACGAGACCTGGCGGCACCCAGCTCCATTGGCTCCTCCCTTTGGACTGGGGGCTCACGCACAACAGGGGCGGCAGGGGTCTGTGGGGTGGCACGGCGACTCTTTCGCTGCTGCAACCGGGCATCGATCCGCAGGCAAAGATGGATCAGCCCATTCAGGTCTGAGGGAATGTCCACACGGGCCAGCTCATCCAACATCTCCTCCGACAATCCATCCTGGAAGGCATCCACGAGCGCAGCCTCATTCCAGGCGGAATCCTGGCTAAGCAGCCGGAAGTCGCTGATATAGGCCTGTAGGGGGCGTTGACCCTGCCTCAGAGCTTTCAGGTGTCGGGTGGCAGTCTGCGTCTTAATTGGGTCCTCGTACATTAGACGCATATGGTCACAAAACCCCACAAAGTTGTCCAACAATGGGCTAGGTTGAGCCAGCAGAGGCGTGCCCCAACGAGCTGCCTCCCCCGAAAGAAGGCTTAACACAAACCCCACCTTATCCCGGTCAGTGGGGAAATCAGCTGCTCTCACGCTGATAAAGAGCTGGCATTGACCCAAGAATGCAGGAAACAGTTCAGGAATACCTGTAAATTTGTCCGGCATTGCAACTTGGCATTTTCTCCTGGGTGGGGGTGCAGCATGAATCTGTGCTTGCAGTTGAGCCACCTGAGCTGCCAGCAAAGTGAGTTGCTGAGTGAGCTGAGCATTCTCGGCACGTAGCTGCTCCATAATTAGTTGTAAGGGGTGGGAGGCTGAAAGCAAACTGTTCTGTACCAGCCTGCTACCGGCCTTGCAGAAAGGCAACCCCTGTACAAACGGCAGAGGCTGGAAAGCGTCTGAGGCTGAAAAACGTCTGCCAAGTTTAATACACAAACAAACAACAGAACAAGAAACAAGATACCGGAACTTTGATCCTCAAACGGAGCGGTTGCTTTCAGCAACCAGCCCTTCCCCAAACACTCCCTTTATTAGAGTTCAGGGCGTGGCCTCCCTGTGCCTCCTTCCGAGAAGTCCCACAGCCTTTCTCTGCTTGCTCCTGCTTGACTGCCTCCTGCGTCGGGCTGTGGGTCATCATCATCCGCACTGTCGGGCTCGCGCAGCTGAGAAGAGGGACCTGGCTGGGGGCTCTGCGAAGCCTCCAAGCCATCATCAGCAAGTTCGTCTTCAACACCCTCCTCCTCCCCCTCGTCTGAGTCATCCGAGTCATCCGACCCGGCTGCCGGACCCACAGGCTGACCCTGAATCACAACACTTCTTTCCACCTGGCCCGTAATTGAGTATATTGAAACCAGGTTTGAACAATCTTCTCATCTCGCAAGAAATTATACGATTTTAAACACCATATACTTCTTTCCAAGCTTAAAATCTCCTTATACGTAGTCACGTCATGTTTAAAACCAACATTTATGTTTTCTATTGCGTGTTTTGGAATAGCCCACAATGGTATCTTGCAGTCTAGCTTGTATCTATACTTTTTCCAAACTCTCAACAATGCCTGTCTTAAAATATGCACTTTAAACACATTATCTACCTTCTTATCATACAACAAATACGCATGCCAGCCAAATAACAAGTCGTATCTGTCCACAGTATATTTTGCCAGTAGTGCTGTGGAACATCCAGGTGCTCTTTTGCAAACTTCAAACGTGGACAGATGAAACCAAAATTGAGTTGTTTGGGAAAAACACACAACACTATGTGTGGAGAAAAAAAGGCACAGCACACCAAGATCAAAACCTCATCCCCACTGTAAAACATGGCGGAGGGAGCATCATGGTTTGGGGCTGCTTTGCTGCCTCAGGACCTGGAAGGATTGTTGTCATTGATGGGGAAATGAATTCCAGAGTTTATCAGGACATTTTGCAGGAAAACGTACGACCATCTGTCCGCCAACTGAAGCTCCGCAGAGGATGGGTGAGAGAGCGATTCACACCAGACATCCCAAGAATATTGCTACACTGAAACAGTTTTGTGCAGAGGAGTGGTCCAAAATTACTCCAGATCGTTGTGCAGGTCTGATCTGCAACTACAGGAAACGTTTGGTTGAGGTTATTGCTGCCATTTCAAAAGTGGGTGAAATCAGTGGGTAAAAACAAGCCTTTATTATTTAGATTCTAGATCAGTGGGGAAATAAAAGGTCCGTCTGCCTGCTAATTTTGTAACTTGTTGGTTTCACATGGAGAAGTCGTATTCTCCTGGGCTGGGCTCTTTCCCCTTGTGGGTTCCAAGAACTGCATTAATTTAAATGATTAGATCCTTAAAACAATTGGATCTTTCTTCATCTTATATGGAAGCCCAAAAAGTAGCACAGCCTAACCAAATAGCAGAGAGATTCTGTTGTACTTGGAAGGTCTGGGATACTTCTCTTCCTAATCATATCCCCCCACGCTCCTTTATGTTTTACAATTGATACAATAAGGTTGTTAATTTGTTCTTTAAATCTGGGGTGTATTCTTGACTGCTTGTTCTTTTATTGTTGATGGATGGTCCTAAAAGGCAGAAGCTATCTACCACTTCACTGTGGTCATTGTCAGGCCTAATGCCAGAATTTTATCACTTGACATTTTTCTGCATATTATCAGACATATTAATCTGGAAGGCCATATTTATAGACCTCTTGTGCATAAAGTGAATATATGTTTGTTTGTAAATCTCTTTTCCCAATGCCGCTAAGATAATTGCCCCTATGCTATGCTAGAAAAATAGACATTAAACCCTTTGTCAGTCATTTAACAAAAAGAACTATTTCTCTCTAACTCTTAAATGAACAATCACTTCAAAAATATTTGCTTTTCTCAGAAGTGCCTTTGCCATTAAAAAAAATAAAAGCCTAAAGCTCCATGGAAAAACAATATAAAATAAAGGGCAGTTATTTCAGAGGATGGTAACTAGAAAAAAAACATATTTATATTGCCCATGTTGATACAATAAAGAATAGTTGCAGTAATGAAGATGAAACAATGCTGTCAGTTATCTAATGAAATAGAATTTGGAAATAAGCCACAAAAAGCAAAGCACATTCCTCCATTGCTTCTGTCTGTGACAATTTCTTCCTCCTCTGGCCCCTTTGCAATTGCTTTTTAACACCAATACAAACTTCAGATGTCCCAATCTCTTCCTTTCAATTAACACTTGGCAGAAACAGTGGGTACATTTCCTGTTTTAAATCTCCCAGGAATGATAAGCAAAAGAACATCTTGGCATTATGTCCAGAAACATCACAGCACCGAACTCACGTACTGCAAGGTGCTTCAAAGCACATCTTAGCAGAAAAGGAAAAACTTAGCAGGAAATTAAGACAGGCTCTGAGCTCCTCGAAGCAATAAACCTGAAAGAGCTCACCTGCATGAGTGCTTCTTGCAGTGTTTCTCCCACCAAAATGCAAAGCCATCCACCTGGGAGAAAGTCAGGTCCTATTACCTGCTGCAAGGACATAATCACGCAGGTTCACCTTCTTCTGGTAGTTGAAGACCGAACATGATTGGTACCATTTAAAATTAGTAAATTGTGAACCAAGATGCAAAAAGTGGAAAAGGGATGGAGACTCAAAATCAGCTCGGTGATGGTTAAATATCACAATGAAGTCCCCAACCATTTTGAACATCTCTGCAACTTGGACATTCTGCACATTTGTCCAGAATGGTTTAGGCCAGGTACTCCTGCTTGAGCAGGGGTTGGGCTAGAAGACCTCCAAGGTCCCTTCTGTTGTTCTGTATTCTGTACACATACAGACATATTCCTTATTTGGTGCATGATTTTTCTTAGCTTTTTTCCTGCTCTTGATCCATATTGAAATCTGAACAAATGAATATGTGCAAAAGGGGCTGAAATATTTACCCATGGGTAATACAACATTACTAATAATTCTATTTTCAGAATAAATTCTATGCATGTATGTCTGTACAACATATCAGTGCCTCTCCAGCCTCCACTTTCTTTCTAATAGTTATGATGAGAAGTTGCAGTCAACGGAGGAAGAAACTTCTTGAAGCATACAAGGCTAGGAATGTTTTCATCAAGGTAAATCTAATAGTTCTGCCTCCTGTTTTCTGCACAACACAAACAACTTTGGGAGGTGGATTGGGCTGAGAGGAAATGATTGGCCCAAAGTCACCCAGCCAACTTTCATAGCTAAGAGAGGCCTAGAACCCACAGTCTCCTGGTTTCTAACCCAGCACCACTATACCAAATGGCTGTCATTCAAAGTTGCTTATTGCATTTGTGTCCATTGTGTATAATTACTCAGTCACTAGGCTGTAGTCAGTCTTTTTGTTTCATGCATTTGTTCAGTTACTAGAGAGAGAAAAATTAGCTTCTTCACTGACGTCAGCTAGCCCTATCTCAGTAGGGTACACAGGATAAACAATATGTGAGAAATAAGTGAACACTTAATAATTGAGAGAGGCACCTCATCAGTTTAACATTGCTGTCTGGTTTGATAAATGACCTCATGGACATGGAAAATTAGAACTTAGGGAAGCCTTCATCAGTTGAGGTAATTTGCTTTGAGATAAGAGCCACAAAAGTATTGCGTTAAATCAAAGAGAGTAATTCTTTGGATAGAAATGGTCAGAGGGAATGTAAACCAAGGACTAAGAGCAAGAACTTATTCCAGCCTTCTGCTTCTATTTAATCCTTAGTTGCTCATCCTGGCACTAAAAAGACAAAGAAGGGATAAATAGTAGTAATTCAACTGATCTACCAATGCAAACAGTGCTAAGATAAAAACTAGCCAAATCCTAGATAATTCACCTTTTAGGTCAAATGGTTCAATGCAATGATGGTATTTGGAGACAAAGCAATGAGACCATGTTTTGCTAAAGGGAGGTGGAAATTGAAAGAATAAACCAACTGCAAACTTTTATGCTGGGAAATGACCGCAAGAACCAGAGACAAGATGGGTGGGGAGGAGATCGAAAGCCCACGCAAGGTACGAATGAAGGTAAATCAAGAATCCTTTGCAAACGTAATAAGGGGCCCTTTATTTGAGTCTTAATTCTTTTCACTCATGATTAGAAGGGAATGAAACTAGCCCAATTGCTATTGCTCTTCAAAGCATATAGAAAACCAGAAAAATAATGACTGATTTTTTTTTTACAACTTGGACAAAAGTGTATTACTGAGATAGAAATTCTTCCCTATAGCAGACTTTAAGAGGAGAATTTATATCTTAGTGATATAGTACATGCTTTGCATGCACAAAGTTCTAAATTGAAACCCTCAAGATCTCCCCACAGGGCCATAAACATTCTGCAGCACTCGCTATTGGTACTGCTAGGCTAGATGGACCAATATCTGACTCAGTATATTGTGGCTATATTTTTAATGGTGGCTATTAAAAATGCATTTATAAGATAGCTGAAAAGTTAGCTTCCTTATCTTGACTTATCCATGGAGACTGTTAAGGTTATGGAGTCCTAATGGAAGCCGATCAAATGCATCTTATGGTTTACCAGGCAGTTTGTGTTACCTCAGTCTTGTGGATCAGGTGCTCTAGCACTGGGGTCTCCAACCTTAGCAACTTTACGACTTGTGGACTTCAACTCCCAGAATTCCTTAGCCAGCTGAGGAATTTGGTTGGCTGAGGAATTCTGGGAGTTGAAGTCCACAAGTCATAAAGTTGCTAAGGTCGGAGACTCCTGCTCTAGCAGGTCCTAATGGATAAACTCATAATTTAGCCATCTGTCAAAACTCACTTCTTTCCCCATAGGTAGAGTAATGTGGACGACTATTTTTACTTCCAGAAAGGAGTTCTTTTTCCTGTCTTTCCCTTACTCCTCTTGAATTAAAACAGTGTGGACAGGATCAAATGCATGCACCACTGATGACGAAGAATACTGTATTTTCCGGCATATAAGACGACTGGGCGCATAAGACGACCCCCTACATTTCCTGTTAAATTATAGGGTTTGGGCTATACTCACCGTATAAGACTACCCCTCTTCCAACGCACACCAAATAAAAATTAAAAAACATCATATTTGATTTTAATATGGTAATTTTAATTCAAATGCTTATGACATGCAGGTACTTAGTAGGAAAACTGTCACTTATAAACATAAGGCTGTTTGTCATCAAACATGTAAACATAAAACAGTGCAAGTGGATTAAATAATAATAATGATAATAATGATAATAATGATAATAATGATAATAATGATAATATAATAATAATAATAATAATAATAATAATAATAATAATAATAATAATAATAATAATAATAATAATAATAATAATAATAATAATAATAATAATAAGTTGGAAGGGACCTTGGAAGTCATCTAGTCCAACCCCCTGCTAAGGCTTCCTAAGCCAAACTTCCAGTGTTGGAGCATTCACCACCTCTGGAGGCAGGTTGTTCCACTGGTTAATTGTTCTAACTGTCAGGAAGTTTCTCCTTAGTTCTAGGTTGCTTCTCTCCTTGACTAGTTTCCATCCGTTGCTTCTTGTCCTGCTTTCAGGTGCTTTGGAGAATAGCTTGGCTCCCTCTTCTTTGTGGCAGCCCCTGAGATATTGGTTGACTGCTATCATGTCACCCCTCACCCTTCTCTTCGTTAAACTACACATACCCAATTCCAGCAACCGTTTCCTATTTTCCTAATTCACTTTTTCACTTTTCCTAATTCACTCTAAAGCTTTCCCTGCGCAGAGCCTTAAGTAACACCAGCTGCCTGTAATTAGTGCAGGTTCGCATCCCACCAGGCTCAAGGTTGAGTCAGCCTTCCATCCTTCTGAGGTAGGTAAAATGAGGACTCAGATTGTTGGAAGCAATAAGCTGACTTTGTAATAATGCTGCTTGTGGGGGGGGAGGTGAAAGCTCTAATAAGCAGGCATATACATAGAATGAAGGCTATTGCTAAGCACATTGATTTGTGCTTTAAATTGTAAGCCACCCTGAGTCTTCGGAGAAGGGCGGGATATAAATGGGATTTTTTTAAAAAAAGACCAAATGGGAGATCCGCTCCAGGTTTTCCAGCCATCCCGCCCAGTTTCTGAGTCAAATGTGTCCTTAGAGCTGAGCAGCTGCTCTGGCTATGGCATTCCCCACCTGCCTTTCAAGTTGCTCTTGCATTCCCCACCTGCCTACAGCTGCTCTTCAACTTTAGAAGGAAAGACGCCCAGACCCCAGCCTGTAAAAAATCAGACTGCAGCTTCTACTCCAATTGGTCCCGCTTTCCCTGCACAGACTAAATGGAAGATCCGCTCCAGGTTTTCCAGCCAGCGCTGTCCCTAAAGTTTCAGCACCCGGCTATAAGACGACCCCTGACTTTTGAGAAGATTTTCATGGGTTAAAAAGTCATCTTATATGCCGGAAACTACGGTAGGTTAAATTACACGACTACCACATGTCTGGATGTGCCTTTAGACTGCCAAACCAAGGCATCATCAAACCAAGGCATCAGCTCTAGTTTTTATTGACAATATGTTTTATCAGCTTAAAAGAGGCCATTGTTAATTTCTTGCCCAGATTTTCATGAATTGCACTTCACAAAAAAATAGTCAATAAAAATATAATTTTAAGATGCTTCAAGATTATATGTTATTAATATATTTTTGGAACATTATTGTTCATATGCTCTGAAGATGAAAGTGAAGTAACCATTGCTAACACTTCTTTTCCGTTGAGAGGGGGCATGATTTTTATAATTTATATACAGGCAGGCATATACTGCAACAGTAGCAACTTTTCCCAGCATTCTGCTAAAGCAGCCTTCTATGATCTGGCATTCTCCGTTTGTGCTGCATTACATCTCTCAATATTCTTAGCAAGTGTGGTTGAAGAAGACAGTATATATAACCATTAGCTAAGTATGTGGTAACTCTAATCTTAGGGACAAATATTGAAGGTCCACAACTTCTTGGCCTATAGTCTTATTCAGAAATGAAGCCTGGATGCCAATGAAAAGAATATAGAAGATAATTGTATTGACCTTGGTACAGAGATAGCATCAGCAAATCTCTCTGCATTTTCCTGTTTGGGAATCAAGGGGTATTGAGATTTATCTTATGGTCTTGTTATAGTTTGTGTTCTCTGTTCCCCAAAGAAGTGAACAATTTATTCTTGCCCAAATTATTATTTCTGCTAATTAAGCCCATACCTTCTTTGTTAAATCAAAACACAGTTTTATTTCCTTGAAGATGAGATCTTCATGAAGGTTAGTTGTGGATTTGTTAAGCTTAGAACTAACTGCAGAGTAGGGCTGTCGGATCTGGGCTTACAAAATCCATGGTACGGGTAGTTGACAGCAAAGGGACAGAGAAAATCTTTGCTGCCATCTAATGGTGCTTTGGATTTTTACAACCCACACCTGGTAACCTTAGTACAAACAATGGAAAATTGGGATTATGTCACTGTTTTTTGTTTGTTTTCGGTTAAGACAAAGCATTTTTCTAGTTTTATGATTCTCTCTCTCTCTCTCTCTCTCTCTCTCTCTCTCTCTGTGTGTGTGTGTGTGTGTGTGTGTGTGTGTGTGTGTGTATGGCACAAAACCATAATATGCATAGAACATTCACTTCTTAAGTCTGACATAGTAATGCATAAAGCAAAACTTTGAATGAAAAACTCACTATTTTGAGGGAGAGTTATAGGAAGAGGTCAGCCACAATACAGGGTTTGTTTAGGCATTCTAGCAATGCAGGAATGTATTCTGAAAGAGTCTCCTATCTGATGAAGCTCTCGCAAATTTTGTGGCATTTATTTGACTTCCTCATCTTTGAACAATAAATGAAGGAACCCTTGATTATGCTAAGCCTGCATAGCTTCTGAGTCATCAAACTGAAAGCCAGATAGCATGACTCTTGGTGGACACTGAATGGTATCTGAGTGGTATCTGCTAGGTTGGGCAAAGCTAAACTGTGTGATTCTTTCCTCTGTGTAATATCTAAATTCCGTATAATATACAACTGACTTATGCTGCCACTTGAACTTGCTTAATCACAACTTGAGCAAATTAACTGATAAGGAAAGTTGTTGATATGTGTATGCCTGCATACATATGCATTAATGCAAAACCTCTTCCACTTCAAGAGTTCTAAAAAGTGATCTATTTTTAAGCCTGCCTCCTTGATATCACAACAATAATATGTTAAATATTTACACCCCTAACTCTCATCAACTTTGGGCAGTTCAGGTGCAAACATTGTGTATATTAAGTAACTGCACTTTTCTTTGCATGTGTATTTTGAACATAAAGGGTGGCTAGTTCACAAGATCTTAGGACATCCCATAAAGGACCTTCAGCATCCTGGTATTTATTACAGAAACCCGATGGAAAATGGTTGATTTGTTTTAGCATTTGGAAGCGTTGTTTTATGAGTGAGAATAACCACAGAAAGAATTGTTCCGCTCTGTCACATTCTCATCCTTCAGCACTTCCTCAAATTCAAAATACTGATGCAAAATTTGTCTCTTTCTGCCAGCTGTCTTGAACTGTTTTATACTTTCAGGACAGTTTTAAGGCTGGAAATTGGAGCCAATGCCTTCAACGACTTCCTTGCCAATCCCATTCCTCAGTTTCTCCAAAGCAAGGCTCAAAGTTTGCCTTCCCCTTTCTGATGACATCTCAGTGTTTTTGGGAGGCTGTTTTGTCTGTTTGCAGATGTATTTGACATCAAAATTATATGGTTATGGCCATGTTTATTTATATGTTCCTAGAAACCCTATAATCAATTATTGCTAACTGTTGCTGTTAATAGTGGAACAGTGAGAACTGCCAGGCCTGTCAGTGTTTACTTGGTAGCTGTCACTTACTCTGCCTATTGAGCTACCACTGATCTGGTTCACATGTAACAACAGCAACATCCTTCTCACAGCTTTATAAACAGAAAGGACATCTATTTGCCAGGCTTTTGCCTATCATGTAGTTGTCATGTTTGTTCTCAGGTTTGGGAGATCTAAGGGAAAGAAACACGACAGAAGTCAGGTTAATTTTGTGTGTGTGTGTGTGTGTGTGTGTGTGTGTGTATTTGAAGTCAGTAAAAATAAAAACGATGAACTCCGGGATATAAGAGAAAATTCTTCTTTATTGCTGAGCTTTCGTCAACAAGCTGTTGACATCATCAGAGCAAGGGCTGAATGATAAGGGAGTCAGTACATACATTTATATAGCAGTTATAATGGTCAAATTGTGGAATGTGGGTGTGGCCTGTTCGTGACAAGCTTGCTCGTTTATAATTACAGTGGTTCCAGCTTTGTTGGAAAAGGCCGGTCTCTGGTTGATTTTTAAAAGTCGCGCCTAGCAGCTGCTTGCTGCATATCAGCTGTTAGGCACGTAAATCTTGTCGTGCTGCGTGTAGTCATGTGCTGGCTGACTTTTAAAAATCAACCAGAGACCGGCCTTTTCCAGCAAAGCCGGAACCACTGTGATTATAAACGAGCGAGCTTGTCATGAACAGGCCACACCCACATTCCACAATTTGACTGTTATAACTGAATTTTTTTTGGATTGCTAACAAAGAATTAAAGGGAAACTGATATGATCATTTCAAACTTATTTGTTCTCATCAGTCAGCCATACCCTTCTGAGATTCGAACCTGGGCCAATTGCACCTTAGGCAATTGTTCTAACCTTTAGGCCACTAACAAAGCGAGAAAGAGCCAGTGGCCTAAAGGCTAGAACAATTGCCTAAGGTGCAATCGGCCCAGGTTCGAATCTCAGAAGGGTATGGCTGACTGATGAGAACAAATAAGTTTGAAATGATCATATCAGTTTTCCTTTAATTCTTTGTTAGCAATCCCCCCCCCAAAAAATTACACAAATATGAGCTGTCACTGCTGTGACTACTGCCTGTGGATGGCCTTGGATGGCCTTGGGTTAGGCTGAAACAGGAAATAAGATTTGTCCCGTGTTTGGGGCCTAGCAAGGTATTCTAAATACTTAACAAACACTTAACATACATACATACATACATTATATATATATATATATATATATATATATATATATATATATATATATATATATATATATATATATATATATATATATATATATATATATATATATATATATATATATATATATATATATATATATATATTATATATATATATCCTGTGGATAAGCCTTGAAGATAGGCCAAAACAGGAATGAAAGAGTTAATTAGCAAGGTGCTTTCAAAAAGCCTTGACAAATACTTAACATATATTTGCCTTGCCTTCCAGCTAATAAAAAGAGAGAAAGAACCTGTGGCTCAGCAAGTTAAAAACAACTGCCTAAGATACAATCAGCCCAGGTTCGAATCTCAGATAAAGGGTATGACTGACTGATGAGAACATAAAGAGTTCGAAATGGCCATCTCAGCCTCCCAAAATTCTTTATTAGCAACTTGAATAATTTGCACAAATAATGAGCTGTCATAGTTGACTATATCCTGTGGATAAGCCTTGAAGATAGGCCAAAACAGGAATGAAAGAGTTAATTAGCAAGGTGCTTTCAAAAAGCCTTGACAAATACTTAACATATATATATATATATATATATATATATATATATATATATATATATATATATATATATATATATATATATATATATATAATTCTCATGTCTGATTGTTTGTAACCTTCTGTTGAGCAAAATAATGTATCATAGGATAACCAATTTTGAATCAACATACCCAAAATGGGATAACTTGCAGAACGCATTCAAAATCTGGGACTGGTGACTCCTTTGGGATTGAAACGTGGCAAAGTTGTGGCTGCTTCAGTATCGCTGTGATGCTGCACTTCTACGGTCAACCACCATCATGCAATTGGAATTTCGAACACTTCCTGCCAGTTTCCTGTAGGGAAAGTCAATGGGAAAGCCATCATAAGCCCCCCATCCTTACTTGTGAGAGGGGCAGCATATACATTTAATAAATAAATAAATCAGAAAGCTGGAAGTTGCTCCCCTTTCCACTGCTTTTTTTTTGTGTCCATACACATGGTCTTTTTTTCCTGTGTTTAGGTAAGCAAATACCTTTGAAATAATGACCCAGCAAGGAACAAAATTTTCTAGATGCAGTACAACCATTCAGAAGGTTCTGCTTCTCACTTCCGCTGAGTGGAAGTGTGCAAATTGTTTGAAATCCGTCTAGATGTGATTGATCCAACAGCACGATATTTATACTGTAAGCAAGAAGAATTAGAATTCTGAAGAAAGAAGGAAGAATATGTTTTCAGAATTCAGAGACTAGTATGCCACTTGCTCTTTATCGCTGCATTTAATTCCTGATTATTATTATTATTATTATTTATTAAATTTTTATACCACTTTATTAGACTTATATACCGCCCTTCTCCCGTAGGACTCAGGGCGGTTCACAAGGTTTTTAAAATAACAATACAACAATTACAAAAATTAAGAACAGTTAAAATGATTACATTTAGACCTTGAATAAATATAAAACCCCAATTAAAATGCAATTAAAACCTCAATTAATACTCTCAGTCCAGGCCAGAAAGCTCAAAGAGCCAAGTCTTCAGGTCCCGGCGGAATGAGCGAAGGTCATTATTTGATAATAGGCACATCAGATTTCTCTAGGGATTTGATTTCCATATGTGTTGTGACCCTCTGTATACATCTGGAGCAGGGGTCTGCAACCTTGACAACTTTTAAGACTTCAGCTCCCAGAATTCCTCAGCCAGCACAGAGACCATGATCTGGAGGATGAGAAAGTTGTTGGATACATTACAGTGAAGGCATGATTGGTTTATATTTTAATTTCCCAAGAATTGTGAATATTTTTTTAAATAATGTAGGCAATAATGAAATTAAAGAAACAAAAATATTTAAAGCAGCTGCTGTAAAATAAATGAATAATCTCAGTTTTCTGCAAAACCACAGTGCCACCTAGTGGCGTTTATTTTCTGCTCAGCTTTTTTAGTTACGTACCTGACTAAAACAGGAGTACTTCTTAATTGATCTTTATGTCATGTTTAGTTAGTGATATTGCTGACAAATAGCTGCAGTGCCATAAATTTTTATGATAGGCTATTTCCCCCCCCTCTCTTATAGTAGATAGTTAAATGTGCAATTATTATTTTTGGCATCACAGGGAAGAAAAAAGAATGATAATACTGATCCCAATTTAATAGAGCCAATGGCTTCTAACAACTTTAATCAGTCTTTGATAACTATCAGACTTTGATAGTTAACAAATACTTGTCTTTGGTCCTCTTTTTTCGAAAAGAAGATCAGAGAATGCATGGAGAATGTTGGGTGAATGACCTAAAAAACCCCAACAACCTAGGGGTGAAAGGTCCTGGGGCCATAGCAAGGGCTGGAGAATTCCAAGGGGATTAAATTTCACCCATACCTGGCACAAACCTTTTGCCTTCAAATCTGCAGGAAACACAGGATAAGTCCAGCTGTGTTGTTTTTTAAATTGCACAGTGCACAGCCATGCCTATGTCTTCCTGAATGGTGCCATGACATTGTTTTCCCAGCTGCTCTCTTCATCCTTCCATTCCAGGTCCTACAAGAGAAGACTAAGGCTGAGTGAATAGAAGAGGATCTTCACTTTTTTTTAAAGATGTGGGATATTTTTCTCTCTCTTAAAAACTGCAGTTTTGGGAAAAAGTGAGTTACGCACCAATGAGGCCAAACTTGGAATACTGTGTATAGTTCTGGTCACCATGACACAAAAAAGATGCCGAGACCCTGCAAAGTGTACAGAGAATAACAACAAAGGTGATAAAGGGTCTGAAGGCTAAATCGCATAATGGACAGTGATACTTCTAGTCTAAAGAAGAGAAAGACTAGGGGTGATATGACAGCTGCCTTCCAGTACTTGAGGAACTGCCACAGAGAAGAGGGAATTGATTTATTCTCCAAAGAAATGAAAGGACAGGACAAGAAGTAGTGCATGAAGCTTCTAGATCCTATCTGGAAGTAAGGGAAAGGTTTCTGATAGTGAGAACAATTAAACAGTGGAATAGCTTGCCTCCTGGAATTGTGGGGAGGCTTTTCAAAAATAGACTGAACAACCATTTGACCAGGATGGTGTAAGGTTTCCTGTCTCAAGCAGAGAATTGGACTAGAAGAACTCTGAGGTCCCTTCCAAGTGCTATGATTCTATGTTCTCAAAGTTCTTCAAAGGTTTCTCACAGCAACTGTTCTTAAGTAACAGTGGGAACCATCTTAGTTTTTCATCCTGTAACAAATTGGAATCTCTTCATTACTGTAAATTCAAGATTTTGCCAAGATAATTTTTTTGAAAGTGCTCCATTTGTGCACTTTCCAAATGCGTCTCCCAGGACTGATGTCTAACAGCAGAGGTGGAGAGAGCTGGAGAGGACCAAGTAAGTCATATAATCCAGTCCATGCCAGAATTTCAGTATTCCCACTGATAGCTGTTTGGCTTCTATTTGAAGATTTCCAGCAACAGAGAGACCACCATCCTGTCAGAAACTGACCCGGAGTCAGCCAAACGCAAATCAGTTTCATCCTTTTGAAAGACTACGCCAAGATTTTCTCAGAGGACAGTGGCAATGAATGTGTGTCAGGAACACGTTCTAATTTAAATTAGTGTACATAGGAAGACCTCCCTGAAGTTGTAAGTGGTTTCATATTTGGTTCTGCTATCAAATGGTTTGTTGGTCTATGAGTCACACAGATTCTTTATTCTAGGCTATTGAACACAGATTTTCCCATGTATAGGATGGGAACCCATGGTACAGCTATTTAAATCCTAAAATCCACTGGAACTTAGCCAACCCTGAAAGCAGCCTGGTCCATGGAGAATCTACTGTGCTCTGCAGCAGACATTCTGGGATCCATTTTCCAGGGATCAAAGGTTCAACAGCTGGCTGTGCCAGATAAGCTACAAACATTTTTTTAAAATTCTCATTCTTTGCCTTTCTTCCAGTCTACTCATCATTTAACATCTCCCTGCAATAAGCAATCTTCAATTGAAAGGGCAGAATAACAGAGTGGCAAGGGACCTTGGAGGTTTTCTAGTCCAAGTCGTGCTCAAGCAGAAGACCCTATACCATTCCAGATAAATGGCTGTTGGCTGTCCAATCTCTTCTTAAAAACCACCAGTGATGGAGTACCCACAACTTCTGCAGGCAACCCATTCCACCGATTGTTTTCACTATCAGGAAATTTCTTCTTAGTTCTAGGTTGCTTCTCTCTTTGATAAGTTTCCATCTGGTACTTCTTGTCTTGCCCTCAGATGCTTTGGAGAATAGGTTGTCCCCCATTTCTTTGTTACAACCTCTCAAATATTGGAAGATTGCTACCATGTCACCCCTAGTCCTTCTCTTTGTTAGACTAGGCATATCCAGTTCCTGCAACCGTTCTTCACATGTCTTAGCCTCCAATTTCTTAATACTCTTTGTTGCTCTTGTCTCCATTCTTTCTAGAGTCTCTATTTTGTATTGCGGTGACCAAAATTGGATGCAGTATTCCAAGTGTGGTCTTACTAAAATGTATAGCAGTACTAATACTTCACATAATCTTGATAGTATTCCTCTGTTGATGAAGACTAGAACTGCATTAGTTTTTTTTTTTTGGGGAGCTGCAGCACGCTGCTGGCTCATACTTAAATGGTAGTCCACTAGGACTCTTGGATCCCTGTCACGGTTCATCACCTCCACCAGCATTTCCATGATACCTGGGAGTACATTGCCTTACTTTTTGCTGGCAACAAGATAATAAACTTATCTATGGACTGGAAGAAAACATTGAAATGAAACAAGTTAAAGCTATCTGAATAATAACGATACCAGATCTTTGTTGCTGTGAGGTCAGAATATATCCCTTTCTTTCAAGAGAAGTATTTCTGTCATGGTGTAATGGTATGTGGGAATGACCTTAGAATTCAGGAGGAAATGCTACAAACTACCATGCAAAATATATTCCAGTCTACCGAAACAGAGGAGGCATGGGAAGCGTGAAGGGCCACTCCCTAGCTTTCTGGGGAGTAAATATAAATAAATAAAAGAGTAGACTTGCAAGATTCTATTACTGTTACCTTACACTAAAAGTAGTATTGCTACTCATGGGTTGTGCTTCTTGTTTGTTAGCACTCATGAGTTTGTTGCTTCACCCACTAGAAGGGGTGACATCAGTCTTGCAAGCCTTAAAACACTTTTACCCTCCTTTAGATTCCAGAAAACTAAGGAGGATCCCTTCTGAGAAGCTTCATGTGTCTCTTTTGCTTCAGTGGGCTGAGAAAGCTTTTGCACGACCGTTGCCCAGTCTGTGGCTCTTCCTCCTGCCTCCCAAAGCCATTCCTTTGCACAGAGTGAATTTATCACTTTAAAGGTGAACATTCGGCACATGTATAAAATAAAACTGAATCAGATGGCTAGGGTTGGTATTTCATTTCGGGCACCGTAAATGTCATATAGTACACATCTATTTAGTTATTTTTCAGTATTGGTTGGTGGAGTATGCCAGCTTATATCCACAGCAAAAGATATGTTGGGATAAGAGAAAAAAAATACTACTTTAAGAATGAACATTAAGCTGCTTTATGGATAGCAGTGCTGTGAAACCAGGGAAGAAAAAAAAAGTTGCTAGGACACGTTTCTGCCCTTGGAAAGGGCAAACGAGGAAGAGCCAATAGAAGTATACAAGTTTGAATGCATTTTTGGTTTGAATTTTTTTGGGGGGTCAGACCCCCCCCCAAAGTTCAGGTTCTTTGTGATGATGGGAAAAAGCTGTAAATTGGTTTAAGGCGAATAGGCCTTCCCCCCTCCCCTCCCAAACCACCAATGCTGAATTGAAAGCGGTGGGTAGGACACACCCCTTACCTCACCATTTTATTTCTCACCATCCAGATTGCTATGGCAACATACCTCAAGATATTTGCAGACAAGGAAGTCAAGAGAAGATGGACTGGAAAGACATTGCTGGCAGGCTTCCAGTTCCCAGGATAAGAATTAAACTGTAGCGGGTTTCTCTATCGTTCCTTTGCCCAGAGGCTTATACACATGTTGACAGGAGGATAACCATAAGTTCAGAGTGTTCTTTCTGTTGAGAAGCAGAGACACACAGTGGGTATGTATGTATGTATAAACAGACACATACACACAGAGACTCACACCCCTACCTATTATGGAACTATTGCTTCACAAACACTTCTTAAGCTCAGCATAAATATTATCCTAACCTTTGCTCTTCTGGAAGCTACTTGGAAGACTCTCAGGAAGCCCTTTGCAATGAGCCTCCCGTATCTCATAACATCCCAAATGGCATCCCAAGATGGAGCCATTTGTTCCTTCATAGCCCCTGAAAATGATGCAATATTGATATTTCGATATTCCTATGGTTAGAACTTTTAGGAAGACCTCTCATGATTTCCAGCCTATTGAAGAAGAGAACTGCCTCAACGAAAGTCAACTATTGTGCAGGAGTTTTGTGGAGCTTCTGTTTTTTTGTGCTGAAGAGAATTGACTTCCTGGAGGGCTCACAGTAGGTCTTCCATGAGATCATTATTTCCATTTCCAAATTAAAAAAATATATATAGAAGAAACAGGCGGTGCAGATGAGGTGTCTGGTTCTTCTGGTATCTACAGCCAGAATGGTCATGGACTTATCAGCTGCATAAGAAGGACAATCCTGCAATGGACCAATTAGAAGGTAGCAAACTGCTAACTTCCAAAGATTCCTCCTCCAGGTAACCTAGGATGTCCTCATAGAAGGTCTTCTGCCAGCAAAGGATAGCAAATACTTGTTTCATGCTGGAACATCTCACCCCAACTTTAGTCTGCCTCAAAATCTAACCAGCCATGGGCTGGAAGTATGGTTGTCAGGATACATCCTTAGCAAATAATGGGGCATCTTCACTTTGTATCAACAAGAACATGGGGATGGACTCAAAGAGAATTGTCTATCTCGGGAAGCTTCTTCCTATTTCAAAAGAAAAGCAAGCACCCCCCCCCTCTGGTTTATGTTTAGAATGCAAATCTGTTTCTAAATGATGTGATGCTCAAGAAGAAAATAGCCCTTGAGTTGATTCAGGTGAGAAATAAATGGATTGAGTTGCATATTAACTATCAAGTTAGCTTCAACACTTCTAAACCGAAATTGCTTTGCCTGGAAGCATAGGTTGTGCACTGGAGCCTGACCGCTACCAGTAGTTTGTATCAAAGGCCAAGAAAATACTCCACAGTTAATGGTCATGTAATCCAAGGAGCCATCACACAATTAAATATCCGTTCTTATTTGCTTCTATTGAGGTGAGGGTTAGAGTTCAAACGCCAGATACATTCTCTCTGAAGAGGCTGTCGGTGAATGAAGACATTCTCTGTGCACCACATTATTCCACACAGAGACTCTTTCTTGCTTCTTTTGGCTCAGATCCTCCTGGTCTTTTTCTCAAGGAAATACATGTCTGCAACCCAAGAACTTCAGTGTAACAATCATTTGCACTCCAGGCCCAGTTAAATGGAACCAGACAGTCTCCTTTATGCTACTTGTCACTCCTTCGGGTGGAACTGAAGCCTGAAGTGTGTTTCAAATGAAGGCCAGGGCTCATCTCCAAACTGGCTGCCTCAGGCAATCTGTTTGATCACAGCCACCACTCCTCAGACAAAAATTCACTTGTAAAACAGCACAGAGAGCCCTTGTAAAGATGCCAACCGTGTGGACTCTTTACAACTGAAATGTGCTGCGCTTTGTGTAAACCCCCAAAAGAGGTTAATTATCCTTTCTCCTTTTAGCATAAGGAAAAGTAAAGTTGTGTGAGTGACTCTCATAAATCGGGGGGGGGGAGGGGAGAGGGGGGGCACAAAAGGAACCCCTTTGGTATATCCTTTTTTTATGCATGAATTGAACTATAGAGTGACTGAAACACCATCACTACAATATCAATAATAGGTGGGGTTTTTTATGTAGGTGAGACAAACTCACCATTTTTCTGTTGTTGTTTTGGAATGGCTAGTCTGGCTTTCTCATTAAAAAAAGTAGAAAACCTGTGCGGATTCTGCAATGCTCCTTGAAGACACTTTTTATCAAGGCAACCTGAGTCACGGAGTCAGGTGGCGTATTGATTTAGTAGATTAAAAAAAACAACCCCTAAGCAGACCTTCTTCTGAGGAAGAATTCAGAACGTCTGAGATGAGGAAAAGAGTCCCCCACCCCATCTTCCAACCATCTTATTCATCTTCTGAGCCTCCTATTAACACAGGATAGGAAACAGAAAGCTATAATTAAAAATGCATATTTTACTCAACGGAGATTCTTCATAATTGTTACTAACAAGCTTTATATTGTGGGTAGTCTCTCATTTATGCAACCAATTTGAAGAAAGTGCCAAGGTGGCAGGACAGTGCTGTAATTCAGAAGAATAGCATCCTTTCTTCTCATCCTATCCTTTACCTGCTATGGGCAATTTCCAGTTGGGTTAGGTTATAACTTGTCAAGTGCAGGAAACCAGGAGTCCAGGCAGTCAGATGAATATATAGGTTTATTGTATGCTAAAACTCTCCATAAGAATCTGAACTATTAATGGTCAAAGCAAATGGGTTGTTGATAAGAGTCAATGGAATTCAAGGTGGGCTAGACTTAGATTTCTTGTGGGCGTGAAAGGACTCGAGACTGATGACGTGTTTGGTTCCTCCCTCAGGCTATCTCTGGTCATATCCTACACAACCTCCATTAATTTCAGCCAGTGGTGGGATTCAGCCAGTTCGCACCACTTCGGCAGAACCAGTAGCTAATTTTTGTTGTTGCCCAGGTCCAGAATGGACTTCCAGAAGTGGCATCCACACAGAGAACCGGTTGTTCACATATTTGAATCCCACCACTGATTTCAACCATTACTGGAACTGCATCACAACAGGCTTAGAGAGCTAAATGTGTGTAATTGGGTCTCTCAGGTTGCGCTTTAGAGAGAAGGTGGCCAAGCTGAGGTCCCAGAACTATCCTTACCCTTGAAATTTTGGCTGCAGTCCTTTCCCTACAGACTCTTCCAAATTAATGTAACAGAAGGCATATACACACACACCTAGATAATGATTATATTAGCAGTATTTAACTTTAATTTTTAAAAGCCAGTTTGAATGTAGTTATTAAGGCATCAGGCTAGAAAGTGGGAGATGGTGAGTTCTAGTCCCACAACCAACTGGGTGTGATGGAATGCAGTAAGGAGGTAGATTTCCAGGAGATGGATTTACTCCAGAGGAATAAAAAGCAACCCAGTCCAGATATTATGTGTGAGAGAAAGACGGTGAAGACAGCCCCTCCCTAATAGTTCCCAGAGTATATTACAGATGCAGATAGTAACATCCTCAGACTGGCAAGATTTAGTTTATGGGTGTTAAACAATAAAGAACTCAGCTTAGAAGATTGAGCTTTCTTGGTTTTAGGTCTGACATTGGGTGACTTTGGGCTAGTCAGAAATTTCAGCCCTAGGAAGGGGACAATGACAAACCTAATGATGTTACCTACTTTGGGTAATGAAACATCTGCAAAAAAAACAACAACCAGTCTCAAAGAACACTAAGGACTCCCCCCCCCCCCAGATGACTTTTGGCTCTCAATCGCATGCATAAATACATTTAACAGGATGCAAATTGCAACAGAGCACCTGAATGATAGGGACAAGAAGATTAAACTACAAACATAAGGTATGTAATCTGCAAGTTGAAAGTTCAATGCTCAATCTTTGGCACTGTCACTTTAAAACATTTAAATGCACCAAATTACATAAAGTATACCATTTACCAATATTGGACTGTGAACAAATCTTTTGGCCTTCTAAATGGCAGCTTTGTGGGTTTCTAGCTTTCTACTGATAGATCTGGCTGTTAATGAGGCCCTGTTAATTAGGGCATCTCTCCAACTCATCCATCCATTTCATAGTCACCAAAAACTATGTAGCAGGAAAATGTGTGTCCTCACTGCCAATCCTCACCCTGCCTTTTATTTTCTTGCTGATAAATGATTTCTCGGGTGTTGCTCATTGTCTTTCATGTGATTGGCACTTTCTCGAGAAGCTTTCTCTTCTTCCAGATTTCACCAGCTGCTGGAAGGAAGTCTCTACCAATCCAGAACATGTGAAAGTGGGACAGGGTTTGAGGCATTCGCCTGGCATTTTAAGTAGAGAATTATTCTGTAGGACAGGGGTAGGCAACCTTGGCTCTTTTATGATTCAAGGACTTCAATTCCCAGAATTCCTGTGCTGACTCAGGAATTCTGGGAGTTGAAGTCCACTAGTCATAAAAGAGCCAAGGTTGCCTACCCCTGGTTTAGGACTACCAACTCTGAGCTGAAAAATCCAAATGACCACTAGATGGCAACAAATACATATGGAAAATTCTTAAGTCATCCAGCTCCCTGCAGCCCAGTTTTATAACTCATTTACTGTTGCACAAGCACACTGAAATATGCCAGTTCTGTGGGCAAGGAGGGATTCTGCCCAGCATTCCTAAATCTCTTGTGTAATTCTTAATTTGTGCAAGTGTTGAATTCTTCCCTTCAGGCCACTGATGGGAAGCCACACTGAGGCTCATTTCCTGAATTTCCCAGCTTCACTCTGCCAAAAATTTCCCTCACTAGCAATTACAATCCCCATATAGCAGCTTGCATGGCTGAGGAAATGGTAGCCAGGTTCTAAGAAAATCGGGTGGTTTGCTGAGGTGTTGGGTTTCTAAGAGTGTCAGGCTCTCTGAAGAGGTGGCCTCTTTACAAGCACCATAACCCTGCTTGCCTGCTTTTACTGGGAGGAAAACAAAAGGATGGCAGCAAAGAAGAAGTTTCAGAGGACCAGAGAGGGATGTGGCATCCAAATTAATTTGAAGTGGCCAGTGGGGATCAAGGTGACCTCATCCACGTAGGTCATCTAACAGCATCACTGCCAGAGAAACAGAACAGATCACCTAAAACAGAAAAATCCTACTAATCCAACCTATTCTCCAAAGCACTGGAAGGCAGGACAAGAAGCAACGGATGGAAACTAAGCAAGGAGAGAAGCAACCTAGAACCAAGGAGAAATTTCCTGACAGTTAGAACAATTAATCAGTGGAAGAACCTGCCTCCAGAAGCTGTGAATGCTCCAACACTGGAAGTTCTTAAGAAGAAGACTGGACAGCCATTTGTCTGAAATCCCCAAGGTGCTTTTTCAAGAGGCAACTGGACTTTATTGTTTCTCTTTGCAGACGTTTCGCTTCTCATCCAAGAAGCTTCTTCAGCTCTTCAGATCTCATCGAAGCGAAACGTCTTCAAAGAAAAACAAGAAAGTCCAGTTGCCTCTTGAAAAAGCACCTTTGGGACAAGCATTTTTATTTTATTTATTTATTTTAATTCCATTTATATCCCGCCCTTCTCCGAAGACTCAGGGCAGCTTACAAGCTTAGCAGTAGCCTTCATTCTATGTATATGCCTGCTTATTAGGGCTTTCACACACACACACCCCAGCGGCATTATTACAAAGTCAGCTTATTGCCCCCAACAATCTGGGTCCTCATTTTACCTACCTCGGAAGGATGGAAGGCTGAGTCATCCTTGAGCCTGGTGGGATGCGAACCTGCACTAATTGCAGGCAGCTGGTGTTACTTAAGGAGGCATTAGCCCACTGCTCCACCAAGGCTCTGCATGACCTGGATGGCTGAGAATGTCCATAGACATTTGTCTGAAATGGTATAGGGTTTCCTTCCTGAGCAGAGGGTTGGACTAGAAGACCTCCAAGGTCCCTTCCAACTCTGTTATTCTGTTCTGTTCTACTGTAAAACTGATGCAGCTAACCACAACCTAAGGCTGCCTGACACTAGGGGATGGGGACAATTTCATGAGGACTTGGTGTAATAAAGATGTTGTTAGGGGATGTTATGACAAGTTGCAAATGCAAAAGGCCCTATGAATAGGCAATATTTTGCTGTAATTGAAAAAAATGCATTGAATTATCCATGCGTTGCATGCTGAATGATGTGCAGAATGAAAAATAATGCTAATTTCAAAAGCAGAATAGAGGCTTCTTTCTATGGAGAGAAAGTAAAAAAAAATCAGGATATGACTATCACCTAAATAGTGTTACCCTCCAAAAAAACACTTTTTATGGGGGGGGGGGTTGTGAGTGAAGATGGCCACAAGGAAAAATAGCTGGTTAATGCTATAACAATTGATCTGTTTATATGCTCTCACGGAATGCATTGGGGAACTGGCAAGATTTAAGGATTTTTCAGATAAACAAACAGTCATAAACTGATTAGTGCTTGCTGGCTAGAATTCCCAATTCCAGAAAGACACATAAAGCACTTCCACATGGTGCTATTTCCACTCCCTCCAAATCATTGCGGTGCAATTACCTTCACAGCTTCAGATATCAGATTTTTGAGAATTCACAAGAAACACCAAAGAGCCATTGATTAATTTCCACTGAGTGGGCAATAGTGTTGCAAAAATGTCATTCACTCCATGTCCTTCCCCAGATTTTTGCAGATTCCTAAAGCAAGCAAAAATTTCTTCACCTTCACCCACTGTATGCAAATAAATGAATAAATATAAATAAATAAAAATAAGTAAAAACAATGATCTACAGCCAGCCTACAAATCCCTCAGAATCCAAATCAACCACACAGCCAACCAGAGACAGCACCGGCCCTCAACCAAACCACTTAAGCCCCCCCCCCCCCAGCAGTTCACCTTCCAATGATCTTGACCTGAAATAACTTCCTCATCGCAAGACCCATCACCAGCCTCTCACTGATGACTCACCCCTGACCCATCACAAGACCCTGACTGACACCCACCCCCAGAAGTCCTTATAAACAGAACACGGACATTGACATCCCCTAAACTCTGCTGAAGATGTTACCTAGCCTGGTAACGAAACTTTTGGAAACTGGTCCACATGCTCAGAGAATGAACCTTCACCCTCAAATAATAACATAACATAACACAACACAAAAGGTAAAGGTAAAGGTTCCCCCGCACATGCGTGCTAGTCCTTTCCAACTCTAGGGGCCGGTGCTCATCTTCATTTCAAAGCCAAAGAGCCAGCGTTTGTCTGAGGACATCTCCGTGGTCATGTGGCTGGCATGACTAGATGCCAAAGGCGCACGGAATGCTACCTTCCCACCGTAGTGGTTCCTATTTTTCTACTTGCATTTTTATGTGCTTTCAAACTGCTAGGTTGGCAGAAGCTGGGACGAGTAACAGGCGCTCACTCTGCTACGCGGCACTTGGGATTCGACCTGCCAAACTGCCGACCTTCTGATTGACAACTCAGCATCCCAACCCACTGAGCCACCGCGTCCCTAACACAACACAACACAACAGCATAACCTGCTAGCCTCTTCCACCACCACCCCACATCCAAATTATATTGTGCATTTGTCTGGTTTTTGCCCCCCCAGAATCTGAGCAGCTAACATAAAGTGACAGCTGCAAACCTGCCAAGACATCATACCTCCATTATACTTAAAATTTTTCTAAGCAATGGTGGCAAAATCTAGCCCTTCAATAATATTATAGATGGAGTGGAGAAGGAGGGGATACATGTTTAATGGACATGCACTGTGAATAGGACGTGGATGGCTGTCTCTTAGGAAGGAGAAAGTTAGAGATATGCAACAAAATCCTCTCCAACAGGAAAATGAAATAAATAGCGAGCATATCCTCTGACCCACCAAACAATCGCTTTGTGGGAAAAGACAGGGAGTGTCCTGGTGTTTTGCAGTTGATGACCTCATCATATTAGAAGAAAAGAAAAGCAGAATCTTTGCTAATTTCACCTGAACTCTTTTTGTCTGAACTACAATGCATAGTAATAGTTGCACAGATTGACCAAAAAATAATAATAGAAACACCCACATCAATTCCAACTATATTTTTCAAGTGGGATCAATAGGGTGACATGTAGTTGTCTAACCAAATGCAACACAAAACCTGAGCACTGTAAAAGGAGGACCTGGGGAACTGTAAAAGCACCTTTCTCCTTTTAAGGATGTGCTATGTCAGCTGAAACCAAAAGAGCGAGCGAAGGGGCGAGGCAAAATTTCCTAACAATAGAGAGCAGATCACCCACAAACTCACCAGGGCTTCATAATGCAAAATAAAATATTGCTTTTTCTTCAGTTTCCATTAACTACAGTTAACTAAAAGTAACTGGCTCAGTTGCTAAACACGGTGTGAGAACACATCGCTCTGGAACAGATGCCGAAGCGTGAATCTGTCTTCCGAATGATCTAGGAGTGATCCAAGATAATAAACTGGAGAGGTAGGGCTGAAACATTCTCTTTTTTCCCCTTTCAGAAGAGAAACTGAGGCTGCAATCATAACTTGGGAAATGTGCTTGTGCAACAACGTACCACAACCCAAGTGAGTTGAGCAACAACTTTTGTCATTTCAGCCAGCATCTGGCTGAGAATAATATGGATTGTAATCCTAACATGGCAAGGGCACTAGGCCAAGGAAGCCTGTGGTAGCTAAACTTATAGAAACAACTTTGGATCTTTTAAGAAAACTAAATGCTTGATAGTCATAGCTCCCTAGCTGTACCCATCCTTTCTTGGTGCCTCTCCCTTCTGTTAGAAGAATAAAACATGATGAAATCTGCATTTCCCTTCATTGCCATAGTGAGAGAGAAAGCCTAATGCTCCTGTATCCAGCGGACTTTGGATACAAGGCCCATAATTTTCCCAAGCCACTGCCATAGGGACAAAGATGATGGTGCTAGGAAATGGGCATGGAGTCATGTCCCAAAGTAACAACTCCCATCCTCCTTCTAGCGTGACCTCTCTTTTATTTTTATTTATCAATTTTTTTGAGAACTGCCCATCTACCTCACAGAGGGACTCTTGCTGATGTTCCAGCCATTGTTGCTCAGAGTGATCCCTTGGCCTCATATTGAGAGTGTCACTACTCAGGGAAACTATTAAATACGCATATCCTTTATAGTGCAGGATGTATGTCTTAGCAAACTTTTAGAACTGAAAAATAAAGGTCTGTTTCTTGCCACCACTTGGGGAAGAGAGAAGAGGGTGCTAGATAATGGTCCCTAGGTTCGTGAGGGGAAGATCAGGGTCAGCAAAAACAGACAGAGAAGAAAGCAGTATGGAAGCTGCTCAGATGTGGCAGAGCCCACAAAGAAGTCAATGGACACGCACATATCCCTCTGAAAGAAGTTTAACCGCCTTCTCTTTTTAGGAAAACTGTTTCTAGAAACCCCCCAAAGCCTTCTCTTTTGAGGCCTCTTTTCCTGTGCCCACACTCTCCTATGTATTCTTTCGGAAGATGAGAGGGACCAATAATAATAATAATAAAAAAACACCGGTGGAATTTTTCTCCTGCTGGGCCTCAGATCCATGCTGAGCCAGCTGTTGAGATGATGGCATTACAACCAGCCCAATTCAGCAACTACTCCTACAAGGAGAGACATTTTGCTGATGTTAATAATGCTATAACTGCTCTATTATTTCATACACAGTTTATGATGAGCAGAACATTTGTGCCTGAGGATTTCACATGCTTTTCTAGCCGTTCCTTCTTTTCCTTCTGTCCTCACCTCCACCCAATTTTGGAATACAAGCCAGATCTTAGGACAATGTTTTTCAGAGCTATATAAAAAATACAGCTAAATTGTGCAAATGAGAGCAGTAGCCTAACAAAGAGACAGAGGGTTGCAGTTACCATAAAACAGAACCAAATTTACTGACTCTATTCTGCCTTAAATTTTGCACAGTTAACCAGTCAGTCATTGTCTGGAAATAATTAGGCCTAATACATTATAATTGCATTTTTATAGCATTTATATGGAGTCCAACTACAATAATTCAAATACAACTCAATAAAAACATATAAATCTATTTTATAATCCAGCACCACTGGATATTTATTCCAACATCATTTGTACTGAGTGCAGTGGAAATTCTTCACAATCAGTGATTCAGGCCTGCAGCCTATAGCAAGTGTAAAGAAAAAGTAAAAAGATAAAAGATGAAGTTAGATAAAGTGCACTCATAGGAGAAAACAAGTATCTGGCCTCAAAACACCCAGGAAAGAATGCAAAAAACAAACAAACAGATTTTAAGGATAGAAGATAAGAGACCTGAAGGAATAATTGAAACATAATGGCCATACAAACTGTATTTCAACATACTGTATATGGAAGACATTATATTTGTAGAAGATTGATCAGGAAGCCACTTAAAGCCAAATAGGATCTGTGTTGTACTGTCTCCACCACCAACTGATTTCCCCCCCCCCAAAGAACTAATTCCCAAAAGGTTTGTCTGTGAATGTTTGTGTATGTGCATTTGGTACCCCAGATATTCAGGTTAATTAGACAAATTGGGCTACTCCTTTTTACAAGGTTACTCTACACACTGAACCAAGCTATGAAGCACACTGGTAAATAATTCAGTTCTTTGGCAAGCATAATGATTTGCAATTACATTAAAAAGATAGGCTTTTGCACCTACAGGAAATCTACTTCTAAGTAAACATCAAAAGCTTGCTGCTTTAGAAATCAAGTTTGCAGGATGATAGTATAGATTAGGGGTGTCAAACTGGCAGCCCACGGGCCGGCTGCATCACGCACAGGCCACACTCACTCCAGCTCTGCAAAGGCAAAAAACCTCACAATACATTATGTGTTGCGATTGAGTTTGACACCTGTGGTATAGATGATGTCTATGGATGTTACAGAGATAGTTAAGTGCTTAATGAATGGTTCCAAAGAAGATGTCCTTGGAAATTGGGGGAGGGAAAATTGCTAACATGATGGGAGCATTTCCATCAGCAACAGCAGCCAAGTAAATGAATTTGTCAGTAAGAGAGACATTTTTATTTCTTCCGCTCTGACTGTTCTTAGTGCTAATCAAATCACAGGTGGTTTTCTAAACTTGACTAAAAAGGCCCCTTTTCCTTAATGTAAAATAAATGACTGAAATGTTGCAATTATCACAATATTGCTGGGCTAGAAAAATGATGTTTTCAATAACTGTAAAATGATTGTGTTTTGACTTTATTCTTGATGATGCATCTTTTCAGGAAGAGGAAATGTTCAACAATCAATAATGAGAATAACATACTCCATTCCAGTGTGTAAATCAAAAAGCTGTCTCCCACAACTTACCTAGAAATCAGCTTTTCCGAATGATTTTCCCTCTGGAAATTGTCTTATTTGGACAGCTCTGTAGTTACACTGCAATTCCGTATAATTTCTTATTGTTTTCTAAGAAAAGATGAAGCTGTGTTGTTCACATGAAAAATAGGTTGGTATGTATTAGTACATTTGCAAGAATCACTAGAAGTCAGGTAGCTTATAAATGTTGGTTGCGCAGTCAGCCAGTAGGTTTTATACATCTATCAAGTCTTTCCATTGATAAGTTGGGCCTGACTGCAACAGCAAACAATTTTCAATACTTCTTAGGGTGTCAGGACTAATTTCTCAGACAGACTTTGATTGATTAATTGAGTCCATCCACTGTGCTGCTTTGTCATCTTGTCTCTCCTTCCACATTTCCTGGCATACTAGATGTCTCCAGAGAGCCAGAGCTTTGTGTAAAAATTTAACCTTGGTGATTTGTGTCTCAAATGGGAATTCTGGGTTGATTTGTTCAATGACTCATATGCTTGTTTTCTTGACTATCCATGGTATTTTTTCCAACAACAAAGTTCACAAACATCAAAACCTTTTCTAATCTGCTTTCTTAAAGTCCAATTTTAACTATCATAGACTGTTACAGGGAAAACCATTGCCTACATATAATATAAACCACATTATGGCATATGAGTATCTTTTCAAAGGCTTTCAGATTGCTGCTCTCCCAAGCATATTTCTTGACTGCTGGTTCCTTTACTGTTCATCCTGAAAAGCAGAAGCTATCTACACTATATTTAATCATAGGCTCATTTTTTCCCCACTGTGATCTTTGACTTCCATTACTAGAGTTTGCAGATCATTCATGTAATGTTCTTACAAGTAAGGTTCTTGTAAGCAGAAAATATCTTCTGAGAAATCTTGGACATTTCTGTTGTATGGAATTCCAGTATATCCAATCCACCTTTTTACTGAATCTCTTTAAATCCACTGGCCTTCTCTCTCTCTCTCTCTCTCTCTGTCACACACACACACACACATTCAGATGTTCAGAATGGATTTGGCATTTTTGTCTACCTTTTGAGTCCTTTCCAAGGACTTGGGATAGGCAGATTTGGAATTATTTGTTTGTTTGTTTGTTTGTTTGTTCATTCATTCATTCATTCATTCATTCATTCATTCATTCATTCATTCATTCATATTTCTTAACAGTTCATCTCCCTCTTTAGCATACTATGTGGTTGGAACCTCCTTTTCAGTTCACAGATCCTGTTTTTTTTTCTGTCTTCCATTTTTTTTAAAGATACTGTTGTAATACTACTTCTAATCACTTCTTACATTTTTCTGAAACTCTTTGTTAAGGTACTTCTTGAGATTATTACCTTCTTGGCTTTGGTTTTTTTCTTATCTTCTTAACAATTCTGATGGTTTATTGTGACATCCAGTTGCTTTCTTCCTTTTCTTGATCTTTGGCCACGTCTTTTCATATTGTTTTTAAGAAGGGATTGGACAGCCATTTGCCTGAAATGGTATAAGGTTTCCTGCCTGAGCAGGGGGTTGGACTTGATGACCTCCAAAGTCCCTTCCATCTTCTTCTTCTTCTTCTTCTTCTTCTTCTTCTTCTTCTTCTTCTTCTTCTTCTTCTTCTTCTTCTTCTTCTTCTTCTTCTTCTTCTTCTTCTTCTTCTTCTTCTTCTTCTTCTTCTTCTTCTTCTTATTATTATTATTATTATTATTATTATTTATTGAAAAGTTTTACAGTACATTTTAACTTTAACAATCCCCCCTCCCCCCTCCCCCACCTAACCCTCCCTATCCCTCCCACCCATTCCCCCCTCCCCCCCCCCCGACTTCCCAGAGCTAAATACAGGGTATAAGAACAAAGAACAATCATGAGCATCCATATGCTAACAACAATAAACTATTAATTCTATCACTCTCTAGCTCATATAAAATGATTACAAGCAATATTAATATTACATATAAAAAGAAAAGAAAACAGAAAAGGAAACTTACTCAAATGCTAAATGAAATTTCTTAGTCCCATATTTGTTCTGAATATAATCAATCCACTTTTTCCACTCTATAATATAACGTTCTTGCGAATGATCTTTCAGGTAAGCCGAAATCTTTGCCATTATTATTATTATTATTATTATTATTATTATTATTATTATTATTATTATTATTATTATTATTATTATTATTAATACAACAACTTCTTTAAGTTCATTCCACAGTTCTTCTGGTTCTTTATCAGTGAAGTCCAGGAGTTTAAAGCAACTCTGGATGTTCTTCTTGAAAGTGGTGGGTAGAATCTAGTTGGCTTTCTTCTTCTACTTGAACTTACTGTGGAATTTGCACATGAGCAGTTTGTGATCTTTTCCAGAGTCAGATCCTAGTCATGTCTTTGCTGCTATAACTGAGTTCTTCCCTCTTTTTGTATCAATTCTGAAGCCAATTTGATTTCTGTCTTGTCTCTGGTGATGTCCATGTATACACATGCTGTTTTGGTTGTTTAAAAACCTATGTAAGCAATGAAGAAATCATTGGGCAGAAAGCAATACATTATTCTCCTCTTCATTTCAGTTTCCTAGGCTTTCTTACTGCATTTTTCTCCTTCATTTCCAACTTTGGCACTCCAGTCTCCATCCACAAGCAGTACATCTTGCCTGCATGTTCTGTCAATCTCAAGTAGAACTGGATCATTAAATTCATCCACCTCTTCTTTTTTGCATCAGTGGTTGGAGCATAAACTTGGATAATTATCATATTACAAGATTGTCCATGAAATCTAATTAGTAACAAAATACTATTCATGCTATACCTGTCCTAACCATGAAAACAATACCATTCCTTCTTTGTTTTTATGCCCTGAGTGATAAAGAGTGTAATCTGCAATAAAGTACCTAATTCCAGTCCATCTTAACTTGCTAATGCCTAAGGTGTGAATGTATACTTGATTCTATGGAGATTCCCAGTCATCCAGG
Organism: Vipera berus; assembly: GCF_964194415.1. NCBI lineage: Eukaryota > Metazoa > Chordata > Lepidosauria > Squamata > Viperidae > Vipera > Vipera berus. Next base: position 283,286,271 of record NC_138202.1, read on the forward strand.
TGAACACAATCCTTTCAGCAGTTCCAAGAAGTTTCCACACCTACTTGCACTATTCAGGTGACCCTGAGAGCACAGATAAACCTCCAAGTGGCCTCAACAATTCTCAGAAAGAGTGCTAACGACCAGATGACTGCAAGAAATATAAATACTTTCATTCACCACTATCCATTTAGAACTGAAGAAGCCTCTTGGGTAAGAAGTGAAACATCTTCAAGCAAAAACAAGCCTTTTGAAAAAGCACCTTTGGGTGTAGTTGATTTATTTCACCTTTCATTATATCATTTTTCCCCATGTTCATGCCTCTTAAATTCCATGTTCCTACTATAATTCTGTGCTGGTAGCTTCAGATTTTATTTTCCTGCATGGCAACACCAGCAACTAGATCTCCAAAGGGCTTCAATCTAGCCATGCCATAAACATCATCAGCACTTTCAAAAATCTTCACTTCATTCTCAATATCATGTTGAATCCCATTCAATCTGAGGGGTTTTCTCATCTAACATGATATCGTCCATCATTTTATATTTTCTATCGTTGTGGTTTTCAGGGTAAAATAAAGAAGTGGTTTACCATAGCACCTGAAAGCAGGACAAGAAGCAACAGATGGAAACTAGTCAAGGAGAGAAGCAACCTAGAACTAAGGAGAAACTTCCTGACAGTTAGAACAACTAACCAGTGGAACAACCTGCCTCCAGAAGTGGCGAATGCTCCAACACGGGAAGTTTTTAAGAAGAGACTGGACAGCCATTTGTCTGAAATGGTATAGGGTTGGACTAGATGACCTCCAAGGTCCCTTCCAACTACTTCTTCTTCTTCTTCTTCTTCTTCTTCTTCTTCTTCTTCTTCTTCTTCTTCTTCTTCTTCTTCTTCTTCTTCTTCTTCTTCTTCTTCTTCTTCTTATTATTATTATTATTATTATTATTATTATTATTATTATTATTATTATTATGTCTTCTCCCTCTCAAAATGAAATGATGCCTTTGCTATTGTTATTAAAGTGATCTTGTACCTCAGCATCTTCCTCTATCACTGTCGCCCAATATAGACACCAGCTGGGGTATGTTCAAGGTTTGGGTGACCCTGCTGGGATGATATATTCTTGATATACAGTAACACTCTTAGCATTCTTTGCTTATCTGTCCCCAGGAGCAGCTTCCCCCACCACAATGAAGCAGCACAGCAGGATTTGAAATGGGGTATATAAAAGCTTCAGGGATCATGAATGGGAAAACAAAGCATAATTAACTAGCACATTTTTTAATGTGGATCAACTAGATTGGTGCTGCCAGTTTTATGTAAAGATTGTAAAAGAGATTATAAAATTTCTTCCACACTACAGTATGTATGCCAGTAAACTCTTCTTCATGAAGAATTAAGGAGCAAACATAATTCCTGCTGTATTTGGACAGGGTATATGCTATAGATTGCAAGTCATACTCATTGCTCTGGGATGTTCTGCTTCTGAGGAGGAAGCAAATTGGTTTTCATGGCATTCCTCTTGATTTATAGCCAGGGGGCTCTGCTCAGAATGATCTAGCATGTATCTCTGTATTTACAGTGTTAATATTCTATCCAATTCTCTAGCTGGTTTTCTGCTTCTCTCCCTGATTTATAAACAGTTAAGAGTGTTCCAATCCTTCCAATCAGCTGAGAGGTAAAAATTTCCTTTTTTTAATAAAGCTTTTGATAGTAGATCTAAATTCTCTCTCTGCATATCCATTTCTCCCCATATAGAACCATACTGGTTTGCTCATCATCAATTCCTTTTTTTTAATAAAAAAAGAAAACTAAGGCTTTTGGTCTTTAAAAAATCCTTAAGTAAGCTTCCTTCCTTCCTTCCTTCCTTCCTTCCTTCCTTCCTTCCTTCCTTCCTTCCTTCCTTCCTTCCTTCCTTCCTTCCTTTCTTCTTTCCTTCCTTCCTTCCTTCCTTCCTTCCTTCCTCCCTCCCTCCCTCCCTCCCTCCCTCCCTCCCTCCCTCCCTCCCTCAAACATAGTAATAGGTTAGAAGGGACCTTGGAGGTATTCTAGTCCATCCCCCTGCTCAAGAAGAAGATCCTATACCATTCTGGACAAATGAGTGTTCACTCAATTTTTTTAGGTTCCACGTTATTTAGGAAGTTATTTATTATTGTTGTAATTATACTTTTAATAATGCTTCCATTTTCATGCAATTCGGTCTATAGAGACACTGTATTGAATAGGGATCATCAGGTTTGGAGATATTTCTGGGCAACTTTGATATATGACTGTTTTCCAATTATGTAAGTTGTAGGTTCATTCTAAGCAGTTGATTTTAAGATTGGGCAATCTCTGAATGCGGTTGTTGGCTTTTTGTTAGTGTGGGAAGAATCCAGAGAAAGAAATATTTTGGGAAATATTAAAAAGGCAAAATATATTTCCCCAAAGGATCTTAAAGGCAGAAACCAACCCCCCTCCCAAGTCTCTCTGCCCCAAACAGAAACCAAGTCTGCAGAAATGCAGATGTGATAATCTTGTCAGAAAGATTGGAGCCAGGAAGCTTGAATTAGAAAGACAAAGATCGCTAGAATCAACAATCCCTCACACCAAAAATCCAACAGTCATCAGCCACAGCCCCAGAGAAGCAGGATATAACCTTTGGCCCATAATAGGATTAACCCACCACCATCAGAATACCAAAAGGCACACTCAGACTCAGGTCAAAGTTCATGTCACAGGAATAACTCCAAACAAAAGCTGAAGAAGGTATAAAAACTCACCACTCTCTACTACAATGTGGTCAGCTTTCCCAGAGCCTGTTCTGAACCAGCCCTCTTCTGGCCTTGTAGTAAGGCAAACCCCTATTCAGAAAGAAGAGACTGGAGAGCGTCCAAGGCTAAAAGGCGTCTGCCAGGATTTATTACTCAATTAACAAAAACACTAGAGCTTGTCTCCTCAAGCGGAAGAGTTGCTTTCAGCAACCAGCCCCTCCCCAAACACTCCTTTTATTGAGAGCTCAGGGCGTGGTCTCCCTGTGCCTCCTCCCGAGGAGTCCCACAGCCTTTCTTTGTTTGTTCCTGCTCGACTGCCTCCTGCGTCGGGCGTCCTTGAACAGGGCCAGCTGTGGGTCATCATCCTCCGCACTATCGGGCTCACGCAGCTGAGAAGAGGTCCCCGGCTGAGGGCTCTGCAAAGCCTCCAAACCATCATCAGCCGGTTCGTCTCCCTCCTCCCCCTCATCTGAGTCATCCGATACATCGGAGCCGGCTGTCGGACCCACAGGCTGGCCCTGAGTCACAACAGAGCCATCTTCCTGTCTGGCTCTCCTCTTCAATAAACTCCAACCTTCTTTCTAAAGCAGTCTCCATTTTGTTTATTCCCAGCTTGGACTGGACCCCGATGAAGATTTTTCTTTAGCAAAAATACAGTGCTATAATAAGGATGGGAATTAATTTCAGTTGTGAGATTTTCTAGCTACCTTAACTCTGTGCTATATATGGTCAGGAGAGTGACATTATTTTTAAAAAGGTAAATCATTTTTACCCTATAATTGCCCTAAAATCAGCATGAGGCATGATAGCCTCACACACTGTAGTTAGGAGGAAGACCCTCTGGAGGAGAGGTGATAGAGCAGAAACTAGCAAACTGTTACCACAAAGTAGGAAATAGAACTAGGATAGTTCCACATAGCTTCTGGGAGAGAGGTTTTGGGGCCCTCAGTCTTCCACCTTGCAGACTTCAGTAACCTGCTACAGCTTGGTAACAATAAATGCTATAATAAATATTATCTTAGAAATTCTTATAGTGTCCAGGACTAAGATCTGGACTAAGAACAGACTAGCTTAGGGCAAAGACAATAGTATCTAGCATTCTTTATCACATTATGGCCAAGGAGTTACTGATGGAAGCCCACAGGCAGGTTAGGATTCATGTTCCCAGGGATTCATATGGAGAAGTATATTGCCTCTGGTTCTAGTTCTGGAGGTAATATATGGATATGAAGACTAGTAACAATTGATAACTGTATGTAGTTTGAATTCATTTCAGAGTCAGTATAGGCTGCAAGGGTGCTTGTAGTCTGTTCTGAAATTCATCTACATGAAGCAGACTCCAAAATCCTTCATCGCTACATTGCTTATTCCAGAATATGGCAGTAGTTCTGCATGTTATGAATGCTGAGCCATCTGTGACTATAAAATATGTGAAGCAAAGTTGTAAATAATGAAAGCTGTTTTTCTCCTTAGCCAATTTCTTCGCATTCATTTGATATTTTACATGTCTGATTTGATAGTTACAGTCTCTTAATTGATTTGGCAAGACATTGGCAGCTCCAAAGACTCAAGTTCCAGCCAATTTAGGAGTTATTTTTATCCCTAGGCTGCAGGTTCTGTGTGTATAATCCATTGAGATTTCTTTACTTCTTGTGCTAGAAAAGTTCATGTAAGGGATGTGTGAGTGCTTTCTATCAAAATAGCATATGGAAGCTTTTAGAAATCAATTTGAAGACTAAATGTGAGTTGTCTTCTTTTTTTTTTTACAACATCAGTTTTATGTTAATAGTCTTAAAAGCAAATCCTTCCCTGCTTGCAAGAAGGGAGGAAATTTTCTATCCAAATAATATTTATCTGAAGCAACTTTGGGTTTAAAAAAGTACCTATAAAACAACTGTGTATGCAGTCTGGTCCTTGCCTTATGTTTGAGCCTTCAGCTCCCACCAGGATATGATATTATGGGAACTGTAGTCCGAATCATTTTGCCATTTTTTTTCAAGATTGATCAAGAAGCTCTCTTGTGAGATTAAAACCAAAGTATAAGGAGCACATCGACACTTGGATAAGATTATCTTTTCCACCGAACTGTGTCTATTTATTTAAACCATATTTATTCTTTTCTAAGCCAAAGAGGCTTAACGGAATTCAGAGAAAGACAAACACATATGCACACACACAGCCCACACACACACAGGGAAGAGAAGGGCATGCACACATTCTCTCTCTCTCTCTCCTTAAAAATAAAAAGCATAGCAACAAATTCAGGTATTTAGTTCTGAGGGTTGGAGCCAAAGAATAACCAATGTGAAAAGTAAGACAAGCAAAATGGGAAACTAAAGTTTTGACAAAAGGAAAAAAACAACAAATCTTTTAGAGGGCAAAATCTAAAGGAAAGAAAAATCCCCAAGCAATTTGATGAGGACTGACAAGGTAAAGTAGGACTGGAATATCTAAGAAACCAAGTATAGCTGGAGCAAGGAATGAAGGTGTTCCATGCTTCATTCCATCTTAATCTGCATTTGTAAATATTATGGAATAGACCCCTGAATTATTTTATTTTCAATTCCAACTATTGCTATTTGCATCAACTATTGTATACTCATGCAGACCCAGTTGCGGCCCTATCTGGACCGAGATGCCCTACGCACAGTCACCCATGCGCTCGTGACCTCCCGTTTAGACTACTGCAATGCTCTCTATATGGGGCTGCCCTCGAGGACCACTCGGAGGCTTCAGCTGGTGCAGAATGCTGCCGCGCGAGTTGTGATGGGGGTTTCCTGATACTCCCATGTAACACCTCTACTTCGCGAGCTGCATTGGCTTCTGGTTGCCCTCTGGGTGAGATTCAAGGTGATGGTGATGACCTATAAAGCCCTAAATGGCTTGGGTCCGGGATATTTGAGGGAACACCTGCTGCTGGCATCAAGCTCCCTTCGTCCAGTGTGCTCCCACATGGAGGGCCTTCTCAGGGTGCTGCCGGTAAAAGACTGCCGGTGGATAACACCCAGGGGGAGGGCCTTCTCTGTGGGTGCGCCTGCCCTTTGGAACCAGCTGCCCGTGGAGCTTAGGACTGCCCCTGACCTTTGGTCATTCTGCCGGGACCTGAAGACCTGGCTCTTTGAGCTTTCCGGCCCAGGCTGAGAGTTTTTAATTGGGGTTTTATATTTTTTTTCAGGGATCAAATTTATTATTTTTAACTGTTTTTAACTCTTGTATTGTCTTAACGTTTTTTAAATACTTTGTAAACCGCCCTGAGTCCTACGGGAAAAGGGCGGTATATAAATTCAATAAACTTAAACTTAACTTAAATGCTCAAGGTGCTCATGTGTGTTCTCCATTTTTATCCTCAAAACAATCCCTCTGTGAGGACAATTGCTCTGAGAGAAGGAATGGTCTAAACCAGGGGTAGGCAACCTTGGCTCTTTTATGACTCGTGGATTTCAACTCCCAGAATTCCTGGCTCAGGAATTCTGGTAGTTGAAGTCCACAAATCATAAAAGAGCCAAGGTTGCCTACCCCTGGTCTAAACTCATTCAGTTACTTTCCTTTGTTAAGAGTAGATTTGAACATAGGTCCCCTAGTCCTAGTATAGTTCCTTAACTACTACTCCACTTCTACTTTCACTGGATTAATTCTACATCTAGAGTTGAAATTGGGTCCTTGCACATGGATAGTGCACATGCTTTATTACGCAGCTGTCATAAAGAATTTGAATGAATATGATATTCATGTACAGAGAATGCTTTAAGATGGATGAATGCCATACTGATAATTTACTTTAATTTCTGGACCTTAGTAGATTCCTGGCATTGAGTCAAGGATCAGCATTGATCTATCTCAATAATATGTGCTGTTTCTCTTCCCCTCCTGTCATATCACAAGCTCCATTTATTCCAAGTTCACAAGTAAAGCATGGGCAAAAGGAGAGATGGAGGTTCCCTAAAATATTTTGATTATTAAAGAGACAATTTCAATTTATGCATATTCCCTAGTACACACCCAGTCCTGTGCGATAGTGATATACTCCTGCTATTCCTCAAGGTCCATGTTTATGGAATTCTCCATCTCTTTGCATACATACCTGAATGACAAGTCCCTTTCAACAAATCTTGACTCACAATAATATCACAGAAACATCTATATTGTTTTCCTGGCCACATACAGAAATGGTTCTTGTCTTCTATGGTCCTTAATTTCTTGGTCCTTGACTTCTTCCAAGATATTTTTTCCAACTTCCTAGTCTCATCTATAGCTTTTTCTCCCCATGTTTTTAGCTGTCAAGTTTATTCCTATAAAACTTTGGAAAGGTAAAATTGAATCAGAATTAAATCAGAATTATGGGAAATAATTTTGACTGAAAACGTGACACAAGAACTTTGAAAATCCCTATAATAAATTTATTCAGATCTAGCAATCATCTATTAATTATATCAGCAATGATTTCTTGAGCAGGTTATTATTTAATTCCATTTATATCCCGCCCTTCTCCGAAGACTCAGGGCAGCTTACAAGGTTAGCAGTAGCCATTCTATGTATATGCCTGCTTATTAGGGCTTTCACACACACCCCAAGCGGCATTATTACAAAGTCAGCTTAATTGCCCCCAACAATCTGGGTCCTCATTTTACCTACCTCAGAAGGATGGAAGGCTGAGTCAACCTTGAGCCTGGTGGGACGCGAACCTGCAATAATTATAAATGATATTCCGAACAGAAATGTTATTTTTTTTAAAAAAAGGGTTGCATTTCTTCTTAATTATTTTTAAAGGCACAGACACTGATTATTGAACTTTGAGAAGTCTATGCATGAAGAGTAATAGACACACCAGAGACAGCATGCAACAGTCCTAACCAAATAGTGAAAAAATTACATTCCTTTTGGTGATATCTCCAAATGGACTTTCCTTGTTTTTTAAAAAGTGGTTATTTTCTGAAAATATATATATTTGTACTTAAGAACAAACTGCCCTATTCTGGATTCTTGCACAAACCAAAGGGCTGCATAAATTGCCACTGGATTCCATGAATATATTTTTTTGACTCATGTATGATTATATCACAAATCTGAATGCTGCACACCCAATGATCACTTACCCCAACCAAATTATTAATATACCAAAAATAGAAACAAATTTTAAAAAGTGAGCCAATCTCCATATCCCCTATATGAAGGTGTTAAAGAAGCTGAATTATCATAAAATGAAAATTTCATTTTAAATGAAGTTAATTGAAAGGGAGCTTTTGCAGCTGGTGCAGGTGGCTACCCCCTGCTTCTTGGGGATTATGAAGCTTAAAGGGGTCACAGCTTCCCTTGCCACACAAGACAGAGTTGATGACATTAGTGCTTAATGGTGTTTGCATTGCACTCCCCCACCCACACCCCCCAAAAAAAATAGGTATGAGGGAAAAAGCAATATAGGTTCCAGGGCTGTTGAATCAATTAGCGTTACAATAGGTAGTTTTCACATATGGGGATGACCAGCTCAGCAACTACAGGCCTGGATATTTACATAGCTGTTAATTGGTCTCCTGCTGCTGGCTTAATAGGGTTGAGTTTATCAGCATTCCTAAGATCCTCCTCCTTGTGATCATATCATCATCATCATCACCACTACCACCATCAGCAGCAGCAGCAGCATTTTGTATGGTTGCAATGAAAGATACTTAGGACATCAATTGGAGGATCAGAAATAGGCAGAGGGGGAATTAGATTCAGCCATGAAACAAGCCAATATAGGGTAGGAAGGCATATGCCACTAGGCAGCTGTACCTCTAAAATAAAGTATATGCTCTTATGCTGTTTGGCCTCAGTTTTGATTAAGGGCCAACATTGCTTCGTATGATAATAAGTGATTGCAAAATGTAGCGTGCAGCTACAGTGTGGCTTGAATTCCTGTCCAGCCCAATTTGGTCTTTCCTGTATTGTCTCTTCATATGAATTTCATCTAAATCTGGATTATTTGAACTGTCCTTCAAAGAAGATCTTCAAGGGCTGTCTGGTTCTATTCTACTGTTTTACGTGACAGTTTGTAATCATGTACATGAGTAGTATTCTCATATCATGATAAACATGATCAGATGTTCCATCCCTGGCTCTCTTATTGATACATGGACACATTACAAATAGTTTCATTGATACCTTTATTCTTTTTTAAAATACATTTTATTCAGTTTTATTATGAGATACAAATGCAGAAAAAGACAAAGCTAGAGAACAAGGCGAAAGAAAGAGAGAAGTGCAAAGGAGAAAAAAGGAGTGACTTCTGATTTTTTTCAGTGTAGTAAAATACACACACACACACACACACACAAATACAACTTCAATATTTTAAGTCATGTCTATAATAGCAGCAGTTTAGTCATCAAAACCTAAATTAAATATTTCATTTTTTTAGTTTCAAGCAGTTTCCAAGTAGAAATAAAACTAAATAAATATTGATACCTTTAGTCTTTTGTATTACTGAAAAGAAAGAAAAGGGAAGAATGAGAGAGAGAGAAGATGACAGAGACTGTTTCATAAGGAGCCTTAAAATTCGGAACAAACTCCTCACAATTATTCAAAACTAGGACTGTTGTACTTTCTCCTCTGAGTATCTCGCTCCATTTTTTTTCCTGTTTGCTTTTAAAAACTGCAATTAATCACTTTTTCTTATATAAGGCTTTCAAGTAAAGATGGTGTGTGACAATTTCTATAACAGTCTTAATAAATTTAAAACAAAATGTAAACAAAATGATTTCATTAACCACTTTTTCTTATATAAGGCTTTCAAGTAAAGATGGTGTGTGACAATTTCTATAACAGTCTTAATAAATTTAAAACAAAATGTAAACAATGATTCCATTATTAAACATACTATAATTAGAAATGCTAATGTAAAGCCAATTAATGGACAATATTGGGTGAGCTGCAGAACACTTAAACCGGTAGGACTCTTTAAAAACGTTTTGTTTTTAACCAGTTGACCTCATTAGAAGAAGTGAGAAATGTAAGTCAACTGGATGAATGACTAAACAGTTCAATTTTAAATGAGTGAACACACCTATTAGAGGTGGAAAGGTTACATAAACCTCAAGGAGTGATCTTACCTCTTTTTCTCTCTTTCTCTTTGAAAAAGAAAAGCATCACCATAGAAATTGATGTCTTTTAGATATATTTGGATATGTCTAGATATGTGGTGGTGGTGACTCAAACCAACTACATTGCTCTTGAATGAGTAAAAGAGTTCACAACTGAGTTCATGGCATGAGGCAGTTTTCTTTCCAGCTCCCTAACATACACACAATAAACTAATTGCATATGCAGCTCAGCGCTTCTTGGCTGTCACTTAACTTACTGATAAAAACAATAATTTAGAAATTCTACAAACCATTGGAGCAAACAGTGTTAATTAGAACTGTTAGAATTATATTTCAGATGACATTTTCTAACTGTGGTGCCAATGCAATGGCGGAACTGTAAAATCTATTTGTGAGTAATTTTATTCTTCTTAAAAGTGTTGAAGATTTACAGGAATTCTGGCCCTCTTTTGCTGCATCTTGCAGGTTGTTCTCCTTATTTGACAAGATACAACATTTGAAAAGGATCTTTAAACTGTAACCTGAATATGAATTGTAGCTGGAAACAAAAGACAAATGTAAATTTAGTCCGCATGAGTAGAATTATTTCTAGATTACAGTGATTATAGTTCCGCTTTATTCTATGTACAGATCAGTCCTAAGCTTGTATATAAGTGTAGGAAGAAAAGTCTTCATCATAGTTCCATCCAAGCCGGGGATAAACAACATGGTGACTGCCTTGGGAAGAGGGTTACAGTTTATTGCAGAGGAAAGCCAGACAGGAAGATGGATCCAGAAAAAAGGACTGTCCACATGTGGGTATTGGGTTTTTATACCCTCTGGACTCTATTGTTTGGAGTTATTTCCAGTTCCAGGCTTTGTATTTCCTGTGTGACGTATTCTGCCCTGAGTCTAAGTGTGCCCTTCTAGGAATCTTGCTAGGAATCTTGCTGGTTGTGGGTATGTCCCAGCCCCTGCCTCCCTGGGGCTGGAGTATGAAGATGTTAAGTCTTTGTCTACCTAAGCTCCTGGCTCCAACCTTCTCGATGGCTCACATTTGTATGTCTATAGAACTGGTTTTCTGCTTGGCAGGGAAGGAGACCTGAGACTATTAAGAAAACTGAGCATGCTTTCCTGGTTCTTCAATTTCTTTTTAGGAAATATATTATTCTGCCCTTTTTATATTTCGTTCTCTGGGGAGCTGACTTCCCTCATAAGAAAGGATTCAGATACATTTGAATAGGGTCAAAGATGAATGACGTTGAGAGATTTTGGAAATGAAAATTCTCATTTCTCAAGAATTTCTCAAGAAATTGAAAAGTAGGTACAAGAAGAAAAGATTGCATGAAGACACCAGTCACAGAATCTCACCAATGAAAGAGATTATTTAGATTGTGTAGAAGGATCCCTTGATTAGTGCAGGAATCCAGTTGCTGCCTGAACATTTCCAGTATAGGAAAACACAAGATCCCTCTCAATCATTAGCTTCATGTTTGAATTGCTGTTCCAGTTAGGACATAATGTTCAGCTGATCTTTAGCTTCCTGTAACTGGTCTTTAGCTTCCTGCAAGAGCATTATTCCATGTGCTATACTTATGGATGAGCTAGAACAGATCAATGCCTTTTTTGTATATTGCTTCTTCAGATATTTGACTCAAGAAGTACAAGTGCCACTTTATCTCCTCAGTGATTTTTATTCAACTTAAATGTACCTATGTTATTCAAACTTGCTAAGCACATTGATTTGTGCTTTAAATTGTAAGCCGCCCTGAGTCTTTGGAGAAGGGCAGGATATAAATGGGATTAAAGAGCCTTGGTGGAGCAGTGGGCTAATGCCTCCTTAAGTAACACCAGCTGCCTGCAATTGGTGCAGGTTCGCATCCCACCAGGCTCAAGGTTGACTCAGCCTTCCATCCTTCCGAGGTAGGTAAAATGAGGACCCAGATTGTTGGGGGCAATAAGGTGACTTTGTAATAATGCCGCTGGGGGTGTGTGTGAAAGCCCTAATAAGCAGGCATATACATAGAATGAAGGCTACTGCTAAGTTTGTAAGCCGCCCTGAGTCTTCGGAGAAGGGCGGGATATAAATTGAATTAAAATAAAAAAAATAAAACATTAAAATAAAAATACACTTCCCTTGTAATGGTTAGTTTCCAGTTCCTTGATCCTCCTTATTGCCTTCCTTTGCACCTGTTTCATTCTCTCTGAATCCTTCAAACTGCAACAGATAAATAAAAACAACCAGCAACAAAGATAATCACATTTTTCATGCTATTATAAAATCTTGTCACCCAAAAGGCCTATGACCTGTACTTATACTGTTGTAGAAGGACAGAAAGCAAAGTTCACTTGAACATTTTCTAACAGAAAGAACTTTTTGGTAAGAAAACTAACTGCACAATATGGTAGTATATTTTCTGTCACTGTGACTATGGAGGCAAAAATGAACAGTTATTTGTCAGAAATGCTGTAGAATAGATCCCTAAATACGGCTGATGGGACTTGATGGACTTAATACCCCTTTTTAATTCTGGGGTACAGTTATTTTGGAAAGAGTTTCAGTTGCAAATCAACTATGTCTACATGTAGCCAACAATTAAAACTATACCATTTAGGTTTAATGTACACAATTGTTTTATTGGTTTTATGATTGCTCTTTTTCCAGGCAGACTTTTAGAGTATGGTATGGAAACACAACCTTATAGATATTGCTCTGCTGCCAAAATTATATCCCAACATATAAGAAAAAAGCTCAAAGCGACTTCCGGTGGCTCCGCGGCGCCGGAGACAGCCTTCCCGGGCTGCCCGCGGCTCAGCTGAGTGATTTTCGCCCGAAACAGCGCCGATCAGCTGTTCGGGCGAATTTGAAGCCCCCTCCTCGGGAGAAGAGGAGGGGGTGAGGCCCCAGGTAGGGGTCGAGTTCTCCGGGGCCGCCTGAGCTTGCAGCTTGGGCGGCTGAAGGATCGAACTCCCCCGTAGCCTGGGTCGCTCCCAGCTGGCCAGCGCCTCTGCTCCTGATTTCATGGAGCAGAGCCAGGCGTCTGCGACCACCCCTGCCTGAAGGAAGGACTATGGATTAAAAGGAGCAGGCAGAGCGGTACAAGAGGAAAAGGTGAAGAGGATTATTTTATTTTACTCTCGAGCTTGATGGACTTTTTTAAACTTTAAGTGAAAGTGCGTCACAATTGAAAGTTAAAGATGGCGGCTAAACCTCCTCCTAAAACTCTTCGGAGTGGTGGATCTTCTCCGGTGCAACAATCATCATTACAGGCATTGCACCCTCCTGATGTATTGACACTGAAGGATTTACGAGATGCTTTGGATAAACATGCCCAGGTACTTTTGGAATCAATTAATCAATCAATTGGTGATAAATTTGCACAGATGGAGGAGAAATTGAAGAAGCTGGAGGAGAGAATGGAGGAGAGGATGGAACAGAAGTTCAGGGTGATGAAGGTAGACATTTTGTCTTCAGTGTATAAAGTGGCTGAATGTGTGGAAGATTTGGATGAAAAAGTGGAAGATTTGACTCAAAAGAATGCCATATTAGAAGCAAAAGTATTGGAGAATGAAGATTTAAGAGATAAAATGGATAGAGAATTGAGTCTTGCTCAATATTTCCAGATGCAGTTTGCCATTAGAATCAGAGGTTTAAAGGAGAATATTAAGGAAGATCTAAAGCAGCTGGTTTCTGAGGCTCTTGAAGTGGTATTGAATCAGCCAGCATCCGAAATAAAAGGAGGCATGGATAAAGTGTTTCGTGTGAATTCATGGATTGCTAGACAGAGAAAGTTGCCTAGAGATGTGGTGGTTTATTTTGCAAAAAGGGAAATTAGAGATGAAGTTATACAAGCTGCCTATGACACTAAAGTCGTGATTGCTGATCAAGAAGTTCTGGTTCTAAAAGAAATTCCTCCAAAGATTTTAAGGAGAAGGAAGGATTTTACATTTCTTGTGCAAGAGCTCAAGCAACGAGATATAAGGTTCAGATGGGAGATCCCAGCTGGGTTGATGGTGATGCATGAAGGTAAAAGGTACCGTCTGGTTACTGTGATGCAAGCGCGTGATTTTTACAATAATGTTTTAAAAGCAACCCCATTAACACTTCTGGAAGCTGCAAAGGGATCTGGAGAAGGAGAACATCAAGAGGCTGAAGATGGACAGACAGAGGAGAATGGTGCTGGAGGAGATCAAGTTATAACACCTTTGGATGATCCTAGAGAACAGAGGGTGACGCGTGCTGCTTTAAAACGATCAAAAAAGATAAAAGAACAAGAACAGCAGAAGTCTATGGAACTTTCACAACGTACTTACAGCCAAGTAGTGGGAGGTGGGAAAAGATTTGGGTGAGGAATGTAAAATTTAAACAAGTTTGAAATCTAAGAGAGAATTTTTACAAAATGTTTTATAGATGGTATTTAGATTTTAAAAAGCTAAGTATGTATCTGAATTATTAGCCTAAATGTTGGAGGTGCGGTGATGAAGACGTAATATATTTTCATATATGGTGGACTTGTAAAAAGGTTAAGGCTTTTTGGATAAAAGTTTGGTGGAACATACTAAGTTGATGTTGAATTTAATTACGGCAGCAAGACTTTTGATAGGTTAGTACTGGAAAGAGGAACTGCCGACCATAGAAGAGTGGGCTTTAGAGGTTTCCGATTTGGTTGAAATGGCGAAGATTTCGGCCTATTTGCAAGATTACTTGCAGGAACGCTATATTATGGAAGGGAGAGAATGGTTTGAGTTTAGCCAGAATAAGTATAGGGTTAAGAAGTTTTATATTTGAATAAGGCTTTTTTCTTTGTTTCTTTTTCTATATTAGTTTTTTTTTATATATATTTAATATTACTAAGGTTTGTTTTATCCTATATAAGCTAGAGAGTGATAGATTTTAGAGTTTATGGTTGTTAATATATGGTTGTTTATGATTGTTTTCTTTTTATATATACCTTGTATTTAGCTCTGGGAAGTCGGGGGGGAGGGGGGGAGGGGGGGAGGAAGGGGGGGAGGGAGAAGGGTGGGGGAGGGGGGATTTTCTAAGGGAAAAATTGTATGTTAAAACTTTTCAATAAAAAAAAAAAGAAAAAAGCTCAAAGCAACTTCTGCTCTATTGTCAATAGGTCATGTTTTAGAGTTGCCTAAATTTTTTGTACATTTGTCATTCTGTTTTAAAACTGTGGACCAGTATGTATTTCAGACATGTCAAACACAAGGCCCGGGGGGCGGATGTGGCCCGCGAAGTGGTTTCATGTGGCCCACGAAGCCATCCTGGAAACAGTGAGGGAACGGCCCCCACTGCCTTGGCCCTGGCCCAGAGACCCTCCTTCTGCCAGAGACCCTCAGATCTGTCCCACTCCTGCCCAGGCCCCCATAGGCACCCTTCATTCGAACGTTGTAGAGCTGGCCATGCCCACCCAGTAGGCCATGCCCACCCTGGCCATACCCACCCGGCCCCTTGAGGGCAACATCAATGCTGATGCGGCCCTCAAATGAAATTGAGTTTGACACCCCTGATGTATTTCATTGTAAATCATAAATCATGTTTACTTGCTGCCCTGATCATTGGCAAGCTAATGTAACATGCTATGGTCTGATTCTGGCACCGTCCAACTGGAAGATAGAGAAAACATGGCTTCCTACTCTGATTTCCCTTTTAAGTAGATAAAGCTGGAACTCCATCTTTACAATTCATGCTGAACTTTATTAACTGAGCTAGGAGTAGATATTGGCCATATCAGCTAAGACTTTGTCCTAATGGGTAGATTCACTGTTTACATCCACATCTCACGACTTAAGTATGATGTATGTGTATACATCCATTGTGAAACATATATTTTTTGGCTTCCACCTCAGCCAACTTTATTCTCTTAAGTTGACAACAGCCATATTGTTTTATGTAACCCTTTTTGGTTAATAAGGTTACTAAACTAATCCAAATTTTGGGCTTCTTTTATTGCCAAAATGAAAATGCAGTAAATGGAAAAACAAAACAAAACAAAACAAAACAAAACAAAACAAAACAAAACAAAACACAAAGCCCTGGGCAGAGCCGGAAAACCAGTGAGTCAACCCTTGAAATTAGCCGAATCGGGGAAAATCCCTCATGTGGATGTGTACTCTGGATGATAGGCTGTACAAACCAACTCCTGTTTTTAAAAATGTTAAAAAAATAATAACAAGAGTTGTTTTGTCAGTTGAGCCCTGAATTTGAATCCCAACTCCACAGATGGCTAGGTAACAGCTTCAATTTATTAGCAGATTTCTTTTACTGTATATAGACCTTTGATAAGGATATTTCCCACAGGACATCCACTTTATCACTTTGGTCAATGATATTTTGCAGAATGACTTTATGGAAGAATAAGGGGAGCTTTATGTAAACCTTTTTGCTAAGAGCAAAATCTGGAGTTCACTCCAGGTTCTTCACAGAAAGCTTGGCCCATGGTGTAGAATTTTTGTGAAATGACATGGTGTGTCCTCATTAACACCCACACTATGAACCTATGATTTATAAGAGTTCAGTGCTTATGAAGATAGCGAATTATTAAATCAATAGCACATGATGCATTTAGAGCACAGACTCTATATTTGACAATGCCAGTTTGCTAAAGTCACGCATTCGGCAGGATCTTGCATTCTTTAATCAACCTCTCATTGTTTGATTTATATGCACGCACCAAGACAGTACAATCTAGATAAGAGCAAGCTTTTCTGGGATCTCTTGGCTTCAATGTGTTTAGCTTTATGTAATCATCTATGGCTACGCTGACATATAAAAAAACCCAATGATTTTGGTAATAGCTGGGTCTGCATTGGTGGGAAAATGCATTAATACTCAGATCAATGACACAATTAGTAATATATACAACATATTTAAAATGAGCTGCTTTTCCTAGCAAGAGAAGGATCTAAGCTCTATCAACCAATTAAGTTCTAAGGGGCTGCCACAAAGAAGAGAAGAAGGCTTCTGGCTTAGAAATCTCACTCTGACTTAATTATTTTTGTCATGGGATGATTGCTATGCATTTCCTTTGACACACAGAAAAGAGTCCTGATTTCTGCAGGAAAAAGGAATGCTTTCTGTCTTACAAAGCCAAAAAAAGTTCCCACCTTCTATAAGGGAACCCTAAGTGTGGGGTTTTGCTGTGGGGTGGTGTTAGGGCTTATGACCTAGCAGAGATGTGAACATATGAGGAGAATTCAGCTTTGGGGCCAATTCACTACTTATGGTAGTGTTGAATTTGCCCCCAAAGTTGAATTCTCCTCCTAATCACATTCAGTTAGATGAGCAACCTTAGCTAGAAGAAAGGGAAAAAAGAGGAGCGTGCAAACCTATGACTACATAGCCTAAATAAGGGATGTCAAACTCGCAATGTCACATGACATGTCATGACGTATTACGAGTTTTTTTTCCATTGCCAGCAATGAGGTGGGCACGGTTTTGCCATGACGCATCCAGCCCACAGGCCGGCAGTTTGATACTCTGGCCTAAATGGTATTTAATATTCTATTTGAATGAAGCCATTATGTCTGCAGTAGTTTCATCATTCAGAAATCAAAGAAGTTGTTGCTTATGCACCACTGAGTTGTAGTGGCATGGTGGTTAGGATGTAGTATTGCAGGCAAATTCTGCCCGCAGCCAGGAGTTTGATCCTGACCAGCTCAAGGTTGTCTTAGCCTTCCGTCCTTCTGAAGTTGATAAAATGAAGACCCAGATGCTGACATTGTAAACCACTCAGAGACTGCTGTATATAAAGAGGTATATAAATCACAGTGCTATTGCTATTGCTATTATGCATTTTGCTCAGTTATTTGTCTTTCCCTTTTGCTGTAAGAAACCACTTTTCATATTTCTAGTTAATACAATTTATTTTGAACAAGGACTTTGGTGAGAATACAAGTAACTCATGATGATCTACTATGTTTAGTGTTAAACTATTAGACTGTACTATTTCCTCTTTCATTTGTTCTCCTTTCAGTCAGAGGTATACCAGACAGGATTCCAGAACTACATCCAGCTCTGAATTCCAGGGAAACCTCACTAAAGCCCATAAAATGGTTGCAGAAAAAAAATGTAATTTTCAACAAAAAGGAAAATATATTTATTACATGGGGAATAACCCCATTAACTTCATTCAAGTGCTGCTGTTTGGGTCCTGCCTACTTTTGGGGGTGCTGTCCCTAGTACATAAAAGGTAAAGGTTCCCCCACACACATGTGTTAGTTGTTTCCAACTCTAGGGGATGGTGCTCATCTCTGTTTCAAAGCCGAAGAGCCAGCGCTTGTCCGAGGATGTCTCCGTGGTCATGTGGCCGGCATGACTAGACGCCAAAGGCGACAGAACACTGTTACCTTCCCACCGTAGTGGTCCCTATTTTTCTACTTGCATTTTTATGAGCTTTCGAACTGCTAGGCTGGCAGAAGTTGGGACGAGTAACAGGCGCTCACTCTGTTACACGGCACTTGGGATTCGACCCACTAAACTGGCGACCTTCTGATCGACAAGCTCAGTGTCCTAACCCACTGAGCCACCGCGTCCCTTCCCAAGTACATACAACGGCTTAAAGTCCAAGTGCAGCATTTGGCCCAAAGAATGGATGTAAATTTCTGTTCCTTTAAATCATGTTGCATTAAGAATTCTAAAGATGCACATACAAGCTACTGTAGGTTCTCAGAAAACTCTAATAAATAGGTTGATGGATGTTTTTAATTGTAATGATAGGTGGATGGATCTGTGGTGTATTTCTTTTACAAACTGTTTAGATTAATCTTGAAGCAGCATAAGAGAGCTTGAAAAATAAGTAAGAACTCTGTTTTGTATCACATGTTTTTGGTATGAATTCAACATGGACTGAAAGAAAACTCTTATTATAAGTGGCACATGATTCCTAGGCTTGGGGATACCAAGGGAACTTACTACATATACTTCATAAAATGATTACTTTTTGTTTCTGTTGGATTTTTCTTCCTTTTTAAGAAATTAGTAGCTATTTCTTGGATTATTTATTTTGTTCCCCACTTTCTATGTACTGGGAAGACTTGGTGTCTGGGCAAATGGAAGCTCCTGTGGAATTATAAGCAGAAGAATTTAAATATGGGAGGCTGGCGAGCAAGAATAGAAGAAAGCTATTAACCTCCTGTCCAGTTTTGTGAATTAATTGTATGCTTCTGCTTGGCTGCTCTCTAATATAAAATGCTGAACATGATAGACATTGGAATTGTACCATAGAACTATGTTTTTACATCACATATGTTACAGAACAGTCTCTAGAAAATAATTATTGTATATTCTGCCTTTGTATTTGTAGAACAGCTGTGTTACAAGTACGATATAGATGAAAAAAGGCAGATAAAAGCATTATTATCAGGTTTCTTTGCCCTTCCTGCCCTCCTGAGATTATACTTAACTTAAATAAATTTGCCATTCATTTGACCACATTTATTATGCTTTTACTACTCAAGTCTTTATGAGATATTTGGATCTTTGATTTAAGCTAAATTTTATCACAACTGTTCTGTTGAAATCAAAGGGACTTGTGTGTATGCAAACTTTGCTACTACAAAGATTCAATACATTTAAAACAGACCCATAAAAAAGGTGAATCTTAAGTCAGTCAGGGCTAAATTAAGGCCCACTGATTTTGATAGGTCTATTTTAAATACAACCACAATTGGATTCAATGCAAACTATAAATTATTTCTTTTTCATTAAAGTATTTTTCACAAAATACGAAGCTCTCTCTACTTCTCAGCCTTAGCAAGTTCTATGGACTTCAATTCCCAGAATTCCCCAGCCAGCCAAGGTTGAAAAACACAGCTGTATACAATCTGAACTAGTTTTGATAGCTAGAAGACAATTATTTTATTATTATTGTTGTTATTATTGTTATTATTGTTATTATTGTTATTATTATTGTTGCTGTTGTTGTTGTTGTTGTTATTATTATTATTATTATTATTAATTATTATTATTATTATTTCGGTTTATATACCGCCCTATTCCCGAAGGACTCAGGGCGGTTTACAGGGCAGAATTTAAAAACAATTTAGGATTTAAACTTCCTACATAATTGCGTATGTTAAATTTCCTATTTTTTCCCCTTTGTTGAATAATTTGGCTGAAATGTTTTGATTAAGAGAGATGTACTTTTGGGGGAAGGAGAGTTGTTTCTGTTTTTTCTTTTGAGCAGGTAAAAATAAAACAAACTATTTGTGTATGAGAGCTCCAGAAATTGTTTGGGGTGGATTTGATTAGGAAAATTATTAAAACCTAAAAATATTTAATAATAATATTGAATTATTATTAAAAGCTAGATCAACCATACATATTCATTATTTGATAACATTTCACATACAAGCAAGTAATCCCAAATAAGATTAGTAAATGTGGTTTTATTTAAATCTTTCTCTCACATACGTACGCATATTTCAATATTGAGCGTAGGATTAATTTTTTCATTTCTTTGCACAGCTTCACTTATTCTAATCAGATCTGAATTAGTTTCTTGAAGAAACCAGATGTAATCTGATTAGTCTTTGGGTTTGAAAACTACAGGATGGCTAAGTAAGGAGCATATGTTAAACGACCGTTACTCAGGAGAATTGCGAGTGGCCTTGAATGAAAGCTAGAACAGCAGGTTTTGAAAATTTGATTAGCACTTTAGGAATTAAAGGGGAAGGTTAGCTCAAGCAGCTAACAACTGAAATATGCATTGTAGTCAGGGAGACAAATGAGAGCCATACGTCTAATGCAGTAGCATGTAGCTGTAATCTTGACCAACAAAGTTCCTATAAGCATCCATCTGATTATGACTGTATTTATGTAGCTAGATGCTACTCCAGTTTTGCTACTGTGGCCTTTTCCTTATCAAAGATAAAACTGCTTTAAAAGATTCCCAGAGTTTTGGATGTAGCCAGCATGTTGGGCACATTTTGGTAAAATGCATATATAAAACAGAATGAGATGTGATGCTAGCTACCAGCTTGGCTGGCTTCAAAAAAGGGTTGGACCAATTCTTGGAAGTCATGGGGATCATTAGCTGTTAGCCTTGATAGCAGTGTGGCTGCTGCAAACATATGTGGGAATGACCTTGAGTGACAGGAGGAAGATTTGCAGACTAGACAACAATCTGATAAGAGGCAACTCAGTCCACAGGTGGGGGAAAAGCATGAGAAACAAGAAACATGGGTTTCTTTTGAGCTTCTTCCCCTGCCCACTATGCAGCTACAGGCTATACTATCTCTTATCTGATTATTCCCTAGGCAGCATCTCTGGGCACAATCTCCAAGGGTCTTTCCCATATAACAATACATATAAAGCACTGTTTATGCTTTGTTTTTATTTCTTCTTATTCAGTCTTTGGAAGATAGGAAGGAACTTTCATTGGTAGGAACATCTCTCTATATATTTACACTATATATTCATGAGTCCAAAGTATTTCTTGAACCTGGAAACAAACCAGAGAAACTTGTAGACCTTTCATAGGATTGTTGGATTGTTTACTATTCTGTACAAAAGTTTTCAGGCCAGAACTAATGACTAGTTTTATCCAAAAGAAGATTCTGGTTTCTGAGGTTGACCTTATCCATAAACTATTTTCTTTCATCCTCCAACAATATGACTTCAGTTTAAGAAGCGTCTAACATTACAAGGGTGATTATATGCTGATGGTCCCAGAACTGATCTTGGACATATCTACAACAGTTTTGGAAAGCTGCTTGGAACCATTGCCAATCAATTGGACAATACTAGAACAAAATTGACTAATGATCTGATGAACTTTTTGCTTCATTACTAGAGCACATATCTTCAATATCTTCATAAATGACTTAGATGAGTTAATAGAAAGGGAAGTTATCAAATCTGCAGATGACACTAAACTGGCAGGAATAGCCAACACCCCAGAAGACAAGCTCAGGATCCCAAAAGATCTCAACAGACTTGAACAATGGGCCCTATCTAACAACATGAAATTTAATGTGGAGAAAAGCAAGGTTTTACAACTAGGCAGCAAAAACCATAGGTACAAATACAGATTAGGCAGTACCTGGCTCAAAAACAGTAACTGTGAAAGGGACCTTGGAGTCCTAGTGGACAATCACTTAACCATGAGCCAGTAGTGTTCAGGAGCAGTCAAAAAAGCTAATACAATCCTTGGTTGTATAAATAGAGGCATAGAATCAAAATCATGTGAAGTATTAGTACCGCTTTATAAATCCTTAGTAAGACCATACCTAGAATACTGCATCCAGTTTTGGTCACCACATTACAAAAAAAAATGTTGAGACTTTGGAGAAAAGTGCAAAGAAGAGCAACTAAGATGATTAAAGGTCTAGAGACAAAAACATATGAAGAACAGTTGCAGGAATTGGGTATGGTTAGTCTAGAACACGGGTGTTAAACTCGTGATGTCATGTGATGTGTCGTGATGTATCACAACTTTTTTCCATTGCCGGCAATGGGGTGGGTGCAGTTTTGGCATGATGCATCTGGCCAATGGGCTGGCAGTTTGACACCCCTGGTCTAGAGAAAAGGACTAGGGGTGACATGTCATCTTGTGGGACTAAGGAAGTCTGCCTTCTCTGACTTGGCTCCCATGCATCCAGTCTGGGTCACCACATTACAAAAAAGTTGAGATCTTGGAAAAAGTACAAAAAACAGCAACTAAGATGATAAAAGGCCTGGAGACAAACACATATGAAGAACGATTGCAGGAATTGGGTATGGCTAGTCTAGACAAAAGAGGCACTAGGGGTGACATGATAGCAGTATTCCAGTATTTGATGGGCTGCCACAAAGAATAGAGGATCAACTTATTTTCCAAAGAACCAGAGAGCAGGACAAGAAACAATGGATGGAAACTAATCAAGGAGAGAAGCAACCTGGAATTAAGGCGAAACTTTCTAACAGGGAAAGCAATTAACTGGTGAAACAGCTTGCCTGTAGGTGCTTCATCACTGGAGGTTTTTAAGAAAAGACTGTACAGTCTCCTGTCTGAATAGGGGGATGGACTAGAAGACCTCAAAGGTGCCTTCCAGCTCTATTCTGATTGATTTATATTTCCAGCAAAGAGTGGTTGGTAATTGACAATTCACTGACAATCACTCTAAGTCATCATAACATCACAGCTAAGGTTAAGGCTATCAGTCAATCTCTAGTTGCAGTGGTATTTGTTGAAAACCCAGAAAGTCCCCCAGTCTTTGATATGCTTTCAGGAATTCAGTAGCTACATCAAAACTGTAGCTTCTAAGAAAGTGGAATATTACTGTTTATGCTTTGCTTCCTGATTTCTATTTTTCTGATGTCCAACTGGGGCTATTGGAGCGTCTACTCCCTATTGTCTGAGCAACTGCTAAGCACATTGATTTGTGCTTTAAATTGTAAGCCGCCCTGAGTCTTCAGAGAAGGGTGGGATATAAATGGGATTAATAATAAAAAAACTGACTGGAGCTAGGAATAAATTCATTTTAAATTTGACAAATTGGATGGTGATAGATGAATTTATTTCAATTTAGCTGAATGGGCAGGATCAAATAATCAAATAAATTAAGGCAGAAGTTATGAAATATATCAGGAATGATCATGCTAAGTATACAAACATCCAAATGGGAGCTAACAGGATGATAAGAAGTCTGCAATAACAAAATTTATGAAGAACACCTAAAGAAACGAGGTGCATTTAGTTTGCGGAAGAGAAGATTAAGAGGAAAGGTCTGAAAAGATATCCGATGCAAGAGTAGGTAGGTACATTTGCTTTCTCCTGAAACTGAGAACAGGATGAGGATCAATGATTGGAATTTAAAGAAAAAAAGATTCAGATTGAATATTAGAAGGAGTTTCCTGATGAAAAGAGGAGTTAAGCATTTATGCTGACTGCCTACAGCACTGTGGATTCTTCCTCTCTTTCAAAAGTTTCATATGGATACTGGATAGCTACACATTGGGAATGGTTTAATGGATTCATGAACTGAGCAGATTGATCTAGATCAGGGGGGTCAAACTCGCAACGTCATGTGATGTGTTGTGACCTATCACAACTTTTTTTCCATTGCCAGCAATGGGGTGGGCGTGTTTTTATCATGACGCATCCGGCCCGCAGGCTGGCAGTTTGACACCCTTGATCTAGATGTTCCATAAGATGCCCTCCAACCTAGGTATCCAAATTATTCTACCCAAATACAGTTATTTCATTTTGATTTGGTGATGCCCACTTCTTAAGTTTCCTTCCTTCCTTCCTTCCTTCCTTCCTTCCTTCCTTCCTTCCTTCCTTCCTTCCTTCCTTCCTTCCTTCCTTCCTTCCTTCCTTCCTTCTTTCCCTTCCCTTCCCTTCCCTTCCCTTTTTATTTGTATCCTACCTTTATTATTTTGATAAATAACTCAACACACCTTCTTCCTCCTATTTTCTCCATCACCAGGGAATTAGGCTGAGAGAAAATGACCGATCCAAGGCCATCAAAGTCATCTCAGCCTCACTCCCTTTATGCAACCTCTGCCAAAGTAATAAAATAATTCACTATTGTGAAAAGATGAAAAGATGTTCTTCCTTTCCTACTAAGCAGAAAAAGAGTACATTTTCATCTTTCTTACTGGCCCCTCAATTATAACATCTTTTTTTCTATACTAAAACTGAATTGCATCACGGAGACTGGGAAATTGTTGTAATGTTAGTAGTCAGATACTCTTTCTTCAATATGCAGGACAATCGAGTCCTAGGGGTAAATTAAAGAATAAGTAGAACTCTCTTAAACAGCTGCCTTGTGTATAAAAAGCAAACACAATCATTCTCATGACACAAGAAATTTATGAGGGTCCCTCTTTAGAAAAAAAAAAGAAGGCTATGAGGGTCAGTTTTCATAAGCTATTTTGGAAATGGAATTTTTATCACATCTCCAATCCACTCTCCCACCAATGCTCCTTTTTCAACTTTTATAATTAGCTCTGACATCAAGTGCCAAATACTACAAACTTTTCTTCCTTTCTTAATTGTCAAACTTAGAGCTCCATATTGGGGAAAACTTGCACCATCAGATGATCTGGTATCAGATGTTACTATCTGTACCATTACTGTTTATCAGATGGATGGATAATGGATAATAATGGTTGTATGATGACATAATGAATAATTATCACACAGAGATAGTTATATGTCTGAAATATATCACAATGGAAGAAAGTAAAGTCCATCAAAATGTATACACTTTGTTCAAATTTCTTTATATAATGGACAGAACTGATATTTAACACCTGTTCTGCCTTTGAATGAAAGTATTTAAGTTACATGCATTTCTCAAATTACCAACAATTTATTACTACCAGAACAGGTGTTAAGCTAACTAGCCTGTGATATCCTGGATAAGTGAAGCATGTGGGAAGGGGGGCTGGCTAGCTTTCAATTTGCTGGCACAGAGACTGTTTTTATGAAGGTGTGCAACTTCAGATCTGAATTCTTAAACAATTTTTGGATAGAAATCCTTAGAACCTAGGAATTTATTCATTTTCAATTTGTCAGTAGGCCCCAGTACATTTTGTATTTTGATTTACTTCTCTAAAAATAATCAATTCTATAATTTCCTTAGTTGTTCCTTAACCCTTGTTAACTACTCCTGCTTGACTAAGAAGCAGCCATAGAAATTGGTTAAATAAAAATAATTAAGAAGCAAAATAGATTTTTCAAAGATATAATAGTTAATAAAATAGTTAATATTCCCCCTTCCCATTAGAAAGAGAGCTCTAACCTTGGAAGTTTGGAATATAACATTGGATCCTCCCCTGCAATTTCACAGCTCCAGTGTTGGGAGAAGGAGAAACAAGGATAATTGTGAGTTATAGCATAGATCTGAAGAATTCAAGGCCCTCTAAATCTTTCTCCACACTCTGATCCAGGGGGAAAACATCCTAGTCCAAATGTGGATATAAAATATTTATTTCCATTACTCTTAATAAGAATATAATGAGAAAATTATTGGAACAATGACAAAATCTATTCATCTCTAATTTGCACAGTGCTGTGATAGGCAGGCAAGGGTTTCTTAAAGCATCCAGCACTGATATACTGTGAGGGGTCCAAAGTGGTCTTCTAAGATGCAGTCATTTACTGGAATACGAAGTGTGGTTGTCTGTAATGATCTATGTATACGCAAGCAATATTTCTCCTCAGTAACCTGTTTTATGCTGGTTGCACTTACTATTTTGATTTATGACTTTAGAATCAGGATCTACCTATGAGGGGTTAGATATCACCAGAATTATGTGGGGACTATGGGAATCGTAAGATGACAGTAGCCATGCCATGAAGACTATGTTTACTCCAAGTCAGAGGAGAATTTTCAATGCAGAATCCAATTGACAATTTCTCCTGGTGTTACAGTAAATTGTTAGACTGCTGTATCTAATTCAATGCTACAGCCTTAAACCCAACCTGAAATTTCTCCATAGAACTTAGTGAGGGCAGTCAGTTAATAGGTTAACCAGGAGATGGAAAAGTCCCAAAATTAAAGAACCCTTCAAGGAAGACATTGGGTCGACATGTTGAGACAACTCATTGAAATGAAAAAGCTGACAGGAACATGACAGGGAAATCAAAACATTGCCTTCTCATATGTTCTAATTCACAAATGTGCAAATGGATAGTAGCTCCCCCTTGATGACAGATTTAATTTAAAACTTTATGTAAGTACTAATTATAATATTTTCCTGAGAGGGAAAATATTTCAGACAGTATGGCTAATGACACTGTGAGCTGAAAGTGGCTTCCATTTCTTTATACTAAAAACATTCCCTCCCTTCTCCTCCTCTCTTTTTCATGTCTATTGTGGGTAAAATAATTAAAATCCTGTAGTTTTTGTTCCCTAAAAGGCTACAGCTGCCTAAACTGACTAATTTAGTGGTGACAGAAGCTTCATAAGCAAGAGCTAATTTCACCTGCTGTATCTAAGGAAAGTGCTGGGTGACCTGAAATGACTCAATCCAATTAAACTGTTCCTGTCTTAAAGGTAGGACAGCTGTTACAGAAAAGTCTTTGGGCTGTTACAGAAAAGCAAAGCTAATATGGGAAGTGAAAGCATCAGCAATTGTTTCAATGAAAATTAATGGCAAAGATTAACTGATAGTTCTGTGGAGAATGAAATGAATGTGGACAGTGTTTCTACTTTTGCTTGAAGGTCTCAAAATAGGTTGCTATAAAATGAAATATACATCTTTCCTACCCAAATGTATAAGATGCCTGTTCATCAGAGTTTTATTGGAAGAAAAAAAAAACACCTGCTGAGATGAGGTTATCATAGCAACTTTCAGTAGATCATTTTATGTGCTTTAAGTCAGAGTTCCGCAACCTTACCAGCTTTGTGGACCGGTGGAGGATGGTGGTGTGGAGAAGGGATGGTTATGTGCAAGTGGTGGGCAAGTGCACGTGCACGCGCAGCTCCATTTGTATGAGTGATGAGTGATGGGGACACGTGATGTATGAGTGATGGGGACACGTGCCTCCTCCCACTTACACAAATGGAGTGCACATGCACATGCTCTCGCCCAAGTGGGAATGCTCACCTGTGCACTCACCCACCACTTCTATAGCCCGCTTCTGAACGGCTCAAGGCCCGGTAGTGGGCTGTGGCCCTTGCTTTAAGTCTAGCCTTTCATCTAAGAAAGTGGATTATATAAAAAGCTCTGTTCCCCTCCCCATTTTCATATCACAGGTAGACTAGGTTGAACTACAAGACAATACATTTCCAGCTATCTACTCTTCTAAGCAATGATGATATTTTATTTATTTCTATAGCCACCCATCTCAACCAAGTGACTCTGGGTGACTAAAAATGAAGAACTTTCATAGCTCTCTTTAAACAATAGAAAATAAATATATACA
Organism: Vipera berus; assembly: GCF_964194415.1. NCBI lineage: Eukaryota > Metazoa > Chordata > Lepidosauria > Squamata > Viperidae > Vipera > Vipera berus. The sequence goes on from NC_138202.1 coordinate 283,313,922, forward strand.
ACTGCTGAGAAAACTATCATAATAACTGTCAGTAAAGCCAAGAACCCCTTCATGGATTACTGCCTTGTCGTGGCGAAGGGGCTTGCGTAATTCAATGAAGCTATGAGCTATGCCGTGCAGGGCCACCCAAGACGGACAGGTCATAGCTGAGAGTTCTGACAAAACGTGATCCACTGGAGAAGGAAATGGCAACCCACTCCAGTATCTTTGCCATGAAAACCCTATGGACAGTACCAAAAGGCAAAACGATATGACGCTGGAAGATGAGCCCCTCAGGTCGGAAGGCGTCCAATATGCTACTGGGGAAGAGCAGAGGGCTAGTACTAGTAGCGCCAGAAAGAATGAAGCGACTGGGCCAAAGCCGAAAGGACGCTCAGCTGTGGATATGTCTGGTGGTGAAAGGAAAGTCCGATGCTGTAAAGATTTTTTCTCCATAGGAACCTGGAATGTAAGATCCATGAATCAAGGAAAGCTGGACGTGGTCAAACAAGAGATGACAAGACTGAACATCGACATCTTAGGTATCAGCGAACTAAAATGGACAGGAATGGGTGAATTTAATTCAGATGACCATCAGGTATACTACTGCGGGCAAGAATCCCTCAGAAGAAATGGAGTAGCCTTCATAGTCAATAAAAGAGTAGGAAAAGCAATACTGGGATACAATCCTCAAAATGACAGAATGATCTCAGTTCGAATCCAAGGCAAACCATTCAATATCACAGTAGTCCAAGTCTATGCCCCAACCACCAGTGCTGAAGAGGATGAAATTGACCGGTTCTATGAAGCCCTACAGCACCTTATAGAAGTAACACCAAAAAATGATGTCCTTATCATCATGGGGGATTGGAATGCTAAAGTAGGAAGCCAAAAGATAACTGGAATAACAGGCAAGTTTGGCCTTGGAGTGCAAAATGAAGCAGGGCACAGGCTGATAGAATTCTGTCAAGAGAATACGATGGTCATAGCAAACACTCTTTTCCAACAACCCAAGAGATGGCTCTACACATGGACATCACCAGATGGTCAACACAGAAATCAGATTGACTATATGCTCTGCAGCCAAAGATGGAGAAGCTCTATACAGTCAGTAAAAACAAGACCAGGAGCTGACTGTGGCTCAGACCATGAGCTTCTCCTTGCAAAGTTTAGGCTTAAACTGAAGAAAGTAGGGAAAAGCACTAGGCCACTCAGGTATGAATTAAATCATATCATATCCCTGTTGAATATACAGTAGAGGTGACAAATAGATTTAAGGAATTAGATCTGATAGACAGAGTGCCTGAAGAACTATGGACAGAGGTTCGCGACATTGTACAAGAGGTAGCAACCAAAACCATCCCAAAGAAAAAGAAATGCAAGAAAGCAAAATGGCTGTCTGAGGAAGCTTTGCAAATAGCTGAGGAAAGGAGGGAAGCGAAAGGCAAGGGAGAAAAAGAAAGATACACCCAATTGAATGCAGAATTCCAGAGAATAGCTAGAAGAGATAAGAATGCCTTCTTAAATGAACAGTGCAAAGAAATAGAAGAAAACAATAGAACAGGGAGGACCAGAGATCTTTTCAAGAAAATTGGAGAAATGAAGGGAACGTTTAATGCAAAAATGGGCATGATAAAGGACCAAAATGGCAGGGACCTAACAGAGGCAGAAGAGATTAAGAAGAGGTGGCAAAATTACACAGAAGAACTATACAAGAATGAGCTTAACGTCCCTGATAATCACAATGAGGTGGTCACTGACCTCGAGCCAGACATCCTAGAATGTGAAGTGAAGTGGGCCTTAGAAAAGCTGAGCAACAACAAAGCTAGTGGAAGTGACAGTATTCCAGCTGAGCTATTCAAAATCTTAAAAGACAATGCAGTAAAAGTGCTACACTCAATTTGCCAGCAAATTTGGAAAACTCAACAATGGCCACAGGATTGGAAAAGATCAGTTTACATTCCAATTCCAAAGAAAGGCAGTGCCAAAGAATGTTCAAACTATCGGACTTCCGCTGGCGGCGCGGCGCTGAAGACAGCCTCCCCTGGCTGCCCGCGGCTCAGCTGTTTGTTTTTTTGCCTGAAACAGCGCCGATCAGCTGTTCGGGCGAAATTGAAGCCCCCTCCTCGGGAGAAGAGGAGGGGGTGAGGCCCCAGGTAGGGGTAGAGTTCTCCGAGGCCGCCTGAGCTTTGAGCTTGGGCGGCTGAAGGATCGAACTCCCCCGAAGCCTGGGTTGCTCCCAGCTGGCCGTCGTCTCTGCTCCGAACTTCCTGGAGCAGAGCCAGGCGTCTGCGAACCAGCCCTGCCTGATGAAAGGACTATGATTTAAAGGAGCAGGCAGAGCGGTACAAGAGGAAAAGGTGAAGAGGACTATTTTACTGTACTCTCTAACTTGTTGGACTTTTTAAACTTTAATTGAAAGTGCGTCATAATTGAGGATTAAAAGATGGCGGCTAAACCTCCCTCTAAAACTCTTCGGAGTGGAGGATCCTCGCCGGTGCAACAATCATCACTACAGGCATTGCACCCTCCTGAAGTGCTGACATCGAAGGATTTGCGAGATGCCTTGGATAAACATGCCCAGGTACTTTTGGAATCAATTAATCAATCAATTGCTGATAAATTTGCACAGATGGAGGAGAAATTGGAGAAATTTGAGGAAAGAATGGAAGAGAGGATGGAACAGAAGTACAGCGTGATGAAGGTAGACATTTTGACTTCAGTGCATAAAGTGGCGGAATGTGTGGAAGATTTAGATGAAAAAGTGGATGATTTGGCTCAAAGGAATGCTATACTAGAAGTAAAAGCACGGGAGAATGAAATTGAAAGAGGCAAGTTGGAAAGGGAGTTAAGCCATGCCCAACATTACCAGATGCAGTTTGCTGTCAGAATTAGAGGCTTAAAAGAGAATGTTAAAGAAGATTTAAAGCAGCTGATCTCTGAGGCTCTCGAAGGGGTATTGAACCAGCCAGCATCTGAAATAAGAGCAGCTATGGATAAAGTGTTTCGGGTGAATTCATGGATTGCCAGACAGAGAAAGTTGCCTAGAGATGTGGTGGTTTATTTTGCAAAAAGAGAAATTAGAGATCAAGTTATACAAGCTGCCTATGATGTTAAGGTTGTGATTGCTGAACAAGAAGTCTTGGTTTTAAAAGAAATTCCTCCAAGGATTTTAAGGGGAAGAAAGGACTATACATTTCTTGTGCAAGAGCTCAAGCAAAGAGATATAAGGTTCAGATGGGAGATTCCAGAGGGGCTGATGGTGATGTATGAAGGTAAAAGGTATAGGCTGACTACTGTGAAACAAGCACGTGATTTCTACAATAATGTCTTAAAAGCAACCTCATTAACGCTCTTGGAAGCTGGAAAGGGATCTGGAGAAGAAGAACAACAAGAGGAGGAAACAGAGGAAAATGGTGCTGGAGGAGATCAAGCTACAATCTCTTTGGATGATCCTAGAGAGCAAAGAGTGACGCGTGCTGCTTTAAAACGAGCAAAGAAAATAAAAGAACAAGATCAGCAAAAGTCTTCAGATTCTTCACATCGCATTCATAGCCAAGCTGTGGGAGGAGCACGGCCTAAAGTAACCAGTCCTATCAAAGCTGTGGTCCAAGAGCTTTTCGAGGATATACATGGCAACTAAATTTTTAACCTGGAATGTTAATGGACTAAACTCACCGCAGAAGAGGAAGAAAGTTTTTCAATATTTAAAACAATTTAAGATAGATGTTATATGCCTGCAAGAAACGCATATTAGAGTTTTGGATCAAAAGTATTTATTGAACTCGAGGCTGGGTACGCAATTTGTTGCTTCTGCAGAGAATAAGAAAAATGGAGTGGTTGTTTATGTTAAAAGTGCCTTAACAGCGGACCTAATTGAAGCAGATAAGCATGGAAGATATGTTATGATCGAGCTGTTGTTTGAAGGTAAAAAGACGCTTTTAGTTGGATTATATGCTCCAAATCAACAACAAGCTGACTTTTTTAGTTTACTTCATACAAAGCTTACCCAGTTGGATTATAAATCCTTTATTTTTATGGGGGACTGGAATGGAGTTATGGATGTACAGTTGGATAAGGCTGGAGCCTTTAAACGCATTCCAAGTCACGCTAGACTGCCTAAATCTTTTTTTGAAATGAAGGATGACCTGGAATTGCGAGATATTTGGCGTGAGAGACATTTGCGGGAGAAGGATTATACATTTTATTCTGATAGACACCAATCTTTTTCGAGGATTGATTTTATTTTGTTGACTAATGATCTTCTTTTGAGAACTAAAAAGGTGAAAATCTGCGCAAGAATTATCTCTGATCACAGTCCAGTGTGGTTGGAGATTGATAAGGAAAGAGGAGATAGACGCTCATGGCGCGTAAATGAGAATTTGTTTAGAAATCAGAGAAATGTGGAAGAATGCAAACAGCGGATGAAGGATTTTTTTGAGATGAATATGAATAAGGGTACCTCTATGGATATGGTTTGGGATGCTAGCAAGGCCTATATGAGAGGGGTGTTGATATATATGAATAATAGACATAGACGTGCAGTGGAAACTAGAAGGAAAGAACTGGAGAATGAAATAAAGGAAAAAGAAAAGGCTTTGATTTTGAACCCAGAGGAGGTGAAGATCAAGGAGGCTATTAGACTGTTACGAGGACAATTTGATAAATTAATGGCTGATCAAGTGGCGACCAATCTGCGGTTTGCTAGGCATAATACTTTTTGCAATGCTAATAAGCCAGGCAGATGGTTGGCTTATAGACTGAGGAAAAAACAAAGGGCATCTAATATAGATAAGATTGAGCATAAAGGAAGGGTTGTGTATCAACAGAATCTTATTAAGGATGCCTTTGTGGATTTTTATTCGAAATTATATACTAAAGAGGACATTAATGCAAAAGATATTGATACGTATTTGGAGAAGGCTGGCATCCCGGTTCTTACGCAAGTACAAAAAGAGGGGATTAACCAACTGATTACAGAAGAAGAAATTTTTACAGCTATTAAGGAACTGAAGGTGGATAAAGCACCAGGCACTGATGGCTTGACTGCGGCCTATTATAAAAACTTACAATTAGAGATGATAAAACCGTTAAAGGAACTGTTCCAGACAATCCAGAGGGGGGGGAAAGGTGCCCCCGTCTTGGAGAACAGCTTTTATCTCTTTGATTCCGAAGGAAGACCAGGATGCTACTTTAGTTAAAAATTACAGACCGATATCGCTTTTAAATACAGATTATAAGATATTTGCTAAGGTTTTGGCTAATAGACTGATGAGGGTTCTGCAACAGGTGATTCATGGGGACCAAACGGGGTTTATTAGTGGAAGACAAATGAAAACCAATGTGAGACATATAGTTGATGTGTTAGAGTTTTTGGAAAGGCACAACCAGATCTCTGCTGCGCTAATCTTTTTAGATGCTGAAAAGGCTTTTGATCAATTGAACTGGCAATTTTTGTTGAAAGTTTTAGACAAAATGGATTTTGGGGAAAAATTTTTACAACCGATTAGGGCATTATACCAAAAACAAACTGCCCGAATTATAGTTAACAATAGTTTGACAACAGTATGTAATATTGAGAAGGGCACAAGGCAAGGCTGTCCGCTATCGCCCTTGTTATTTATATTAACATTAGAGATACTATTGGTTAAGATTCGGAATTCGGAAAAAATTAAGGGGATACAAGTTGGAGATCAGGATTACAGATTGAGAGCATTTGCAGATGATCTGGTTGTTACAGTGACCCAGCCAGAGAACTCTGTTGTGGACCTGATGGAGATAATAACACAATATGGGAAGGTTTCTGGATTTAAAGTAAATATACAGAAAACTAAAATTTTGGCTAGAAATATGACAGTTTCGCAGAAGGCTCTCTTAGAAGGATTAACTGGATTTGAGATTGTTAAAAGGGTTAAATATTTGGGGGTGATTTTGTCGCCCTCTAATACAAAGCTATATAAAAATAATTATGAAAAGTTATGGGGGAAAATTCAAAAAGAACTGGAGAGTTGGGAAAAATTGCAACTGTCTTTGTTGGGACGGATCGCAGCAGTGAAAATGAATGTCCTGCCCAAATTTTTATTCTTATTTCAAATGATACCGATTCTTAAGAAAGACTCTAACTTGGAGGAATGGCAGCGTGGTATCAATAAATTTGTGTGGGCAGGGAAAAAGCCACGAGTTAAACTTAAGATTATGCAGGATACTCGTGAGAGAGGTGGCCTTAAAATGCCTAATTTTAAATTATATTATGAAGCTGCTGCACTAGTAGGAATAAGTGATTGGATTAATTTGACACAATCGAGGTTATTAAATCTTGAGGGCCATGATCTGTTGTTTGGCTGGCATGCATATTTGTTGTATGATAAGAAGGTAGATACTGTGTTTAGGATGCATATTTTAAGACAGGCATTGCTGAGAGTTTGGAAGAAGTATAGACATAAGTTAAGCAGCAAGATACCATTGTGGGCAATCCCAAAACACGCAATAGAAAATATACATGCTGGTTTCAAACATGATGAGACTACTTACAAGGAAATTTTAAGTTTGGAAAGGAATATTTGGTGCTTGAAATCATATAGTTTCTTGCGAGAAGAGAAGGTTGTTCAGACTTGGTTTCAATATATTCAGTTACAGGCCAGGTGGAAAGAAGACCAAAAAAATGGATTTGCAACGACTGATGAAAATTTGATAAAGCAAATTAGAAATCAAGGACCAGCACATATTAAACGGATATATCTTGCATTGATAGAGATCGATTCAGAAACAGAGCTTGTTAAGGATTGTATGATAAAATGGGCCCAAAACATTCAGGAAGTTATTACAATGGACACGTGGGAAAAGATCTGGGTGAGGAATGTAAAATTCACTCAAGCTCAAAGTTTAAGAGAGAACTTTTACAAAATGTTTTATAGATGGCATCTAGATCCTAAAAAGCTTGCAAGTATGTATCCGAATTATCAGCCTAAATGTTGGAGGTGTGGTGATGAAGAGGCAACATATTTTCACATATGGTGGACATGTAAAAAGGTCAAGGCTTTTTGGATAAAAGTCTGGTGGAATATGCAGAAGATTTTTAAACGGAGGATAAAGTTTTGTCCGCAATTTTTTTTGTTGGGAATAATTGTTGACGCTACAGTTGTGGACTCTAAGTTGATGCTGAATTTAGTTACGGCAGCAAGACTTTTGATAGGTCAATATTGGAAGAAAGAGGAACTGCCGACTATACAAGAGTGGATTTTAAAGGTTTCCGACTTGGCAGAGATGGCGAAGATTTCGGCCTATTTGAAAGATTACTCGCAAGAACATTATATTATGGAATGGAGAAAATGGATTGAGTTTATCCAGAATAAGTATAGGGTCAAGAAGTTTTATCTAGCATTTGAATAAGTCTTCTTTCGTTTTCTTTTTTCTTTTTTTATTTTGTCTTCTATATATATTTAATAATGCTAAGTTTTGTTTGATCCTATATAAGTTAGAGAGTGATGGATTTTAGAATTTATAGTTGTTAGTATATGGTTGTTTATGATTGCCTTTTTATATATATATACCTTGTATTTAGCTCTGGGAAGTCCGGGGGGGGGAGGGGGGTTAGGGGGAGGTGGGGGGGGAGGAGGGAGGGGGGGAGGGGGGGGAAGGGGGGAGGTAGGGAGGGGAGGTAGGGAGGGGGAAGGGGGTTTTTTAAAGGAAAACTGTATTTTTAAAACTTTTCAATTAAAAAAAAAAAAAAAAGAATGTTCAAACTATCGCACCATTGCACTCATTTCTCATGCTAGTAAAGTCATGCTTAAAATCCTACAAGCTAGACTTCAGCAGTATGTGGATCGAGAACTACCAGAAGTGCAGGCAGGATTTCGAAGAGGCAGGGGAACTAGAGATCAAATTGCCAACATACGCTGGATCATGGAGAAAGCTAGGGAGTTCCAGAAAAACATCTACTTCTGCTTCATTGACTATGCTAAAGCCTTTGATTGTGTGGATCATAACAAACTGTGGCAAGTCCTTAAAGAGATGGGTGTACCAGACCATCTTATTTGTCTCTTGAGAAACCTATATGCGGGTCAAGAAGCAACAGTGAGAACTGGACACGGAACCACTGATTGGTTCAAAATTGGGAAAGGAGTCCGGCAAGGCTGTATACTGTCGCCCTGCCTATTTAACTTATATGCAGAGCACATCATTAGAAAGGCAGGGCTAGATGAATCAAAAGTTGGAATTAAGATTGCCGGAAGAAACATCAACAACCTAAGATATGCAGATGATACCACTCTAATGGCAGAAAGTGAAGAAGAACTAAAGAGCCTCTTGTTGCGGGTGAAGAAGGAGAGTGCAAAACTTGGGTTGAAACTTAACATTAAGAAAACCAAGATCATGGCATCTGGCCCTCTCAATTCCTGGCAAATAGATGGGGAAGAAATGGAGGTAGTGACAGATTTTGTTTTCCTGGGCTCCAAGATCACTGCAGATGGGGACTGTAGCCAAGAAATTAAAAGACGCTTGCTCCTGGGGAGGAAAGCCATGGCAAATCTAGACAGCACACTAAAAAGCAGAGACATCACCCTGTCAACAAAAGTGTGTATAGTCAAGGCTATGGTCTTCCCAGTTGCAATGTATGGCAGTGAAAGTTGGACCATAAGAAAGGCTGAGCGCCAAAGAATTGAGGCCTTTGAACTATGGTGCTGGAGAAGACTCCTGCGAGTCCCTTGGACCGCAAGGCGATCAAACCGGTCAGTCCTAGAGGAGATCAATCCTGACTGCTCTTTAGAAGGCCAGATCCTGAAGCTAAAACTCAAATACTTTGGCCACCTAATGAGAAGGAAGGACTCACTGGAGAAGAGCCTAATGCTGGGAAAGATCGAGGGCAATAGAAGAAGGGGAGGAGAGAGAATGAGGTGGCTGGATGGAGTCACTGAAGCAGTAGGCGTGAGCTTAAATGGACTCCAGAAGATGGTAGAAGACAGGAAGGCCTGGAGGAATGTTGTCCATAGGGTCGCGATGGGTCGGACACGACTTCGCAGCTAACAACAAAAAAAGCCAAGAAATGGGAGCCCTAAATATAGTTGAGGTGCCAAGTCAGGGCACATAGCCAAGTTTTTAAAAAGCCTTACAAAAGGCCAATAGGATCAGGGCCATTCTTATCTTTGAAGCAAGGATGTTCCAAAGGGCAGGGGCTACAGCAGAGTAGGCAGCCAACATTCTTTGACTTACAGCATGCCCAACCTGTTGGACTGCATTGGATTTCCAAACTATAGAGAAAAGACCCTTAGGTAACCCAGTTCCAAGTCATGTAGGGCTTTAAAGGTGACCACTACCTTGGATTGTACCCAGATACCCAATGGATGCTCACACAGTAGTGGTGTTACATGTGCTGAATCTCTGACACCATTTACTACTCATGCACCACATTTTGTACGGTTGAATCTTCCAAATGTTCTTCAAGGACAGCCCCATGTAGAGGGTGTTGCAGTAATCCAATTGAGATGTTACCATAGGTGGCTGTGAGCAGAGTAAAGACCCTCCTAGCCACGGCTGCGATATGGTCTTTGAGCAGGAGCTGTGAATCCAGGAGGACTCCCAAGTTGCACAATGGGTCTATTTGGTCCAATGCTACCCCATATCCAGAACCAAAGACAGGAAAGCCTTGTTGTGTCCATAAGGCCCAAATACCCTCAGACATTCAGTCTTGTTTGGGTTAAGTAGCATTGGGCCCCATCCAAACCCCAACACCCTCCAGACTGAGACAGGACACCCATGTCATCAATATAACTGAAGTGTAGCATGACTCATGGGAGCTGCCATTCAGCAATTACAGAGGCTTCCAAGTGAGTTGGGATGTTATAGAGTAACATGCCTTTAGGAGGGGAGGAGCTGCTTACTTAAACGAGAAAGTATTATCCTAACAGCAGTATAGTGACTCACTGATGTCATTCAGCAAGAACTCCAAGTGTGTGTGAACAAATGAGCTTTCTTCGCTCTCCTTCATCAATAGACAAAAGTCTTCTCTGATCTGGTGTCTTCCACGTGAGCTGAAATCAACTCCCAAAACTTTTGGAAGGGCCTAGCTTGAGGAAAGCTGCTCTAAGCAAGATGTCTCTTCAGATGAAGTTATTTATTTATTTTTAAATAATACTAATTCATTCATCATTCAACAATATGCCAAAAACAACATGCCATACATTTTGAACATTTAAAATGACTATGTTTGCAGCAGTTAAAGCATAAAGCTAAAACGGGGTGAGAAATGAAATATAGACAAGATTATGAAAACACAAGACGGCATCTGTGTTGTGGAAAGCTTTCATTTTCATTATAAGGGCAACATAAACCTTAAATACTGAGATATCCTAGAACAAGGATTTGGGAGATTTATATTAAAACACGGTTTGTTTAAATATGGCATTTGTTGACTAAGCCATAATTGACTGAGTTCATACTGTGATAAGCTATAAACAATGATTACATACCTGTATACTCACATGTTATTATCGTTTTCTATAAGCAACTTTATTTATGCAAGCATAAAAAAGTACAAAGTCAAGATGTAAGAGAACAAAAAAAACCCAGATAAATGTATGTCAACTCCCTTCATTATACCTTTACATACTTTTCTATCCTTCCATCAAAGATCCATAGAGCACATTATTTTTGATCCATGGAGCACAATTTTGATCCATAGAGCACAATTTGAAAAATAAATAAATATCTGTAATATACATTTATAATATTTTAGACTTTATATTTCATATTTTATATTTTTATCTCTTGTGATATCAAAACGTAATGCGAATGTGGCATAAATAAATAGTTTACAGACCATTATGGTCAGATTAATGCAACATGCTAAATCAATTAAACCACACTATAGGTTGGGTTTAGTCACTGGGCTACTATATAAAAAAGGATAAGATACAATGTTCAACACTGTGTTCTTCACAGAAGCCAACAAATGAACAGCTGCACAACAGTACAGACTGCTCATTTCCACAGCAACTGGTAATCAGAGGTTGTTTCTCATTCTGGAAGTAATAGGATGTCTTTGCAACTGGTAGTTTCATCCTCCCTCAATTAGCTAAGTCTTCTTTTAAAGTTGTTCAACCTGATGACAGATTCTACAGCTATTTCCTGCATGAAAAAAATCCATCCTTTTATGCATCCCGAGTCTCTCATTGACTCACTATAGATTTAGCTTTATGACAGAGGAAGGAAACCTCTTCTTATCCATTTCCTCAAAGATATTTCAACACTTTTATCATATTGGTCCTTCTCTAATTTTTTTCCTAAGTGACAAAGTTTCAGACCTCGAAACCTGTGCTCCTCCAGCTCCTTTCATCATTTTGGCATTTTTCCGCTTGTTTTTCCTTCTGTAGGATTGTGACTAAGATTCTGCATTGGCTTCCGGTTGCCCTCCGGGTGAGATTCAAGGTGCTGGTGATGACCTATAAAGCCCTACATGGCTTGGGTCCGGGATATCTGAGGGAACACCTGCTGCCGGCATCAAGTTCCCTTCATCCAGTGCGCTCCCACAGGGAGGGTCTTCTCAGGGTGCCACCGGTAAGAGATTGCCGGCGGACGACACCCAGGGATAGGGCCTTCTCAGTGGGGGCGCCTGCCCTTTGGAACCAGCTGCCAGTGGAGCTGAGGACTGCCCCCGACCTCCATTCATTCCGCCGGGACCTGAAGACCTGGCTCTTCGAGCTCTCTGGCCCAGGCTGAGGATTAATCTTATTTTAATTGGGGTTTTATTTAGACAGGGACAAATATAATCTTTTTTAAATTTGTTTTTAACTTTTGTATCTTGGTTTTTAATTACCCTGTAAACCGCCCTGAGTCCTTCGGGAAAGGGCGGTATATAAATGTAATAAAATAAATAAATAAATAAATTCTGTAAAGGAGCCAACATGCTGTCTGGGGAATTCTGGATGTCGAAGTCCACACATTTTAAAGTCACCCAGATAGTGAAATATTGATAAAGAGTATTCCAAAAATCTGTGGACTGAGTTATATAACCACAGTATAGTTTTATTTTTAATCCCTTGCCTTGTGATTCCCAACATGCGGGTTGCCGCCTTCACTCCTTCTACAGGCAGAATCTCCACCACCACCAGATCCGTTTCTCATCCATGTTGTTATAAGTTCAATCATATCTGCATATAGCTGGAATTAGAAATTATTTTTGCTCCAAGGTGCATCATTGACTATTGCTTATGCTAGAGCTAAAGGTTTCTGCTTTCCAGTTGTGACTCTAGGGAGCAGTGCTTATCTCTGTTTCTTAGCTGAGGGAGTGATCCTTATCTGAAGATACTTCTGTGGTCATTTGGCCAGCATGACTATACACCGAGGCACATGGAATGCTGTTATCTTCCCATCGAAGTGGTATCTATTTACCTACTCGCACTTGCACGCTTTCGAAATGCTAGCTGGGCAGGAGTTGGGGCAAGTAACAAAAGCTCACCCCGTCACATGGTGCTTGAGTCTCAAACCCAGGCTGTCAGTTTTCCAGCTGACAAGCTCAGCCTCTTTAACCACTGAGATATCACACCCTCTTGCTTATGCTGAGCGACATTTACTATTTTAATGTCCTCTCCTTTGGTTTAAAGACATGGATACGTAAGCAGTTTTCTTTTTTCCCAAAAACTGCAAAATTAATTCAGTCTTTGATGAAGGATCAACACATGCATTCTGGCCAAACGAAAAATTTACAAGAGCAGAAAGAATGCTACTTCTGCTCCACATAAAACCTTTATTGGACTACTAGATGAAAAAAGTAAAGTGCTTGCTGTTCTTCCCAGTATCAGATTTTGCAACTGTGATCCTATTTGTCATTGCTAATGAAATCTTTGGTGCTGGAGAAGACTCCTGCGAGTCCCTTGGACTGCAAGGCGATCAAACCAGTCAGTCCTAGAGGAGATCAACCCTGACTGCTCTTTACAAGGCCAGATCCTGAAGTTGAAACTCAAATACTTTTGGCCACCTAATGAGAAGGAAGGACTCACTGGAGAAGAGCCTAATGCTGGGAAAGATTGAGGGCAAGAGAAGAAGGGGACGACAGAGAATGAGGTGGCTGGATGGAGTCACTGAAGCAGTAGGCGTGAGTTTAAATGGATTCCAGAAGATGGTAGATGACAGGAAGGCCTGGAAGAACATTGTCCATGGGGTCGCGATGGGTTAGACACAACTTCACAGCTAACAACAACAAATGAAATCTTAAAATCATAGGTTTGGAAGGCACCTTGCAGGTCTTCTAGTCCAACTCCCTGCTCAAGCAGGAGACCCTATACAGTTCTGGACAAATGGCTGTCCAACAAACTTCCCACAAGGGAGCACCCACAACTTCACGAGGCAAACCATTTTTGAATGGTGTCAGATTGTGTTCCTATTCCTGGTGTGATAGAATGTGCTCCTTCTCTTTTCTTGCGGCCCTGAATGGTCCAGACTGAAAGGAGAATGTGGGATTGTGAGAATTATCATAGACCGGTGATGATAAAACAAGAAACATACCCATGCTTCCTTATAATTCCTTATAATTCTTACCGAATGTGGTAGAATTCACCCCTGGATAAGTACTTAACCATAAGTTCATGATTTTTTAAAATTATTATTATTGCAAATATGCCTGCAAAAATACATCAACACAACTCTGATTGTTGGCTTTTGGTACCTTTGCCAGAGTTCCCCTATCTGTAAAACAATGACAAGAGTATTAAGGCACCTAGCCTGGGCCTTGTGAGAACTTGTTACAATATGCACAGCTCTGTGAATGTAAAGATCTCTTATAAATGGTAGATATTACTTATTGCTCTGTTTACTGGATTTGTTGTGTTAAATGTGGCAGAACCCCTCTTCTGCCTGGCTGTGTTTATTCACCTTATTCACCTTCACAAATCAGAGGGGCTATGAAAGAGCAGAAACGTGCACTCAAAACCTCTTCAATAAATGGATTCTGTTTATCTTTTGAAACAGGGTATTTAGAAATCCATAGCAGGAAACTAAGCTACTTGAGATGGGTATCTGGCATACATTTGCTGTTCCTAAATGAATTTCCCTACTATTATAACCTAAATAAAATGCATTTTATATTGACATGGACTGAATGCAGTGATGATGATCTCTAACTTTGTTGATAAGCACCAATTCTGTGTCTCTCAAAGATGACCAATGAGCAGCATTTTCATTATGTGTGTGGATTTTATATGGATATATCTTTCCTGGCTCTGAGGTCATATTCAGGTCACTGGGGTATGTGTTTTTCTTCTCTCTCTTTCTTTGAACATGTGTTTTATGCAGAGTGAACCAGCCATTACAGTGCAGCAATAGTGAACAATACAGCCCAGCCAATAGTGCTTTATTTAATAAATCATTCTCTTTCTGCCTCACTTAATGTAATGTATAAACTAAGTTGTAAATTCAAAATGGTAATATTTCCGTGTTATTTTGGGGGTATGTGTAGGAGACTTATTATGTATGAAGGATTTAGAAAAGCCCACTTTGATTTGGGAACATCAGTATTAACTCCCTAAGCACAGGGGAGATTGGACTATCATAGATATTTTATTCTCTTATGTAGTTATCCCCTAAAATTTCTCTCAAATGTGATATTGTCTCTTTATTCAGAGCTACTAGCTACTAGCTACTAGCCACCATTTAACGCGGTGGCTCAGTGGGTCAGGACGCTGAGCTTGTCGATCAGAAGGTTGGCAGTTTGGCAGGTCAAATCCCGAGTGCCGCGTAACAGAGCGAGCGCCTGTTACTCGTCCCAGCTTCTGCCAACCTAGCAGTTCGAAAGCATGTAAAAATGCAAGTAGAAAAATAGGGAGCACTACGGTGGGAAGGTAACAGCGTTCCGTGCGCCTTTGGCATCTAGTCATGCCGGCCACATGACCACGGAGACGTCCTCGGACAAGCGCTGGCTCTTTGGCTTTGAAACGGAGATGAGCACCAGCCCTTAGGGTTGGAAACGACTAGCACGCATGTGTGGGGGAACCTTTACCTTTACTAGATATGAACTGCAAACATCTAAAAACCCCACTAGTTACTGCAAAGGGTAAAGTCTCTTGTATCTCTTTGCTGCCTTCTAATGGCCATCCAGATTTCTTTAGTCCAGATCTATTGCCCATAATTCAGCATGAGTGTGAAAGTAATAGTAAAGTAGTGAAGCTCAGCTCCTAGTGACTTCACAACATGCACTTTTCTTGGTATCTAATTGTTCATAGCTGATCTTAACAAAAGCAAGCAAGCAAAGTAAATCCTGATTGGTCTGTGGATATGAGAATCCCTGAAAATACAGCATATGTCAGTTTGATTGATCTGGCCTGGCCTATTAGATCCCTGTTATTTGATGATCTCATAGAATAAACAGGCTGATAAAGACTTAGAAACCAGGAAATTATTACTGTGAGGAACCCCTAATGGAGTTTTCTGTCTTTAACCATCCAAGCATATTTCCTCAATAGGAAAAATAGTGCAATGTATGGATGACATCATTAATGAATAGAAGTATGGGCAAAGCCATGTAAATTGTGATGGCATCACAACCTGAGTAAGTTGCATAAATATTCTGGAAAGTCAAGGAGGCAAAATCAAATTGTTGCCATTTCAGGCTGCAGCCTTGTGTCAAGAGGAAGTTCTGTTTTCACAGATCCTAGACCTAGAGCATTACTACAAATGCAGGTAGAGTTGTCAGATTCGCTGATTGAGTAGTCTGACTTGAGCTGTTTAAAAAAATCTATGACTTCATTAAAAAAACAATGGAGCTATCTATCCAATGGATCTGGCACTACCGTAATTTGAAGATGATGAAATACCAATCCATTCATTCTTCACTGGTCTTGCTGAATTTCTCCTCCTGTCTGATCAGTTTCCCGCTTGCCTCATCAGATACATTTCATGAAATATGAAAGCTTGTTCATGTTTCAAGAACATTTTTAATTGGGAGGAGTTGTAATTACCAGATGTAAAACTCTTTCTGCAAGCAGCCAGTATGTATGGGAAGGCATGTACGACGAGCACACGAAATGTTCTGCTACAAGAAGAATCATGTTGCCTCTGCCTTTGATTATGTATAATTTAGATTTAAAAGGTATTATAGTTGAAGAGTTGGGAAGGCTCTGAAAACGTAACTCAGAATGAAATTGCTCAGTTGCTATTCTTTTTTTTTGCAGCATGCTTCAATCACCAAGAGCTCTTTATTTTTAAATGCTTGTTCTGGATGGAAAATTATTTTAATTGAATTGCTGTCATCCATTTTCCTACTCTTTGTTCTATGATCATTACAGAAAGTCAAGTTGGGAGAAAGACTTTATAAAACGGATTCTTGACTCAGTTTAGGTTTAAGGAAAAGCTCTAACCCAAAGCTATTAATTCAACTATAGGAGTGCAGTGTCTTTTTATAATACCACAAGTAGGGATACTTAAACAACTCCTTATTAAAATTCCAACCCCCCTCCAAGATATAACTTCATCAAAAAACAACTGGATGAATATTTATAGAAATAGAATTTACCAAAGATCACAGAGAATCAGAGAATTTTTTTGAATGAATCTAAAACATAAGGAACTGTATAAAGCTATTAAAAAGACTAAAATAGGAAAACAGTCTGATGCAGATAGGCTGCTAGCCTTGCTATAAATGTTTTGAGGACAAGGTTTTACAACTTTACAACAAATAATGAATATTATTCTGCAGAATGGAAAGATTTTTGATAGCTAGAAAGAAGCTAATGTAGCCTTAATATTTAAGGAGGTACAAGAATTGACTTTAGATTTAGATTTAGATTAGATTTAGATTTATTAAATTTATATGCCGCCCTTCTCTCCAAGGACTCAGGGCGGCTCACAACAATAAAAATTTAAAAACATACAGTACAAAATTTAAAAAAGAATTAAACAATGGGTGTAATAAATAAATGACAATTTAACCCAATAAAAGCCAAATTTAAAACCATAGTCAGTCCAGGCCTGCTTGTTGGAACACCCATGTCCTCAGGTCATGGCGGAAGGATTGAAGGTCAGGGGCTGTCCGCAGCTCTGGAGGCAACTCATTCCAGAGGGTCGGTGCGCCCACAGAGAAGGCTTTCCCCCTGGGGGTCGCCAGCTGGCATTGCCTAGCTGACGGAACCCTGAGGAGGCCGACTTTGTGGGAGCAAACCAGGCAATGGGAGGTTGGCAATGGCAGCAGGTGGTCTCGGAAGTACCCTGGGCCTAAGCCATGTAGGGCTTTAACAAATAATTATCAAACAATGTATTTATGTAATAATGAGTACAAATTGTTTATCATACTTTTGTGTGAAAAGTTGAACATAATTGTACAGGACCTAATTCATGAAGACCAATATGGATTTTTAAATAGAAGACAATTACAAGATAATATTAAAAATGTTCTGGATATTCTGGAGAACCTGGAGCAATATAATGAATGCAAGCAATGCAGCTTGCATTGATATTCTTAGATACAGAGAAAGCCTTTGATAATTTGAACTGGATTTCTTTGTTTAGAATTCTGGACCATTAGAACCTTGGAAATAATAATGGAGATAAATGGATAAGATTTATTTATACTTCATAGAAAGCAATAATAATTGTTAATGGAGAACTAAC
This sequence comes from Vipera berus, assembly GCF_964194415.1. Taxonomy (NCBI): domain Eukaryota; kingdom Metazoa; phylum Chordata; class Lepidosauria; order Squamata; family Viperidae; genus Vipera; species Vipera berus. The sequence goes on from NC_138202.1 coordinate 283,331,493, forward strand.
AAAACCTTGTGAGATTTAAAACAAGACAAGGATGTCCATTGTCTCCATTTTTATTCATTGTAGTTCTTGAGGTACTGAATAGAGAGATAAGAGAATCATGGGAGTTAAGATTGAAAAAAATAAACTTATAAATTAAGGACATTTACAGATGATTTGATGTTTTGGAAGATCCACTAGAGGAAGCAGAAACATTAATGGGAAAATTAAAGGACTTTACATTAGCAGGTTTTAAGATTAATAATCAGAAGATATAGATGTTAACAGGAAACATGAAATTAGAAGAATAAATACAACTAATGAAAAAAACTGTTAAGATTCAAAAAGTAAAATGCTTGGTTATTTCTATACAAACATGAATTACATGTTGTTTCAAAATAATTATGTTAAGACATGGAATGAAATTTTATTTGGTTCAGATAAAAAAATGGATGTTGCTGAGAAACAATAAGACTTTTATAGTTAGAAGTTTGCAATCCATGGTATGGATGGCATGAATATTTATGGTATAATAAAGAAGAATTTTAGACTCAGTTACATACAATGGTTTTAAAGATTAATATTCAGTTTAAGCCAGAGGTTTTCCCTATAGGATTGATGGATAAACAAGTAGCAAAGACATAGAAGATTATTTCAATATATGATTACAATGCTGCATTGAGATTATTATATGCACAAAAATGGAAAGATTCTTCACTATCCACTATGATGGATTCTGCACTATCCTCTATGATGGAATGCTGATGAAATTGACAGGCCTTGCTCAGATGGATAAACTGACATCTTTGATTAGAGAAAAGATAATATCTACATTTATTGGCTACTGTAAACCTTCTGTGGACTTTTTGCATAAAAATTAAAAAAAATGAAATGTGATTATTCTTTTGATGATAGGATAGATTATATAAAAAGTAAAATCATAATGTAGATGTATAAATTGTATTTATAATTGCTATGAAGGAGATACTGGGTGGCTTACAACATTAAAATAAAAATATACAACTTCATGAAGACTAGATTTTTTCACTCCCTACCCATGGTGGCGCAGTGGTTACAATGCAGTATTGCAAGCTAATTCTGCTGACTTCCAGTAGTTCGATTCTGACCGGCTCAAGGTTGGTCAGTAAAATGAGGACCCAGATTGTTGGAGACAATATGCTGATTCTGTAAACTGCTTAGAGAAGGCTGTAAAATGAGGGCCCAGATTGTTGGGGGCAATAAGCTGACTTTGTAAAATGCCGCTTGGGGCCCCCCGAAAGCCCTAATAAGCAGGCATATACATAGAATGAAGGCTATTGCTAAGCACTTTGATTTGTGCTTTAAATTGTAAGCCACCGAGTCTTCGGAGAAGGGTGGGATATAAATGGGATTTTAAAAAAATAAAAAAAATAAAGCACTTTTAAAGTGGTATATAAGTCTAAGTGCTATTGCTATTGCCACTCCCTCTCATTTCCATTGTCATATTTAATCAATTAAGCCTAGTCCAGTCCAACTGAATTGCTTATTAATTTTTATCTCCATACCTCTTTCCTAAGAAGATGATACTTTGTAATAGGAGGTCAACTCTCTATACAGCTTGGAGTAATTTAGGCTTTATTAGATATCCAAAATGTTTATAGCATCAATGATTTAAGCTAAGAGTGGGATAAGGAATGGGATGGCTAGGATAAGGAATGACTATTTATATTTAGTCTTCTGTGCTTCAATGAGTGGAGGAGAGAGGTTGGGAGATTACTTATAAATTATCATTGGAACTGATTGCCACCTAATTTAGATAAAGGGGAAAACTTTGGACAGAATGTTGGGAAACTGTAAAATAAAAGAAAAAAATGATATCAGGAAAGATGGACTCCTTCTATTGATTGCTGGGTTCTTCTTCCTAAAAAAAAGCTGTGGTTCATTTTTTGTCAATTACAGAACATCCTTTCCTTTAAAAATGATGCTATTTCTCTCTCACACAGGTGCACTGATTTCTGTGGATTCAGATCACAGTAATATTTATTCCATGCTTATTATTGTTACTATGAGGAAAACAATACCAGATTCTAATGAGTTTTATGTCATGGTAATTGAAAATGAGCTTGAAGGACTTTATGTGTGGCTGCAAAGCATCCGTATCACCCACCTGAACTCACCATGCCCCCTATTTTGTTCCAAGATGAGGAAAAAGATCCCTCTGGTCATCTGGCCCATATTGTATAAGACTTTTCAGAGAGATACAACACATAAGCTAATGGGAAGAGACTGAAGACTATAAATTTCAAGTGCCTAGGGAACTACACTGATATATGTTGAAATGGCGTACTGATAATGGAACAATGCGTGCATCAACCATATAGTTTTATAACTAAGCAATCAAGACTTTTCACACCTTGCTTGTATCTCACTTCCAGCTACAGTTGCTTTCGTGTTAAGAATTATGGCTGCTTTAGCTGATCATGCAAGAAAATATCAGAAAACCAAATATTTAAATCATGGGCAATTATATTAGGATTTAACTGCTTTGGTGTAGTAGTTGAACCTTTCTAAAACATGACAGAGGACAGCCACCACACATGGACCTAATTTTAATATTTAATGTTTTAATTTCCAGGAATTTATGACCTTTCATTGAATTCTCTTGCCGAAAGGAATTTATGTATTTCTACAGTATATGGATGACCTTAGGCCTATCATTTACTGGAGCTCATTTGGAACAAATTCCTAACAAATTAGGAACCACTCATGTCCAGCCAGAATTGCCACTTTCTCATAAAACAAAATACAAGTAACAGATGTCATCATTTCCCACCTGAAGCATCAAAAAAAACCCCAAAAAACACAAAACGAAGATCAACTATATGCCCAAGTAAACAGCTGAAGCAGATTTTCATTCATATTAGGATTTTCTGATTTGGTAATTTGTATGAACCCTGGACCACCTGTGGGCATTCATGTAGTTGCAAAGATATCCTTTTGGGATTTTTTATATCCTAATAATCAAAACACTACAGCAGGGGTGTCAAACTCACAACGTCATGTGACGTGTCGCAACATATTGCACCTTTTTTGCCATTGCCGGCAATGGGGTGGGCGCGGTTTCGCTATGATGCATCTGACCTGTGGGCCGGCAGTTTGACACCCCTGCTCTATAGCATCAATGATTTCTTATCTACATAAGATTATAAAATAAGTACCGGTAAGTTTAAAAAATAGCAACAATGGAATTCAGCTTTTTCTCAGAGCGTGTGCTGTTTGAGTACAGAGTCCAGGTATCTGAAGGCAAGCATCATTAAAAAATAGATGCAATCCCATTTTGGCTCCATACACCAAGATTACAACATTTCAGACTGCATTAAAAAAATCATGACTAAAAGTAAAACGATACACTGTCCCGGTGCACAAAATGGGCTGTAAAAATCTGAACAACCACAGGAATGGCAGCAAAAGGTTCTCTTCCCCTTCCCCCCAGCCAAGTTCAAACCCTATCATAATTATTCTGTAAAGGGGAATGATCTACTGAGGTGGGGAGTTGCCACTGAGCAAACATGCCTAGGCTTGAACCAGAAGAGGGCTCTTTGCATGATTAATACTCTGGTTTATTTTGGTGGGAGGAGAAAGCAACAAACCTTTAACTATCTAGAGAGAGGTGATTTATCAGCTAGACAGCTTTCCTTTAGGGAGCTTTATCCCAGCACTGCAAATCCTTCCCAGCTAAGTGAATTGATATCTCTTCCATTAGCAATCAAACTCCTTCATATGTATGAGGTAGGGGAATCAATACTTAACCAAGTGGAGTGGTACTTGCAGGGTATTGATACAAATAAAACAGTGGTATAGAGAATTAAGTAGCTCTTCAATTTCTTTTGGAAAAGGCACATGATTGGATATAAATGGATTGTGTTCCAAGACCAGCAGAAGAGCTTGATGGCATACAGCAGAGTTATCAAACTCACAACGTCACTTGACGTGTCGCAACGTATCACAACTTTTTTGCCATTGCTGGCAATGGGGTGGGCACAGTTTTGCTATGATGTATCTGGCCTGTGGGCCAGCAGTTTGACATCCCTGGCATATGGCTTTTGCTTATGTAGAAAGAAGCATTTTGCTTTTGTGGACTTGTGGTAGAATCTGATCTAATTTCCATAAAAACTTTACCATCAATACTGTCCTCATGAATCAGATCGTGCAGCTTGGGAGATCTAACTGAATAAGTCATGATTCCAGATTATATTTATTTCTCGGGCTTTATCTCAGCTTCCAAGTCTACAGTGTGCTGTGCTGTGCTGTGCATTATGTCTTTACAATCAATTAAGCAATTGTTCTATGATTGTAATGGTGCCAATTTCTTTTGGTCCACTGGAAATAAAGCAATGGTAGGAAAAACCTCAGCTGACAATTTTCTGCATATTATCTTCTGCTTTGCCATTCAGTGGTAGGAGATCTGTCTTGCATGCTGGAGATCTGCATTTTAACTCTGACATCTCTATATAGGATGTTGAACCGGGCCACTCTAAAACCCAGGAAAGAATCCAGTTAATGAACTCTGAACAATCTGAATCAACAAACAGCCTGATTTTAGTAATAAGCAACTTCCTATATTTTTACAGAAGGAGGAACACAAGCCAGGAGGCAAAGTCAGCTCAGAGGAGTTGATACCGTTCTTTATCATGTAAAGGGGGTCATCTTCATTTGCAATATAAATTATCTTCCACTGAAATGAAAGTTCATATAAGTGTTGTGATTCAGGGTCAGCCTGTGGGTTCGGCAGTTGGGTCGGACGATTCAGAGGAGGAGGAGGAGGGGGGTGTTGGAGAGGTTGCTGAGGGGGTTGGAGAGCTTGCTGATGAGAGCCCTCAGCCAGGCCCCTCCCACCTGGTCACGACGCAGACCCAGCTGTGTGAGCCTGACAGCGTGGATGAAGATGACCCACAGCTGGCCCTGTTCAAGGACGCCTGACGCAGGAGGCAGTCAATCAGGAGTAAACAGAGGAAGGCAATGGGGCACCTCGGAAGGAGGCAGAGAGAAGCCACGCCCTGAACTGTATAAAAGGGGAATGCGTGGGAGGGCTGGTTTGCTGAAGGCAACCGCTTGAATAGCTCCTGTTTCATGGTTCGTGTCTTGTTCTGTTTGCTTTTGTGTCCATAAATTTGGCAGGCTTAGTTCCAGCCTCTTGCCTTCTTGTAAAAGGGGTTGTCCCTGTTCTGTACCAGCCTGCTACCGGCCCTGCAGCAAAAGCAGGGACAACCCCTTTACAAACGGCAAGAGGCTGGAATAAAGCCTGCCAAATTTATTAACATAAAACAGAGCAAGACAAGACACCAACCATGAAACAGGAGCTATGAAACAGGAACTATCCTAGCTGTTGCCTTCAGCAAACCAGCCCTCCCACACATTCCCCTTAAATACAGTTCAGGGTGTGGCCTCTCTCTGCCTCCTTCCGAGGTGCCCCATTGCCTTCCTCTGTTTACTCCTGATTGACTGCCTCTTGCATCGGGCATCCTTGAACAGGGCCAGCTGTGGGTCATCTTCATCCACGCTGTCAGGCTCACACAACTGGGTCTCCGTCGTGACCAGGTGGGAGGGGCCCAGCTGAGGGCTCTGCGGAGCCTCAAGGCCATCATCAGCAAGCTCTTCAACACCCCCCTCCTCCTCCTCTGAGTCGTCCGACCCAACTGCCGAACCCACAGGCTGACCCTGAATCACAACAGTCCCTGCCTTTTCTACAGGGCCGGTAGCAGGCTGGTACAGAACAATAACTACTACAAAGAACATTGTTAGAAAAACCTTAAAAGATGTCTATTTAACGTCTATTTAGTTCAATAAGTCTCTCTCCCCAATAAATGGATATATCAGATTGTAGTTTCAATATTTGTATTTTATTTCTAGTGGTAAAGAAAGCTCTTGCCCAAGCATATTGCTTTACTGTTAAAAATAATAAGGTTATAGAAACTTCAGAATGATCTGGAAGAAGTATTTTGAACCTCATCTATGCCCAATGTCAGTCTGAAGCCAGATTTTTTTCCAAACTGCCAAATGAGAGAAAAAGATATGACTGCTTTAATGAGTCAGTTTCATTAAAGATTACTCCTCCCACTCATAGAAGGACCAAAGCCTTTCTGCTGAAATTATCTGTGAAGTACACCCCACAATCATATTGGTTATTAGGTTCACGTGCATGGCCAGTTAACTCAGAGTAATAAAGCAGTAATAAATATGACACCCTCCCCGCTAAAATCAGACTAAAGGTGCACTGGCCTGGTCCAAGGAAATAACTTGAGTAAACATCTTATACAACATGCTCCCATGTTCACATGAAGATAAAGGGAGGGAGAAGGGAAGCACATTCAAACTTGCAAGATGCTGTTACTATAGCTTTACAATAAAAATAATATCAATCTATATGCATTGGTGTCTTAGTCTAGTCTACCAGGTTCACATGTGCTAAGACAATTGGTTCTGATAGCATATTGAATGATAAACTAGCCCACCACCTTGTTTTTTTTTAAATTTAAATTTATATTATATTTTATTTTGTGGCTTATATGAACTTAGCCTGGACAAAGCAAGACAAGAAAACAGGGCCTTCTGTAACCCTAACCCTATCCCTTAATTCTTACAGAAACATGCTCAGTGTAGGACAAAATTAAAGCCATGATACTCAATTTAATTGGCAGTGTTACTGGTTCTGGAAGCAGATGTAAACTTTGCATCTGAAAATTCCACGTTCCTATTTGAATGGACTCCAATGAGTTTGAAAGGAATATTTGGGACTTATTACTCAAGTGTTTGGCAGGAACAGGTAGTAGAATTAGTGGCCTGGGAAAAAAAAATGGGTAGGAACATTTCAGAACCACACATGGAATGAATTAGAGGAATTAATTCATTCCCAGAGAGGGTTATCCTGGAGTTAGTCCAGGAGTTTTGTGGCACTTCTGCTTAATAAACCTTAATAAAGCTTAATACAGCATAATGGTTGGGTTCACATAACCCTCACCTGCAAACCAACAGTCATATTAAAGGGTCCTTTGTCTATAATAAAGCACAAGGGAAAGCATATTGTACTTTACCGGTTTACTAGTTTCTCTTCTCTGAAAAAAAACAACAACTGATGAAGGCAAGAGGTGTTGAACGATAGCTCTTATAATCTCAAATCATTATGGAAAACGGATCCAGGTAAATGTGAGCTGTAATCTGGTCATCAGACGTAAGAAAATGTAGCTTGCATTATAGGATATGTGTTTATTCCACATATATTAAAGGTGGACAAGTGTCATGGTGCATGTTACATTTCCCTTCTTATGAGTATTTTTTCCTTGGCGAAGTCACAACTTTTTCTGAATTCCCAAGAGTTAAAAAATATGGCTCTAAAAAGGAGCAAGATTAATGCATTGTTGATCTATGTAATCATCAATGTGTGAACAGAGGGCCATATGTATATACTGTAGGGGTGTGCGTGTGTGTGTGTGTGTGTGTGTGTGAGAGAGAGAGAGACAGAGACAGGGAGAAAGAAAGAGAGAGATGGGGAAGGAAAATTACAAGGATTCATCTGCCCCACCTTCTTGTCAACCTGATGAACATTTTATCAGATCAATTATATAGCTAATCCAAGCATGTTCAGACTAATATAAACAGGGAGGAATAATGTACATCGTCTGAAAAATGTGTCAACTTTAAGTATTTGATTGAGCTAATATTTAGATAATGGACGTTTTCCAATATTTTGTAACAGGTCTTCAATCCAACTGAAAGAATCAACAAAGGAACATAAAAGAAAATCTTAATGGCATTCTACAGAGCTAAGAGAATTTAATCTTACCCACACATCCCTGAGCAATTTGATCCTTTTGCTCTGACTTCTAATGTCATGTCCCAGTTCAACACAACCAGTGGTAAGATACTGTGCATCAGCTTTGCTTGTACATTAAGAATGGACAAATTTTGGTGGCTGGAAGTCACACTTAACTTCTTGTGGTTTGTCCATGAATCACAAAGGGCAGAAGAGAAAGTAAATAGAACACTTTATCTAAGCAGGGCCCTGTTTTTAACTGTTTTTCTTCGAGTTTGAAATGACATTTTACTATTTATCTTTTCTTTTTAAGTCTCCTTCAGTGTTTTCACTATGGTATTTAGATGTTCTCAGAATGTATGGAAGGTAGGCCACCCCTTTCCCACAATAACAGAGAGGGCTCTAAAGGAATCAGAAAAGGGATTTGGAACCATCTCAGATCCATGATCTAATGCTGAGTAAATAAAAACAAAACAAAACAAACATTCCTTTCAAAAGGCCTGAGAAAAATATAGAAATTCATTTTCTTTCCCCCAGATACACTTCCCAACGTGTTGTATTCCCATTGTCATTTGTAATTGAGGAAAGCTAGCTTGGTATATCTGGAGAGCATAGTTAGTCTTCAATTTACGGCAATTGAGCCCAAAGTTTCCATTGCTAAGCAAGGCTGTAAAGTGAGGTGTGCCTCATTTTATGAGGTTTTTTTTCTTCCCCATAGTGTTTTGAAAGGAAACACTGCAGCTGTTAAGTGAATAGGCAGTTGTTAAGCAAATCTGGCTTCCCCATTGACTTTGCTTTCCCAGCCTGCCGGGAATGTTACAAATGGTGATCAGATGACCCTGGGACAGTGCAACTGTTGTAAATACATGCCAGTTGCCAAGCTCCAGAATTTTTGATTATGTGACCATGAGAATGCTGTAGTGGTTGTAAGTTTGAAAATCGGTCATAATTCCTTTGTTTCAGTGCTGTTGTAACTTCGAACAATCACTAAACGAATGGTTGTAGGTTGAGGATTACCTGTATCTTGTTCAAGAAACCCTGTTGGACCATCAGTAAAGGACTTTCAGAAAGGTATCTATTTTTATACAGGAGGCCCCATAAAGCCGTTAGTTCCAGAGTCTAAAACTAATCTAACTACACCATTGAGAAAGGGAAGTTCACAAAACCAAGGACAGGAAGACAAAATTCTGAAGTAGAAGAAAGGATAGGCAGGGCTGGAGGGATGAGCTGATCTGACTTACCACCGTGACATAAACAGTGGTGGAGCCTCACACAGGTGTCCAGAGCAAGGCATGAAAGAGGTTGCCTAGAGACGCCTGCATTCGTGGAGATCACATCAGGCGTCAAGGAGGCTAAAAGGTGTTGCCAGGAGACAGGGAGGGGAGCAAGTACAAGGGCTGGAAATTGCTCACAGAAGCAGTTAACTTCATAAAGTTAAAGGATGACACAGGTGTAGGTTACTAGGCTTTGGCAAAATGCAAACAGTAATCAAGATGAAAAAACAACAACAACAAATGAGATGGGCACGCCAAGGAAAGCTTTAAGAAGCCTGTAGTAGTTAACATGTGCACACGTAAAGGTGAAGCACTGAATCATAGGCTTCATCTTCATTCATTTTGATTTTAAAATGCATATAATATATTTCCCTTTGCATCAAAATTAGCAGGTTGTTGCTTTTGTGGCTTTGGCATGTTTATGAGCAGAGTGATTAAACCATAAATTCAGTTGATACATTTCCCTCCTGACCACATGAATGACGTTTTCCAGATAGATAGCCAGTAGATAGTGGGTCTATAGGCAATAGTTCCATCTCGCAGGCCTACCCCTCACTGGGTCTGTTCTTCCAATATCCAACTATTTGGGGAAGATCTGAAGAAGGAGGCTACCATGAACTCATAGACTCCTTTTTTCTGGCTTCACAGTCTCTGAGTGATATGCTGGAGCATTCCTCCAAAAGAGCAATTTGTAGAGCCAGGGCAAAAACTAGATTTGATCTGAATCCATGTAATTAAAACGAGACAGCAGTGAGATGATTACCACCCAGTTGCTGCATTTCAAAATGGCCCTGTTCTGTGATAATGAAACATTTGGTAACAATGGTTGGAGATGTCTCTGGGCCATATTCAGGCCTTTTAGGTTGCCACACCCAGGTTGTGTGTCTCTATATAATGGGAAATTCAGTGAAACAACTATAAAAACATGTTTAAACTATAATAAACCCATTAGTATTCTGTGACTTTGTACACCAATACCCAACCATTCAAGGCAGAGATCACCATTTTAATCAAAAGCCTTTATATTTGTGTTTTTCAAGCTTGGAAACTTTAAGAAGTGCGGCCTTCAAGTCAGCATGCTGGTTGGGGAATTCTGAGAGTTTAATTCCACACTTTGTAAAGTTTCAACTTTTTTTTTATCCCATTTATATCCCGCCCTTCTCCGAAGACTCAGGGCGGCTTACAATTTAAAGCACAAACCAATGTGCTTAGCACATTGAAAACTTTGAAAACGCTGTTCTAATACCTTCCTTTTTTAACATATCAAAAGTTCTAGGCACTCACAATGGCACAGAGCTCTTCACTAAGAGGCTTCTAGGCCAAGAACACCAGCAAATAGTGCCCTTATTCTTGGATTGTCAGAGCTGTGAATGCCTACTTGGGATTTTAGAAATTCTGGCTGAAACCTCTGTGAAAAGAGCTCATGAATGTATATGGCATTTTCAGTATTTAAAGACTGAGCAGTGGGTTATTCTGTGTTTATTTTGTACACTTTAAATAATAAGCACAACCTGTCTGCCCCTCTTCCCAATCCACGATCCCCCAGATCCAGTGGTGGGATTCAGCCAGTTCGCACTACTTCGGCAGAACCGGTAGCTAATTTTTTGTTGCTCAGGCCCAGAATGGACTTCCAGAAGTGGCATCCACACAAAGAACCAGTTATTCACATATTTGAATCCCACCACTGCCCAAATCCATATGAGAATCTTCTATTCTCTTTGGAAGAAACAGAGGAGGGAAAAAAAGCCTTTTACAAAGGTAGCTAAGAATTTTGCAAAAGTAGAAGGTAAGATTTGATATAATATTAGTATAGACTTCTATTTTCCATTGAGAACTCTGTTAAATACACTACAAACTCCACTATTTGTGCCAATCTCTTCACAATTACCTAAGCCATGTTTCTCAGCCTTGGCAACTTTAAGATGTGTGGACTTCAGTTCCCAGAATTCCCTAGCCAGCCATGTTAAAGTTGTCAACGTTGACAAACACCGATATAGGGAACTCTGCTCTGCCTTCTGGAACAGATTCTGAATATTAGGTACAAACATAGGACCTTCTTTAACAAAATTGGCAGTCTAGTGCCATGAAAAAGCAGTTAAGTAAGGTCCAGTGGATACCTAAGAGACACGTGCTAGAGAACAGCCCTTGAAAAGGCAATGACAAGACAACCACTTGTCACAAACATTTCCTAGCTAAAACACCCTGATGTATCATCTGTGATCTAGTGCCTGGGCCAGATCGTTTCCATCTCAAAGGAAGGTTTAGGTTATAGATCTGTCCTTGCTTAAAGACAGTTGTGTAATGTAAAACAGCCATGCATCAGCAAAAAAGAGCCTAATGCAGACATAAATCAAAGATCTAAGTAAAAGATATCTTCACTATCTTAGGCAATCTAGCAGCCTCTTCATCTTTTCCATTTTTATCTTCTCATATATGCTAGGACTATGCAGGTTCTAAAAGGGAATTGGAAGAAGGGCTTTAGGCCTTGAAGGAGCAGAGTACCTTGTGCTGTTTCTTAAAGCAGCATTTCTCATTACAGGTTACTGTGAGAAACTGAAGAAAAGTTGTAACTGTTTCCCCAGAAGTGCAAAAAATAAAGGTGTATGTGTGTGTGTGTGTGTGTGTGTGTGTGTGTGTGTAAGTGTGGGGGGTGTGGGGGGGTGTGTGGGGGTGGGCAGGAGGTCTGCTATGCTCACCCAAAGTCCAGAGCATTTTTTAATGCATCTTTTTGGAAATATGCAGATCTCTAGCGCATACTAACAGTGCCAATCAGCATTCCGCACAAGATAAACAAGCTAGCGTGCAATGCACAAAAATAAAAGCACACCAATCTGGAAGAAGAAATAGCAATATCCAGAAACCACTCAGAGAATATTTCCGTTGACTCTAGCTTCTCACATTAAGAAAATGTTCTCTGAACAAAGAAACTTTAAAAGAAGACCGTGCAAATTGCAAACGTACAGCTTATGGAGAAATTTGCATTAATTGCTTGTATATTTTGGAATGCTTAGAAACTAGGCATTTTTGATATGCTGACTTAAAATAATAAAAATACAATACAATACAATACAATACAATAACTAAAGTCCCTTAGTACCATCAGAAATCTTGCTGTTCAGAGTAATTCACTTCTTTAATCAATATTTTACTGACTGAATGGTATTAGCAGACAGTAGCCCAAATACCATCAGGATGCCATACCTTCGGATTGTATATTACCCGCACTGTTGAATGCTGTACTTTATGTTAACCCTCCACAGGGTTGGGCTGCAATCAGAAGTGTCCCTTATTTAAGCCAAAGTGTTTGCCTTCCTTTGTGCCACTCTTATTAGGAGAGACTTTTAGGACTTCTTGGACACATGGGTCTTTTTAGCTTGCCAGCAAGGGTCAGGTCTAGGAACTTTTAAGTCTTCCTTCTTTTTCAAGCTTCTTATAAACAACGGTGCTTGAGGGCTATTGTGGTTCAACAGGTCAATCAAATAGCACACAAGATAAAGAGCCTCCCGGGTGTCCAAAGTCCCCTGACATGGCTAACACAATGGCCAGCTGATCAAACAGCCACATATTACCCCAGGGTAGAAAAGGGGGCGGAAGCAAGCAACTTAAGTCTGCCTGTTGTTTCAACTTTGATCTAACCATACTGGCCATGAGCTGGATAGAGGCAAAATATTGCTCCCAAAATCATGGTAGGCCATAATTTTTTATGTAGAATATCAACATCCTCTATTCTCTCAATTGTTTCTTTGCTGCAGATGCAGAGAACTGCATTAGGCTTGACAAAACAAAATGTGTGTGTTTTTTTTTTAAAAGACAGATTTGAAAACGCAAGAATTGTTTTTAATTGAGTGATTCATAACTATTAGCTGCCGAAATAATTTTATAGCTTTGCAACAGTGGCAAATATCTGTAGCTCAGGTGTAGGATGAGGGTGAAGGTTTGTTCACCAAGCTTGTGGGTTGGTTTCTGAACGTTTCATTACCAGGCTGGGTAACATCTTCAGTGGAGTTTAGGGGATGTCAGTGTCAGTGTTCTTCTGCTTTTATAGACTTCAGGTGTGGGTGAGTCAAGTGAGGGTATTATTATGGGTCTTGTGATGTTGTGGTTAAGTACACAGCACCCAAACCACACCACACCACACAGTCAACCACCATGCAAAAACTAACCCTACCACACACAAAAGGGGCTTCAGGAATGACAGCCAGAATTCTCCAACTCCTAGGAATAGCAATAGCCCACAAACCCACAGCCATACTCTGCCAGGAATTATCCAGAACCAAAGACAAGATACAGAAGGATGAAAGAAACAATGTAATCTACAAAATCAACTGTAACGATTGCAGCCAATTCTATGTGGGACAAACATCACATCAATTAAAAACCAGGATCCATGAACACCAGCTGGCAGTCAAACGCCATGATCCCAAATCCTTAATCTCTACCCACACCAACACCAAGCAACACCAGTTTGATTGGAGCAACACTAAAATCATCATCACGCTACCACCCGCTACACCACGTTTGTGAGTTAATTGAAGCCTGGCACTCCACAAGCAATTTCATCAACAGACACATTGATCTACAGCCAGCTTACGAACCCCTCAGAATCCAAATAATTGCACAGTCAACTGGAGACAGCACCAACCCTCAACCAACCCACGCAATCCCCCTCCCCCCACCAGCAGTTAAACCTCCCAATAACCCTGATCTGATATAACCTCCCCATCACAAGCCTCATCACAAGCCTCTCACTGATGACTCACACTTGGCCTGTCACAAGACCCATCACAGATACTCACTTGACACACCCACGCCTGAAGCCTTTACAAACAGAACACTGACACTGATATCCCCTAGACTGCACTGAAGATGTTACCTAGCCTTGGTAACGAAATGTTTGGAAACCAACCCACAAGCTTCACTTCAATGCAGCCCTAGGCTGCGTCAACAGAGGGATAGCATCAAGATCATGAGACGTAATAGTATTGCTTCATACTGCACTAGTGAGGCCACACTTGGAATACTGTGTCCAATTCTAGTTGCCATGATACAAAAAAGTTCCTGAAGCCTTAGAAAGAGTGCAGAGAAGAGCAACAAAAATAATGAGTCTGCAGGATAAATTGTATGATGACCAGTTAAGGGAACTAGCTATGTTCCCATATTAACAAAGAGGATTAGGGATAGCATGTCAGCTGTCACAGAGAAGAGGGAGTCGACTTATTCTCCAGAGCACTTGAGGATAGTAGAAGAAGCAATGGGTGAAATTCATTAAAGAGAGATCCAACTTGGAACTAAGAAGAAATCTCCTGACAATGATAACAATTAATCAATGGAAGAGCTTGCCTACCAGAGTTATGGGTGCTCCATCGTTGGAAGTAATAAAGAAAAGATTGGATAGCCATTTGTCCAGGAGGCTATAAATTCTTGTGTCTTGGTCAGGGGATTGGATTAGAAGACCTCCAAGGTCCCTTCTATGATTCTACTGATCAGCTTCTACTTAAGACATTTATGAATTGTATGATATCAAATTATAAAAAAGATCATGTTAGGAATAACTCACCAATCTTGCAACATCCAGAAAGAGATAATAAAACATTTAAAAATCAATCAACAAAATATTTTACTTTTATATTAGCCCAATAAATATAGGACCAAGTTAAAAAATTTAGGGGAAAAAAATCCCAGAAGTGACATGTTGGCAAAAGCTTATGCTGATGGTTCATCATATAATAGGTTTTATAAAACTTTATAGATCAGGAAAAAATATTTTGGGCCTAGAATCAAATTTGATTGTGATCTTGCATCATTTAACTTCTTACAGACTTTTTTCATCTGTATTTTACTGTTTTAACAATACAAAAAACTCCCAAACCTCAAGTTCCTGAAACTTAAACTTCAGATCTATCCACAATCTGATATTCTTATTTTGAGCCACTTTCTTAGTTTTCACTTTCAGGGAATCTGCCTTTTGTTCTGCTAAATGCAAACAAAGTGGAACTCTATGCTTGGACAGGGAAATGATTAACAGCATGGCTTCCAAAGACAGCCCCAAAAGGAAGCGCATGGAATGCAGCAAAGACAAGAAGAATTATTGTGGACAAAGGTCAGATGGATCAGAGCTGTATAAGATGATATCTGAAACCTGACACATTCCAGGAATTTTTGGCACTTTAATGTCACATTAAAGAGCATGTATTGCATATCCCCAAAGTCATGCTGCATGTTAGGTTTCATAAATTCTGTGCAAGTACATTTTGGATCTTTTTGTTTTAAAATTAGGAATGATGGAAAGTGGAGGAGGTGGAAAGATTTACTGCTATTTGGTATGCCAATTGCAGCAGGTGGGTGATTCTATCCATTCCTATTAGCCATAATTAGAACAGTAATATATGATGATAATGTTGTATGCCTAGAAGTCAGTCTTGACTCCGGGTGACTGACAAGTCTCTTCAATTTTCTTGGCAAGGTTTTTTTTTTAAAAAATGATTAGCTATTGCTTTCTTCCTAGGCCTGAAAGACAACAACTGGCCCAAAGTCATATATCAGATTGGAGGATTAAAGATCAGGTTTGCTGGCCCAGTGTCTTTAACCACTACACCAAACTGCTTCTCAGTAATATCTTAGTGCTTATAAAATCCATTTAGGAGTGGATAATATCTTTATTGGGACCCATGAAAATAGCATAAAAGTCGGCTTGAGATTTTGAATTCTCCAAAATGCTTCAGCAGCAGCAGGCAGACGTTACAAACCTAAGGGATGGAGAAGCAGCCCAAAACTTAAGCCATATATATATATATATATATATATATATATATATATATATATATATATATATATCACGTCCACCATGCATAATAAAATGTCCCTTCATGTTCTTCACATTTCCAGCATTGACTAGTAGTACCTTTATACATACTAGATAATTTGTCTGATGTCATATACCAATAGTACCTCATTTTATAATCATTCTCTTCTAAATTACAATACAATGTGCATTTCAGTCCTAAATAACAGATTCTTGAAAGCTTGCCAGATATTCTTCACATCCCATTTTCTACCAAACAAAACCAGGGAGGGGAATAGGAGCTATTTTGGGTTTATCTCATGTTTTCCACTTTCTGTAAAATCTTCTTCTCCCTTAAAGGTTCACTGTTCATTGTTCCCATGCTTTCACGGGACTCTCCCTTGGGGTTGGGGGAAGGAGAATCATTATGTTGTCACTAAAATCACTTGCATTGCCTAAAAGATGCAGGGAACTCAACCCCAAGTTTGTGATGTTTTCCTACGGATTCTTAAATCTTCTCTGCTTTAGCCCTTGAATGTTTTTTTGCTAGAGCAGTTAAAAAGCAATAGTTGGCCATATTTAATAGGTCTGAGCAGATCGCCCATGATCTATTTTGAAAAGTCACTTTGCCTGATTAATGGCCGTCACTCTACCTCAATTAACACAGCTTTTCTGCAAGTGCTTATACTAGGCTTTCCCTTTTCCTTCGTCACTACTTTTCTTGAATCTGAACATGTTCTCTTGGGCTTTTGTGATATAGAACATGTTAAATAGCGGGTTCTTTGGTGCAGGAATTTATTTATTTATTTAATTGGATTTGTATACCGCCCCTTCCCGAAGGAAAAGTGGATAACTCATTGTTTATTTTATGCTGGAACTGTACTGAGGCGAAGGCTGCAACCAGCCGCAATATATAGTCTAGCCCCTAGGCGGCAGCCAATAGGTTTGAATCAACCATTGCTGCCTGGGGATAGCCAATTGCAGCACAGGAGACTGGTAGTGTGGGTTGCTGGAGAGCCGTTAGCTGCTCCAGCAACCCACGTGGTGTATCACAAGAGCCCAGTACATAACAGAATACATCTGGATATAGGCAACATTTGGAGACTGTTTTGTGAATCTGCTATGAACGTATGTGGGTTCATCCAATTATGGAACCGAGAAAGTAAGTAGGTAAGTTTGTTCCTTTTCACCTCTTCATATCTCACTAGGATGTTCTTTGATACTCAGCTGATACTTTTCATTTTCTCTAAGCAAATAGGCATATTTTCAAACATAGCCTTCAGCTGAAACCACCCACAATTTTTCTTTTAGGGTTACAGAGACGTAAGATATTACATAGATGATGCTAGAGGCTAATGCTTAACCTAAAATTAGCTACCGGTTCTGCCGAAGTGGTGTGAACCGGCTAAATCCCACCACTGATCTGAGGTCATCTAGTCCATTCCAAGTTGTAATAATTGGATCCTTGAAGACTGTCCACACAATTCAGTTTGGCTTCAGCTTATTCCATAGCCCAGGTTTTCACTGTGAGGCCTTGCCCCAAAGATATGCCACTTGTAGAGAATGTGGGTTCTCCATTTTCTGAGGTTTTTAAGAATAAATGGGACAGCTAACTCCCTTCCAACTCTGTTATTCTGTTAACCACCCACTCAAGGATTGTTTATTGATTTTCATGCACATTGCAGAAAGTTTTCCCTTCCAACTTCAGCAACATAAAAGGCCACGATGGGTGGGAATTCTGCAAGTTCAGCCTCAATGTACCTGGAAAGCACCCAAGTTGGAAAGAGTGTCTTAGTCAATGGGTGTATATTTGGCTTCTGTTATAAATCTTATTAAATTGTCATGTGCTACATGAAACTATGCTTATTGTCAGAATTTATAGGTGTTGTTGCTTTTTCCTGTGGGTGCTTTATGTTCAATCTTTGCTTTGTTATTCTTTTTTCCAGAACTTAGGAAAACTAGCCCAATCAACTCCTCTCTAACCAGGGCTTCCATACATTTGATTTATCACCGATCTGTTATTTCCTGCTTTGAAATAGTTGAATCTTCCTCAGAGATTATATCTGATCATTTGCTTTTAAATTTCTTCAGACAATTTTATTG
Organism: Vipera berus; assembly: GCF_964194415.1. Lineage (NCBI taxonomy): Eukaryota > Metazoa > Chordata > Lepidosauria > Squamata > Viperidae > Vipera > Vipera berus. Next base: position 283,349,416 of record NC_138202.1, read on the forward strand.
TTATGAGGTACTTCAGCGAGCATGTTTGTTAAGGTCACAACACTGTCTGTAACGCAGATTTCCACAGTGAGTAAATTTGGGGTGGGGACAAATGACAAGAAATGTTTAAGGATGTCATAATACAAATGCTGTGTCTTATGATCTCCAACAGACGGCAAACATGCAACTGTGCTGCTCATAATGGCTGTACTATAATTTTGGCATCATTTTGATGTGTTGCCGAGGCTGAGGTTTTTGAAACAAAAATACTGAATGCATAATAAAGAAGAAAACACTGCTGTTTATTCTCAATTTGCAAATTGCAGACCTGTGGGATTTACTACATTAGGCTCATAAACATAGCCACCTTTCAGATACAATACTAATTAGCAAAATATAATTGATTGGAAAATCTCCATCTTTTTTAAATGAAAAAGGCCTCAAGGTTAGAGTCCCCTAATGAATTCTTCATTAACTATCTCAGGGCATTAATAGAAGAGTGTTGCCCTCTTAATCAGGCCCACAGGCTCCATAAGTAATGTCATTTTTATGTGACAGAAAGGCTGAGGCTTAATTGCTGCAGGAGGAATTTCCATTCAATTTCCAATGAATTTAGCGTGCCTGAATAATAGACAGTCCTAATAACTTGCAGTTATTAGTTAAGCGTTGTTATTGGTTTTGGATTTTTAGTCAATATCGCTGAGGGTAGTCATTTGTGAACTGTACTAGTACAGGTAAGCCTTGACTTACAACAGTTCATTTAGTGATTGTTTGAAGTTACAACAGCATTAAAAAAAGTTACTTGTGACCATTTTTCCCACTTATGACCGTTGCAGTGTCCTCATGGTCACCTGATTTATAGTCAGACGCTTGACAACTGACTCACATTTATGACAGTTGCAGAGTCCCGGGGTCATGTGATCATCTTTTGCAACCTTCTGACAAGCAGTCATTGGGGAAGCCAGATTCACTTAACAACTGTGTTACTAATTTAACAACTGCAGTAATTCAGTTAACAAATGTGGCAAGAAAAATGATAAAACAGGGCAAAAATCACTTAACAAATTTCTCACTTAGCAACATAAATTTTGGGCTCAGTTGTTGTTGTAAGAGGAGTACCAATAATGTACTGCCCCATAGAGATAGAATCAGTCAGAATTAGAACTGCTTAATTTGGATTAAAACATCCATATTTCCTGCTCTTGTCAGTATGAATAGCTGCTGCACATCTCATTTTGAAATAAATTGTTCAAATTCAGATGCCCAACATGAATACAAAACTTCTTTATCCATCTTGATGTATTTAGAAGCATTATATTGTGCAGTGCAACTTTAACTTCATTTTTTTAAGGTGAGGATGTTAGATTATGTTTTTAACTACTCTGAAGGAAGCAATATTGGAATTAATTGGGTTGGGTTGGTTTCTAAGTAAATAGGGTTGGAAATGAATTGCTAGTACTAAAAAGTGGCAAGTGCCAATTTTAAATGTGGAAACACTGTTTGCATTAACCTGATCACTTCATACATACTTCATGTTTTTCTTTATTTCTAATGAAATGAAAAGATTATGGATCCTCCATATTTGGCAATATATTCCTTTTGTCTTTGCTCATATTTATTGAACAAACAAGATGTAAATCAGTAATAAAAACCATTTTCATGGAATGAAATAATAGCTCACAATACTCAGGTTCATTTTTGGTTCATGATAAGTATGCTTCAGGTATTGTGGCAACTCTGTTTTGTCCAGATAAAGCTCCTCTTATAAGCAAATGCTACAGGAATAATCATGGTGATTTATATAAAAAGCCATCATCTGCTCTGGAATAATCTTGGTTTTAGTCTATTGAATTATATAGGCAGATTCACTTTCAAACCCATGGAACTTTCTCTGCCTGTTCAGAAATGCCACCAACATCTTGTCTCTATATCTCTTGCAACATCTGCAACCCTTGATGGGCATCATCCATGCTCATTCGTACTCAATGGCAGTGGTTTTCCAAGATATCAGATTGAATATTTTTGGAGGTCTACTTGACCTTGGAAACTTTTCTATACCATGCATATGTTCTATCACTGAACTGGGTTGTTGTTGTTTTTTCTTAAATCTATATTACAAGTCCCCATTGACTTTGCTTCTTGGAAGCTGGCAGTGAAGGATGCAAATGTCAATCATGTCACCACTGCAACATCATAATTGTGAGTCAACTGGCAAGTGTCCGAATTGTGATATATGGTCACAGGAACACTGCAATAGCTGTCATTACGAGGACCCATCATATGTACCCCTTGTTCAGCATCATGGTGACTTTCAACATTCACTGAATGAGTGGGTATTAAATGAGCACTGTAGAATATTGGTGTTGTACAACAATTTTGTTTATGGCAGTTCAGGCTTTGTTCACCAGATCCAAGTATGTAACCAAAAAAAAGGAATTGTTTCACTTGTTATATTCAGAGGATCAGTCTCTCACACTGAATTGCCTGTCTGTTTTACTGAAAAGTATCAAGCCAAACAACCAAACATATACACCACAAACATAGGGCTAAATTTTATTAAAGGTAAAAACCCAATGGTGCAAACCTGACCATTTACCCTACTTTGAATTGAGAGAGAAGACATCAGTGGAAAATACAACCATTTAAGACATTGTTAGGAAAAGGCAAAGTCCAGATAAGTCCACATTTAATTTGTATTCTGTTAGTTACTATGGCAGCCTGTTCCCATCAGATGTTATCTACAATTAAGGGTGAAGGGTTGATATTAAGGCTGAGTCTGGCTTTATGAAGTCTTGATTGAGTGATTGCCCTATGGGGAAAACAAATGGATTACGCCCCTATATCAATGTGCCTGACCAGACTGTTCGCCTTTATTTCCAAAAGGTCCGAGGGAGACAATGTGTCCTTTGACCCTGTGGAATTGCCTTTCAGATCAGCAGTGGTGGCAATTACAGATGTCATCTCGCCTCTTCCCTTCCTTCTCTCCTGAAGTAAAGTTGCAGCCCAGTTTTCACCTGGCTCGTCTTTTCATCATGTTTGATTATACATAATTATGTTCTATTTTACTTTATTATTCAAATTGTTTGAAATTATTTGACTTCATTATGAAATCATATGCCTTTGCTTTCTAATACGCAGAACTACTTTGCAATAAATGACAGGTTGCATTATGCAAAACCACCACTTGATTAATGTCATTAACAAAAATAGCAATAATATCCATTTCATGAGAAACACATTTGGCAGATAAGATAATCTTTATTGTCATTTTTTTACTGTGGGCACAACGGCACACATCAAAATGAAATTTAGTTGTCCGCTCTCAAAGTAAAACACACACTTAAACATACTATATACAACATATGTATAGACCCACACCCCTATATATACACAACAAATAAATATTAAATACTGTCCATCTTGAATATATAACGGAAGGAGGAAGCTTGAGAGTTCACAAGGTTAATGCTGTATGGCAGTGATGGCGAACCTTTTAGAGACCAAGTACCCAAACTGCAACCCAAAACCCACTTATGTATCGTTGGGTGCTGGGTGGGTGTGGCTAATTGGGTCAGCATGGCCCATTCGGTGGGTGTGGTCCATTTGGTGGGTGTGGCCACTTGGGTGGGCGTGGCCCATTGGGTTGGTGTGGCTGCAGTGGTAATGGCAGACTAGGTGAGACTAAAAAGTTCAATCAATAAATTCCAACTTTGCAAGATCTTTTTTTTTTGTGAAAAGTTGAAATTGATTGATTGATTGAACCTTTTTTTTTACACATGGCGGTGGAGGCCTAAAGTGAAAAGGTTTTATAAAACCCAGCTGAAGGCCTAGGACTGGGGTGATGCCATAGGTTCTCCACCAGGTCTGTATGGAATGAAACTATGGCTGAATCTGGATGTTCTGCTACAGATACCACGAAGCCTCCTCCCAGAAGGTAACAAGGAAAACAGGTCGTGAAGAGGATGTGTAGTGTCCCAGATAATCTTACAGACCCTGCTCAAGCAATGCTTCTGTGCTATGTTCTAGATGGGAGGAAGGGAACTGCCAATGATATTTTCGGCCATCCTCACCACTCTTCACTGCCTTCCTGTTAGAAGCAGTGATGCTTCCAAAGTAGACTGTGATGCTGTATGACAGATGCTCTTGATCATCCCCCTGTAGAAAGTGATGAGGATAGAAGGAAGATGTGCTTTTCTCATGCGACGCAGAAAAATAAATGTAATGTTTAACTGTAACATCAACATAAAGTATTGAATACATTGTTATCTATTTGTTGACTTAGAGTCCTGATGCTTTAGAGCAAGCATGTCACACCCGCGACGTCACGTGACCTCGTGTGACATATCATGACTTTTTCCCCATTGCCGGCAATGGGGTGGGTGCAGTTTCGTCGTGACGCATCCGGCCCGCGGGCCAGCAGTTTGACATGCCTGCTTTAGAGATTCAGTTTCATTTCCCTCTTTTCCATTTTATTGGAATATATCTGAATTGCATTTTAATGAAACCCTTGAATTAATCTCCTGAACTGAAATACCAGAAAATGGCCAGCTTCTTTACTGTTGGAATACCACATTATACAGATTAGGGGAAAGGCTCACCAAGTTTGAAAACCCTTGAGCTCATTTATGACCTCGATATAGACTCTTCAGTGTTTTAATGAAATTGCTGCTTTTCAATACTATTATTTAAGGAAGGTTCCTGGCTGGGGTTCTTAAACTAACAGCACTTTTTTCCTAGATTCTAGGACAGTGTTTTTCAACCTTGGCTACTTAAGATGTGTTGTGGACCTCAACATCCAGAATTCCTCAGCCAGCATGCCAAGACTGAAGACGCTGCACTAGGAAAAGAGAGTAGTCTGATACTGAATTAGGAACAAATGGTAACCTGACCAGAAATAAGTTATATATTCAGCTAATCAAATGAATGAGATGTTAATGGTAATTGTAAACTGAATATATGCTAGCAGAGTCACGTGGCTATAATTTTGTGTCAACAAAGTATAATTTGGAAATCATGGGAACCTCATCAGTCTATCTTGGTCAGATCCCATCACCTGAATTCAGTTCGATGGCACAACAGAGAAGAGCTGTGAAGGAACTATAATCTAAGTCCTATAAAGAAAGATGGAAGGATCTGTGTATTTTCCCCCAGAGAAATGATGACTGGGTGGGTGTAGTATGAAAGGGCCTTTCAAATACCTGAAAGGTCTGGTTTGAGATCACGCCCTGTAGCCATTTGTCCCCGGCCTCGAAGTTCTTTGCCCAGATGAGCTGGCCGGGAGGGAAGGTTTTGACAGGTGGTGTGTGTTGTGGTTCCGCGGCTGCCCTGTCGGGGTGCAAACGGTCCAGTTTGGTGACCAGACGGCGGCCCCAACGGAGTTCGGCCGGTGACTTGCCGGTGGTGGAGCAGGGGGTGGAATGTTGGGCCAGGAGGAATTTGGCCAGTCTGCAGTGCCAGTCTCCGGAGATGATTTTCTTGAGGGAGTCTTTTGTTGCCTTCACCATGGCCTCTGCGAGGCCGTTCGTGGAGGGGTGAAAAGGCACGGACGTGGCGTGCCTAATCAAGTTGTCCCTGGTGAAAATCTGGAAGTCATGAGAGGTAAATTGGGGGCCGTTGTCGGACACCAAGACATCTGGTAACCCATGGGTGGCGAATACCCTCCTCAATTCCCTGATTGTGGCAGCGGTGGTTGTGCTAGTGACAGGGATGACTTCGAGCCATTTGGAGAAACTGTCAACGATTATGAGGATGTTTTGGCCCTGAAAGGGACCGGCATAATCAATATGGAACCTGGACCAGGGGTTCTTAGTCACCTCCCACTTGTGAACGGGGGCATGTGGGGGGGGTGGTCTGGTCAGCTGGCACATGTAGCAGGTGGCTATGTAATTTTCAATGTCTGCGTCAAGCCCTGGCCACCATAGGTAGCTGCGGGCAAGTGATTTCATTTTGACCACACCAGGGTGGCCCTCGTGGAGGGAGATAAGAGCCTGTTGCCTATGGAGGCTTGGGATGATGACACGGCTGCCCCACAGGATGCAGCCAAGGTGAGCGGACAGTTTGTGACGCCTAAGAAAGTAGGGCTGGAATTCTGGACCCGGGGAGGTGGACTGCCAGCCTGTTAGGACCCATGTTAGAACCCTTCCAAGGACTTTGTCCTTATTGGTTGCAGCGGCTATGTCTTTTGCCGATAAGGGGCGGTCCGGCAGTTCCTGGATTGCCAGGATTTGGCCGGCAGGAGCAGGGTCCGGCTCAAGGGTGGGCAGGGGCAGCCTCCTTAGTCCGTCCGCATGACCCATTTCCCTCCCCGGTTTGTGCTCAATTTTAAAAGAGTAAGCTGCTAGGAACGTGGTCCAGCGTAGCATCCTGGGGGATAAAATTTGCGGTGTTAATTTGTCCCAGGTGAAGAGCCCTAGCAGGGGTTTGTGGTCAGTGAAAATCGTGAAGGGGCGACCGTACAGGTAGTCGTGAAATTTCTTCACGCCTGCTACTAATGCTAGGGCCTCCTTATCTATTTGCGCGTAGTTGCGCTTGGCTCTGGATAGGGTCCTGGAGTAATAAGCGATGGGGGACTGTGTTCCATCGCTGTGAAGGTGGCTGAGGACTGCGCCTATGCCGTAGGGAGAGGCGTCGCATGCGACGCAGAGGGGCATTTTCTCTCTGTAATGGGTGACTGTGGACTTGCTGGACAAGAGCTGTTTAAGTTTGTTAAAACTGTCATCATGGGACTGGGTCCAGAGCCACGGGGCTCCTTTATCAAGCAGCCTGTGTAGAGGTTCTGCTATGGTTGCCTTGTGGGGGAGGAAAGAATGATAAAAATTTAGGAGTCCTAAGAAGGCTTGGAGTTCCGCCTTAGTTTTGGGGGGCGGGGCTGCCCTGATGGCTTGGACTTTGGAATCCGTGGGGTGGATTCCCTTAGCGTCGATCTTGTAGCCCAAGAATTCTGTGGTGTGGACTCCTATGGAGCATTTCTCCTTTTTTAGTTTGAGGCCGGCGGTGCGGAATCTTTGTAGCACCTCCCGCAGCCTGTCAGCTAGTATTTCCTCGGATTCCCCCGCGATGAGCACGTCATCGAAATAGGGGCAGACCCCTGGGATTCCCTTAAGGGTTCTTTCCATGGCTTCCTGGAATATTCCAGGTGCCACAGCAATCCCGAATTGCAGGCGGTTCACTTTGAACGCTCCGCGGTGGGTAACTATGGTCTGGGCATCGGCTGTTTGTTCAGAGACTGGCAGTTGCAGAAATGCGTGGGCCAAGTCGAGTTTTGCAAAAATAGTTCCTGCCTGAATGGAGGAGAGCACGTCCCTGACAGCTGGGACTGGGTAGGCGTGGGGATTCAAAGCACAGTTTAGGGTGGCTTTATAGTCCGCGCAGAGGCGGACTTCCCCATTTGGCTTGACAGGGGTGACAATGGGGGTCTCCCAAGTACCCCCTTCAGTGGGTTCTATGACGCCTAACCCTATTAGCCTGTCGAGCTCGGCTTCTATTTTTGACTTGAAGGCGAAGGGGACCCTCCTTGCCTTGATTCTGATAGGCAGGACTTCTGGGTTTAATTTTAAGTCTATGGGGGGGCCATTGTATTTCCCTAGAGTCCCGTCAAACACGTCCACGTACTGGTGGCAGACGACTTCAAGTTGACGGGACTGAGAGTGGTTGATGCCAATGATTTTTATTCCCAAAGGTTCGAACCAGTCGAGGCCAATGAGACTGGCTCGTCTGCCTGTTGCAATTTGGGCTGTGAGTTCGCCCTGAAATTGCTGGTAGGTAATTGAGAGTTTGGTTTCTCCTTTTAATTTGATCGGGGCGCCCTGGAAATCGGCTAAAAGAATTTTTGAGGGGGTAAGGGAGAACCGGCGTCCGCATTGACGCGCGATTCCTTGCAGGGTGTCCCAGGATAAGATGGAGACTGAGGACCCTGAGTCCACCTCCATCTCACAAGGGATTTCCTGTATGCGGATTTGAATTTTAACCTTAGGGCGGATATAGCTGGTGGTTAAGGGCCCCTGGTCCGTGCTAGTGGTCATGACAGATGACTGGGGGGGTTCCCTAGGCAGTTTTGGGGGGGAATATTACCTTCCGGGGCGACTTCCAGATCATGGAGGGTCTTGCGGTTCGTGCTGCGGCAGGCGGAGCAGATGTGACCGGTTTTGCCGCAGCCGTGGCACTTGGCATTTCGGAATTTGCAAGATGCCCTGGTGTGGTTGCCCCTGCAGCTGGCGCACTTGGGGCGGTTGGCAGGGTCTTTGGGGCCTCCGGCCGGCCGGTCTGGTCTTCTGTCGCCTTCACGGCGAGCTTGGGGATTGGCAGGCTTTGGACGGATGGCGTCCACTTCGCTCCTTTGTTCGGTTGCTCCCGGATCGGGATTTCTAAGGTAGTCCTGATGGACTGACCCGCTGAAGGGGTTTCCCGGTGGCAGCGCGTCTCCCCTATGGCTGTCCTCGTAAGCCATGATTTCGATTGTCAGCTCGGCGAGGTCCATCGTCGGCTTGGTGACAAGCTTCTTCTGAAGTTTCTGATTTTGAAGACCGACGATGACCTGGTCCCTGATGCGGTCTTCGAGGTCCGGAAAACGGCAACGTCTGGCCGCCTGGCGGACCATCGCGATGAAGGATTTGGCTGACTCACCTGGTCGTTGGAACTGGCGGGCGAAATTCAATCGCCAGTACAGTTTGGACCGTCTTGGCGAGAAATGGCGGTTGAGGCGGTCGACTAGCTCGGCATAAGGCATGGCGGCCACCGGATCCAGGCTGCAGAGTCCTACGGCGACATTGTAGACCGCGGGGCCGCTGAGGCAGAGGAGCGCCGCGGCTTTGGGGCGATCCTCGACGATGTTGTTGACGAGGAGGTACCCCTCAACTTGCCCGAGATGCAATTCCCAGCCCTCTGGCTGGGAAACGTCAAACTCTCTGACGTGCCCAAGGTTGGCCATACTGTCCGGTCCGCGGGTCTGCTTGTGGGTAGCGGAGGTGGAGGGCTCTCCCAGTCCAGCAAGTGACTTTCAGCAGTGTCAGCTGGTGGGACGGAATAGCCCACCTTCGTCGCCAGGTGGACTATTCCGAAGGATGACCAGGAGACAGTAGGCACGGTCAACTCGTTTATTTTGGGCAGAGGTCCCGGGCGAGGCACCGCCGGGAATCCCTGCTATTTATAGGGAACAGCAACACCAACAACTTTAACAGAACCAATGAACTGGTGGGGTTCTCCCGCCACGCGACGGCGTCCAATCAGAAGATACCGGCTGAGGCAGCTTCGGCTGACAGCGGGTTGTTGCCGGGGCCAGCTGGCGGCTTTTGACAGCTCCGGCTGGTCTGCGCATGCGCGGCCCGACTGGTTTGACAGCTGTCAGTGCACTGCACCTGCGCGTCAGTTTGACAGCTGTCAGAATCGGCCGGTTTGACAGCTGTCAGTGTACTGCGCTTGCGCGGCAGTTTGACAGCTGTCAGAATCGGCCGCTTGCCGCAGCAGCCTTATGATGACAGCTGCCGGGATTCCCTCGTGAATATGAGGGGAACATATTGTTTAACTTTAAATACATAACAGGGTGGGTGTAGTATGAAAGGGCCTTTCAAATACCTGAAAGATTGTCACATAAAATAAAGTCAGTTCCTGTTCTCTCACTCCAGCATGATGGACTTAAAATAATTGGTTTAAGTTAGAGCAAATTAGGGACACGGTGGCTCAGTGGGTTAGGACGCTGAGCTTCTCGACCAGAAGATCAGCAGTTTGGCAGGTCGAATCCTGAGTGCCGCGTAAAAGAGTGAGCGCCTGTTACTCGTCCCAGCTTCTGCCAACCTAGCAGTTCGAAAGCATGTAAAAATGCAAGTAGAAAGATAGGGACTACTACGGTGGGAAGGTAACAGTGTTCTGTGTGCCTTTGGCGTCTAGTCATGCCGGCCACATGACCACGGAGACGTCCTTGGACAAGCGCTGGCTCTTTGGCTTTGAAACGGAGATGAGCACCGCCCCCTAGAGTTGGAAACGACTAGCACGCATGTGCGGGGGAACCTTTACCTTACCTTTATTAGAGCAAATTAGATTCCATTTTATTTTTTTGGGAGGGGGAGGGGGGAGAGACAGTAACACTCCTAATAGTAAAAATAGTTTTACATATACCAGTGATGGCGAATCTTTTAGAGACCGAGTGCCCAAAATCTGGCCCTGCCCTGTTCCGCCACCCTGCTCTGCCCCCATCTTGCTCACTCCACCTCCGCCCCACCCACCCACAGGGCCATTCACTGCCTCCACAGCCCACCACAGATCACCCAGGAAGCCCAGCAGCACCATGGTGGACACACCCTCTGCCCGCACCTCACAGCATCAACTGCATGCGATGGAGGAGTCTTGTCCCCGCTGCCCAGCTGCCATGTCCCTGGCTGCACTGCTCCATGTGGTCCACGCTCGGGAACAACTCTCCTCCGGGGGGGCTGCTGCTGATGGGGCCGTGGGGGAGGTGGGGCTGGGGCAATGGTGCGCGTGCCCACAGAGAGGGCTCTGAGTGCTGCCTGTGGCACACGTGCCATAGGTTTGCCACCACTGACATATACCCTTGAATTCCTCAGCAGTTCTACAGTGCAACCTAGAGAAATGATGGGCATTTCACTAGATGTTTGAAGTGGGAGGCTAGCAGCCATCATAAAGAGACTGCATTCTCTGATTGTGAAACCTAACCTTAACAGAAGTTAAGTTGTGTATTGTATAGAGAGTTCTGGGTCTTTTTGATCATTTCTGATTAGATGTGTTCTTCCACTTTCCCAAAGAATGACTGAACATTCCAGGGAAGACCAAAACAATGAGTTGTGCTTGACTTCAGGACAATAGGACAAGCATAGTTCCCCTTCTAATTTCTCTATAAGAACCAAAGTTATGGAGATAAGCCCATCTATGCACAGGGCCAATGTATGAAACCGTGGCATCTATCTGATGTCAAGCCCTCAGGCATTCAAGCAAATGCATGGAGAGGGATAAGACTTTCCAAATAAAATGAGATTGTATTGGTGGGATGATATTAACAAACACAAATCATACAATTTATGTTTGATCAAAGATTAAAGCTGAAACATGTTATCAATCCAATGGATTCACTTCTTGTTTTTGTCCTTGGACCAAATAGTGCTTATTCTGTCAGGGGAAGGCTGGAAAGAAGTTGTCTTCATGCAGTGTCAGAATATGTGAAAATCTACTCAACCAACTCTGCCAGTTAAAGGCTACAGGCCTGACCTTTGCTAGGTATTACTTCCCCAGCTGTTACTAGAAAACCAGGTTCCTGTTGGAGGGAGGATATCTTAGATGACTCAGTGAGAGCAGCATGCCACAATGGTTTGCTAAATCATTAGCTTGTTAAAAGATAACTGAAAATACACCAGTAACTCAGGACTATGAGTGGGAGGCAATCTTTTCTGTCTAGTAGTGTATCAACTCTCATTTTTAAAAGGCCAGTGACAAAATTAGCAGCCCCATGACAACGTTTTCTTCATAGCCTCAGCAAGTGTAGAGCTCAAGCTGGCACCTTTGCCTGTCACTCTGTTCTTTATAGTTTATCTGCAAAATCAAATATCTCTGAATTTGCACTATTCTTCTCTATGTCCAGCAAAGTTCAGCCAGGCTGATAAAATCCTGTGGTGAATTGACCCACAAAGAAATGTCCCATGGAGATTTCTCTTGCAGACTGTCAGACTTGTTTTTTCCCCCTAAAAGGTAACTTTAAAATATTTGTAATCAAGGTAAATGGAAACTTCACTCAGAAGAAGTATGCAAAATGTGAGCCTAGTACCGAGTATAATGAAAGAAATGGACAACATCTCTCTCCATAGGATGAAGACTCTGATCAACTGAGCAATGTGTCTGTTCTACTCTCACTTAATGATGGGCAACTTTAACAGCCCTGTTGGTGCAGTTCAAATGCTTTTTTCTTCCCTAACTTGGATTCAGAATGAATAGAACTGCAGATGAAGGTCTTCCAGAGAGAACAAATACATGATTTAGATGACTATAAAACCCAGCAAGAACCTTTTCTTCTGCACAAATGTGATTTTCTGAGCCATCTTCAAAGGCAGCTCCACCAATAACACACACTGCAGTAATTTAATGGGGAGGCTAAAAATCTCAGTCTGCAGACTTTGCAATTTGTGAATCAATCTGAAAAGTTCATCTGAAAGGCATGCTGTATCATCAAAGCTCCTTCGCCTGCAGGTAACAAAGTTAGACCCAGAAGAAAACCCATCTCCACCCCAGCTATGAAACTGCTGATTCTGAGATTGGGCAACCCTCTCTATAACAAATTGGATAGCTATATTTGATTCCCATGACAGTGGAAAAAGGAAAAAATGGAAAAAACTGAAAAACCAAACAAAACAGTGAAAGACAGAGGATACAAACATTGGAAAGAGGAAATGGTGGTCAGTAATAAAAATAACTCTGTCTTATTGATGGTTGATTGAATCCTCGGTTATTACATTCACATGATGTATATTCACCATGTAGTTTTCTTCCTCTCAGTACTGTGCATGTAGTTTTGGTCACCACGATATAAAAAAGATATTGAGACTCAGTCTAGAAAGAGTACAGAGGAAAGCAACAAAGATGATTGGGGGACTGGAGGCTAAAACATATAGGAAACGGTTGCTGGGATTGGGTATGTCTAGTTTAACGAAGAGAAGGGTGAGGGGTGACATGATAGCAGTGTTCCAATATCTCAGGGGCTGCCACAAAGAAGAGGGAATCAAGCTATTCTCCAAAGCACCTGAAGGCAGGACAAGAAGGAATGGATGGAAATTAACTGAGAAGCAACCTAGAACTAAGGAGTAATTTCCTGAAAAGTTACAACAATTAATCAGTGGAACAACCTGCCTCCAGAAGTTGTGAATGCTCCAGCACTGGAAGTTTTTAAGAAAAGATTGGAGAGCCATTTGTCTGAAATGGTATAGGGTTTCCTGCCTGAGAAGGGGGTTGCACTAGATGACCTCCAATGTCCCTTCCAACTACTACTACTACTACTACTACTACTACTACTTATTATTATTATTATTATTATTATTATTGTTATTGTTATTATTATTATCTATTATTATTATTATTATTATTATTATTATTATTATTATTATTATTATTACTATTATTATTACTATTATTATTATTATTATTATTATTATTATTATTATTATTATTATTATTATTATTATTATTATTATTATTATTATTATTATTATTATTATTCACCAGGAAGTATTTATATATATTTTCCATATTATGCCATGGGAAGGAGGGAGGGAGAAAGATGGTACTTGTGGTTTGAAATGAGAGCCACTTGGCTTAGAAAACATTTGGGAACCAGTTCCAAGGGAACGCTGTCAAACAAATTGAGAATGGCACAGTTGTTTCTTCTTGTGTCCAATATTACCTGTCAGAACCTCACCAGTAGCTTCCTTTTAGTTGTTAATGGTGATGGTCTCCAGAGAAGGCTCAGGCCTGACTATGAATATTAATGCATTCACAGACCTTCTGTTTGAACAGGCTGAATTATCAGCTGGTTTATGGATTGGGGGTAGGTGGGAGAGAATGCATTATGGAAACGAAGATGCAGGTATGTTAGCTATTTATTTGAAAAGGCTTTGGGAAATGCTTACTGTATCTCTTCTACTCCATCCAGTTATTCTGCTTATTGGCCACATAAAATCAAATTGGGGGTCCATTTGCAAAAGGAAGAGATTCATTCATTTGGCTAATGGACAGCTGAGGTATAGAGATCTTATACAGTAGATTGGCAACATCTCCCCTTCCCCAACTTTGTGTTTTCTTGATATGGCAGCCCCCTAATCGCAAACACTAAGGAATTGCCAACAAAGGAGATGGTCGTTAATAGGGATTTGCAGAGTGTTTTGTGATTCTGCATCTACCCTTAAGGTTTCATTCCTAGGGACTCCTTTCAATTTTGCATCATCTGCCGGTTTCCATACCTATATACAGTATGTTTGCTCCAGATTAAACCATAGCTATATAATTATGGAGAGCTAGTTGGTGTAGTGCTTAAGGCACCAAGCTAGAAACTAGCAGATTGTCAGTTCTTGTCCTGTCTTAGGCATCAAGCCAGCTCTTTGAGCCAGTCACTTTCATGTAGCCCTTGGAAGGAAGCAAGAGCAAGACACTTCTGGAAAAAAGAAGACTTCAGTGACTGGACCAGGCAGTCACCAGGAATTTTAAAAAGAAACTTGACCTAAAGGCACAAAGGTGAAGTAAGGACTGAGATGCATGGTTGACAGATTAGAGCAGGGGTCTTCAAACTTGGTGCTTTTATGACTTAATGACTTCAAATCCCAGCGTGACTGGCTGAGGAATTCTGGGAGTTGAAGTCGACAAGTCATAAAAGGGCCAAGTTTGAAGAGCTCTGGATTAGAAGGCCCCCAAACTGTCAAAGAGGTAAAAGGCACAAACAGGGTTATAGAGATATATTGGATAGTTTTTCCTTTAAATATCCTTACAAAACATAGAAAATGATGCCTTTTCTCCAGTTAATTGTGTTTGGCTGTATTTTATCTCCTTCTATTCACAAGTATTATAAATACAAGAATTCAAAATATACGCCTATGCTGGCAGAAGAGATTTCCTCATAGTCAGGATTTTTGTTTTAGTGGTAGGTTGTTTTTTTCTCATCCCAAATATTTGGGACTACAACTCTGAACCTTTAGGACCAATGAAGGTGCACGTCAAAATATCTGAAGGAACAAGATTGCAGCAGTATTAACAGCGGTGCAAACTGAATCATACAGTAGACTGTGGAGTAGTAAAGGGCAAGGAGAAACCATAGTAGCTGTGTGGTTTAACAAGGCAAATAAAAGTGTGTGTGTGTGTAGCATTAACACAATTATATCTAGGAGGAAAAGAATGGCTGTGGTTGCTAAAAGCAAAGTACTAACATCTATCATCCCACAGCCCTAGACGAAACAAAAACAACCATTCTGAGCATTTCTAAACATGACAATGATCCGAAACATTTTGCTACCTGGAAATAGAACATGGTCACTCTAGATCAGGCATGTCAAACTGCTGGCCCACAGGCTGTATGTGTCACGTTGAAACTGCGCTCACCCCATTGATGGCAATGGGGGAAAAGTCGCGATACGCGACGTTACCTGACGTTGCAGGTTTGACATGCCTGCTCTAGATGAATGTCTGCAATGTTGGCAGGTCAGGCTTTCAAAGCCTGTTGGTCTGGCCCCTACTTTCTTGGGGATTCCCATTTTTCACCTTTAGAATGCCACAAAAGTATGCATGCACATAAGCATCCCTAAATGTTCTGCTTCTTGTCTATGGTGACTGGAGAGAGGGGGCTCCCAAACTCTGCATGCAAACTCAATAAAATTGATCATGGGAGCAGGTTGACAAGGAGTGGAAGGAGTTCATCGCCTCTGTCTCTAGGTACCAGCTGACTAGCCACCCAGAAAAAAACATCCAAGAAGAACAGAAAATGGAGTGACTGTGGGAAGCTGCTCATTCTTTGCACCTCTGTTTGGGTAATGGCTGACTTTAGCATTTCAGCAAAACTGTTTAGGATAGAGTGATAAAATCTGTGACTTTGCCTTTTTAAAAAAAAACAAAAAACCATCTATTGCTTGACTTTAAAAATTCTTTAAAATTCAGGCAAAACTATTTGAAAGAGGCAATGTCATAAGCAATTTTATTTTGGTGACAAACTTTGATCAGGATAAAGAGAGGCACAACCAAAGTCAATCTTGTTAGACTGAACCATGTGCATATGTAGCTTCTCTTTAATTTTCATCAGCAAAAGCAAGCATAGGCTTCCCAGACATCAGGCATGGGGGGGCGGGGGGGGGGGAAGAAAAGGAAAGAGCAAACACATACTTAAAACCAGCAGTCAGCTTCAACACAAATAGGTTCTTGAGATTGGCTTTGAACTCTCCCTTTGTGGGTAAACTATCAATGGCCTGAGCTTATTCTTCTATCAACCCCAACAGTGCTTATTTGCAGGATGATTATTTTACACTTTTGTGAAATCAAGACTTATTTACATTCACCCACTGCCAATGAGGCTTCAAGAGGCGTCAACCCCATTTATTCCAGGGTGTATTGATTTCCACCATGCTTCTGAAATAGCTGACAAATTTCTGCCTCAGGCCCGTTTAGAATAAGCCAACAAGCTTAGTACTGCTGTCTAAGATGTCATGGCTTATATTAAAGAATTAAAAAAAGCTGCTTAACTAGAAATTAAACCCCAACTGAAACATTTATAAAGGGCATGACTCTCACCCATTTTGGAAAAAGACACAGCTGCAAACCGAAGAATGAACCAATTATATTGGGAAATCAGTCCATTCTCTTTTTAAATACCGAATTATTGGCACCTCCCTTCTTAACATTATTTTCCCC
Organism: Vipera berus; assembly: GCF_964194415.1. Taxonomy (NCBI): domain Eukaryota; kingdom Metazoa; phylum Chordata; class Lepidosauria; order Squamata; family Viperidae; genus Vipera; species Vipera berus. The sequence continues at coordinate 283,365,772 of NC_138202.1, forward strand.
CACTCCCATAAATATGTAATCCACTCCATGCTTTTCAGTGATGTTGCTAGAGATTATGGAGTTAATGGTTTTACAGTTGGGAGGAGGAACATTTACACAAACTTGTGTATACAACAGCATTTACCTTTCCTCCATTAACTGCCCCTTCCCTCCATGCTTTACAGATGCATTCTTGTTATCTTACATAAAAACAAACTAACACAAACCTATTAGTCACCTCTCTTCCTCTTTGAAAAGGTGGGGGTAATAGATTTTTTTTTAAAAAAATATCTGTGCTACCATAATCACAAGAATAACCTCCTAGAACTTGCTTCTCCTGCTCTGGTGTTAAACTTACCATCCATTTATTTATAATAGAAAAGAATAACATTCTTTAAAAGTTAACAGTACAAATTTCCATGTTCCTGCCTGCCTGGGTTCTTCTTGAAGAAACACGTTTTTCAAAATAATAGGGAAAAAAATGATGTGAGCAGTGTTTACCCCATTTGTTTGCTTCTTTTATCTGTCCTCTGGATACTTATTTGGGATTGAGGTTTCTTTGCTTCTGACCTCAACTTTCGGCCTTAATGCACTGCTGGAGCTCTAGTTAGTTATTCTATAGTATGAATACCTAAACTGTTTGCTCCCCTGAGTTCACAGTTTATATGCACAAATAGCTTCCCTAGAAGATGTTCATGAACCCACAAAAGGTTTTTGAACCCAGAGCTACATCCGGAACAAAACATATTTAGAGGGATAGAATATATAAATGACTGGCACAGAATTTTTACGTAGATGTGTGGCATATTCAGATCAATAGCAAGACCCAGGAAATTAGTTTGAAAGAAAATGGCATTTTTACTCATCATGCCTTATACAACACATTTGTGAGTACTGCAGCACAAAAGGATCTGTAGCTCCTTGCATTTACTCTCCAGATTGTGACAGAGAACAAGGGGATTTGTGAGTTAGCAAGGTTGCTGTATTTTTATTCCCACACTAGTGTTCTTCAAATAATGCATTTACATAAGAAGAGTTTTCTGCATTAAGTTCTCCAGCTGGATATCAGGAGACATATAAAGTGTAAATTTACAATAGTTTATCTCTGATTTCAAGGATATGCTAGGATGGGAGAAATTGCAATTATTATTGTTGGGAAGAATTTCTGTGATAAAAATAAATGTGATGCCTAGAATGATGTCTTTTTTTCAAGCAATGTCTGCTTTGACAACGGCTATATTATTTAAGCAATGGCATTCTGTCTCTCCTTTCACATCCTTTCTTTAATGATTCTATTCCACCATTTCTTTGATATTAGTGTAATTTTTGTCCCACAGTGAATTGTCCTTTGGCGAGTGGACTGTGGCAAGTTGTCACACATCGAATTGGCTGTGGCAAGTGGGGCCATGGCAAGCTGGCTGTAGTGAGTTGGCCATGGCAAGTTGGCCGTGGCAAATTGTCCTAGACCCATGGCAAATAAATATAGCTAGGTTTCTGTGGCAAGGGGAAAAAAGCCAAGGGTTAAATATAAAACCCTCAAAGATCCAAAGAAATGAGAATCGATACTTCCAGTTAATATTATTTAAAATTAACATTACTAATAAAAACAATATTTGATATCTCTGATTTCAAGTAATTACACATTTCAATACAATTTTAGCTAGTTAAATATGAAGATGTAATGCTGAATTATATTCCAAAGGTACATAATTCGACAATTCTTGGAAGAACTTTTTAAAAGCCTCAGATGTTTTAAAAATGTTATTATATTATTATCTCTCCCCCCCCACTTCATCTGTCAACAGTCTTGACAGCCTAGAGTTACGCTGTATAATTTATTTCATGATTCCAGCAACTGACTTCAATCCAGCCCCTTTAAATCTATGGTCACTTTACAATGACTTGTCCAATGTTTCTATGGTGAAATTTGAAAATTCTATATTATTGCTAGCATATATTCTTGAGAATAAAGATTTGTTGGAAATTATCCCAGTTTAAAAAAGGGATGCTGTTTTATTCTTTTCCCAGATTTTTTTGCTGTAATTTTTGTTGTGGATGCTTTCCCCAGACTGTCTTTCCCCCCAACTTCCTTTCCTATTTTCCATTTCCTCCTTTGCCTGATCATATATCTGGTAATCTTACTTTTGTACACTAACTAGCAGTCAAAAGAATTGATGAAAACTCCTTAATGAGACAACATGTGGACAAACTGAACCATAGTTCCAACTGGGAAACTGTTAACATCCTAGACCAAACTAGGTCCAAAAATGCTAGAGAATTCTTGGAACCCTGGAATTCAGACAAGTCAGCCATCACCAGCACACAGAAATAAACCACATTTACATGCCATCAAAGGAGACAATTAAAAAGACCAAAACATCTCCTTGCCAGCAATCAACACCCAATAAGCAAGGATTAATACCATGATTTATACCAAACCAACAATCAAGTAGTAAACAGTACCAAAGTCAAGGAACTACCCACTCAGAAAAACAATCAAGCAATAAACAACAGCTAATCAAGAAACTACCAAAAAGAAATCAACACTCCTACCAACAATGATAGGGCAAGCTACTGTACGTAAACAGAGAGGAAACCTCATTCCCTTCTAGTACTTATGATATTATCTTAGTTGGGTAATAAAATATCTGCAAGAAAACAACCAAGCTCAGAAAACATCAAAGTTCCCAGAAAAATAGGATGTTTTGATTAAAAAAAAACTTTCATAGAAGCCATCTTCCCAAAATTATTTTGGTATTTATTTAGGAAAATTATAGCAACAGTCATTGGCCTTCTCTTGTTGCAGTAGACTCCAACTAGTGAGATCCAGGTTTAGATCCACTCCAGGCTCAGTCATGAATGCTCACTGGAGTTTTGGCTTGTTCCCCTTTCTTAGTCCAGCTTTTCTCAGAGGGTTGATGTTGCAGGGAAAAATTGGAGGAGGAAGTGGTATGACATCTTGTGTTCCTGAAGAAAGGCAATATATAAATCTAATAAATGATTAAATAAATGTTGTGATCACTGTCACGTTGGGCTACCAGTTAAAAAGCCTTCATGAGAATTATGAATGGCTTAGAACAACCTTTTTAAAAAAAAAAACGTTGCAAGAAATAAACCCCCTCTTTTTTTAAAAAAAATGTTTTAGTGCTATAAAACAAGGAAAAAAGAGGCAGAAGCAAATAGCATATGGGAACAAGTGTGCAATTTTGAATTTTGTTTTCTTCTACAAAAGTTCTCTTCACTGTATTTTTTACCCTGAAAATACTTCACTGACAAAAATTCAGGGCAACTTTTCTATTCATTAAGAAAGTGCATATTTTTGGCATAGATTTGTTACTGGACATGAGCCATGGAGACTTATATCATAATCTCTGCCCAGCTTTGACTTTGTGGGTGGTCTTTGATGAATAACTGTCTTTCTGCTTAGCTTCCTATTGCAAGAAAAGTGGGGTCTCCATGATAAACTGTGATCAATGCTTGGGGGTGGCAACAGCTAAGGAACAAGGCCATGTCTTAGCTGAACTCTTTATCATAGCCCTGAATAAATTACAGACACAGGTATTCCTGCCCAGGGATATATATAAAAATATGGAGTATTCCTACATACAGAAAGTTGATATAGAGATAGGAGGTTCAAACTGTGTGCATAAAAGTAAAATTGAGGATTTGGGGCTTTTCTCTAGCTACTTAACTGAAAGTGATCTACACTCCACACATGGTTGCATTCCCTTTTGGATTTCCAGATCCTTATGGATCATAGAATTAGCTTATTTTCTACAGTGTATGGAAGAGGAGGATTATTAGTTTTTATCTGAAGAGCTCTTGGAGGACCTCTCTTTGAAGGTTGACAGACCCAAAGTTGGTTAAGATAAAACAGTCATAAGAGCAACCATGTGATCTTTGTGACTCCACCTGTAATGATATGACTTCCTGGTTAATACAAAGCCTTACCCTGAATTGTTTATATCTATCTATCTATCTATCTATCTATCTATCTATCTATCTATCTATCTATCTATCTATCTATCTATCTATCTATCTATCTATCTATCCATCTGTCCACATATTAAGCTTTGCGAAATTGGGAAAATTAGCAGCAATAACAACACCATTAACCTATATCATTTGAAAAAAGATGTTGAGACTCTAGAAAGAGTACAGAGAAGAGCAACAAAGATGATCAGGGGACTGGAGGCTAAAACATATAAGGAACCTTTGCTGGAACTGGGCATGTCTAGTTTAATGAAGAGAAGGACAAGGGGTGACATGATAGCAGTGTTCCAATATCTCAGGGCCACAAAGGAGAGAGAGTCAAGCTATTTTCCAAAGCGCCTGAAGGAAGGACAAGAAGGAATGGATGGAAGCTAACTAAAGAGAGAAGCAACCTAGAAATAAGGAGAAATTTCCTAACAGTTAGAACAATTAATCAGTGGAACAACCTGCCTCCAGAAGCTGTGAATGCTCCAAACACTGGAAGTTTTTAAGAAGAGATTGGACAGCCATTTGTCTGAAATGGTATAGGGCAGGGGTAGGCAACCTCGGTTCTTTCATAACTCTAGTCATAAAAGAGCCGAGGTTGCCTACCCCTGGTATAGGGTTTCCTGCCTGAGCAGGGGGTTGGACTAGATGACCTCCAAGGTCACTTCCAACTACTGGAAGAAAAGGTGTTTACCCGTCATAAATACACAGTGATTGAAAACAAGGATTATATTATTATTATTATTATTATTATTATTATTATTATTATTATTATTATTATTATTATTATTATTATTATTATTGCAAACCATATAGCCTGATTAATTATGATACTGTACTATTCTACTATACAATCACAGCAAAATATTTTAACTAGTCGGTTAGTCATCTTTTTGTTGTTTTTCTTCTGCCATACAGGTTCCTTTGAAGCATGCATTTCATAGATAACTCCCATATCATTTAATTCTCTTGCCTGGCAAATTTCAGCTCTATTCAAGTACACAATGGAGCATTAGTGCTTCACTTTTTGCCTTTAACAAAGACAAGAGGGCCTACATCCATGGTGTATATTGTGGATGAGGCAGACTAATTGATCTCAAAATTGGAGCATAGGGCTTCTTTCAAGATCTTGACTTTCTAAAGACTTTTTTTGAAAATAAACATTTGCAATTCTTCATGAAAGGCACTTTTCTCCATGAATCCTCTTAACCTTTGTTGACCTTGCTTCCTAACTATACAGTGCTTTATACTTGGGGATGACTAGGACTTGAGAAGGCTCCTTCCAATGCATGCATACCTTTGAGTCTGCCCATTCAACTCCAAGGACTGATGGTCTCAAGAGCTAGCTAAAGAAACAGAACAAAATAACTTTGGCAAAATAAGCCAGAGAACCTCCTCACTCCTGCTCCATTTGGCTATCTAATGTCTGCTCACTGAGAGAAAATAATATGCATGATTGCGCATCCATGGCCCTGGATATAAAAGTTATTCTTTGAGTACAAAATACAAATAATTGTTTTCAGCTACTGTATACACAGTACAGAGGCTGCCATAGGGGCACAGAATTGGGCTATCTAAGGGACTGCTTCTCCCCATTTACATCAACCTACTCCATCAGCTCTTGCAGAGAAGGGATACTGTGGGTACTATCAGCTAAGTATCTACATTTGGTGGGTCCCTAGGGATGTGATTCTCTGCTTTGGCACCTGTCTTATGGGATAAGACAGGCAAGATTTAAGGTGCTGGTACTTACCTTTAAAGCCCTACATGGCTTAGGCCCGGGATACTTGCAGGACCGTCTGCTACCGGGGACGACTTCCCATCGCCCAGTGCGCTCACACAGAGAGGGCCTCCTCAGGGTGCCGTCGGCCAGACAATGTCAGCTGGCGACCCCCAGGGGGAGGGCCTTCTCTGTGGGAGCACCAGCCCTTTGGAACCAGCTTCCCCTTGAGCTTCGGATGGCCCCAGACCTCCGGTCCTTTCGCCGCGACCTCAAAACTTTTCTCTTCCATCAGGCTGACCTGGATTGATGATGGGTTTTTAAATATGTTTTAATTTTTAATTGTAGTTAATTTATTTTGGGGCTATTTAATTCGTTTTTTAATTTTTGTATTGTTGTTTTTATTGTTGTAAGCCGCCCTGAGTCCCTTGGGAGATAGGGCGGCATATAAGTCCCAAAAATAAATAAAATAAATAAATATCCTTCTGGCCAAAATTAGATTGGCCCCATTCCTTTTGATAGTCTGAAAAGCCCTCAGTACCTTGTTATGCAACCAGGTCCAGGGCTCCACAGAACTGGAGACTTCTCTAGATGGCTCCATTGTTAAAGGGACCATCCCTTCATTTATGGCTGTATTTTGGTTTTTTATGTTATTTGTTACTATGATTTTTATATTTGTATATGCTGTTTTTATACTTTTTTATTTATTGTTATGCACTGCCAAGAGTTGCATTCAGTGAGATGAGCAGCAATATAAATTTGATAAATAAATATCTGGACAGCTAAAATGCAGGAAACCACTAGATGGGAGCAAAAATATTATTTCTTTGCTACCATTTAATGGCTCTGTACTGATTTTCAAACAATAGAGCTAAAACTTGTATTTATGATTGGAATGGAACGGAACGGAATGGAATGGAACGGAACGGAACAGAACAGAACAGAACAGAACAGAATACTAGCCTTATTGTCACTTTGAATATACACTAATTGGCATACATTAAAATGAAAATGATATAGGCTACATAAATATGACAAAAATAAATAAATAAATACAGAATTATGCATATACCCAGATATATTGTATGACACAGAGAAACAACAGTCTAGTTCGGGTTATACTGCCCCAATTGCAGAATCTGAACAACTTATATCTGTGTGATAACCCCATAAACTCATAAAAGCACAGACTTAAGTTTTGCAGAAAGCATTTAAGTTCCATTTCTTGCCTGTGTTACATTTTAATTAAATTTCCCTTCAGCTAATGATATAGTTAAGATGGGAGAAGCTTGAAGATGTTGCATCAGAAAGGATAAAATCAAAGTGTTAATAAGAATAACTGATTATCTTTGAATCAAGAAATACATTTTCCTCCATTTACACCAGGCAACAGATCCATAAGTAGGGCTGAAGTCAAGCCATTTTAAGATTTTTACAGACATGCCTCAAAAACATTAATGCAATCAGCATGTACTCATACATTAATTAACTATATAGCTTTTTCTTGGAGAAAAAGTAATGATTAAGAAAAGAACAAAGCAATCTATTTTTCCTCCTATAGGTTTAAAAGTTATAGGTTTATGAATGTTCATTCATACGTTAATCCTGCTGAGTTCAGTGAGAGCTCTTCCTAGTTAATCACAGGTAAGACTGCATTCTATTATCACAAAAGCTGTAAAAAATATAGATTCATCTATAGATATATAGCTGAAGAAGTTATCTAGTTGGGTAATGAAACGTCTGCAAGTAAACCAAGCTCAGAGATCATCAAGGACTATAGATGTACATTCATAATTTATTTCCAAGAGGAGAGGAGAGGAGAATCAATAAACTATGTTGGTCAGAAAGACCTCCCCTTATCTTTGCTTTCTACTCAGAAATTGATACTTAAATTAAATGCTTTACGTTAAATTACTTGGTTTGCTAAGTTAAATGCAAGCTTTTCCTCTCTGTGAATCACGAAAATGCAAGATGCAATAGCTCTAATAACTTTCTCGGCTTTAAAGCTGAGGTGTCTACTACAAACCAAGGTAATGAGAACATGCCGAACCTGTGCTATGACACACACTGAAGATTCTGGCATTTTGTACTTATGTTCCACTTGTAGTTTGCATCATGGCATTGCAACACACACTTTGTCTCTTTCCCCCACCTGTACTTGTAGCTTTTAAAGCAGGGGTGGGCTGAACAGGGATTCAACAACATCTTCCCATTTTTAACCAACAAACACTAATCTTCGTAGTAGTTTTAACAGTTCAAAACAGTTCAAAATAGGAACATCTGCAGGTGGGACCAGGGCAAAAAAGTTGGTGACCATAATCATGTGATCAAAGCCCTGCCCTTTTTCATTACTGCGGGGGAAGGGAAAAAAGGAGTGGGCTTCAACTGAATTCGGTTGCCATCTTGCATTTTGACCCCTGCTGTAGACCTCTGTGATTCAACACATCCCAAATATTCCAATTCCTCTCCACCCAATCCAGAAAATCTCTTGGTTCTCCCCAGACAATTAAATGTAGTTCCAGCCCATATTCCCCAAAGAGGTTCTTCTGTTCAGCATCTGGAATTTTAACTTAATTTTAATTTTAAAGTAGGTCTGGATGCTACACTTCATGCTCACTGCTCTCACACACACATACCTCCCCCATCACAAGCACAAATTGATTTTACCTGATTTCAAAGCCAGCAAAGCTCTGAAAAGCACAGCCAGAGGATGGGTGCAATGTGTACTTTTGATATAACAATGGTTATCTCAAGTGGATGTTTGAGTAATATTTTTCAACAGGATCCCCTACTATTCTGAAAGCCCCCCTTTCCTCTTCATTTCAGGATTTGTTGGGTCACACAGCTTGTTATGTATCAAAGCATTAGCCTGCAGCCAAACAATTCTGTTTTCACAATTAGCAGTGGAAGGCTATTGTCACATGACCCCCCTAGGACTAAAGGCCAGCATTGGCAGCCAACTGTTTTCTACATTAAAGCAAGATCTGAAAAAAAATGGTTTTGAAGCATGTTCTAAAAAGAAAATAATTGCAAACTGGCTGCTTTCTGAGAAGAAAGACTAAAAACTGTGGTCCCAGAAAGTTTACCATCCAACAATATAATAAACTTTAAGCCACATGCTCACACTCACACCATTGTATTACAATTCCTTCTAACATCTTAGTCTATGAACATACTTATGTATCAACCAAGTAAATAAATAGATACGTAAGCTATTTTAAAGTGTGCTTTTTGTTTGTATTGTGTGTTATTTAATACAATATTTATTCCTATTTATTAAGTAGGAAAAGTAATGAAGCCATAAAAAAACTAAAATCCAAAAGAGTTCCTCCTCTTCCTCCTCCTTCTCCTCCTCCTCTGTCACCCAGCTGGCTTTCACCTAAAGAAAGCCTAAAACCCCATTTTTCTTATTTCCAGTCTAGCACCTTAACCACTACACCATACTCTCTCTCTCTCTATTCAACTTTTTTTAATTCAGTGTCAAGAAAGAGTAAAGTGAAAATCTTGAGTTTTCTGAGCAGAATTCAACTAAATCATCTTGCACCGATTGCAGAAATTCATTATACGACTAACAAGAATATAGTGGAGATGAAGAAAAAGGAGGAAGAGATTTGAGAGGTGAAGAACTCTATACTTGAAGTTAATCTCTGTGATAATGTTGTCAGCTCCATCTCATTAAAATGTAGAATCAAATTAGGGAAGGAAAGTTGGCCTATTAAATGATTAAGTCTGATCTGATATGAAAATCTCAGTGGGCATATCCACATTTCACCACTTGCAGAAGATAAAAACTATATCCGATGAGGAAAGCAATTGCAAGGATTGAGTTTTATCGGATCAAGAAATATTCAGCGGGTACATCCACATTTTACCATATGTAATAGAGTAGTGGTAGCCTAGGGGGGAAAATGGCAAGCAACAGTTGAGCAGATGCCTACTTACAATAAGTGACCTTTTGACCTGGCTCAAGGGATGTTTCCAATGTTCTCCTAGATTCTGCCTTGAACAAAGAGAACTTCCCCCACTGTGGAAACAGATGCATTTTGTTGGCCAACCAAACACTGTCTGGTAAACAAAATGGGAAGACTGGAAGGTGATCCTTCAAGGCTCCCTAATGGGAAGCTTTCATTAAGACTCAGAAGAAATTTTCTATTCAGTGGGGTACAGTGTTGTTTTGTGGCACCCTGTAGCTGAATGACCTTCCATCAAAAGGCATGTTCCTGTTTTGTCATGCAGGAGAGTCAGGATTTGGCAAATCTCCCCATTCTTATGTACAGTAAGAGCAAAAGAGACCTACAGAGACTTGCTATAGGAGCAATTCCAAGCATTGGAATGTAGCAACAACTAAGCTTCTGATGGGTTTCACAGCTTCTGCTGCATCCACAGTTTAATAATGTGGATTAGCGCTCCTTAATCCACTAAATTGCATTCTCCAGATTCCACCTGCATGAGAAAAACAATGACATTGAAGTGATACAGTTTTTGGTTTCAAAAAGAGAAAAAGAGCACTGCGCAAAACAGAACAGTGGAAATATTGTTTTTTATGTTGTCTAAATATAGGGAATATCTACTTATTTCTCTTATGTTTAAACTCTAGGAAGGAAGAAGAGGATGATAGCTAAAAAACTAAAATTTCTATAATGTGCAGTAAGGAACACAATTTGGTATCTTCTAGAAATTTGGCATTGCTAATCTCTGATCATCCCTAATCAGTGGCTATTCTAAATGGAGTTGATGGGAACTGTAGGCAATATCAGGAGATGTCAGACCATTACCGGTCAGTCTACTTAAATCTGATCCTGTCTCAGTGGATATGCTATATTAAGCTGTACCTCAAATTAATTCAGCTAAATAATTGGAGATGACAAATCCAATTTATGTGGAGAAGGGGCAACATTTTATTGTTGGATAATGTGCTGGATGCATTTATTTCTGGTTAATGTGCTTCTGGTTAGTAATTTAAAAATATTGTAAATATTAAATTGTTGAGCTTTAATGAATTGCTTACAAACACTGGATGTGGGTGTTCGGGTTGAAATTAAAATGTTTGCTGTGGTATATAAAATCTTGCACAGCTTTGGTTGTTAATACTGGCAGTGGTATTGATCTAATTCTCATCAAATGTTAGACTTAACAAGGTAGTGTGTCTTTGTAGGTACCATTACAAATACAATTCTGGGTAAACTATGGAATAATTTGTTATGGAATATAAGGTAGGAGTGTCCAGGGCAAGGGTTAAGATGGTGGTCATGACCACTTGATTGAACATCCTTCCATATATTGGCAAATGTGCTAATGCAAAGGGCCTTTGATTGCATGGTCATAACCATGTCTTGACTTTTTTTTAATCAAAAGAGTGGATGCTGATACGTTGGGGGCTTATCTGTCATTTTTATATTTCTGGGGGCAACTTAGAACATTTCAGTTGGAGTCTTTTTTAGACTTCTGGGGTCTTTTAAAAGATATTCTTTTTAAAGAAAAATCTCCTAGTTGTTAATTAATACTTAGTTTGGATTTGCAAATCACTACCAATAGGAATGGGTCGCATATGCATTTTTAAATTAAAAAGAAATAATCTATACATAGCTCCATAGCTATACAAGTAGGTCTGCCAGACGTGGGTTGCAAATACCCAGATTATCACTGGATGCATCAAAGAAAAACAGTATCATATAGAATTTTGCAGCTGAACTCTGATATGCTGAAATGAAAAATAAATTACTGGAAGTGATATTGGAAGTATATATATGAGCTAGAGTCTTTGGCTTGAACAGCAGGTCCTCAGCAATATTCCAAGTTTCTCATTAAAATTACACTTGTCATTAAAACAACAAACGATAAAACTCAACAGTTCTTTGATGTGGGTAATACACAGGCAATGTTCTACATTTTCTTTTCTTAGCATTTTTCCTGCAAGTGCAGGGTGTGGTTTTTTAAAAGACCAACCAATTATTAATCTATTAATTGTAACAGGAATTGACCAACCAACTTCTCACTTGAGTTTGACTTCATAGGTGGAGAGAGAGTGATAGTTCCAAAGACTAGAACTCACAGTCCTTTGATTTGTCATTTGGTGTCTTAACCATTAACCCAGACTGGCTCTATTATCTATTATATTTGGGAATTAAATATATTCTGAGATCAGTGAATTTTCTTCTGGTCAAGAAGTGCAAAAGCACTGGGACAACCTCTAGCACAAACTCCTTTATTGTATTAACAGAATAAAATCATGCTAATTAGTATACTTTATTTATTAAATGGTAATTACACTTGATAATTACAAACCTGGGCTGTTAGAACTCCTACTCAATGCCCTGAGGTCAATTTTCTATGGTGGATATGACTATTTATGAAGCTGCATAAGAACGGCTACCACTTCTTGATTGCATCATGTCTGAATTAGAAATAATTTGCCTTCAGCTTTTGAGCTATTTGCTGAGGTGGGAATAAATGTGGAGATGTTACATCAAGTAGTGTGAAAATGAAGGGGGAGGAGGATTTTTAATCAAGCTCCAATTGACTACCTTATTTGAATCTGGGAGCTCATTTTCTTCCACTTAATACTAGGCAGCAGATGCATAATAAGGAAAACTCTTATGAAGGAAGGGTTATAATTAAGAGATTACATGTTGGCCTTGAATCCTTCATGTGCATCCAAATATCATTGGGCTGTTCAAAGGCTACAGAAACATTTCAAACAAGTACTTACAACATTTGTATAAATATATAACTATCCATATAATTATATATTAATTAATTGCACACCTTTTTCTCTGAGCTAAAAATAACAATTAAGAAAATAACAAAGCAATAAAATTATCTTTGTTCCCAAAGATGTAACGCTACAAGTCCTCTACATGTCTACCAAGTAACTGCCCAGATTTTCCCAGTTTAGATAGAGAAAGGGTAGTACAAACGGGTAAATTTAGAAATATTTATTATAACAGAAGTGAAGTGCTTATTATCATAGGTGGGAAAAATATGATCAGTTGACCTGTCTCCATCCAAGAGCTAACCTCAAATCATCCCTTTACTCCTCCTCCTCCTCCTCCTCCTCCTCTTCTTCTTCTTCTTCTTCTTCTTCTTCTTCTTCTTCTTCTTCTTCTTCTTCTTCTTCTTCTTCTTCTTCTTCTTCTTCTTCTTCTTCTTCTTCTTCTTCTTCTTCTTCTTCTTCTTCTTCTTCTTCTTCTTCTTCTTCTTCTTCTTCTTTTAAAAAATGTTGTTTCTTAAATCATCCTTAAATTGGATAGACATCCCCACACAGGAAAGTCCTTTATAGAGCAAGGGCAAAAATCAGTCCTTATTACCAGTTATGTGTAACTGCTCCTGTCTTGTATAAATAGTAATATCTCTGCTGCTTAATTATTTTAAATGCATGTTCTGAGGAGAAACTATCCGTTCAAGCAAGCATTCTGCTTCAGATATCTATGGAGATTCTCAGTCATCCAAGTCAAGGCTGTCCCAAAGGTGCTTTTTCAAAAGGCTTTGTTTTTCCATTTTGCTTCTCATCTAAGAAGCTTCTGAAGAACTGAAGAAGCTTCTTGGATGAGAAGCGAAACATCTTCAAGGAAAGACAAAGTCCAGTCTCCTTTTGAAAAAGCTCCTTTGGGACAGTCTGCTTCAGAGGAGGAATATAGAAACTTCATCCTTGGTAACATTACTTTGAGAAATTTAGGGTCATGTGAGAAGTGATGAAAACTATGTTAAAAAAGCAGGTTATTAACTGATACATAAAACTTTTACACGTCAATTTAAATCCACTAGAACGGAATACATTACCTAGTCAGGTAAACTATCATCTATTAACAAACAAAAACAACCAAGTTCAGAGAGCACCAAGGACTCCACAGCTTTCAACTTTCAACTTTACTGCATGTTTACTAACATCCTCTAAAATGCTAGAAATTCCTGATCTCTGAAAGAAAGCAAAATTTACACTTATGGGATATTTATTCAGTTTCATTATCTTTTCCATCAATATAACTTTACAGTATTATTGCTTTAATCTAGAATTTGAGATTACTGGGAAGGTTACTAATGTTCAGGCATGGCAATGCTTGTTATCGTCTCAGTAGTAAGTCCTAGTGAGTTCATTGAGGCTTAGCCTCAAGTGGGTATGTATAGGGTTGGAATCTTAATTTCATACCTTATAAAGATGAGGTTGTGTTCCATTCAATAACAAAATATAGAAGCCATAGCAATTTCTCAGAAAAAATATGAGAATACTCCCTAAAAGATAAAACTGAAAAAATAAACAATTGTAATGATGATGATGATAATAATAATAGCAACAACAATAATAGTAACAACAGTAACAACATCATTATTATTATTATTATTATTATTATTATTATTATTATTATTATTATTATTATTGTTTTCAATCATTGTGTATCTGCGACTGGTAAACACCTTTTCTTCCAGTAGTTCTGCAGGTGCTGGCCCTGGTTGCTCAACCAACAATCCTGAGTCCTGTAACCCATTTTTCACCAGTTATCCAGGAACTCCAACATCTAGCACGGACCTTGTTAACCCGGGCAACATCCAAGCCAGTATGGCATTTTGAAATTTACCTCTCAGCATATTTTTTATGGGAGAGACACTCTTTGTCTGCCTCCTCTGATGAGACCTGTCCCCTATGGTTGAACCTCTGGCATAGCTCTCATCTTCCTCAAAGTACACAAGCCCCACAATGACATCAAGGTAGTGACTCACTGGGGGAGTTCTGTTATTTTTGATTCTGGATGTTGTTCTTTCCAGAACTGGTGCATTCATTTTAGATATCCTCTTCTTGTTGGACTTCATCTGTAATAACAGATCATTATTTCTTTGTTCTCTGGGACTTCAGAATTCAAACAGACAAGCACCTGCAACCTAACACCCTGGACTTAACAATTGACAATAAGAAAGACAAAAAAGTCTGGATAGTGGACGTGGCAGTGCCTGGAGACAGCAGAATAGACGAGAAAGAACTGGAGAAGATGACAAAATACAAAGACCTACAAATAGAAATAGAAAGACTGTGGCAAAGGCAAGCAAGGGTAATATCAACAGTAATAGGTGCCTTGGGTGCAATCCCAAAACAACTGGAGCACCACTTGAACCCCATTGGCATTGACAAGTTTGCCATTAGTCAATAGCAAAAGGCAGCCTAACTAGGAAATGCTTCCATCCTGCGACGATATCTGTAATACCATCAAACATCCACATCTGCCTATCCCAGGTCCTTGGTAAGGACTCGATAGGTAGACAAAAATGCCAAATCCAGTCTGAACATCTGGGTGACTGTGCGATGAATAATAATAATAATAATAATAATAATAATAATAATAATAATAATAATAATAATAATAATAATAATAATAATAATAATAATAATAATAATAATATGCTTTTCCAGGTGAGAATGGACCATTTGGTTTAGAAATATAGTCTTTCCAATGTATCTCCAAAAGGTTTTGTAATGCTTGAGGAGTGCAGAAAAGAGCATCTGATTAAAAATGTGTCCTGATTTGGAAACTGGAGTTTAGAAATAGAATAAGGATGAAGGGAGATGACAAATATGTGTACATTTCTCTAAATGTGGAGAAAGCAGATAAGGAAAAACACTTCATGTTCATCATAGTTATTGCTATTCTTCAATAAAATATAGACTTGGAAGATTTACAACAGGCAAAAGGAAGGCAGTCTTATTGTGTATCGTGAAGTGCAGTTTGTTCACAAGATTTGTGGTAATTGAGAATTTGGATGGCTCTGTCAATACTGTGCCAAATTCATGGATGCTAAGACTATTGGGGATTACCAGTCACAATAACTATGCAGTGCTATCTATTGCTGAGGAGGATAAGAAAGAGGAGGATTTTGCTTTCTCTTCTTGCTCATGAGGTTCCCAGATTAGGTCTATGATGCAAAAACTGAATGTTAAACTGTGTCGCTCTTTAGTCTTATCAACACAGATCTTCTTACCTTGAGATTTCCTCAAAATGCCTTCCTTC